>NC_052052.2:89315705-90515705 GCF_903992535.2 Arvicola amphibius
TTAGCACTTGAACAACAAGTGTTGCATTTGACTTAAATGCTAGGCTGCATCTGGAAAAAGAGATGGATTCTCTGAACTTTATCAGTTTCTTTCAGGAAGTAAACATGGAGTCAGACACTTAACCTAATACAATAGAAAGTATGGTCACCTAAGGTACAAGAAGCATACAGAGCACCAACCAGACAGGACAAGAAAAGAAATTCCCCTCAGCATATAATAATCAAAACACTTAATGCACAGAACAAAGAAACAGTATTAAAAGCAGCAAGGGAAAGAGACCAAGTAACATATAAAGACAGACCCATTACAATAACACCTGACTGCTCAACTGAGTGTGGTGGTGCCTGTCCTAGCACTTGGGAGGCAAAGTCAGGCAGATCTCTGAGTTCAAGGTCAACCAGGTCCACAGAGTGAATTCCAGGACAGCCACAACTACACAGAGAAATCCTGCTTCCAAAAACCAAAAGGAAGAAGACAATGATGATAACCTGACGTCTCCATGGAGACTCTAAAACCTAAAAGAGCCTGGACAGCCTAGACAGATGCTCTAAACTCTAAGAGACCATAGATGCCAGACTACTATACCCAATAAAATTTTCTTTTTTTTTTTTTTTTGGTTTTTCGAGACAGGGTTTCCCTGTAGTTTCTAGAGCCTGTCCTGGAGCTAGCTCTTGTAGACCAGGCTGGCCTCGAACTCAGAGATCCGCCTGCCTCTGCCTCCCGAGTGCTGGGATTAAAGGCATGCGCCACCACCGCCCGGCCCCCAATAAAATTTTCAATCATAATAGATGATGTTATGCTTGAAAGAAATCCCATGATTAAACCAAAATTAAGCTGGTTTTTATCTTCAAATCCAGCCTTACAGAAGGTGATAGAAGGAAATTTTTAACCTGAAGAGGGTAACAACACTCAAGAAAACACAAGGAACAAATAATCCCAGATCAACAAATCAAAAGAGAGGAAAACACCACACACACACACACACACACACACACAACAACAACAACAACAACAACAGCAGCAGCAGCAGCAGCAGCAACAAAATGATGACAGGAATCAGAAAGTACTGCTCATTGGTATCTCCTAATGCCAGTGGTCTCAACTGCTCAATAAAAAGGCACAGACTAACAGAATTGTTGTGAACACAGGAGCCATCCTTCAGCTGCATGTGTGAAACATATCAAGGATAAACACCCCTGTTGTAGGAGGATCTTTTGTACACTGTGAGTAGGTATGATTCTGATTACTTTAATAAAAAACCTCCACAGCCAATAGTTATGCAGGATTTTCAGGGCAGAAAGAACTCAGGGAAGAAGAAGGGCAGAGTTCCAAAGAGACACCAGGGACACAGAGCAAACAGTGTGGGCTTTACAAAATAAAAGTAATCAAACCACATAAAAGAACATAGATGAAAAGATATGGGCTAATTTAAGTTATAAGAACTAGTTAGAAAAAGCCAAAGCTATTGGCCAACCTTTTATACTTAATGATAAATTTCTGTGTTATAATTTGGGAACTGGCAGGAAGGATGGAGGAAAAAAAAAACCTACATACCACCTCAGGGTACTCAGGGTAAAAGGAAAAGTTATTCTAAACAAATGGATCTAAGAAGCAAGCTGCTGTACCCATTTTAGCATCAGACAAACTAGACTTCAATTCAAAACTAATCAGAAGAGATAGGAAAGAATACTCCATACTCATCAAAGGAAAAACCTACCATGAGAATATTGAGGTTCTTAGCATCTATATACCAAACACAGTGGTATCCAAGTTCATAAAAGAAACACTACTACAGCTTAATTCACACATTAACCCTCACACACTGATGTTGGGTGACTTCAGTACCCCACTATCACCAATATACAGGCAATCCAGACAAAACTAAACAGAGAAATGTGGGTGTTAATTGAAGTCACAAACCAATTGGACATAACAAATAATTGCAGAACATCTCATCCCAAAACAAAAGAACATACCCTCTTCTCAGCACCTCAAGGAACTTTCTCCAAAATGGATCACATACTCAGATAGAAAGCAAGACTCAACAAACAAAAAAAAATTGAAATAACACCATGCATCCTATCTGATCACCATAGATGAAATCTTGATATCGGCAACAACAAAAGTTTACAAACTCAGGGAAACTGAACAAATCACCGATGAGTGAAAAGTAGGTCAAGACAGAAGTAATGGCCTTTTAGACTCAAACAAAAAAATACACAATGTGCCCAAACTCAAGGGATTCAATGAAGGCAGCTCTAAGAAGTAAGTTCATAGCACTAAGTGCCTACATTAAAAAAATGGAGATATTTTATATTAGTAACCGAACAACACACCTGAAAGAAGAAATCACACCCGAAAGGAAATGAGAAGAAATAAAGAAATTTAGGGATAAAATCAATGAAACCGAAACAAGCAAAAACTGCAAAAATCAATGAATCAAAGAGTTGGTTCTTTGAGAAAATCAATAAGATTGACAAAACAAACTAGTCAAATTAACTAAAAGGCAGAGATAGAAAATCCAAGTCAACAAAATTAGAAATGAAAAGGGGAACATAACAACAGGCACTGAGGAAATCCAGAGAATCATAAAGACATACTTTAAAAACCTACCAAATTGGAAAATTTGAAAAAAAAAAAGGACATTTTTCTTGATCCATATCACTTATCAAAGATAAATTGAGATCAAATAAGGAATTTAAACAGATACATAACCCCTAGTGGAAATATAAGTCTCCCAACAGAAAAGGCCCAGGGCCAAATAGTTTTACTGCAGAATTCCACCAGACTTTCAAAGTTAAAGTCAATACTCCTCAAATTATTCCATAAAACTTAAGCAGAAAGAACATAGTCCAACTTATTTTATAAGATCATAGTTACCCTAAAACCTAAAATATATACAAACCCCAACAAAAATTCTCAAAAAAATACTTGCAAACTAAATCCAAAAATACATCAAAAAGATCATCCAACATGATTAAAGGCTTCATATCAGCGATGTGGGAATCATACAACAGATGTAAATCAACAAATATGATTCATTATATAAACAAATTTTGAAAACACATGATCATTATATTATATACAGAAAAAGCTTTTGACAACAGACAACACCCTTCTTTCATGATAAAAATCATGGAGAGATCAGAGATAGAGATACAAGAGACATCCATAAACAGCTTACAGCAAGCCTATTGTCAACACTAACTTGATTGAAGAAAAATTCATACTAAACTCAGGAACAAGACAAGGCTGTCGACTCTCTCAATACCTATGCAATACAGTCCGTAAAGTTCTGTCTAGAGCAGTAAGACAACTGAAAGAGACAAAGGGAAGAAACACCGGAAAGGGAGAAGTCCAGTGTATTTATTTGCAGATAATATGAGAGTATACATAGTGACCTTAAAATTTACACCAGGGGATCCCTATGGCTGATAAACAATTTCAGCAAAGTAGTGGATAAAAAATTAATTCACAAAAATGACAAATTCCACTGAGAAAAAAGTCAGGGAAACAACAACTTTCACAATAGCCTCAAAAATGTGAAATACCTTGGGGTAACTCTAACCAAGCAAGTAAAAGATTTGCATAACTTGTATAATAAAATAACAACTTGTATATTAAAAACTTTAAGACATTGAAGAAAAAAGTTGAAGATGATCTCAGAAGATAGAAATGCTTATGGGTCATGAGGATTAACATGCTAAAGCATGGCCATCCTACAACAAATCTACACATTCAATGCACTCCACATAATTCTTCACTAAACTTGAAAGGACAATTTTCAGCTTTGTTTCAGTTTCACACACACATACACACACCAAAAAAAAAAAAAAAACAGAAAAGCTAAAACAGCCCTGACTAATAAAAGAACTGCTATACATATCATCATCCCCAATCCCAAATTGCAGAGTTTTAGTAATAAAAACAGCATGGCACAAAACCAGACATGTTGATCAGTGACATCACATGATTGACGACCTAGACATAAATCCACACACTTATGGATACATAATTTTTGAAAAAGAAGCCAGAAATACACATTGCAAAAAACAGCATTTTCAACAAATGGTGCTAGTCAAACTGGATAACTGCATGTAAAAGAATCCAAATAGATCCATACATATAACCATGCACAAAATTCAACTCTAAATGTATCAGAGACAAGATACACTGACCATAAGAAAGTGGGAAATAGCCTTGAATGCAATGCCACAGGAAATGACTTTCTGCACCAAACACCGAATAGTTTGTAAATGGGATCTTATGTAAAACTGAAAAGCTTCTGTACAACAAAGAACACCATCATTTGGACAAAACATCTATACAGCCAATAGACAGCTAACATCCAAACCATATAAAGAACTTAGAAAGAAAGGAAGGGAGAGAGGGAGGGAGGGAGGGAGGGAGGGAGGGAAGGAGGGAGGGAGAGAGAGAGAGAGAGGGGGAAAGAATGAGGGAAAGAAAGCAGTACGAAAGAAGAAAAACAACGACACGAACGAGGCCCCGGAATTCCGTCCGCCGTCAGCCTCTTCCTAACTGCCTGCCGTCCTTCCTTCAGCCAGGCGCTTTGACGGACAGCTCCATAATAAAGAAAGAAAGAAAGAAAGAAAGAAAGAAAGAAAGAAAGAAAACTGGGTATCAGGGAGGGAAACAGTTTTAAATGGCGTACCTATCTAAACAGAGAAATCTCAAAAGAAGAAACTCAAACGGCCAAGAAACAACTAAAGAAATGTTCAACATCTTTAGTCATCAGGAAAATGCAAATCCAAATTACTTTGAGAGTCCATCTTACAGCTGTCAGAATGGCTAAGATCAATAAAACAAGTGACAGCTCATGCTGGCAAGGATGTGGAGTAAGGGGAACATTCAACATTGCTGGTGGGACTGCAAACTTGTACAGCCACAGTGGAAATCAGTGTAGAAGTTCCTCAGAAAGAAGGGATTATGTCTACCTCAAGATCCAGCTGTATCACTCTTGGGCTTGTACACAAAGGATGCTCCATCCTACCACCAAGGCATTTGCTCAACAAGTTCATTGCTGCTCTATTCATTTTTGGGGGTAGTGCTCTATTCAAAATGGCCATAAATTGGAAACAACATAGGAGTTCCTCAACAGATGAATAGATAAAAAATGTGATGTATTTACACAATGAAATATTACCCAGATGTTAAAGAATTAAATCATTATATTCACGGGTAAATGGATGAAACTAGAGAAAAATCACCCTGAGTGAAATAACCTATACCCAAAAAGACAAATATAGTGTGGATTCATTTGTGTAGATATTATCTGTAAATGCAATGATAAGCAAACTACAATGTATAGAATAGGAAATGTGGAATAGAAGGAATAGATTGATCTCCCTAAGAAAGGGAAATAGAATAGGGAGTTATGGATGAATGCAGGGGCAGGGGTGACTGGAACAGGAAGATCAAGCAGAGATGGGGAGACAAGAAGTGGACAGGTGAGGGAATAAGAAGAGAGACATCTAAAATTAAGAGCCATTTAAAGGGTAGTATTTGGAAACCTAATACAGTGGAAGTGTCCTGGAAAAAAATTATAATATAAAGGTGATGTAAATAAAATTGCCATATAATGAGGAAGACAGAGACCCAACTGGGCATCTCTTGTCACCAAATGAGTCTTTCAGTACCAGCAATGGGTTATATCTGAGTTGTTGTTTAAAGGGGTCACATGGGAACCCCCCAAAAAAACATAGGTTGTCACCAAGGCAACAAGTTGCTCTTCACAAATGAATGGCAAGACTCTATTGTTAAAAACAACACCCACACACATCACTGAATATGGAGAAGTTGAGATTGTACTTAACTAGAACTTTCACCCTTATGGGCTAGAGTCCTTGGTACTAGAAAGGGCTCTGTAAGCTACCAAAGGAGACATACACACCAGCCCAGTTGCAAACCCTTCAATCTATAATAGTGTCTTCCCTGCAAGATATGCTAGTGCAATAGTGGCACAAAGCTCATGAGAATAATCAGCCAACACATGATTCGACTGAAGGCTTATTCCATAAGATGGAACCCAAACTGACTGCTGCTTGGTGACCAAGAGACTAAATAGCCCAAAGATCCAGAGGGGGCGAAATACTACTGTTCTTCTAAAGGAGCATAGCAACAAAAGGACTCCTAATGACCTACTATACTCATAAATAAGTGTCTTGCTCAGCCACCATCAGAAAAGTTTTCTCCAGCAACAGATGGGAGCAAATACAGAGAGAGACCCACAGCCAGACAATATGCAGAGACTAAGAGACCTCAGAATACTCAGTCCTAATCGGGACGTCTCCATCAAACCCCTCCCCTCAGACCTCAGGGAACCCTGTGGAAGAGGAAGCAGAAAGAGTGTAAGAACCAGAGGAGATGGAAGGCACCAAAGAAATAAGCCCTTTTAAATACAGCAGGACCAGCACACATGTGAACTCTTAGAGACCGAGGCAGTATGCACAGGGTAGGTCCAGGTCTGAACCAGATGAGGTCCTAAAGCCACTCTGGAACCTCAAAAGTCCATTTTCGCTTTGGTGAGTTTTATTTGCCCACATGTATTAAAATCTCTCAGAAAGCTGGAGATTTTAGCTTTATAAAACATACACTTGTGTTGACCTCAACCCTGTATGAATTCCTTCCCCGTACAGAGCACAGAAGTCAGCGTTTGGAAATGAACACAGCACAAACCCTAATTCATCATCTATGAAGAGATTGTTGGAGGATGCCAAGAAAAGCAAGTTCTCTCTCAACCCTGAACAAATCAATACATTTTCATCCCCACTTTGGGTATCCAAGGACAGACATTCCAAGCCTAGAGGAGAACACTAGCCAGGACTGTTGAAAAGGTTCAACATCCTGACTTCTTTAGAGAAATCCTATGTCACGCCAAATCCAATCCAAGACTCAAAGCTCTGTACTCTCTGTGGTTCACTGTATCAGGTAAAGAAGTTCCAGCTCATATTTCATCTCAACGACAAGGTACCTGGCAGGGAGAAAATGTCTGTTTCTTTCTCTACTGACCTTGGGGTGTTTGGGATCCCAACTGAAGTTCAATAAGTTACTCCGATCACCAGAATGAGACTTTCATTGAACAGCTGAGTTACTAGGGCCAATACCTGAACATCTAAGTTTCAATTACCATGATGCTTATACTATTTTATCTGAGTCTGCATGCTATGCATTCCTTCTGCAATCAAATTTCCACCATCATCTTCTTAATTAACTTAGCTTTTTCCAACTCAAAGCCCAGTAGCACATATATATTGTTGAGCATGTACAAGGGTGTTCCCCCTTCCCTGCTTCGCTATCAATATATGTCATTGTATACTTTCATATGTGTATTTAGTCTGTCTCTTCCAAATTCAGAGAACAGAACTAGAAAAAGTGAGTTGTTAATTTCTTTAAAGCATTCAACTTAGAGCTCTGTTGGAGATCAGTAATCAATGGAGGTTGTTTGTTCATTAGCTGTGTTAGCTCTTGGACTATGAATGAGCCTGAAGAGTGATAGCAATGGGCCTTGCATATGCTCTGATGAAGAACAGAACAAAGCTCTTTCCTCCTTACCACATGCATTCAGCCTGCACGAGCAGCTGCCCGTATTCTAGTGTCACTCTGAGTCTTTAGGAGAATGGGGACAAAGTATACATATAACTGCCTGGGGCTGGGCAGGCTGCGCAAGTCAAGACTTAGCTAGAACAATCAATGAAAGAAATTAAGGCGCTGGCTATTATGTTCAAGGTGCTTTCAAGATAAATATAGGCAGCTAAAATTGTGCCCTAAAAAATAGAAGATTTAGTTCTGAGACTTCAAAATCAGACATTAATGCCACTTAGCTGGGTTAGTATACTAACCTGAGAACCACTGGAGTATATTCTCCCTTCCACAGCACACTTCCTTGAAGCTGCACCTTGTTGGAAACACCAGTGATGTTTGAGTCTGGATCAGTACAGGAATATGGACCTAGTTAATTTTTCTATGCCTTGCATCAAGAAGTCAGTGATGTCAGATTTGCATGTTGACCATTGATATGGGTGCAGGGTGTCTTAAGTCTACACTTTAACACTGATGTTTGAGCAGTGAGTCTTAAGTCTATATTTACCCCTGACATGTGAGCCGTGAAGTCACAGTCTGCTTAACCATTGACTTGTGAGCAGTAAGTCATTAGTCTATTCCTTAACCATTGGTGTCTAGAGTGAGTCTTTAATCTACACCTTAACCATTGACATGTGAACAGTGAATTAAAACTTACCCACCAATATGTGAGCAGCGAACTTTAAAAGTCTCCGCCTTAACCACTGGTGTGGAAGTAGTTCTGCCAACTGTGCCTCTACTTATGACTTATGAACTTGCACTGTATGATCATCACCTTGCTGGGCCACGTCTTAAAAGCAGAACCATGGAAAATGTATGTGTCCAGTCTTAACAGGGTTTGGTCGGCGTGGCCTTTCAGTGTAGAATACACATAACAGTCTGCTCTAAAGGGTTTTTCATTAAACATGCCATGTAATAAACTTCTTGACTCCAACCAATGGTGTTCTTATTGTCCCTGTTCCTATGTGAGTGGCCAAACGGAATCAGACAGTATTGCACCACACAGCAAGCCACAGCAGAACACCTGTATCCTGACCTGTGCAGTCAAAACGAGAAACTCTGGCCACTGCTGAATTTTGTGTGCCTCGAAGATTGCAAGCTTTCAATTTTTCTTCCACTCCTCAGCCATTCTTTATCATTTTTCTCTAACCTTTCTGTTGACAAACAACCAATTTTGTAGCCTTTCATGATCTTGGTTGTGAAAACTCTTGGGCTTTAAAGAATTGCTGGTGTTTTGATCACTGTTTTTACAGCATGTTTAGGCCTACCACATAATTTACTTCATAAACAACCCAATGTGAACTTCATTAAGTTCTGGTGGGAAGGAACAACACTCTCCAGAGCTAGATTATTAAGAAAAACTGAAAGCCACTCGCAGTGGTTCTCACAACTTAGATGCAGTTTGCTATAAATATGCTCAATGTTGCAGACTGCCAAATACTGTATTTCAGTGTTTGTTCATAAAATGTAATTTGAAATGCATGTAGGATGATACAGCCTTTTTGTAAAAGGAAGTTATTATCTGTGATAAAAGCAGTTGTTGACATTAGAAATGCAGATGCAAGGATCCAGACGGGAAATTTAATAAAAAGAAAACAAATGTCGCAGGGAAAGGGGGTGGGAGGTGAAGTGAACAACACAGAAAACAGAGCCAGATGTGGCTACAGGCAAGACCTGGGTGCCGACCTTCCACAAGGGCCACTGGCAACTCCCAGGAGGAGGACATGGCCCAGATTTAGAAAAGGAAAGTGATGTGCTGGATTCATGGCTGTGTGCTGCACTCCACCCCTGCGCATAGAGCTGGGTAGCAGCCTTGAGAAGCCCGGCTTCCTTTGTGTCTGAGGATAATCGAGCACAGTGTGTGCACTGTCCGCATTTCCTCTGCCTCCTCGGCAGCTGTTTCCCAGAAGGCTGCCACACAGTAGTTAATGAACTGGCTTTAATTACATGCCTAAGAGCCCCACAAAGATACAAGGCCGTGCTGTAGGAACTATACCGCAGCATGTTTGAGTTAGTCTCAGATCATCTGTTAAATGTCAGGTTCCTTAAAGGAAACCCAATGACAAGCTCTGCCCTCCCTGTGCCCACACCGCAGTCGGCTCAGAAGATTGGTGTGGATGCCTAGCTTCTCGGAGACTCCTAAGTTCAACTTCCTGATGATCACCAAACCAAGTTGTTGCATTGTTGAGGGATATGCAGTCTCTGATGTTGAGACTGTGTTTGGAATAATGACTTCAATATTTCCTTTAAGCCAAATGTGTTTTACCCCAGGCAGCTCTCTTTCCTCAATGCCCAAAATAATTTTGTGCCAAAGTAAATAGCAGAAATTCTGTAGATCTCCCAAGGATCATGGTTGGCACCATCGAAATGTATCAGTGGACTCAAGGTTCCTCTTCAGTCTGGATTCCAGGTTAGGGAATTTTGGTGGTGTGTGTAGGGGGGAACGGCTGGAGAGACATCTCCATGGTTTCTAGCACATATTATACAACTGTGAGGAATGGAGCTCAGACCACAAGCCTTGTAGTCCTTTGAAACCAGCAAAGTAGGCAGCAGAGACAGAAGGATCACTGGGACATTCCTCCTGCTAACTCAGTCAACGAATGTGAGTTCCTGGTTCAGAGACCCTGCCTCAAAGAAATAAGGAAGATACCTAATGTTCTCTCTCTCTCTCTCTCTCTCTCTCTCTCTCTCTCCCTGTCCTCCTCCCTCCTCCTCCTCCTTTTCCTCCTCCTCCTCCTCCTCCTCCTCTTCTTCTTCTTCTTCTTCTTCTTCTTCTTCTTCTTCTTCTTCTTCTTCTTCTTCTTCTTCTTCTTCTTCTTCTTCTTCTTCTTCTTCTTCTTCTTCTTCTTCCTCCCTCTCCCCATCCCTCCTGCCCCCTCTCTCTTAGACACACACACACACACACACACACACACACACACAACCAGGGAGGACATGCTGAAAGTGTCAAAGGACAGTCACGTTGTCTGAGCCATCTGTAACCTTAGGGCAGCTCTTGCAGGAAAGAAGCTGCTGACAGTTCTCCAGACTCTGGTGCAACTTAGCTAACCATGCAGCAGTGATGACAACGATGCCCAGTTGAGTTCTTACATTCTCACCACTCAAGACAAACTAGTCTTGAGTATCACAAAACATTTGTCTTTTTCCTTCCTCTCTCTCTAGCTATCATACCGGAAGAGTGAAACTGTAAAGGAGTTAATGAGCTTGAAACCTGTGGGTGGTGTAGAAATACTTGGGCCTGTGTCAAGCCCATAAAAATTCCACAAGGAAGACAGCACCCAAAGGTATGCACAGGTCTTGTAGGAAAAAGATTGAACTTAACCTCAGAAAGGTTGGCTGAATTTCCTGGATCCTCTAAGTCTTTTTAACTGTTACTTTCTGTTTCTGTTTTGTCAAGAAAGAATCTCCCATAGCTTTTGCTGGCCTGGAGCTCACTGTGTAGCTGGCTTAGAACTCACTGTGAAGCTAGCCTGGAACTCACTGTGTAGACGGCCTGGAACTCACTGTGTAGCTGGCATAGAACTCACTGTGTAGCTAGCCTGGAACTCACTGTGTAGACGGCCTGGAACTCACTGTGTAGCTAGCCTGGAACTCACTGTGTAGACGGCCTGGAACTCACTGTGTAGCTAGCCTGGAACTCACTGTGTAGACGGCCTGGAACTCACTGTGTAGACGGCCTGGAACTCACTGTGTAGAAGGCCTAAACCTGAGAAACTCTTCCTGCCACTGTCTGCAAGTGTTGGGATTACAGGCATGTGCCACCATGCCAGGCCAGAGAATGTTTTCTAACAGTTTTAACAAGAATAAAGCTTTTTTCCAGGTCTTGCCATAAGTATTTTCTTTGAAATAGCCACAGCCACATCAATAGACATAAGATCAGAAAGATGTACAGCTGAGTTATTATGATGATATACACATTAGAAAATCGGGGAGATTTTTTATAACATCTATTTGTTTGTAAATAAGTATGTGTGTTTGTGTGTACACACATGTGTGTGGGTCATGGCTCGCATGTAGAAGTTAAAAGACAATTTGTGGGAATCAGTTTTCTCTTTCTACCATATGGGTTCAGGGATCAAATTCAAGCCCTTGGCGTTGGTGGCAAACATTTTCCCCTTGAGTCATCTCACCAGGACTAAGAAAGTTTTTACATGTAAAGGTTCTTGAGCAATGCTTGACAACACTCAATTGCCAGCTGAGACTCACAGTCCTGGAACTCTTGACAGGGCTCGTCCTGGGCATTTCTAACTAATCTCTAGAAACCTAGAGCCCAACACCTGGCTGTGGCCACCTCCCTGTCACTCCTCTATGGTCTGCAAAGACAGTTCCCAAGCACACTCAGGCCAGACAGAACATTTCTAGCCAAATAACTTAAAGTAGGGCACTTTTAAGACCTGGGTATTAACACATAGCCATATTATTAACATATAACCACTTATTTTAAAGGGTTTCAAATCAGCAGGCTACTCAAGAAAGAAGTATTTAAGAAGACTGAGAGTAAAGACAATGAAGAATAAATCATACAGAGAATGATGAAATACAGGTGCCAGGAAGATGGCGTCTCAACTGGCAGAGGTACTTGCCACCAAGAATGACGGCCACATCCTTTTGTCTGTCTTACTTGCTTATACTTTCTTTTATTGTTCACACTTTCCTTATTAGTTGGAAAACACTAATACAGATATTAAAAATACTAACCCTTTGCAAACTGTGTAATAAAAGGCCACACGTTACAATGGGTCTCCCTCAACAGACTGTCTCCATTTTCATCCTGATTAAGTTTGTTGACAGTTACTTGTGCCCTTTGTGCATATTGAAGAAATCCTATTATATTTCAGTGTCATAAGAACATTCTTCTCAACTGGTGAGATGGTTCAATGGGTAAAGGTGTTTGTTACCAGTCCTGAGGATCTGAGTCCAGTCCTCAGGACCTACATAGAGGAGGGAGAGAATCCGACTCCTGAAGGTTGTCCTCTGACTTCCACTCACCATGGCATGTGTGCAGTGTGCACACACCTCTGACTCCCACACACCATGGCACGTGTGCAGCGTGCACACACCCATACCCACACACCATGGTACGTGTGCAGTGTACACACAGCCATACCCACACACCATGGCATGCGTGCAGTGTACACACACCGATATCCACACACACATAATTTAAATTTCTAAAAGATACTCTTTCTACATTTTCTTCTAAGACCTTTAAGTTTTTTCTGGTCACGTTTTGGATTTTAATCATCTTGTCCTCTGGCTTCAATACTATCACATGATAGTGCTTGTAATTCTTCCTAGCGTACACACCAGCCGTCGCAGCACCACTTGCTGTAGAGCCCACCATCTCCAGCTCTGTCAGCACTGAGGCTTCTAACATCTGCAGTCTCCTCATTCCCTCCTTTTCGTCAGTCTTGGCTAGCAGACGCTATTAGCCTAACATTGCACAAACCTCCTTGAGCTGCTTCTCCTTAAGACAGACTTGACTGGTCTTATTAATTCACTCTTCCATTTAAATTTGAAAAACTATTAAATTCTGCAAGAAAAATAAATCCTGTTGGTATTCTTTTCCTGAAACTGCATTGAATTAATCATCACTTGTAGGAGAATTGGCATTTTTATTGGTGTTTTATATAGTTCTCTCAATGTTTATTCCACTCTCTTGATTATAATTGAATATGTCATCATCTTCTCCACGAAGGGCCATCATAACATTTGTCAGACATGTGTTAGGCATCCTACCTTGGGCTCCCAAAATACCCTGTGCTTAGGAGACCAAGCTACCCAGTGCTCATCATCCTTGGTTGGACAGGGGTGGCTGTTCATAAGCTGTTGCTGAGGTGAAGGAAGTTGCATTCCCAATCTGATCTGCTAAAGTTTCATCACAATGGTTGATGAATTCCATCAAGAGTCTTCTCTGAAGCTGTGCCACCATGAAGGCGTGTGTGTGTGTGTGTGTTGTTGTTGTTGTTGTTGTTGTTGTTGTTTTCTCCTTAGAGTTATAAATAGGATGTGATACAGTTCATTTTACAATATTAGATCTGTCACTTCTGAAAACGCCCTTTTGCTTTTCAGTCAGGCTGATAGATGTCTCCATGGATAAGAGCACTTTTCATTAAGCCTGACAACCTCATTTTGATCCCTGGGTCCCACACCCTGGAAAAAGAAGTGACTTCTACAATTCTCTCCTTCTGATCTCCATATGAATGCTGTAGGACAAGCACACTCACACACACGCACACTCACACACACGCACACACACATAAATAAATACATGTAAAATGTGACTTAAAACTGATACTGTATTTGTCCACTGTACAAGAGGGAAGTTCCTGTCCCTAGAAAGACTGTAAGCATGAAACTACTTCTTCCCTAAGTCTACAGCAAACACTGCTTATGAAAGTCTCTGGGACTGGTGTTGATTTTGTGGAAAAGGTTTTTAACTGCTGCCTTAAATTCCTTAAAAATTATCGACTCCTCTGGGAATTTATTACTTTTTAACTCAGGTTTAAAATCTATGCTTTTCTAGGAATTTTTCCATCTCAGCAGTCTTTAAGGAAGATGAGTGAATCATGATATTACCTAACATGCAGCCACTGCTGCAGCGCTGCGACTTGATTCATCTCGGTCACATCGGCTTCTTCTTTCCCTTCTTCCTGCTCTACTATGGGTCCTCTTTTCAATTGTTATTTCTAAATGTATGAAGTTCATTTTAACTTTATTTTTGCCCTTAATTTCCAGATTACTTATAATGAGAGAATCTAAAACTTCTAGACTTGCTTTATGATCTATTAAGCAACCAATTCTCTAATTAATCCATTAACTATTAATCTATCAATGTTTTAGTCTTCTAGACAGGATTTCTCTGTAGCTCTGGCTGTGCTGGAACTCACTCTGTAGACCAGGCTGGCCTCGGTCTCACAGAGGTGTATCTGTCTCTGCCTCCCAAGTGTTGGGACTAAAGTTGTGTGCTACCACCACTCAGCTCTATTCATTATTTTAACTTTTTAAAAGTATGCAGTTTCATACCTAAACATAATAAAGGCCATATGCAGCAAGTCAATAGCCAACATTAAACTAAATGGAGAGGAACTCCCAGTGATTCCACTGAAATCAGGAACAAGACAAGGTTGTCCACTCTCTCCATATCTATTTAATATAGTTCTTGAGGTCCTAGCTAGAGCAATAAGACAACAAAAGGAGATCAAGAAGATATAATTGGAAAAGAAGAAGTCAAACTCTTACTATTTGCTGATGATGTGATAATTAACATAAGTGATGCCAAAAATTCTCCCGAGGAACTTCTACAACTCACAAACACCTTCAGTAATGTAGCAGGATGCAAGATTAACTTGAAAAAATCAGTAGCCCTCCTTTACACAGATGATAAATAGGCTGAGAAAGAAATCAGAGAAACATCACTTTTCACAATAGCTAAAAATAACATAAAATATCTCGGAGTAACTCTAACCAAACAAGTAAAAGACCTGTATGACAAGAACTTTACATCTTTGAAGAAAGAAATTGGAGAAGACACCAGAAAATGGAAAGATCTCCATGCTCTTCGGTAGGTAGAATTGACATAGTAAAAATGACAAATTTACTAAAAGCAATCTACAGATTCAATGCAATGCCCAACAAAATTCTTCACAGACCGAAAAAACAATACTCAACTTCATACAGAAAAGCAAAAAAACCCAGGATAGCCAAAACAATTCTGTACAATAAAGGAACTTCTGGAAGCATCACAACCACTGATTTCAAACTCTACTACAGAGCTACAGTACTGAAAACAACCTGGTATTGGCATAAAAACAGACAGGAGGGTCAAGGGAACCAAATCGAAAACCCAGATATCAATCCAAACACCTACGAACACCTGATTTTTGACAAAGAAGCAAAAAATATAAAATGAGAAAAAGAAAACATATTAAACAAATGGTGCTGGTATAACTGCATATCAACATGTAGAAGAATCAAAATAGATCCATATCTATTACCATGCACAAAACTCAAGTCCAGATGGATCAAAGACCTCAACATAAAGCCAGCCACAATGAACCTTATAGAAAAGAAAGTGGGAAATACATTTGAACACATTGGCACAGGAGACCACTTCCTAAATATAACCCCAGTAGCACAAACACTGAGAGAAACAGTTAATAAATGGAACCTCCTGAAACTGAAAAGCTTCTGTAAAGCAAAGGACACAGTCAACAAGACAAAACAACAGCCTACAGTATAGGAAAAATTCTTCACCAACCCCACATCAGACAGAGGACTGATCTCCAAATTATATAAAGAATTCAAGAAATTAGTTATCAAAAGAACAAATAACCCAATTTAAAAAAATGGGGCACAGACCTAAACTGAGAACTCTCAACAGAGGAATTTAAAATGGCTGAAAGACACTTAAGGAAATGTTCAACATCCATAGTCATCAGAGAAATGCAAATCAAAACAACTCTGAGATTCCATCTTATACCTGTCAGAATGGCCAAGATCAAAAACACTGATTACAACTTATGCTGGAGAGGATGTGTGGTAAAGGGAATGCTCCTCCATTGCTGGTGGAAGTGCAAACTGGTACAGCCACTTTGGATATCAGTGTGGTGATTTCTCAGAAAATTAGGAAACAACCTACCTCAAGACCCAGAAATATCACTTCTTGGTATATTTCCAAAAGATACTCAATCATACCCCCAAGGACATGTGCTCAACTGAGTTCATAGCAGCATTGTTTGTCTAAATGCCCCTCAACTAAAGAATGGATAAGGAAAATGTGGTACATTTATGCAATGTAATACTACACAGCAGAAAAAAATGACATGAAAATTGTGGGCAAATAGGTGAAGCTAGAAAACATCATTTTGAGTGAGGTAACCCAGAACAAGAAAGACAAATATCATATGTATTCACTCATAAGTGGCTTTTAGACATAAAGCAAAGAAAAACCAGTCTACAATTCACAATCCCAGAGAAGCTCGACAACAATAAGGACCCTAAGAGAGACATACATGGATCTAATTTACATGGGAAGTAGAAAAAGACAAGATATCCTGAGTAAATTGGTAGCATGGGGACCATGGGAGAAAGTAGAAGAGGTCTGGGGAGGAAGAGAGGGGAGCAGAAAAAAACAAATAGCTCAATAAAAAAAAAAATTTTAAAGTATGCAGTTTTCTGTGGCAAGTTTCCCACACATACACATTTCATGTGTGTAAAACAAATATAGTCTCCCTAGACACATATGCTCTTCAAATCTTGTTTATTAATGATTTTAATGGGACTCTTAGTTATAAGAAATGGATGCTTTAGAAAATTGTCGACTTCTCCCTTGAAGTAGCCTTGAACTCCCTTGAAGTTTTGTGCATATCTGTAGACATTGAGATCTATAACTTCCTGTTTAACAGAAACCATTGCTAATAGGTTCAAGCTGTCCAATAGGTTATTTTTTACCTTTAAATTTAGTATTATAATACCTTTATAAATGGCTTCTGAAGACCCATGTTTCAAAGACTTGCTGTCCGGGTGTAATGATGCGTGTCTGTAATCCCCACACTTTAGAGGTAGAATCAGTAAGATCTAGAAAGGGTTCCAGGCTAGACTAGCCTACATGAAAGCCAGTCTCAAAACAAACAACCACAACCAACAACTTGGTGTTAGCATGGAAAGGTCTGGAGGAGATATTTAAGAGATATGTCCTGGTGACATGTTTTCTGTCCTTGGAGCATGCCCAAAAAGGGGAAGGGCTGTGTTTTGCTGCCTCTTTCTTCCCTGTGTGTAAACATGCATACACCTGTGCTCATACATGCATACACCTGTGGTCATACATGCATATACCTGTGCTCACACATGCATATACCTGTGCTCACACATGCATGGGCCAGAGGAGGATATCTGTGGAAAGACTCTCTATTTTCACTTAAGTTTCGGAAACAGAGTTTCTCACTGAGCCTGAAGCATGCCAGTTTAGCTAGAATGGCTGGCCAGCAAACTACCAGGGTCTGCTAGTAGGCACCTCTCAGTGCCCAGGCTGCGGGTGTGTAGACATTGCCCAGCTTCCACGTGAGTTTTAGAGGTTTGAACTCTTGTCCCCTTGCTTTCGCAGAAAGTGTTCTCATCACTAAACCATCTTCCTGCCTGATCCTTTCCCTTTTGATTCCTGGCCACAAGGTAAGGGGTTTTGTCCCACCACACTTCCCATCCTGATCTCCTGCCAACCACGAGCCCCAAAGCAACAGGGGCTATAGATGGAAACAATCAGGCAAAATAAGCCTTTCCTTTCAACTACTGACTACCCAGACAGAAGGCTGGCAGGTAGCTTTTCTTCATGGCCCATATTTGTTTAATTTGTTTAAAAGGATACCAGCATACTGAACTAGTCAAATAAAAGACAGAACTCAAGGAGCTGGGGGTGCAGTTCAGTAACAGGTCATTTGAATGGCCATGCAAAAGGTCCTGAGTTCCATCTTTACTACTGCACTCAGAAATAAAAACTTTTAAAAAATACAATGAATTCAAAATCATCTCCTGGATACACATTGCTTACAGCTTGAACAGAGCTTACAAAAACAACCTTGAAAGGTGAAAATCGTGTTCTTTTACTGTAGCTCTCCCTTATCACAACTCCCTATAATTTTTTTCAAGTGCTACCCACTACTTAAGAGCCTCTAAGGCCGGGCGGCGGTGGCGCACGCCTTTAATCCCAGCACTCAGGAGGCAGAGGCAGGCGGATCTCTGTGAGTTCGAGGCCAGCCTGGTCTACAAGAGCTAGTTCCAGGACAGGCTCTAAAAAAGCTGCAGAGAAACCCTGTCTCAAAAAAAAAAAAAAAAAAAAAAAAAAAAAAAAAAAAAAAAAAAGAGCCTCTAAGGTGAAGTTATTCAAGTGTAGTCTAAGCATTGGTCAGACTGGAACCCAAAATGAACTTCTAAGCCCCACACAGGGCTCTCTGATCTCAGCTGAAGCATTCCCAGAATCCCATTCTCAGTCTCTCTAGAACACAAAACCCAGGGCCAGATGTGGTGGCACCTTTTATCCTAGCACTCTGGAGGCTGAGGCAGGCAGAGCTCTGTGAGTTGGAGGCCAGCTTCGTTCCAGGTCCATCGAGGCAACATACAGAGACCCTGTCTCAAAAGAAACAAAAGAAACAAAGGAAAAGCAGAACAACGTGATGTGAGAGAGTGGCGAACTCAAGAACAATCTAAGGTGCAATGGAAGGCATAGGCTCAAAAAAATATCTTAGGCCAATCAACCAACAAATAAAAAAATTAAACATTGAAATGTAGTAAAAGGTGCGGGCTGCTTTTCATGCCGCCCGGCTCCCGGCCGCCCAGCTAGTTTATGCCCAAAATAATCACACAGAAATCTGTATTACTTAGATTGCTGCCTGGCCTGTTATCTCTATCCTCTTATTGGCTAACTCTCACACCTTGCTTTAATTCACATCTAATAAACTGTATGTCACCACGAGGTAGTGGCTTACCGGGAAAGATTCAGCATGTCTGACCTGGAGGCTGGCTCCATGGCAGCTCTCTCTGCCTGCCTTCTTCCCAGCATCCTGTTCTGTCTACTCTGCCCACCTAATTTTCTGCCCTATCAAAAAGGCCAAGGCAGTCTCCTTATTTAACCAATGAAAGTAACACATAGACAGAAGATCCTCCTACACCATTGAAATATCAAAAAAAAAAAATATTCAAAGTGTCAACAAATGGTGTGAGGGTTTTTCATTCAATAATCTCTTTGCTTGTGTCATTTTGTCTGTTGAGATAGGGCTTCATTTTGTGAGCAAGTATCACAGCTCAGATGGCCTTACACTCACCCTCCTGGGTGTTGGGGTTGCAGGTGTGACCACCACACCTAGCCCAATCCCTATCTGCACAATGGTGTCAGGCTGAGCTTAAGAGGAAGCCACAGGTCTGCCCATGCGCCCACTGCAGTGCTTTCTCCAAGCCTTTCTTTGTAGTCTTCCTAAAACAGGCAGAAAATGAAGTAACCAGTCTTGGAACAGGAGCTGGAAATTGGATCAACAGTTAAGAACTCGAACTGCTCTTTCTGAAGGCTTGAGTTCAACTCCCAGCACCTAAATCCATCTGCAGCTCCAACTCCAGGGGATCCAACACCCGCTTCTGGCACTCACAGGGAAACTGCAGTCACAGCTATAGACCCACACAGGAACAAAATAAAAAATAAAATATTTTTAACTTAGAACAGAAACAAATTCTGTGGAAACGTGAAGTAGAACAGAGATGTGGCCTTTCTGATGCAGGATTGGATACAGCTAGTATAGTAGCTATTGTCACCAGTAATATAGTAGCATATTGTCACCTGAAAAAAGGTCCACTCACCTTGGTCAGGTCAACATTTAGGAAGAGGGGCAAAGACAGATTTTGAATGCAAGTCCAACTTGAGCTACATAATGAAACCCTTTCTCAAAACAAACAAAACTGAACCAAAATAAAACCAAAGAAATGAACGTGATCATCTGGACAGTGCCCTGAAGACCATGAGAGAAGATAAGATCGGGAGTGAAGGGGGCCAATTGGAAGGATGGCAGAGGCCTCTTTGCAAGGGGCACGAGCAACAAAAGCCTGGGGTGGTAAAGGTGGGATTTCTTCTAGTGTGGGGAAAACCAGGAATCCTTGAGAAACAGAGGTCTAATGTGGAAGAAGGGGCTGCCATCCAACTGTCTTTGCTTTGCCAAATGCAAAATCTTCCCTCCAAAGATACTTCCCTCTAACCAGGTCATACTTCCTAACCTCCCACAGGTGGAATCGGTGCTTTCAGGATCCATCACGTAACCATATCACCAGCAGCTGGGACAAACCGTTGACACTTCGGGAGACATCTCATCTCCAAACTGTCTTTCTTTCATTCTCAAAAATCTAGAAAAAGTGAGCCAACATACACCAGTCAATCCTGTAAATAGCCCATCAAAGAAGCATCCTCACTCACCCCGAGAAACTGTGGAGAACCCAAAGAAAGCTCCTGGAGCAACTGGGTACCTTGAAGATTGGGTAAAGCTGACAGTAACTGGGGAAAGAGACTGGTTTTGCTAACTACACTTGAAGGTGGAAAGTGTTGGGACTGTGGACCCCCAGACCCTGAATTTCCTGTGACCTCTGACTGTCAGAGTAAACAACTTGTTTTCCTATGCTTGCAGCTGCTCTGAGCACGAGACCCTCAGGAGTTCCTGATGGCAGGGCAGTGGTTTCTGGTGGACTTGCTGCTGAGAGTTAGGGCATGGCCGTTTAGTCAAGGAGACCCTATATAAGCTGTCCTGGAACACAATAAAGTGGACATTCTTGGTGAATTCTCGGTGTTACCCCCCCCCTCTCTGTGTGTGTGTGTGTGTGTGTGTGTGTTTCAATTTCCAGCCCCTTGCCCAACTCCCGAACCATACCATAGCGGGTAGAGCAGGCATTCACTACAAAAAGCACTTAGAATGAAACATTTTCCTGGCTGGAAAGACATGTGCTTGGAAAGATGCAGATGGAAAGGGACAGTTAAAATGCCATGGCAACATCTTGCCCTTCTTGCATTAAATGAATGCCCTACCTGCACATTTTAGAAACTAGTGGGTTACATCCTGTGTCTTTAATGTAACAAATTTTAGCAGAATGGGGAGGAATCCTGAGATGAAGGCAGAGACAAAGACTGAGGGGAGAAAAAGACACAGAGGAGGGAGGAGGGAAGAAGGAGGCAGAAGGGGAGCTAGAGCAGAGGACCAAATGTGCTCTGCTGGGGCTGGCGAGGAGGAAGGGAAGGAAATCCCACACCTCTGAGGTTTGTTTGTCTCGCTTTTTAAGTTCTGCAAAGAACAGATAAGAAGGTGGTTGGGAGAGGGGACTAGGGGGAGAGGGCAAGGGAGGCTTTAGAACATTTTGTTACACAAGCAGAGGGAGGGCTCTCAACTGCTGCTGGCGTTTCTCTGAGTAAGAAGACCAGCGCCAGCTGACAATGCTATCCCACATCCTCTCCAGTGGAATTTCCTGTGAGCCCTCCACCAACTCTGTTCACCAGGATGAAAGACGACACTCAGGTCTCACAAGGTCCCAGTCCCAGAAACTGCAATTCATGGTCCCCCCACCTGACTAGTCTCCTGCCTCCTCAGTGCCGGAGGCCCATGCAAAGAACCTTGCTCCAAGCCAAGCAAAGCCAAAACCTGTACGTTTCCTTGGAGCTGTGGAAACCCTCAACATCCAGCTACCGTGTCAGATATTCAATAGCATTTAGCTTCTACCTGTGCGTGCATCACAGTAGGGTTCTGCTGAAGTAGGGGAGCTATGGGCTTGTCTGCAAAATGTCAACCTCTCCAGCTTTCTAGCCTGAACCATTTTGTATCCTCTGGAGCCTGACAAACAGAGTCGTGTTCATAGAGGAAAGACTCCATAAATTTAGAACTGAACTAAAACTGGGGCCAGCTGAGAGGTCACACAGCTCATTAGCACGAAAGCTTGGGTCCTCTGGGATCCTGTCCCAGGATTCTTTCAATTTGGCCACACCCTCTCACTCAAACACTCAGCAGAGTTTCCTTCTTCCAGACAGCAAAAATGCTCACTTATCAATAGCCATCTAGACTCAAATTAATACTTATGTTCCGGATTCCTCTAGTGTATCTCTGGTGGCTTGTATTTTGTTGTAACACTGGGTCTCAAACCCAGGGCTGTGCACATGCTAATAAAGGCCCTACCACTAAGCTACACCTCAACCCTCTGTTCTCTTTCTAATCCATACCATGCAATATCTACAAACGTCACTGAGCTTATAAAACAGAGTCACCTCTTTGAGGGTGTAAGTACAAGACACACAGATCACTTTTATGTGGGGGTGGTGCAGCAGTGTGGGAGCCCAATATGGACCCTCTGCATGTGCACTGTGGGTCTGACCTAAGGAAGGGCTGAAGCAGTACTGGTCTTGGGATCTTCCAGTTACAACCTAAATCCTAGACACACACACCCTTTGATTTTCCTGGTCCAAAATACCTGAAGAGGGAATTGTTCCGTCTTACAGGGAGCCATCCTATTGGACAGAGCCTTTGTCGGGTGATTTAATCCTTCTTCCTCTGGGAAACAGGGCTAGCACCTAAGCCTAACCTCGCCTCTCCAAGACATCTTCTCTAAAAAGTAGAATCCCTATTTCCCCCGACGTCGTCTTCATCGTTGTCTTCTTCTTCCTCTTCTTCTTCTTCTTCTTCTTCTTCTTCTTCTTCTTCTTCTTCTTCTTCTTCTTCTTCTTCTTCTTCCTCTTCCTCCTCCTCCTCCTCCTCCTCCTCCTCCTCCTCCTTCTCCTCCTCCTCCTCCTCCTCCTCCTTCTTCTTCCCCTTCTTCCCCTTCTTCCCCTTCTTCCCCTTCCCCTTCTTCCCCTTCCCTTTCTTCCCCTTCCCCTTCTCTTTCTTCCCCTTCCCCTTCCCCTTCTTCCCCTTCTTCCCCTTCTTCCCCTTCTTCCCCTTCTTCCCCTTCTTCCCCTTCTTCCCCTTTCCCTTCCTCCCTTTCCCCTTCCCTTTCCCCTTCTTCCCCTTCTTCCCCTTCTTCCTCTTCCCCTTCCTTCCCTTCCCCTTCTTCCCCTTCCCCTTCCCCTTCTTCCTCTTCCCCTTCTTTCCCTTCCCCTTTCCCTTCTTCCCCTTCCCCTTCCCCTTCCCCTTCTTCTTCTCATTTTAAGATTTAGCTGGGACTGGTGACACACAACTTTAATGCCAGCACTCAAGAAGCAAACAGAGGAGAAAATATATAGGTCAATAAAAACAATTAAAAATTTAAAAAGAGGCAAACAGAAAGATCTTTATGAGTTTAACACTAGCCTGGTCTACAAATCCAATTCCAGGCCAATCAGGGCTCCACAATGTCTCAACATCTCTCTCCACTCTCTCCAAAAGAAAAGAGAAAGGGATTTTTACGTTTAGTTTTATGTGTACATTTTTAGCTTTACAGGTATGAGTGTTTTGCCTGTGCATATGTGTGTGTACCGTGTGCATGCCTAATGCCCAAGGAGACCAGAAGAGGGTCACAGATCTTCTGAAGCTGGAGTTACAGCCAGTTTATGAGCCCCCGTGTGAGTGCTGGGAACCTAATACTGGTCCTCTGAGAGAGTAACCTGTGCTCTTAACTGCTGAGCCATTTCTTCAGCCTGGAATCTATTTTCATAAAATTTAAAAAAAGATTCTGTAGTCCAATAAAAAATCCTACAAGAGGATTTTTGGCCACAGCCACTAGATGAGGGAAGTTGCTTCTGAGATGAAAGCTCAGGGACCTCAGAGGCATCTGGATCCTGACTCTGGACACCCCAGGGAGTCCTGCCTTGCTTTCTAGAATGAGGTTCTGAATTATCCTTATACAACTTAGTAATAAAGCCTTTTTGCTATGTTTTCTTTCTGTGGGTTTCTCTTTCTTGGAATTCATCTGACAGTTGGAACAGAGACAAAGCATGAGAGGATGGCATCCCTTGGCTGAAGGAGCTCTGCTTGCGTGGAAACTGGCTCTGGGTAGACCGCAATCCTGTGTTAGTGTGTTCTCCATTGCTGGGGGAAACGCTGTGACCAAAAAGAGTTTGGGAAGGAAGGGGTTTCCTTCCTCTTACAGTTTACCCGTGGAGGGTAGCCAGGGGAGGAGCTCAGGGAGGGAATCGGAAGTCGGCACTGACACAGAAGCCATGGAGAAATGCTGCTTCTCCTCTTACTCCACACAGCTTTCTCAGCTTGCTCTTTAAAGTACTGGCTGCCTGTCCAGGTGTGGCACCGCCCACAGTAGGCGGGGCCCTCCCTGCATCAAAGGCCTTGTTAAAACACCTCACACACTTACCTACAGGCCAACCCGATGGGAGCACTTTCTTATGTGAGTTCCCCTCTTTTCAAATGATCCTGGCTTATAACAAGTGTACAAAAAATAGACAGCAACAACAACATCCAAAATAGCATTTTTCTGTGATCTTCAAGTTGGTATACTCAGAAATTTGTGATAAACTAACTTAGGAATAAGAAAAGGTGTGTTTCTTAAGTAGGGAAGTTAGAGAAGTGGATCTTGACGTCTAGTTGGCTCAAGTAACATCAGTTATTTGTCTTTTGTCTTATCCATCCGTCTGTCTATCCGTCCTTCCAATATCCAACCGTGTGTGTGTGTGTGTGTGTGTGTGTGTGTGTGTGTGTGTGTGTGTGTGTGTGGACACATTCATCATTCACCCCTTCATCCTTCCATGTATCTATGAAGGCATACAACCATTGATCTATCATCTATCTACCTATTCATCCATCCATCCATCCATCCTCCCACCAGTCCATCTGTCCATCCATCTACACATGCATGCATGCATGCATGCATCATCCATGCATCCAACCTTCCTTCACCCTTCATCCTTTGTGCGATATTATTCTCTGGTAGTTTCTACTACATTTTAAGGAGGAAAGCCCCCAGCTCTGGTATTTTGTCTCTTTGAGGAAACCAGTCTTTCTCAACACTTACATCAGTCTCTGAAAAAAAGAGTTTCTCTGGTCTCACACCCACTCTTTGAGAGGAGTGGGCTTGGTTGCCAGCTCTTAATTGGCTAACCCACCAGAAGCATACAAAATTCGACAATATCAGACAAAGTCGTAAGTGATATCCGCTGTGTGGGTGTTTATTGTAATGCAATGACAACGATTTTCCATGTGGTTTGCTATGTGTATCATACTATAACACCAAGATCCTGAAAACTCTAACAGGCGCTTAAATATATTTGAAGGAAATTTCCCTATTACACACGTGCACACACACACACAAACACTACAACTCTGATAGAAATGTTGATTTTAAAATCAAGTTGAAGCGGTGCCAAGGAACATTTTCACAGGGAAGTAAATCAGAGATATATGAGATCACCTGATTCGTTGATTTGAAATGACCTTGTGTAAACTGCGGGAACCGGAAGAGATGGGGCTGCTTTAGGCACTCTTTCTTAGGAGCCAGAATCCTGAGTTCCATGGAATCAGTGAAGTGTAAATGAGTCTCCTGAAAGGTAGAGAGAGGAGAAGTAAGGCTCTGGGTTTTGATATACAGTGTGGAGAGTACAGGTCAGCAGGGGAAAAGAAGGTCATTCAAACAAAGACCCCCAAGAGGCCTACAAATGTGTCTCATTTTGTGAGTATTACACGTGCCAGGGAGAGAGGGCAGTCAGATATTGATTTACGGAGCGGACCACCAAATGCAACTTCCTGTCTGTCTTTAAAGGCATTGCTCATTACCTTCGGGGAAGAATGAAATCCAGCAGGCTGGCTTGCAGTCACGGAGGACCCGACTGTCCCGGTGCGAGTTATGCAAACCCTTTTCCTGCCTCATCTGTCAGTGCAATTAGGTCACCCTAAGGAACAGGGCGGAGCAGAGGAGCCTGGGGAGGGTGGAAATCTGTGCTGAGAGGCCTGCTGTAAATGACTGGGGGTGCAGGCCCCTCGCTCCTTGCTCCTTCCGCTACTTACAAGAATCACACAGACTCTGCTACCGTCTGTGGTGTTGCTGTCATTTTGCCCCTGTCCTCCTCTACTTTTGGCTCTTAGAATCCTTCTGCTCTTGAGGGAAGGGCTGTGATGCAGAAGTAGCTGCACACTCTGCAGACACCTTCTCTATCTACGCTTTGGCCAGTTGTGAGCTCTGTATTAACCAACATTCGGGGCAGTTTTTTCAAATGCTAGCAAGACTATTTCCTATGCAGCCTTCAAAGCCTCTACAAAGCAGAACATGGTGGCACACAGTGTACTCTTAGCACTGAAGGCTGAGACATGAGGAGCACCATTTCTAAGCTTCTTATGCTTCAATAGAGAGAGCCTATTTCACAATTAACAAACAAGGTTTTGAAGTTTTTCTATCTGCGCCCTGGCACATGTTCATACCTCCTCTTTAAAAGGCACTTCCGTTTTCCTTGAGATGGTGTTTCATTAAGCCCAGGATGGCCCTGAAGTCCTGGGCTCTAGCAATCCTTCTGCCTTAGCCTTCACAGCCACTGGGCCTGTGACTGAGTGCTATCATCGCTGGCTTGAATATACTGTTTTTGTTACCACTTCGTTTTTGCTTTCACGTTTGTTTGGGTTTTGATCCAGGATCTTTCTCTGCAGTCCAAGTTGGCCTCAAACTCACCAATCATCCTTTTAAATCAAAATGCAGTTCACCGAGAAGGTTCTACACGGCACCTATTGCATTCCTGTGTTAATTTAATGGGTCCACAGCCTTCCAGGGTTTCTGAGGCTGGCCTTCCATGTGTGCAAATGTTGAAAGGTAAAGGTTCAGGTCCTCAGAAATCAACAATCTCATTTTCACCCTGAATTTCAGACTCCAGCCGTTCTCTCTTTGCTCCCAGCTTCCATGAAGGAAGCGGTTTCCTCTGCTATAAACTCCAAACGTGATATGCTACCCACCACAGGCCCAAAGGCAACCAACCCCAGATTGAAATCCCCAAGAGTGGGAGCTAAATAAAGCATTCTTTTCAAACTGATCCCTCAGTTATTTTGCTGAAGTAACTCAAAGCCAATAAAGAAAGCCAAGGAAAACAGGACTTTCTCATCTTTCTAGTCTAGGGGAACCTCATGCTCTCGGCTCTCTCTCCCTCTCTCTGTCTCCTTTCCTAGAAAGTGAAGTCAACATCAGTTTCTGGTTGGCAGTAGGGTTCCTTGGTGTGAGTGGCACTACTTTGACCTAGTCGATCAAGCCTAGTTTAGGTGCTCAAGCCAAACCGATGGGCTCCTAAATCATACCTAGCAGTCAGCTTTTAGACACATTTTCTAATGTCCACTGAAGCCACATGGAAGAATCCTTTGTTCTCAAGTGTCAAGGAAGGAGACCTTCTGTTTCTTAGTGGTCATGTGGTTTCACAGAGAACAGAAGTGGAGGCTAGGCATAACGCACAGTCCTGTAATCCCAGCGCTCAGGAAGCCGAGGTGTCGGGGTTCAGTCTCAGGCTGAAGTTCATAAGGAGACTGCCAGAGAGAGGGGATCCTTAGCCCACATTCCGCTGTTGAGTTTTCTTCCTGCTCCTTTAGTTCTTCCTTTACTAGATGTTTCAAATTTCTTGCCAGTCATGGTGGTTCATGCCTGAAATTCCAGCATTCTGGAGGCTTCGAGAAGCAGGAGGACTGTCTTGAGGTGGAAGCCAGCCTGGGCTCCATTGTGAGATCCTGTCTCAACAACTAAATGTGTACAGCATGAGAAAATAAGAGAAAATATTTATACATTCAAATCCCTAACACTCCTAAGGATAGGATCCAAGAGATCCGCAGCCTTCTTCCTGTCTCCCCTCCCCCTGCCTCCTCCCCCACCCCCTCTTCCTTTCTCCTCTCCCTTCTTCTACCCCCAGCCATCCACTCTGCTTCCTGGCCCTCCCTTTCTCCCCAAGTCACTTTTGCTAGTCAGCAGACAGCCTAGTTCGTGTCCAGCCACAGACCCTTTTCCATGATGAAAATATAAGCATTTTCTGAAATTCTTTGTTAAATTCTCTCACGTGTGTGCATGAGAGAAAGAGGGAGGGCTTCTCTCAGGGCCCAGAGGAGGTAAAAAGTTGCGTGCTGGTGGCGAACAGCTTTCCTCTCTGTTTATGTTTCTGCCCTGTCCCACAATTTTAAGTGACTCAGACATTGGAAGAGATGGCTTCCAGGTCGGGGGAGGGGTGGCCTCGGAGGTAGCTGCTGCTCATACTAGGAAGGGTGTTCTGCAGAAAATACCTAAAGAATCTGGGAGCCTGTTTTAACCCCAACAGCCAGTCTCCAAATTTCATATTTTCCTCTTAATTCTTGTCAGTTCTGTCTTCTTCTCCATCTAGCCACTGAGCAGTATCTTATTGTTGCCAGTAATCTGGGGCAGAACTGGAGTGACTTTCTTGGTTCCCATCCACAGACCACTGCATCACATTTTGAGCCATTTTGCTCAGCAGTGGTGAAATAAGCAAAATATTCTAGTAAAGAAAAATCAGATGGATAAAAATCATGAGATAGACTGTTCTTTTGTGAAGGCCTTTATATTTTCACATCATGATATTGTGGAAATAAAGGATTAGGAAAAGAAGGAGGAGGAGGAGGAGGAGGAGGAGGAGGAGGAGGAGGAGGAGGACAAGGAGAAGAAGCAGCAGAAGAAGAAGAAGAAGAAGGAGAAGAAGAAGAAGAAGAAGAAGAAGAAGAAGAAGAAGAAGAAGAAGAAGAAGAAGTGATGAAGGCCCTTGTCACTTGTCAACCTGAGGACCTGAGTTGGATCCCAGAATTCACAAGGTGGAAGGAGAAAGCCCAACTCTCACCCACTGTCCTCTGACTTCTGTGTGTGTGTGGATCATGCCATGTTCACACACACACATATGCACATATGCAAAAAGTGGGGTCTCAGAGGCAGAGCCCTTGCTTCCATTGCTCCTAAGGGTCTGATCCTTAGTACCAAGGAGAAAGAGGACAGAGAGGAGAGGGAGGGAGGAAGGGAGGGTGCAGAAAGAAAATGAGGGCAATGAGAGGAGGAAGGAAAAGGGGGAGAAATGAAAGAGTTATGAAAGGAGGCGCTTGGTTTTGTACAAGCCATTAAACATCTCCGTAGGCCCTACGTTCTCTCTCTTCTGGGCTTGCGGGATTTTGATGACAGTGATTTCTTTTTTTTCTTTTCTTTCTCTCTTTCTTTCTTTCTTTCTTTCTTTCTTTCTTTTTTGTTTGTTTTTGTTGCTGTTTTTTCGAGACAGGGTTTCTCTGTGTCACTCTGAACTCTCTCTGTAGACCAGGCTGGCCTCAAACTCAGAGATTCACCTGCCTCTGCCTCCTGAGTGCTGGGATTAAAAGTGTGCACCCCCACTGCCTAGCTGCTGGCAGCTATTCAAACACTATGTTTGGGGTTAATAAATAAAATACGGAGTCTAATTTATCTAGACCCCAAGTGACATTTGTACTTCGGTGACCAAACAGCCCTCTGGGCACTAGCCAGATTTGGGGTGCAGGATGGGATTGGCAGGGAAACATTTCCTGTGCTTTTTGGAGGAATTGACTAAACTAGAATCTATTACGTTTAAAAACTGCCCAGAGTGAAGTTCTCGTGGGGCCAGGTGTGCAAGTACGCCCCTCATTAAGAAAGGAAACAGCACGTCCTCCTGAGCCTGAGTCTCAGCTGTCCTTGACAGGGCTCTCCCCTTTCCTGGAGTGTGGAGAATTTCGCCAAACATCTGCACCTTCTCTGTGCTCTAAATGCCAACACGAGTGCTTTCCCAAAACACTCCACTCTGTAATATTTCCTCAGTTCCTCCTTGCCCCCCCCTCCACACAGCCCTGGATTGCCCTTATCCTGCGGTCACCATAGCTCTGTTATCTCGAGGGCTCTATTTTTAAACAAATCCCTTTTTATCTTCCCTTCCAAGGCCCCTTCCACCGGGGCCTACTGTCTGTTTCAACGAGGTAGCCCCACACAGAAGGCACTCAATAAATATTTGCCAACTGATTTCTGAAGCGTCTGTGTAGTTGGTATCTGGAGTGTTTTCCTGCATTTAGGTCTCTCTCCCAGGCTGGAGGCCACAGTTTAACAAAGCCAGGCAAGGTCACAGGGAGCCTGGAAAGCTTTTCAAGTTGAATAATGAGAAGCGAAGTTAATTACCGACGGGGCCATTTAGAAGGAAGAAAAACGCTATCTCTTATTAATTGTGCTGAAATGGACACACTCCTGTCTGTGGCTAATGGTTTACAAAAGCCTTCCTTTTTGAAGACAGAACAGAAAGCAACTGTTACCCAAGGACCCCCAGAGTCACCACAGCAGAGACTTCCTGTCCCCACAGTCTGAACTGGCCAGAGATAACCTATCTCACTTTCTTTTACTTTTTTTTTTAAAGGTACAGTTAGGAAATTATCCATGAGTGCTTCAAAGATTTGAAACAGCACACAGAGGGTTCAGCCTCAGAGGCCAGGCTGGCTGAAGGAGAAAGAGGCCGAGCATACATTCTGAGTGAGAGGGGGAGCTTGGGAAGGGCGGGGGTGGGGGGGCACCATGTAGAGTAGACATTCCTCCAGGTAGTGGAAGCACTAATTTACTCAATAAGAACGGTCTGGTTCTGCAGGCTGAGATCGCCTTGCAGGATAAGTCCCTGGAAGCTCCAGGCTTCCCCGCTGCTCCAATGCATTCCCAATGCTGTTTTCAACCTCAATAGGGGACTTGGCAGTCTTGAACCTCAAGTGGACCTATTTAAGCTGATCAGAGGAAGCAGGCTGACAGTGAGCTGATTAGAAACCTCTCAGAGACCCTTCTTTAAAGGGGGAACAGAGTCCTTGATGTCCCCCACCCCCACCAGCTTGCAGAGAGACCTGGTGTGGTAATAAGAAAGGTTGAGTCTCTCTCTCTCTCTCTCTCTCTCTCTCTCTCTCTCTCTCTCTCTCTCTCTCTCTCTCTCTCTCTCTCTCTCTCTCTCTGTGTGTGTGTGTGTGTGTGTGTGTGTGTGTGTGTGTGTGTGTGGTGGGGGAGGGCCTGTTTTAGAACAGAGCCAGATCCCTGCCAACCTTCCTCCTCCTGGCCAGCTCTGCACGGGAGTGTTTGAAGATAAAGGAGAGGAAATAACTGATAGGCAGGAGGAGCTAGACTTGAGGAGACAAGAGCAAGCTGTTTTCTTGACCCAGGCTTATCTCAAGCCTGCCAAAAACTAGCCATCTATCAGGGACCCATAAATAGGTTACAAACAGAGTGAAACGCCACTTTCTACAGTACAGGCTTAGAAAAGAGCATGGCAAACATCACTGGAGTCCTTTGCAATCCACACACGAAAGTATTCATCTGTCTCCAAAGGGGAGGTGGGGCATTTAAAAGGCGCATTGCTCCCTAGAAGGGAAGCGCTACATTTGAGTCATGCTGTACATGTATCCTCATTGGGGGAACCACTGCAAAACCTCTGGGAGAGGTGGGGAGAAACGGGAGAGTTGCTGACAGCGTCTCATAGAGAGAGCATCAGCTCTGCAATCTAAAGACATGAGCCATGCACCACCCTGTCCACCTCCCTGTCCAAAGTGCCCTTATCAGCAGCAAAAATGTGCAGGATCAGGATTTGCTGTGGAAATGCCTGGCCAGTTGACCTAAGATAAGGCTGGCAGGGGCCTAGAGGAGCCTGCAGGCCTCTGGGAAGCTGCCTGCAGAGTCTGGCTCCTGGAATCTGCCCTGTAGAAAATGGCCTGTGCATTTGGGGCTTTCAAACGCAGAAGAGCAGTGTAGACTCCAGACCTTCAAATGAAGATGAAGTTTACAAATTCGCTTTGGATAAATATTATCCTTCCCGTCTCCAGTGAAGAGCTACAAAAAAGACTCGATTCAACTTCTAAATACACAGAATCAAACCTAGACCGACCCAACCTGGCATCACCCTCTGACTCTTCCCCAAATAGCATGGTGATATGTCATGTTCCTCATACTCCCCTGAACCAGCCACCCGCCCTCCTAAAAATAACCTCACATGGTTTTAAAAGGGAAAAAGAAAGTCTCAAAATATTTCTTTAAAATGTTTCCTTTAAACTGTCAAGCAATAAAAGTGAGTCCTCTCCTTCCTGTTTACTCAGCTTGAATCTGTGTGTGTTGTCCAAAGGCCTTTCAGAAGCAGAAATTGTCTCCCAAATAATGTTAGCTTAGGTCCTCTGACGTCTGAAGCATCCTCGATTTTTGTTTTAAGACCCTTTGAAAGTACAATTATATTCATAGAGAGGGGAAGGACCAAATTAAGGAAATGCTAACACCAGGACGTAGATTATTTGAGTACCAGTAAGCCCTCTGAGATATGAAGCGGTAAAGCATACTGGGGTGGGGAGTGGGGGTTAAATTGTAAAACAAGACCGGAGCATCTGCACTGTTCCAAAAGAAGCCAGACGTTGGATGCTCAGTGGGACAGCCCTTGCTTACTACAAGACCCATGCTGCGTAAGAGGCATAGAAACATAGAACCAAAGGGACCCAGGTGACCCTGAGGTTCAGGCAGCGCTGAGATCTGCTACTCCAGTGTGGGTGAAGCCCAGTGTCCCATTTCCCACATTCAAAAGCAGTACCTTGTCCCAGCCCTAATGAGCACAGCAACTGTCAGCTATTTCTGATAGATTTGCAATTCTAAAGCACACCTCCTGAAAGCTGGGGATGCCTCTCCCACTTCCTTCCTTTCTCATAAATTGCTGCAGGTTGCCTTTGATCTCTGAGTAGAGCTTCCTATAAAAAAAAAGAAGCAAAGTAACTGAGATATAGACAAGCCTTACCCAGAATCCAGGAAAAGATGAGTTAAGAGGCCCCTGGCAGAGTTGGGAGATTTACTCTGATAATTCTTGACTTAAGACAAACAAAGGGAGGGCAAAGGTTAAAAACTTTGGGCCAAACTTGCCCTGTGGTTAGGAAGGCTAGATGTCATAAAAACCCAGCAAACCCCCCAAAATATGAGCCTTTAAGAAAAAGGGAGGGGTCTAATGGGCTGGATAGAAGGCTCAGCAAGAAAGTTTGCTGCAAGCTATACATCTGGTAGAGGATTAATATCCAGAATATATAAAGAGCTTTAAAAACAGAAAGTCAAAAAACAAATGACCCTTTCAAAAAATGGGCTTGGAATCTGAATAGAGAGTTCCCAAAATAAGAAGAAAAAAAGAGAGGGGCTGAGAAATATCTCCAAAAATTTTCATCATCCCTGGCAATTAGGAAAATGCAAATCTTTGAGATTTCATTTTCCCCTAATCAGAATGGCAAAATTCAACGGAACAACCAACAACAAATGCTGGAGGGCCTGGGGGGGGGGGGGGGGATCTACATCCACTGCTGTTGGGAATGCAAACTGCTCAGCCACTCTGCAAATCAGTGTGAAGAATCTTCAAAAAGCTAAAAATAAACCCTAGGAACCAGCTATACAATCCTTGGCATATGCCCAAAGGACTCAACATCCTGGTCCACAGATAACTCGCTCAGCTGTATGCACTGTCTATTCACAGTAGGTAGGAGATGGGACCACCTAAGTGTCCTTCAGCTGACCAATGGACTGTGAAATGTGACACACATCCAAATGGAATACTGTTCGCTGTAGAGAAAAGTCAAGCCATAAACTTATGGGAAAATGGATGGCACTAGAAAAGATCCCATTGGATGAGGTGACCCAGACCCAGAAAGACAAACATTGTATCTTTTCTCTTATCTGAGGTTACTAACTCCAAATCTTCAAATATGAGTCCACAACCTGGAGCAACTGCAAAAATCTAGAAACCTAGCCAACTACCCAGGGCTACTGTGAGGACACAGATCTTAGACAAGAACCTACAACTGCCACTTATGACCCTCGTAATCCCTAACTACATTCTAAATAGTTATCCTCATGTCCATAGGTAAGTGTAATTCTCCCTCATCAAGGAAACTTCACTTTGCAGCAGACTCTTTGGAGACTCTTACAGAAAACCACAGCTTATCAAAATGCTGAGTGGTGGAGCCCAGTCCAAGCTGATACATCTACAACCCAACTCCAGCTCCTAGGATTCAGGATCCACTGTGGAGAGGGAGCAGAGAGAGTGGAAGAACCAGAGAAATAGAGTTAGCTGTGACACTGTGTCTCCTAGAAATGTGAGAAAGCCCACCCAGGAAATCTGACTAACATGCCGCCTATGCAGGACCTGAACAGGGACTACACCAATAGACACGTACACGTACAGGGGAATGTTCATGAGACCTCAGCCCCGACAATGAACTATCGGCAATTGAGGAACGCTGAGAGCAGGAGCAACAGTCTTTCCCGGGGAACAGCCCGTTTGGTTATATCCAATACCAAACAGACAACCCTGATCATTTGTACAAGGAACATTATTCAGTCTGAGAATGATGTGCTTACGTATTTAAAATGTGCATAGACATACACACACCCCCACCCACCCCCACACACACACCAATAGTTAGATAAAAAGAGGCCATGTAAGAGAGCACAGGGTCAGTACATGGGTAGGTTTGAAGGGAGGAAATGGAAGGGGAAATGTTGTAATTATATTATAATATCAATATCTTTAATATTGAAAAAAAGTGCCTGCTCCTCAATTGTGAAGATCAGAGTTCAAATCACAACACCGGTTCTCTCTCTCTCTCTCTCTCTCTCTCTCTCTCTCTCTCTCTCTCTCTCTCTCTCTCTCTGTGTGTGTGTGTGTGTGTGTGTGTGTGTGTGCGTGTATGTGTAAGTAAGTGTATCTTTAAAGGCCGTAACATCCTTGAGTTATGGATCATGTGGAGGTGTTTTTGTTAAGTTTTTTTGTTTTGTTTTGTTTCTGGACCAGTATGGCCTCTCAGCCGATGTAATAATCCAAATTAGACCAAATCAGACCAAATTAGAAGAAGTCCAGGTTTAATGTACGCCAGTGTTCCCGGGTAGCCCTGGGGAAAACACAGAGAGGGAGAAAGGAGAACCAGGAAGATCACATAAAACTGGGGGGCAGTTTAAATAGCCTGTGGGAGTGGTCTTGACCCTCTCTGGGGAGGGGTCACCGTTTAGCGGACTATCTTGGAGGTGGTGCCAGGAGCTGGGGTGAAGAAGCCCCAGCCAAACATTTCAGACTTTTTTTGGATAAGGATGTTAGAGGCTGAGGTGACGCTTCCAACCAGTTTCTTTCTCTTCAACCGTCTTTATTTTACATGTTTTGGTGTTTTGCCTGTATGAATGTGTGTGCCCCACAGTGTGTATGTTTCTAGTGCCCATGGCCAGAAGAGGGATTTGGACACTCCACAACTAGAGTTACACAAGGTTGTGAGCCACCATGTGGGTTCCAGGAGCCAAATCAGGAAGAGCGCCAAGTGCTCTTAACCACCAAGTCAGCACTTTCTGGCCAGGGTTGCCCCAAATTTCATCAAGCAAGGCTGAAGCGACCATAAAAGGAGGGTCCAGGAAGAGGACTTTCACAGCCCCCCCCCCAGAAAGGCATGTCACTTGTCCCATCATCTGGGAGCAGCAAGCGCCATCCCCTCCTACATACTTAAAACCCTGTGGAAATACCTTCTGCTTGTTCTCTTTCTAGACAGCTTCTGGACTTTCTTCTGTGTCACATGCTACCAGCCTTTGCTCCCCAGACACCCCCAACTTCTTCCTGTGTGAGAACAGGGTAGAACACAGTGGTGCAGACAGCAATAACTCTGAAACCAGAGGAAGGAAGAATCTCTCCAGAGCTGTCTCACAAGGACACCTAGAAGGCAGAGGCCAGTCTTGATCTAAGGTCAGAGTAGGCTGGGGTCAGGAGCTGTGAGATATCAGAAGGTATCACACAGCAGGTATCACATGTGTGCCACATGTCAGGGTTGAGATAAGAATAGAGGTATGGCTGGGCAGGGTACCGCTGGGTGGAAAAAGTCAGTAGAAGATCATCCTTCCTGGAGGGAGGACCTATGAAAGACTCCTAGAAATAGAGCTGAAAACAAAAAGTGGCAAGAAGCCATGGGAATGAGACAGCCAGCTGAGGACCTTGGAATTATCAGAAAGGTTATAGTCAGCCACTTCTGGTTTTCAAAGAGAGTAGCCGCAGCTGTGTGCAAGACAAAAGAGACCTTAATGAGACCCAAAAGGGCCTTGACTGAGGTTGCCAGAGAAGGATGTTGCCCAAGACTGAGGCAAAGGTCTTGTGTATGAAGCCAGAGTTGCTACACACAAGGCTACGTGCCTCACAATGAACACATGCACCTACTAACTGATCATTTTGCTTTGTTTCATAGCCTGTTCCTAACCCGGCTGTGTGCAAACATTAGCGCTGATAAGAAGCTTCAGAACTGTGGGGCTCTGGTCACACACCAGCACGCCTTCGCACAGAGGGCCAGCTGCATACCCAGAACAGAGCCCGGAGGACAGGAATGAAAGCTAGAGTTCTGGCACAAGGCAGAGATCTTCCCACCAAACACAAGGCTGGTCCAGCTCCTCTCTTCACTGATTGACAGACAGATGGCAAGAAGACAGGGAGCAGCAAGTCATTGTTGACGCTTTCACTTGCAGAACCAAGTTACACATGTAGACAGAAGAAAGGCACAAATGTATTGCTTTTTTTAAAAAATCAAACATTTGTGTGTATGTGTGCCACTGCCCCTGTAGAGAGATCAGAAAAGAGCATTTGGTTCTCTTCTCCCAACAGGTAGGCCATTATGCTAAGTGGCAAATGATCTTCCTAATTTACTGAGCCATCACCAGTCCCACAAGGATATTTATTTTCTGCATAGGATATAAGCTTGATATGTTAGATACATGTGCCTACACTGTAAGTATGTTCATATGTCTCTAAAAGGCTTGATGACAGCTGTTACGTGGTGTTTATAAGTATGTAACTTATCTGGCAAGCCTATTACAGATAATGGCTTCTCCTTCACACAGTTACTTTAGGGAAACCCTAAATGATTGTTATGTCCTTGAAGTCCCTGGGGACAGGGTGCTGAGAACAGGCAAGTGTGGACCTCTAAGCACTCTCTCTTGTCAACGTGTCTCGCCCTCATCCACCGCCCAAGGGTGGGTTGCTTTCTGCACCGAGGGCAGCCCTGGCAAGCTATGTACAACCTGCAGTTTGTACTGAAGGTCCAGCCTCCAAACCTCACCATTCACAGGAATCCTGTGGATTTGGCTTTATCTCTGGACAGGGGACTGCACTCTGACAAGCTGCTGAATAAGCTTGCTTCTCACAGAGCAATGAGACAAATTGAAAAGCCATTTAGTAATAATTCCACCAGCCAGTTTTGCTAACCAGTTTCCCTTAACAAAACTGCCTTCGTTTCTCCTTTGGTCTAGAGGTGAGGGTGTGGCTTAGGAACTCCAGTGGCTGTGTGACATGACACACAGCCAGGGCACACAGCCCAGCGTGCTGAAGCAGAGACCCTGAAGGGCTTAGTGAAAATAGTCAGTTATGTTTTAGCTACGAGTAAGACCAACCTCGAGGTGAAAAGACAATCAGCGAAGCCACAATGTTGAGACTCCTGAAATGGAAACCAGCTGTCTCCAAAGGGAGCTTTGGCTGCCCTCCCTCCACACCACGGTGGGCGGCCATGTGGCAGGCACTCTCTAGCCCGATTCCTCTGCAGAGGACCCAGGGTTCACGAGCTAGAGCAGCACAGGCAGCAACACATGGCCAACCTGAATGACTCTGGGGGACCATCAGAGGCGTAGGGAGGGAGGGTGAGCACATGGGAGTGCACAACTGTAATCCCAGCACTGGGGAGGCTGAGATAGAGGCTCACATCTTAGCCTGGGCTGCAGAGTGAGATCCTATCTCAAAAGAACAATAACAACAGCACAGGAATCAAAAACATAAGCAGTTCTGGAGGAGATACACCATCAGGTAAGGAGAATGAGAGAGTCCCACAGTCACACTCTACAGGAGAGGCCTTCTGGAATTTGGTGACAGAGAAGATTCCTCTTGGAGGAATCGATGTATTTCTGAGGAAGCCAGGTCAAATATAAAGAAGACACTGTGGGAGGGAGCAAGGCTGGTTTGGAGACTAGTCTACTCAAAGGCAGATGGTTGGGAAGAAAGAATATGTAGGATGCTAAGGTGTATGTAGAGTTTCATGTGAACACACACACATTTGTATGTACACACTCATGTATACTCCAAATATAGCACTTAAAGAAAGGAAACACAATACATGGAGGGGGGGAAGCTGGGCAAAGGAAGACAATAGGGCAGGGAGAACCGATGCAAATGCAAGGCAAGACTAGAATATTCTCTTTCCCCTCCCTCTTTTTCCCTCCCTCCTTCCCTCCCTCCCTCCTTCCCTTCTTTCTTCCTACCTTTCTGCTTTTGAGATTTTCTGCATGGGCAGGCTCTTGCTGTGTAGCCCAGGCTCGCCTGGAGTCTTTGCTAACCCTTCTTCAGCCTCCCAAGTATTTTGATTGCATGCCTGCTTACTAAGAAACTAGAACATTCTCATTAGGGAAAACCTGTTTTTCATTTTTAATATTTAATAAATATTTCTATTTAGAAGACTTCTGAAAAGGGTTATATAGAATCGCGGAAGAACTCCAGTGTCTGAGAAAATAATCACCCACGTGCTCCTCTACTAAGGAGAAAGACTAATTCTCCCACACACACAGGCGGCCTGGACACAATATAAGGCCATGTGTTCCTGTCCCAGCCTTGAGGTCACGCCATGAACCCACACTGGTGGCACTCTTGCAGAGTGTCAGCTTGGCCTAGAATTAGGTCCATGTATACACAACCTTGATTGTTGCCCACCATGTCTAGAAGTGAGGGGAAGCATTCTTCCTGTGAGAAACAAGGAACCAGGATGAGGAGGGAATGGAGGAAAATTATATGTTTGAATGAAGATGGAAAGGCAGCAGAGATGAACATTAAAGGAAAAGGAGAATGTCGAAGCTAAAGTTTCTAAATTACCCTTGGCTCAAAGGTCTGGTTTACCACTGGGGCAGTATAATTATAAAGTTGGCGCAAAGTGGACCAAGGATCTAGTTACTAATTTCTCACTAGCAATAGCATCAAAACCTTTTCTTGCTAGTAGCCAGTCTCCTGACAAAAACCGTGTGTCTCTTTCATGATGGGGTCTCTAGGCAGAGCTGGTTTCAATCAGGCCAGCCTATAAAATGGTACGTACTTGTGGTCTCCTTCTCAGATGTCAGTCGAGCAGAGGAGAAAGTGGGGCTTGGGATTGTCAGAGCGACTAGTGGGAAGGAAAAAGAAAATGTAACATAAATGTTCTCTTGTCTTGTAGATGCTGTACATAGGCAGAGTTTGTCAGAAAAATCCCCATGAACCTTCTGGTGGATTTGAGGGGAAAAAATGACCAGAAACATTCCCGTTGTGTTCATGTTTCTGACCCTGATTCTGCTCAGCCTCAACGAGGTGAGTGTGACCTGTTTAGGGCCTGTCATGCGCGCTCACATCCTCTGGATGTCTCCTGCAGAAAGACTTCCATTCTCACCCCATTCCAGTTAATAAGCACAAGAGACATCAAAGGTACATCCCTGCTGGATTCCTGTTGATCTTGGCAACTCGGCAGCCAGGGACAATTCATTTCCAAAGTACAAAATCCCAACACAGGAAAAAGTGGCCAGAACTTCCACGGGGTGGATATTTTTCTCTTTCTCACTATTACTCTTGTTTCCTAGGAAATCTAAATGGCAGGCAGGGGGGATTGTTTTGTTTTCTTTTGTTTTAATTACAACATGTTATCTCTTTTCAGAATCAAGCCCCCATGTTCTTTTCTAACGTAATCAAGAGTGCTGGAAAGGCGGCCTGGACAAGATCATAGAAGACATCATAACTTCTTTTCTTACATTTTTCTGTAGGCCTGTGGTCCTCTACTTGGGGTGAGTTACCCTCAGTGGAATAGGGTAATGGCGTCTGTAGATTTGCATATGTGGTGGGCATCGCCAGGGCGTAGAGAAGGGGAGGAGAGTGGTTCTGACCTTGGTGAGGAGGAGCCCAGGGAGTCACAGAGCACCTGCAAAGCAAAGAACAGCTGCCGCTTGACAGGTTTCTCTGCCGTGAACGCCACAGTGCAGAGGTGAAAGCCCCGTGCTTTAACAGTTCCAGCCACAGTGAAGAGCAGAGTGACTCTGGCACTCTGACAGTGTTTCGGTGTGGCAGTTATGGTGAGGGTATAAAAGTCTGTGGAGAGGAGATAGACGAGAAACAGTAAAGCCAACGTCGCCGTTTGCTAACCAAGTACCCGGCGTGTGTGTTTGGTTAGAAATCGGGAGCTGATAATACAAAAATGAGTAAGTTACGTCTGGTAAGAAATTGGAGAGACTCAACTCAGACTTTACAAAATGCAAGCTGCTTACAGCCTTTTGCTAGCAGTCAGGAGCCTACTGAAATGAAGCCTGCCCTTGACCAGCGGCTAAGGAAATGGAAGAAAGAAATTGATCTACAGAGTGGATGCAGAAGCCCAGAAAAGTTAGACATCTTAGAGGTCTTTACCTAGGGCAGCTGCATGGATAGGGTTGTAATGCAAGCTTTTTGCTTGATTGGTTTGTTTGTTTTGTGCGTGTGAGTATGCACAAGTATGCATGTGCATGCATGTGTACGTGTGGTGGGGGTGGGTGTGGGGGTGGGTGTGTAATGTTCCTATGTTGCAGGAAATGGAAAGGTGCCTGTACACTAGCACAGAAGCCAAAGGAAGATGTCCAGTGTCCCACTCTTCCCCTCTCCATCTTATTCCCTTGAGAATGGTTCTCTCACCAAACCTGACTGTGGAGCTCGGCTGACGACAGCCAGTAAGTCTCAGTGATCCTCCTGTCTCTGCTCTGCACAGTGCTGGGGTTATAGGTAGTTCAGGCCATACCCCACTTCTACCTGGGTGCTGGAGATTTGAACTCAGGTCCTCAGATTTGCACAGCAAGCGCTCTTGTCCCTGAACCACCTCCCTACTGTTGATTTTGTGTTTGTGGCATATAAAGCTCAGATATCTACAGGGCAGGTAAAAGCAACTGGTATAAGAAGTACCAATGACCATACATTTAAAAGCATTTTGATGTCACTAACCACAGAAATGGATACTAAATCCATGTGTTCCCTTTTACCTTCAGACTGACAAGAACTTGGTCAAGACTGCCGAGATGAAACAAAAATTCCCCATCTGTGAATGTAGGTAAATTTATTAGACCTTCCTAATGGGAAAGTTGACCGTGGCTTGTGTTTGTCTGGATAGTCAAGAAAATCAGAAGCAATACCATCCACAGTGGTAGGAAAGAAAGGATGTATTATGGAATCAGCTCACATGACATGGAGGCTGGAAGCCCCATGACAGCCATTTGCAAGCTGGAGATCCAGAGTCTCCAGTGGTAGGACTCACATGCCAAGGCCAGAGGTCCCAGAAGCCAGTGGTGAACCCCAGGCTAGAACCAAAGTCCCGGAAAAGGGCTGGACGGTGGGAGAAGCAGAGTGGGTTGTAGAGCAGAGGGGACCAGAGGACTTGGGCTTTGATGTTTCAATGGCAAAGGAGGATGTGTACCAGCTTTAGGAGAGAAGGGAGATTCTTGCTTTCTCTGACTTTTAAAGTGTGTGTGTCTGTGTGTGTGTGTGTGTGTGTGTGTGTGTGCATGCGCGCCCACACACACACATATAGACACATGCATATCACTACACGCTGTTTCATACAACAGGCTAGCTGGTTTCGGTGCTTCATGGATTCTCGTATCTAGACTGCTATCCAGCTGTAGGAGTGTTGGGATTACAGATGCAGGCTGCTGCGTCCAGTTTTACAAGGGGTTCAAACTCAGGCCCTTCCTCTGCTCTTTTACTCTTCAAAGAATTGGAAGCTCAATGACAGCAGCCAAGGAAGATCTTTACTCAGTCTGTTGACTCAAATGCTAAGTTTTTCCTGAATTACCTTCACAGAGAAACCCGGAAGTAAAGCTTTTTTTCTCTGAGATAGAACAATAAAACATAAACAATAGAACATAAAACAATGGCCACACACACACACACACGTTTTGCTTGCACACAGTGTGTACAACCGTGGGCCTATCGCACTATATTGCAGGATGATATTAGCAGCCTTAGTTTCTGCCAGCCTGCTCTGCCATGCTTCTGTCTGTCTGCCTGCTCTGCGGTGCTCCTGTCTGCCCACTCTGCCGTGCTCCCATCAGCCCGCTCTGCTGTGTTCCTGCAGCTCAATTGCCTGGTGCTTTCTCTTTCAGAATTCATCTCCACAGTTGTATAGTGTGTAATTGTATAAAAACAGCCTACATATAAGCAGTTCAGCAAATGAAGTCTCTTGTTACCAAGTCTGACAACACATGGAAACATATGCAAAACAAATGGATTAATAATTTCTAAATCACATTCAAATATCAATATACATGCATATATAATAAATAAATGTTTGCATGCATGTTCCATAATGTAAATATTTAACTTAAAAATGAATCCTTAAAAATTCATATGAGTGTAAAATAATGTTTCCCTAACATTTAATATAGTTTTGTTTATATTTTACTATATTTAATATAGTATTATTTATGTTTAATCAATAGGGAATTGATTAAATTAATTTTACTATTTTTGAGCTAATGGAATGCATATGGCTGCTAAAATGTCACATTTTAAAAATGGAAAGAAAACAAAAAGAGTTCAGATGGAGCAGTGGTGGCGCACGCCTTTAATCCCAGTGATCGGGAGGCAGAGGCAGGTGGATCTCTGTGAATTCAAGGCCAGCCTGGTCTACAAGAGCTAGTTCCAGTACAACTAGAATTGCTACACAGAGAAACCCTATCTTGAAAAAACAAAAAAATACAAATTAAAAAATTAAATAAATAATGGAAAGAAGTGCGCCACATCAACAATAGTAAATTCAGCATAAGAGACTGTGGACGTAGCTCAGTTGATAATGTGTTTGCCTAGCTTCGCCTAAACCTCCCTCAGTACTTTACACGTTGGGCAGAGTGGCTCAGCTGGAACTCTCGCACTGGGGTGGTGGAGGCGAGAGGACCGGAAGTTCAGAATTACCCTCGGCTGCATGGTGTGTCTGAGGTGAGCCTGATCCAGAAACAAGCAAAAATAAAAACACTCAAACTAAAACCAAAGGCCAAAAAATAAATATACAACTTATTCAAGTGACCAAAAGCAGACTTTCAAACAACCTGTGTAGCAGGAAGTCATTCATTTAATAAGAATAAAATGTGTAGTGTGAGCGCCTGTGTTCAAATCCCTGCACACTCACCCCCACAAAAAGAACAGAAACTTTGCAGTGGGCAGACACCAAAGGTGACAGTGGTTGCCTCTGGCTGGAGTCACATGTGGTTTTCATTCTCAATTCTGTATTTTTATTATCTGATCTATTTTGTGAGTATTTTTCTTTATTGAAAAAACTAAAGCCAAAGGCTTTAAAAATAGACACACAATACACACTATCTGCCTTCCCAAAGAAACAAAAATAAAGATGATGACCTCTATAGTTCTTGGCATATTGAAGTGAGCTGTACTAAACATAGTTTCCAGTTGAAAGGGCTGGAAGCTACGGTGGGAACAAGCTTTCAGGGCCCCATAGTAGTTCTGCAGTCTGCTTTTCTATGGCGGTCACCAGCATTGCCCATTGCCTGTTTTGCTTGGTTTTTGTTTGGGAGGAATGGGTCTTAGGTCTTTGTTTGAAAACTAAACTGAACTCATTCTATTCAAAAAGGAAATCTGTGAATGCATTGTTTCCTTGGCTCTCTCCTTGTAAACAGGTTCCCAGGCTCAGAGAGATCTACACATCCACATCTCCCAACCTTCTCCGCTGATCAATTTGAATCTTCTTTTTTTGGTTTTAGATTTACTTATTTTTAGTTTATATATGTGAGTGTTTTGCTCACATGTATGTATGTGCATTATGTACATGCCTGGTGCTCAAGGAGATCAGAAGAGAACTGGGGCTATAGACAGTTCTGAGCCGCCATGTTTGTGCTGGGAATTGAACCCAGGTCCTCTGCAAGAAAAACAAGGGCTCTTAGTCTCTAAGCCATCTCTCCAGTCTCTGCAGATCTTTAATAAGGACCCCCGGCAAACTACCATGCCCCTCAAATTTGGTCAGTCAGCTGCTGAGCAAAAGCGTCTTGACTTTAGAGAAAACTAAATTGTATCTTACCACTCCCATCTGCCAGGGAGTGGTGGCACGCACCTATAACAGAACTCTCGAGAGGCAGAAGCAGGCGGATCTCTGAGTTCTGGGACAGCCTGGCCTACACAGCAAGTTTCAAAACAGCCAGGACTATACAGAAAAACCCTGTCTCAAAAAAACAAAACAAAACAAAAAGACAAAAACAAAAAACAAAGCCCACTCACATCTGAGCCTTGTTATTTTGACGTTTTGACTTTCCTCACCCCCTGTAACATAAAGTAGCCACAATCTCTTCAATGAATAGCCGAGTTTGTTTGCCGGAAATTCTTTCTGTGCTCAGCCTTCCTTTCCAGCCTCCTAATGGTATGTATTTGCCAAGTGGAAAAGCCCGGCACTCTTTGACTTTAATGGGAGCATTTAAACACACTTTACCTACAAAGCTTATCGCTTAGTTACTTAACCTGTATGAATAGGTTAGATATTTTTCCAGTGTTTGTATAAATATGATACCTGGTTTCGATCTAAGCCTAATAAAAAGGAAGTTATTCTTTACTTAAATTACAGCCATTTCTTTTCATTTGTTTTTATCTTCCTCTTTTTTATGGCCACTTGACTAAGAAGGAAATTCACAAGGCAGATGTGGAAATGTCACTTTATAAATACGAGATTCCGCGGGTATACTGTTGTCCCCCGTATTTTAAGTAAAGAAAGGTAACTATTCCTCCAGGATGTGTGCTTTGGCCATGAATCTGAAATCTAATATAAAAATCAAGTTAATGTGAGAAATTTTTTTAAGTCCTGTAAATAAAGCCTTCGGGACAGAGCGGGGCTGCGGCAGGCTGGTGCGCAGAGCGTCCGAGTGTTCCTCATCCCTAACAAAGCGCCCCTTGTTTCTGGGTTTCTAAAAGGCTCCAGGCGCACATGCATTCCGCCTCTCTGCCAATGGGGACGCTCGCTCCTGAGTGCTTTGTTCCTTTCCCCACATGCTATATTTACTCATTTTTCAGCAAAAAGTGGCATCTTGAATGTGTGTTTCTGGAAGTAGCCTGAAATCCATTCATAAGGCTTTCAGCTGGTTTCTCCCGCACCTCTGCATCCCAGGAGCCGCTCCTACCCGCCCAAGGCTCTGGTCAGGTTCCCCATCCAAAGCTGTGATAGAGGGATGTGATAGAGGCGGCTCCACAGTTAAGAGTGCTCTGCTCTAACAGAAGTCTGGAGTTCGGTTCCTGGTACCTCCTATCCTGCTACCCAAAGCTGCCTGCTACCCCAGTGCACATACACACATATACATATATCATTTAAAACAAAATAAATCCTCTTAAAGAAATTATTTTTTTAATATTTATTTATTTATTATGGATACAATATTCTGTCTGTGTGTATGCCTGAAGGCCAGAAGAGGGCACCAGACCTCATTGCAGATGGTTGTGAGCCACCATGTGGTTGCTGGGAATTGAACTCAGAACCTTTGGAAGAGCAGGCAATGCTCTTAACCATTGAGCCATCTCTCCAGCCCTCTTAAAGAAATTATTAAACGTGCACAAATGTTTTAGGGTGCCGAGGACAGACAGCAGAAGCATTGGGGTGAGTCTGCAGAACTGCCAATCTTTGCTTGTGGTTTTCTTTGTTTGCTCATTTGCTTGTTTGGTTTGTTTTTCGAGACAGGGTTTCTCTGTGTAGCCCTGGCTGTCCTGGAACTCACAGTGTAGACTAGGCTGGCCTCAAACTTGCAGTATGGCTGAAAGCAATCTTGAAATTCTAATCCTCCTGCCTCCATCTTCTGAGTTCAGGCGTTAGAAGCATACATCATTATGCTCAGTTAATGGGTTGCTGAAGATGAAACCCAGAGTGTCATGCATGCTAGGCCATCACTCATCCAATGAAACACATGAGTCTGCATGCTTAGGATGGCACAATCCCCTGTCCACAACACAAAACAAATCATTGCCTCAGCCTACTTCGCTAGACCTGCTGCCTACTGTTTGTTTCACCAAAGGCAGAAGAGAAAATGAGATCAGCACTAGGCAGAGAATCTTGTGGAAGAGGGTGCCCTTGAAGATGAGGCAGGAGATGGGGAAGGTGTCAAAGCAAAGCTGGCAGCCTGCATTTAAATTTCGCATACAGACCCTGAGATGGTGTGGGATACACAGCACGCAGTGAAGACTGAAAGTCTCAAGGCCACCTTATACCCCATATACATTTTTATTTTTAAAAGGAAGAGAATTGACATTTGTATTAGTTCTTCTTACATTGCTTGCACAAAATATCGGACAGACACAACATACGGGTGGATTCAGTTGTGTCTCAAGATTCGGGAGACAACTGGAGCAACTCCATCCATGGCAGTGGAAGCACATGCCCCTAGTTCACACTTGACCAACAGTATCAGAGATCAAGCTCCTACAACCCTCAAGGCCCAGCCCCCATAAATCCACTTCCATCTGGACCCCATCTCCTAAAGGCACACAACCTCCCAAAGCGTTACCATCAACTGACAACACAGCTTGTGGGGGACATCCCAAAATCAAGCTGTAACAGGATCTTATCTCCACGATCACCCCGGAAGCACATCTGAGACACATCTAGGAGGGCTGGGTCACTCTAAAGAACCAGACCTCGAAGCACAGAGCTTTTATCCATTGTTTTTTCTCATCTTAAAAAGCTCGATTTAGGAAAAAGAATGGTTCTAGTGCTTCAACTGCCTAATAAACTCAGAGAGGCTGCTCCATACAGCTAATGCAAGACCCAGCAGCTAAAGAAGAGTAGGCTGCCTGAAGTCAGGCATAGCAGCAGGCCTGATGGACTCGTGGTGAGAACAAGAGAAATGTGTCATCCAGGAAACAGGGGCAGCCTAAGCATTGGTATTGTAGCATCTCTGAAGGAGAAGGGGGCAGTTGGAAGGTAGGTCATCTAGAGTTGTCCTGGAACTGTGAAATGAGTGACCTTGGCTCCATAATTTGATCTTTCTGGGGCCTGTTTCCATCTACAGAACTGACAGATTTGATAGTCTCTAAAATCCTCCTACTGGAAAGTTACAGTTCTGATAGATAATTGTTTCAAATTATGGGACACCCATAAAGTCCCAGCTACTCATAAGACTAAAAAGGAGAATCACTAAGTCAAAAGTTTAAAGCTATCCTAGGCTATACAAGGAGACTAGGTCAAGTAGCAAAAAACAAAAATCCATCATTTGTAGGTAGAAACCAGAGGATGGGGAGCCCAAGGTCATCTCTGAGTACATGACAAGTGTGGGGACAACCTGCGCTACGTAAGACTGGCTCTACAGAAAGGGATGGGAAGAGAAGGGAAGGGAAGAGTAAAAGGGAATGGGAAGGGATGAGAAAGGAGAGAACAGCTAAGAAAGAGAAGTCGAGGGGAAGGGAACCCCTGGATATTAAATGGGACCTCAGCACTCTCTCTGAAACATCTTAAACATCTTAAAGAACCACAAAACTTTCACCTGGATCTCACAGAGCTGCAGGGTGAACTCCTGCTGGCCACATTGGGCCTCCCAAGTCAGTGAACACAGGGAAGCCACTGCTCCTCACTTGAACAAGTTACAGAACTCCCAGGCACAGACCCTCAGACTTTGCAAGTCCCCAGTTTCCATCTTGAGGCCACTCTGGCTTGAGCTGGGAGAGCCATATGTGCAGCCTTCACTTTAGAGATCAACTCTAGGACACTGACAGTACTTTTCCTTCTGTCCCTGCTGCATGCAGAGGACTGGCTGACCACAATCAACCTGCTCACCCCCAAGCCTAAATAATGAGCCCCTTAGGATTACCAGTGACTGCAATGGGGAGAGCTGGGCCCAGAGCAAATTCTCTTGGGTTGTGATGGTTTTGATGTACTTAGACAGCTCCCTGGTTACTGGGCATTTTGAGGACCTGTGGTTCATGAATGTTCTAACAAATCTCTTGGGTTCCTTAACCTTTGTTCCCTCTGGATTCCTACAGGTCACTCTCCATGATCAACTTCCTCCTTCAATACTCCTTATTCTTGCTTCAACCCAAATCTCATGCTGTGGTTACAGCTCAGAGTCAAGGCAGGATGGTGGCTCATGGATTTTCTGCTGACGTTCTAAAACATCAAAGGCAATGAGAACTTTAAATGTTATGAAGAAAAAGGATTTGGACAAACAGTCAATATATACTGACAAGTGTGGTGTATTCACAAAGAGGCCTCTGGGAAGGCTCCAGTCTGATCCTAGTTGCTCTTGTTCCAAGTTAGGTGTTTGAGAGTGGTTCCCAGCCACAGACCCTCAGCTGTAGACTCCAGTTCTTCAAGGGAGCAGTAATGAGAAGGACACGGTTGAAGCGCACGCAGCACAGGCTGACGTTTTAATATGATGGCTAAACCACCAGCTAAAGACAGGAAAGAACCCACAGGTAAATACCGGGGGAAACATGGCTATATATAACCTCTGAAAATACACCACTCTCACGACATACTGTGTTCTACTCTAGAAGATGCAGTTGACTTAATTCATTTCATACTCAAAATAACAGGATGATTGGAATGCACTTCCCCCCAACAACCCTCCACACTGCCCAAATGGGAAAACTGGAACCTAGAGCCATCCATCCACTTCCCCATCTTCCACATCTACTGTTGAGATGAAGCCCAAGCACTCTGACGCTAGACTCTATCCACTTCATCCCAAACCACTCTTAGCCCCAGGAGTCTCAGAAGGATGGCGGCCACACTTCAAGCACATGAGTTCAGTGTTGAGTTGGAGCCACTCTGCTCAAGTCTTCTTATTTACTTCCCTGCCTTCCTTTCACCCGCTCCAGCCACATGCTCCAGATGTTAGATAGCAGCCGCTAGGCTCCTGTGGAAAGCAGCTCTCCCACCTTCACCTGCTCCTTTTTTATTATCACTCATTCCCAAGCCCAATCCACGCTGCTCATATGCACATAGGTGTGCAAATTCTGGCAAGGATGTGGAGAAAGAAGAACATGTATTGGCTGTTGGTGGACTGTAAACCAGGGCAGTCATAGTGGAAATCAATGCAAAGGTTTCTCAAAAAACTGAAACTAAAACTACAATCTGCCCAGCTGTACCTCTCCTGTGCATGGCTGTGCACCTAAGGAGCCCCTTGGACATCCGGGTTTATCGCTGCTTTATGAACAACAGCAAAGAAACCACATCAGCATTCATGGCCACCACCAGATGGGTGGATAATGAAAACAGAGTACACACCACGGAATTTTATCCAACCATAAAGACAAATGAAATTATGGATTTTTCACAGAAATAGATAGAACTAAAAGATATTACACTGAGGTAAGCCAGATTCAGAAAGACAAATACCACATGTTCCATCCCCTGTGTAGATCCTAGCTTCTAAATGTATGGGTATCCATACAGAAGTGAGTATGTGTCTAGACAGAGAATGTGAAAGGGGCCAGTGTCAGATAGTGAAGGGGGGTTATCAGAGGTGAAAGGGTAAAATAAGGGTGCCAGAGAGATGGGCAAGAGGCAAGGATCAGGGGAGGGTCATCAAAACCAAACCTGTGTGGAAATGCTTTAAGGAAATCTGTCACTCTGTAAGCTAATTTAAAAAAAAAAAAGAAAAAGAAATTAACTTAAGAAGTTATATTAAAGTATTTGGAGGAATCAAAGTTTTAAATAAACTTAAGGGGGTGGGGATAGGCACAATTTCTAGCTTGGGAACTGCAAACAAGCATTAAAAAAAAAGTGTTCACATCCCGGGGGAGAAAGATAACCCTAAACAGTTGAAAGGGGCAGTTACAGAGGAGCAGAGCTCAGATAAGGACCTGGTGGTGGCCCTGGGATAAAAGGGAGCTGAGTCAGTAGATAGCATAAGAAACCTAAGTGTCTAAGTGACAAAAACATCCAGAGAGAGACAGGTTCATTGTCTGCGGGAAAGCAGCCTTTTCCCACCGAAAGAAAGATGTAATCAGCCCAAGTTGAGGCTGAGAAGTGAAGTAAAACCTGCCCCCAGTCCTCCTGTCGCCCACTGTCCTCTATGCCTGAAACAGGAGACTTCTCTTTTTCTATTCTTTTTTCCTTTTCTTTTTTTTTTCTATTTTTAGCACTAGAGATGGAAGAACCCAGGACCTCATGTACATTAGGCAAACACTTTGCCACCCTCACCTAGGACACTCTGCTTGTCTGTCAACCAAAGAAACGAGCGACACCTCCACAGACTCCAGCAGTTAGTAGCCTTAGTACAAAGTTAGAAGTCCCCAGGCCTGAAGCTGGAGGTTGCAGTTAAGTGTTCTGTGGAAATGCTTCCACTAAAGGGCAAATAAGACTGGTCCCAAAGGCAAGAGAGACGGCAGACATTAGTGCAGACTAGTAAAACGGAACGTTGGACTTGACCCTAGGGCTGCCGTAGCTGGAGGCAGAAGGTGGCAGGCTGAGACTCTGGGATAAATGAGTTCTGCTCAGGGTACTTAGGTTTTTTTACTAGGGTGCAGTTAAACCTGGACAGAGACCCCGGCGATTAAACATCCTTCTGCCGCTTGGTAGCCCCATACCAAATAGATGTCAAGAATGTCCCCTGGAGTTGGTGGGGCAGAAAGAAGCAAAACCATCACACCAACAAAGTCTTACTCACTTGTTTCTCAATACTACACAAAGGACTTCAGTCTTGATTACTGGCACCCTTATTGTATTCTCTGGAGTGTCAATATAGCTTTCTAGATGTCCCATCTTACCTAACTCACGTGCCACCAGAGTGATCTTTCCAACCCTCAGATCTGACCACAAGGGCCCAAGACTAGTGTAAAATCAAGAGTTACATGTCCAATGTCCAGTGTCCCCAGTGCCCTGGGAAGACATGCTGCCATTTCCTGCCTCAAAGCCCTCAGAGCCTCCACTAACTCCAGTGGCCAACAGTGGACCAAATCCTACCTGCAAGCCAAGATTGGCTTTTATATGTGTAGAGGGTTTTAAGTACTTTCTTAAGGAAAGTGTAAAAGAGACACACTTCCCCAGCAAAGCCTCAGAGTTTCCCACCTGAATTCGTGGAAAGTTCCTTAGACCCTATGAAATGGCAGAGAACCAAAAATCTAAACATGGTATAATGTAGAAGACCTTTCCTGCCCTGCCAGCCTCTCTCCTTCCTGTTGGCCTCTCTTCCCTGAGTTCTCCTCTCCTGTCAGAGAACCATGGGCAGCCTTGAATATACCAGGCACCTCTGTGATGGGCTTGCTCTGGTGCCCCAGCCTCGAATGCTGGCCACTCACCAAGGCTGAGCTGTCAAGATCCACTGCGCGCACAGGCTTTATGAGCACACTGGACACCAGATCAAAGACTCAGCTTCTTCCTCAGCCCTCTTCTCCAGCCCCCTCTGCAGCCCCCTCTACAGCTCTCTCTGCAATCCTCTCTGCAGCTCTCTCTGCAACCCTCTCTGCAGCTATCTCTGCAGTCCCCTCTGCAGCTCTCTCTGCAACCCTCTCTGCAGCTATCTCTGCAGCTCTCTCTGCAGCCCTCTCTGCAGCCCTCTCTGCAGCCCTCCCTGCAGCCCTCTCTGCAGTCCTCCCTGCAGCCCTCTCTGCAGCCCTCCCTGCAGCCCTCTCTGCAGCCCTCCATGCAGCCCTCTCTGCAGCCCTCCATGCAGCCCTCTCTGCAGCTCTCCATGCTGCCCTCTCTGCAGCTCTCTCTCTGCAGTCCCCTCGCAGCTCTTTCTGCATCCCCTGCATTAATCTTTTTGAAAAATCTTAGCTTTCTGTCTTCCCTGTTCCAGTGTGTGTGTGTGTGTGTGTGTGTGTGTGTGTGTGTCTGTGTGTCTGTGTGTCTGTGTGTGTGTGTGTGTGTAAGCCTACCTGTACATGTGTTCTTTTAAGTTGCAGGATCAAATCCAAAGCCTTTTTATTATATGCATATGGGGTTTTACATGCATGGGTGTCACTGTGTGCACCATTTGTGTACCACACAGGCCAGAAGAAGGTATCAGATTCCCTGGAACTGCACTTCCAGGTGGCTGTAAGTCACCATGCGGGTGCTGGGAATCAAACTCGGATCCTCTAGAAGAGCAGCCAGTGCTCTTAACCACTGAGCCATCTCTCCAGCCCCCAGCTTTCCATCTTTAAACAGAAATTTGAGTTTAGTAACTTTTAACTACACTTCATTCCTCCCTTTCTTCTCTGTTGAAATGCAGTTGACTTCAGAGTACAGGCTGACAGCAGCCTCCAGTGATGGTGTTTCAGACACAGTATCACACCAGGTCAAAGGGCCTTTTGTAAGAAAACTGAAGCTATGGAGCCAAACAGTGAGCAGTGAGACTCTGCCAAAAGGGAACCGTGAGGCTCTCTGGTGTAGAGCGGCTACTTGGGAGATTGTCATTGAGTCTGGCTTTTCTACTTTCCTTTACCTTGTCTGTTTTTAACATTAGAGGCAAGCATCTGCCATGGAATGATCTTGGAGGCAATTGCTAAGAAATGGCTCGTAAATGTCTATTTTTAAGAGTGAAAAGTTAGCCATGCTCTGGCGGTGCACACCTCTAACCCCAGCACTTGGGAAGCAGAAGCAGGCAAATCTCTGAGTTTGAGGCCAGCCTGGTCTACAGAGCCAGTTTTGTTACATCCAGGGCTACACAGAAAAATCCTGTATTTGTAAAACCAGAAAGCAAAACAAAACAAAAATAACAACAAAAAACTCCACATGAGTGAAAAGTTACAAATAGTAAATCCCTTCCACTCAGGCCCTCAGTCTGGGGCTACTATCCCAACATATTCTCACACACACAGGAGCACATGGGTTAGAAACCAGACTGTTTGTCTTACATTACTGGTAATATTTTATTGACAACATGGTTTACCTTGCTTGCCCTGAATTCCTGAAAGTATGGTCAATTGGACAAGGGTTCCCCCCAAAAAGTCACACCCTAATCCTCCATACCTGTAAACCTTCCATGGAAACAAGGGCTTTGCCGATGTGACCAAGTGAGGAATGGCCCAAAGGAGGGCTGACCGGGGACTGTTCTGGTCTGTGTAGGTGGGCCCAGGTAACCATGGGGTTCAGACATGACACCGCAGTGACAGCAGAACCTGACAGAAGATGTCGTGCTGCCTACTGTCACCTGACATTCAAGGGCAGGTTACCCTGAGCAGTTTGAAAAGCCCAGGCAGCAGATGCTTCCGTAAAGCCTCAGAAGAGGCCTACCCTGTCAGGATCTTGACTTGAGTAAACTAAAGAAATTAAACCTCAGGGAACCCACGTAACAAAAGTGAGTGTGTAGGATTGGCTTCAGAACAGAGAGATAATAGGGCTGTGACTTTCAGCACACTGATGGGGGTCATCTATCACTGCGGTCCTAGAACACAAGCACACCTGTAGATGGCTGCATGCCATAGGCAGAGACGCCACTGCTGCTCTCTCAATGTTCATTTGGACAGGTGAATGGCAGGTGAATGACGTCAAACTTCCTCGTGTGGCCTCTACAGAGCTCCTCTCTTGTCTAAAGAAGTGTTCGTCTCAGCCAGGCAGGTCTACAGCGTGAGTTCGAGAACAGCCAGAGAGAGCTTCATAAAGAAACCCTGTCTGGAAAACAAAACAAAACAAAACAAAAAATGAAGAAGAAGCATTCGTCTCTAGTACCAATGAATAAATTAATGAACAACATTTAAAAATAAGTGTCAGACCGTACTGGTCTACAAAAGCTAGTTCCAGGACAGGCTCCAAAAATACAGAGAAACCCTGTCTCAAAAACCAAAAAAAGTAGACGCCCAAGGAACCGCAGCACCTGCAATTGTTGCCTTCCCGTCTTTTCAGAAAGCATCCTTCTTGGGGTGCCCTTTGCCAGGGTGAAGCCTGGAGGGGTGGTGTGGTCTCCCTGACAAAGGACCTTATGTCTTAATGTAGAGAGCTTCATTTGAGTGCATAATCACAAAGGGCTTCGTGTATGGGGAAACAAATTTAAAATAAAGAAAGTGGTTCTTTTTTTCAAATCTTGACTCTTTTGGCTTAGATTCTGGAGTGGATGGCAAAGCAAATATCAACTGGAAGTTGTGGTTTTGCTGCAGGGAGCTGGAAGTCAGATTCCCTTCCAAATAGAAACTACGGCTTAGGGAGAATTAGTGACTTTCAGAGGGAGGGTCATGCGCTCATTTAATGCTGCAGCGTGTGTCTCTGCATACGCTAGTCCATATACACGCAGCATATATATAATATATAATATATATATTAATGTGCTCACTAATGTGCATATTTAATTCCCGAGCCATATGAAAGGCTTACACTAGTCTGTAGTCTAGCCCCAGGCACATTTGTACCAAGAGTCTTTGTAAGCTTTATGCTACTGAAATAAACACCTGAGATAAATCAATGTCCCAAAAGAAAGCTGAGTGTGAGGGTCCTTATCTGTAATCCACCCCAGGGAGACTGGGGTCAAAGGATTTGGAAAGTGGGAAGCCAACTGGGCTGTGGGAAAAAACCCCTTTTCTCCCGAAAAGAAAAATACCAAAAGAAAAGGGAGGTTTATTTTGCCTCCTGTTTTGGAGATTCCAGCCTGTGGTTGGTTGCCGGCCTGTGGCAAGGTCATATATCACGCCAGACCACGCCACAGAGGGAGCAGCTCACTAAATGACAGCCGAGAGACAAGAGGAGACAGGAGAGTGTGGAGGTCAAGGTCCCAATGTCCCCTTTGAAGGTGTGCCTCAGTGGTCTAGCTTCCGTCCACAGAACTCCACCTCCCACAGCACAAGCTGTCCCCGGACATCTGGCTGATGGCCTTTCAGGGTACACTTGTCCAGACCATAGGCTAAGGTAAATCGGCCTTCTGAGAGAGTAACCTAATGAGATGCAAACAATTTAAACAAGGCCCCATGGGACGCTGACCAACCCCTGAGTACACAGACATCTGTGCCATCCATTCTATGGGTGGAGATGTCTGGGAAACAGGAATTCTAAAGAGCAGCCGCAGGGTTGGCCAGGAAGCAGTGAAGACAGCCCTTCTCAGGAGAGGAAGCTGCACAAACCCGCCTGGAAGCGGTGGTGCTCACCAGGATCACTAGGTCATTAAGGAGCTGGCACTAGTGTGCTTTTGTGGTTTCGTTGTACCCCTCCCCCACCATTACCCCCACCCCTACCATCCTCCTCTGCCACCCACCTCCAAAACCTGTCTAAAATAAAAATCAGTTTAACAATAAGAAAATAAACCAAAACTGTTATTCTTTTGGTCCCCACCCCTTTACAAGCCAGGCCCACTCCCAGCGACCTCTGATCTCTCACCATCTTGAACTTCTCTTGCTGCCCTTGCTTCCTGGAGCATGAGTGTTCCCGCTTCTCCTCTCTCTCTCTCTCTCTCTCTCTCTCTCTCTCTCCCTCTCTCTCTCTCTCTCTCTCTCTCTCTCTCCCTTGCATTTTAGGAATAAAAAAACATGCAATATTTTCTTTTATAAAGAAAGTCAGCTCAGAACTAAGGACACAGCTCAGTGGTTGTAACTGAGCTTGCCATGCAAGCATGAGCACCTGACTTCAAATCCCCAGAGCCCCTGAAAGCCAGGTGTGGTGCTGTGCACATATCTAATCCCCAGAGAGATGGGGGTGGGGGTGGAGATCCCCAGAGAGATGGGGGTTGAGGGGTGGAGATTCCCAGAGAGATGGGAGGTGGGGTGGAGATTTTCAGAGAGATGGGAGGTGGGGTGGAGATTTTCAGAGAGATGAGGGGGGGTGGAGATTCCCAGAGAGATGGGAGGGGGTGGAGATTCTCAGAGAGATGAGGGGGGGTGGAGATTCTCAGAGAGATGGGAGGGGGGTTGGAGAGTCCCAGAAACCCACTCATAAGCCAGTAGCCTGGTGTCCTTGGAAGATGAACAACAGAAAGAATTCTGCCTCAAACATGGTGGAAGGAGAAAACTGACACCCAAGATTGTCCTCTGACAGCCCCCACACACACATGTACACACAAATACACGATAAACAAGAAAATGGAGGACCGTTCTAAGAAAAGGTCTGGCACGACCTTGGCTACCTGCTAAGGTGGTTCCTCTGGGTGGGGTTCTGAGAAGGGATTGCCAAAGACTGGACTGTCCCCCAAGGGAAAGTGTCAGACATGTTCTGTAAACCACTTCCGGCAATTTAAAAACAAGAAAGACGAATGTGGACAGAGCCAGCCATACCTGCTCTCTCCAAGCCCAAGCCATGGCATTCGAGTGCTCATCAGCCATGTGCACCTCTCCTCTCTTTATGGACAGCAAGCCATTACTCATGCGGAATCCTCACCTGCATCATCGTGACCAGGTGCAGGGAGAGAACGGGTGTGACAAGGTCTTGACAGCCCCTAATGTTTTGGGGGTGAGCATAGATTGGAAACCACAGCAAACTTCAGTTTCAGCTTAGTGGGAACCCCCCCACCCCAACTGCTAAGTCCTGAGAATAGTTTCCTTCAGTACTCCCACCACAGTGTAAGGGGGGGGTGGGTAAGAAGGCCATTCCAGAACTTTCCAGTCACTTAGTGCTCGGCTGGCCCTGCCAGTAGTCATCTTCCACTTCAGCATACACAGTGATTAACTGCCCTCCTCAAGATCCAGGATCCTGAGCCCAGTTTCCCTGATTATCTCACCACCTAGCCAGAAATGCTGTCTGTTTTAGCCTTTGAGATAAAAATATGAGCAAAATTCCTGTCCTAGCTCATCCCTTCTGGTGGTTCCAGCATGAAGGGTTTCTTTCCATTCTGTCTTAGCATACCTTGAGTCTCCTGTTTGAGTTTTCAAGGTTAACAGGATTGGATGGCTTATTAGTCCTCCTGTTGCTGTGATTAAACACTATGACCAAGGCAACTTCTAGAAAGGAAAGTTTATTTGGGTTGCTGGTTTCAGGGGGATAAGAGTCGGAGGCACAGTTGCCGACAGGTGTGACGGCTGGAACAGCAGCCAAGAGCTCACACCTTGAATCTCAAGTAGGAAACACAGAAAGAGATCACTTGCCCTGAGAAACTCACAAGGCTTTGAAACCTCAAAGTCCACCGCCAGTGACATACTTCCTATAGTAAGGCCACACCTTCTAACCCTCCCCAAACAGCTCCACCCACATGGGGGGGGGGATGAACTAGGAAAACATCTGAGCCTATGGGAGAGGTTCTCATTCAAACAGCCCCGGGTAGGTTTTGCCATTATCCTTTGTTTGTAGTTGACCAGGCTGTCTGTCTAGTATTGAACTTTGGACTAGTTTAGCATTTTCGTACTATCTGGAAAAACACTGAAAGTATTACAACCTTCACACCTAAAAATGGAGCTGGCTAGTCTCAGGTACTTTCTCAACCTCTGGATAAGTTCTGTGTCGTGTTTGTTCCAACGCCACACTTTGTAAAAGTCATTTATGTATTATGTAGGGAAAGGTGGATGTGTGCTGGATGAGCTCCTCCAAAATCCCTCCTGACCTCCGAGTGACCCCCTACTCTACCGGGTTTGTGCCGAGTCTGACAGTGCATGCTAGCGTGCCTCCTAGCTATATCCCACCTGATATCCTAAGCCATTCTTTCTGGAGTGCTCTGTCTTCCCAAAATGAGATTATATATTCCTCCAGGACAAAACTATCGGATTCCCTGGAACTGGAGATTTAGGTGGTTGTGAGTCACCATGTGAGTGCTGGGATTCAAACCCAGATCCTCTAGATGAGCAGCCAGTGCTCTTAACCACTGAGGCACCCATCTTTAAACAGAAATTTGAGCTTAGTAACTTTTAACTCAGTGGCTCTGAAACTACATTAGTCTATGAACAAGAAGGCTGAAATGAAACACAGCAAGGAAACTTCTCATCTGTGTCTACAAGAAATCCCTGCCTTTCTCAGTCTCCCTTCTTTCTTTCTTTTTTCCATTCCTTCTCTTTGCTCCTCTTCATTCTCCCCTTTCCTCCTCTTCCTCCTTCTCTTCCTATCTTTATCGTGTGTCCCTGCTCTCCTACCTGCCTCCTGTGAGTACCCACTAGCCCAAAAATAACAGCATGCCAGAAAACATATTGGGAAAATTCCAATGTCGTATGCAAAGTTTCACATTTTGCCTTAAATGCGACAGTACATGAGAGAGCAATAAATACAATGTTCTTCTACAAACTTCCCTGGAGACTGCTTTTGAGTCACTCTTTGTTTTTAAGGATACACGGTGAAGAAAGGCACTTTTTTCCCTTCTGTTTGCTCCTGACACTTGGGGAAATTTTTATGCACATGTGGGAGAAGTAGGGAAATGATTCCCATCCCAGGAGCCAATCTCCTCCTCTCTGACTGACCAGCCCCAAGCGGGCAAGGTAGCACTTTTTCAGATCTACTGAAACCTCTAAACTGGTGTCCTAGGAGATGCTAAGCAAGCTAAGTGTCTGAGAAGAGGGGCACTACAGTAACCCTCCTGCCACAGAGGAGCAAACTGAGGGGCCAGACCTGGTGAAGACAGAATCGCCCCGGCTCATGTTTCCTTGAGGGTTCAGTTCATGATCAGTTGGCATATAGTTTCTAGCCTTCAGTGACCCAAGGTATTATCGCGAGGTCCTGTGGCATAAAAACAAGCTCCCCTCATGCTGGGAAGCAAAACGGGCAAGGAGGGGTCAAAGGACATACCCTAATACCCCAATGACCTCCCATGAGACTCCATGTCCTAAAAGTCCTACCACCTGGTGACAAAGCCTTTGGGGGACACTTTGCATGGAAGAGATTTGGAGCAATTTTTAATGGACTGTTTATGCCACATTCCTGTCTTATCATCCAGTCATTGCTTTCCTTTCCTACTGTCAAGGTCTCAGTATTTACACTCTTTGGCAATGCCATCGGGGTCACTGATTTTAGAATTACCACTATCTAACAATCCCATACGTGCAACACTGTAGTTATATGAATACCACTCTGTGCCGAATCAAATAACATCAGAGTCTGCTGAAAAAGACTGTCACAAACCACTGTTCTTTAAAGAGAATGTTCCTGCTTCTTGGTCATGCTTGGTGCACCTCTTCTGGCACCAATATATATATTGGGTGCACAGGTGTTCAGATTTCTGAGAATATACTAGTCTGGGAATGCCTGTCCTTTGTCGGAATGCTACGGACCGAACAACGGTTTGCCTATGAGAAGCGGCAGCTGGTCGTGTTTTCCCACCGCCATTCTTCAGCATGTGACGAGCAAACTCGTCTGTCTTTGGACTGTATTGTGTCAGAAGGTTTGGGTTCAGACATTGCTGTTGGAATTGCTAACTTGAACTTCTTTCAACATCCCTCAGTGCTTTTTGGCTTGGTATTTAGATGTGTGTCAACATTTTGCACCATTTTAGGTGGAGTGTCCTTAGCACTGATTATCACAAAATTAAAATATTGGTAAACTTCAGAAAGCTTTTGAAGTTATTCTTTGTCCTCCAATGCACTATCCAGTGTCCCCAACCCTCAGACAAGACAAAATTCAGGTAAAAAACAAACAAATACATCTATCTCACAAGTCATTTGCTTTCTTTAATAAATGGCAAAATTGCATGTGCACCAAAAGACTGTTTTAGAAGTTTCTGTAGAACTTACTGTGAGTAACTGTTTTATTCAGATACCTATCTACACAAATCAATGTAGAAAATTCTAGCAAGAAAAATCTCATTCTAGTGGGAAAAGCTTATGAAACCCTATCAAGTGGGTCTTTCCGGTGAAAGTTCCCTGTCCCTTAGGCAAGCTTCATCTACTGAGTATTTGATTCTACCCATTGCAGCTCCTCTGATGCCTGTTTGTTCCCTAGCAGGGGCTAGCCTCTAACTCCTTGGTGATTTTTATTTATCTGTTGTGTTGTTCTTGTTTGTTTTGGTTTGGTTTGGTTAGTAGTGGTGGTTTTTTTGTGTGGTTTTATTTTTTTATAGAAATCCTTCCAAGATTTGTCTTTGACCACATTTAATATATATTTTTCATCTTTTTATTTTTTTATTTTTATTTTTTTTTCAAGACAGGGTTTCTTTGTGTAGCCCTGGTTGTCCTCGAACTCACTCTATACATCAGGTTGGCCTTGAACTCACAAAGATCCACCTGTTCCTACCTCCTGAATGCAATGGTTAAAAGCATGCACCAGCACTGCCCAGCTAAACATATTTTTCAATGCAATTGGTAAATTTCTTTTTTAAAAATCAATTATATTTTAATTACCAGGAGCATCTTATTCTGATTGTTTTTCAGTGGTAACAACTTTATTTCAAAGATCTCTACCATTTGTTTTGTTCTGGGAACTCTAAAAAGAATTTTCCGTGTTTCCTCCCTCTGTTTGGCTTGCTTGCTTGTTTTGAGGTAGGGTCTTTGTAGCTCAAGCTGGCATCAAATGTCCAGTACTTCCCCCTCAGCCCTGCTGGTGCAGACATGGACAATCTGGCTAAAAACATGTTTTAAAGTTATTTTTTGTTTCCCAAACTGTAACTGTATTTACTTTCTTCAACATCAGCTTCTCTGTTTGCTCACATTAATCCTGTTCTTTCAGGAAACTGGCATCCTCTGATACCAGCGCTGTATCTATGAACGAAGGGGCAAACCTGACCTGTGCAGGTAACCCACCTTGTCTTCCTCACACGGAGGCTCGGCACAAACCCTAGCCGAGTGGGCATATTGACAGCTAGGGTTCCCTCCTCTACAGAGCTGCCAATCCAGACCTCCCCTGTAGTGCCTCAGGCATAGAAAATTCTGGCAGGGACCCTACCTGGGCAAGCTGCCTTCTCCCAGCCTCTGCTGGGCAGGCCCTGGGTGGCATTGAGCTTTTGTCTTCAGGCCCAGCATCCATGTTGCCTCCCCCTTCCCCCCACCCAAGGCAGGTTTCTCTGTGTAGCCTTGCTGTCCTGGAACCCAGCTATTTTTTAATTGTTTTTGTTTGAAACATAATCTAGCTATGGCAGCCCAGGCTGGCCTTCAGTTCACTCTCCGTGCAGCCCAGGCTGGCCCTGAACGTTCTGAGGCACGAGCTTCAGCCTTCCAGCTGTCACGACCCTGCTGCTGCGTCACACCCTGTCTAGGCTGTCTTTTTCTCACTCTTGGGTGTCAGCAGACATCATCTGACTTTGTTCCACTTGTCCCAACGGACCCATGTTAACAATGAAATCGTATAGTAGAGAAGAAAAAGAAAGGGAAGTGCTTGCTACGGGAGGTTGTCCCCAATCCTGAGTCCTGAACCTCAAGTATACACGGGTGAGTGCTCAGACCCTGACTGCCCTTTGTATTAATGACGCTAATCATATCTCCAGTCTTTTTGTTTGTTTGTTTGTTTTACTTTTCAAAACAGGGTTTCTTTGTGTAGCTTCGGAGCCTGTCTTAGAACTTGCTTTGTAGCCTAGGCTGGCCTCGAGCTCACAGAGATCTTCCTGCCTCTGCCTCCCAAGTCCTGGGATTAAAGGTGTGCACCACCACCGCCCGGCTGAGTATCTCCAGCCTTAAACCAAGAATCTGCCTCCTGTGTAAACCCACTGCTTTCTATCCATCGCGTTGGTCCACACTGGTGATTCCCACATTGCCATTCAGCCTTGCTATGATTTTACAATCTAGATTTATGGATAAACAGACAATGGACAGTCAATGACTCCAATCATGTCAGAGGGACTTTAGGAAGGTTAAAGGTTGATCGGCAAGCCCTGTAAACATCCAGAATGAGAGGACACTGGGCAGAGTTTAATCTGTAGAATTCATCCTTGGGGACCGTCTTCACCTTTTCCTCTTTCTATTCTATCAAATTACAATTTCAGGAAATCGTCTGAACGCACACACATATACACATGCATTATCTGTTAATTACATATTTGATAATTGTCTAATATGCATATATGATCAATTCGTTATTTAATAATTACTCTGTTTAAATACCTACATAGACATGGTGAGGAGCCACATTTTAATTTAAATGGGGAAAGCCTACCTTTAAAAGGAGAAATGAAAACCTGTGTCAGAGCCTGTGAGAGGCTCATCAGGTAAAGCCCTTGCCACCAAGGTAGAAAGGGAGAACTGGATCCCAAAGTTGTCCTCTGACTTCCACAGGCACACCATTCCACAAGTGTACAAACAAATTAATGAATTAATTATGTAATGCATTTTTTAAACTATGTTTTTACCATTGGAGAGAATTTGAGACATCATTAATATGCAAACATCCACATATTTCGTGGAAGCTTTCTTCTCTAGGAGCTGAATTGTCTCTGACTAACTAATTCCATCTGAGTATCCTTGAATCTTGGTACCAACCAGACATATTAACAGAGTAGGTGATATTTATAATTACTGGACAATGAAACTCGCTATTTTTTAAAACACCATGGACTACACTAAGCTAAGCACACCAAAGTAATTTTAAGCATGCCATTTTTCAAAATGTTTCAGACTGTAGGAATCTTTGAAAAGTTCATGATAAAGAAGTATTGATAAATTAACATTTCAAAGAAATGTCTAAATAAAATACTTTGCCTCATCATAAATAATGGCTTATCCAGATGCTTGAGAGCAAGGTTGAAGGGAAGGCTCGGTAGTTATGAGCACTCACTGCTCTTCCAGAGGACCCAAGTTTGGTGTCCAGGCAACTTAGAAACATCTGTAACTCCAGATCCAGACACACACACACACACACACACACACACACAAAATGAGAACACAGAAGTATAAATAAAATAGGTGAGCATACATGTAAACAAACAATTCCAGGGTAAATGACTGAAAACAACGTCTTGTCCGTGGACTAGCAATAGACCTCACAGTAAAGACACTTGCCTTTTTGTCAGGCCTGAAGACTTGAGTTCAATCCCCAGAACCCATACGATGTAAGAGAGAATTCTCTTTTACTTCATGTTTGGATTATTTGCTCCATCATTCTAAACATTAAAATAAGAGATGGAGTAAGCTTAACCTCTAATGTCACTGCGGCAGCCTTCGTGTCCTGTAAAGTCAGTCAGCTGTAGAACAGGTGCAGCAGGAGAATGTTTTGAAGAGTTAGCAGCACACTTTCCTTAAGCCTCCTGGCTAATCCTCCTCTCTGCATTGAGGGTACGCTGGTCCCCTTGTCAAGCTTGGATGTGTATACCTGCCAGCACACAGTGCACACACACAACCCTTGTCTTCAGAACCAGCATAGGGATGAATAAGGCTTCTTGCCAGATTCAGCGGTCCCCTGCAATCATCGAGCATGACAGAACTGGAAGGAAAACATCTGGCCCAAGGTCACTGCTGGGCTCTGTAGCTAGGAACATCCTTTGATCTCCCTTCGAAGTTTCTATTGAGCCTAACAGATCAATTAGTTAATAGACCATTCCCACTAGTGGCCCCTCTAGCAGACACGGAGGGTAGAAAGTTCTAGTTCTTCGCCTTCCCTTCCTCATCTACTTGAGGTAGATCCTTCTGTCCCCCTGGAAATAACAGAGTCTTTAAACCATTTCAGTTGATCCTGGGGTACAGGAGCCCCCTCTTTTAGGTTCCACTCATGTACTGCTGGAGCCTCGAGTGTGCGTAAGCACAGCACTCATGGCTACAATTTCATTCCCTGGATAGTTAAGGTTGAGGAAAGTTTGCAAACCATTATTAAAACATCTTCCCTGGGTTTGGTTGATTCCCCTGAGGAATTGGAAAGATCATTTTAGTATCTTGTTTTAAAAAATTCAGAGAAGTGTCTTGCACTTTTCGCTAGGTTCCCTTCTAAGCTGGCTGGTTTTCCTGACATTAGTAAGGATTGGTTCTAGGAATTTAAACAAACATGTTCAAGATTGGTCAGCACTTCAAACAGTGCTACTTTTAAACTAAAGTAATAATTATGCATCAGGGAACAAAACCGGATTATTTGGGAATTGGAATATAGAATTTCCATTAGTTTTTATGATTTTAATGAGGTTAAGATAGTGTCTCTAAGGGGCTGAAGAGATGTCTCAGGAGTTAAGAGAACTGGCTGCTCTTTGCAGAAGACCCGGGGTTCAATTCCCAGTATCCACATGACAACACACAACTGTCTGTAACTGTAGTCCCAGGTTCCAACACCTTCACAAAGGCATACACGAGGGCAAACACCAATGCACATAAAATAAAAATAAAATAATAAGAAAGTGGTATCTCTGAACCTGTGCGTTAGCTTTGAGTTTTGTAACTTAACACAAAATAATAATTACTCTAAAATAGGCTGGAGATTTTGTTTTTTTAAGTACAGTCATACCAGGGCAGTCAAGAAAAACAAAATGGGGTCAGGCTGGTCGGCTCATGGGATAAAGGTGCTTGTAGCCAAGGCTAACCACATGAATTTGATCCCAGAACTTACATGGTGGAAGAGAGAATCAACTCCTCCACACACATACCATGGTACAAGTGTGCCCCATCACACACAATAAATAAATGTAAAAAATTGATTAATTATATATATATATATATATATATATATATATATATATATTACTGTGCTCCAATGATCTGAGGTTTGGGACACTGCCCAGTGTACTTTCCAGTAAGAGTCTGGGTCTGACCTGTGTGCTGGGACCAACTTAAAGCGTGAGGTGCTCACACTGCCCCTCTGGAGACACTCAGCTGAGTGGGGATAAACATGGTAACTGTCCCCTACATGCCACACCCTAGGGGATTTCAGGAGACAGAAAGCAATTATTCCCTTTGAAGTTGGCATGAATAGAAGAATTAGAACTGTCCTTTGTCCCCAAAATAAAACATTTTGGTGGCACTAGACATAGCTAAGACATGACAGAGTATGGAGTCTGTTCTGAGCGCAGTGACCCCTTTTTCATCTCCATATGTCACTCATATCTATGTTCTCAGAAAACGTACACAGTCCTCAAGGTGACCCTTCTTCTACCGTGTCACTTTGAGTAGCTTTGGCTTTGTTTTCCATGCTGGTGATTGAACCCAGGGCCTAGCAGATGCTAAGCAAGCGCTCTCCCACAGCTTAATAAAGTCCTCGTGACTCACCGACTCTGCGACCCACTAAAGTAAAGAATGACGAAGGACACATGTCTCCAGGGCCTATAAATTGGCTCAGCTGGTAAAGGTGTTTGCCACCAAACCCTGACAACATGAGTTTGAGCCCTGGGACCCACGTTAAAGTAGAAGGGAACCAACTCCTGCGACTTCCCTTGAACCTCCACATATATGCAATGTGTATTTATACACACATGCATGTGCACACACAAATAAATGTAAATTTTTAAAAATATAAAGACATGTCACCAAGCTTTGCCTCCCAGGAAGCTCTACCCCAAGCTTTGATAAAGAACTGACAAGAGGCCACTGGAGATGGGATGTCAATTCAGCCATGGTGAGAAATCGACCTGAGGCAGCTGCAGACTCCAGAGGCTTTCTCATATCTCATTTCCTAAGCCGTGTAATAATTAGCCCTCGTAATTGGGTTGGTAGAAAGTTAACTACTGAGCGTGAGTCCTTCAGAGTACCTCAGCGGATGATATCTGTCGGCTGCCTGGTGTATGCCAAAAGATGCACAAGTGAGGGACAGCCAGGACGAAGCGGAGTGCCAGGGAACCTTCCAGCCACACTTGCCCTCTGGCTTAGTGAACTCTAGCTCCGTGTTTTGCTGGGGCATCCTTGCCATGATTCTCCTTCCCGGGCCTTTTCAAGTTATTATCCTATCAAATGATCTCCTGGAACCCACTCAGTTGCACCAACATCTTTTTATACTGACCTACCCAGCACTCTCAAGACAGTATATTTAAAGTTCGTGTCCTTGACTCGACACAACTAGCTGGCAGAAGCTAAAACACACAGTTCTAAAAACCCCAAGATCAACTTTGGCAATGCCTGCATCTTAGTTTTCCAACCATTTGTGTCCAAAAAGAGTATTTGTAAAGAAGCACTCAGACTGAGAAAGTGTAGCTCACTAGATATGCTAGAAGAGAGCCTGCGTCCTCCACATCGGCCACCCTTCCATCAGCATTTGTCCAGATAACAACCGTCCTCCTGAGTCCTCCACACTGGCCACCCTTCCATCAGCATCTGTTCTAGATAACAACCGTCCTCCTGAGGGCAGAAACAGCAAATTCTTCTTTCTCAAGAGTCACTTCATCAAAGTGGCCCGGGTCAAATCTTATGTGCCAACTTAGTGGAGAATAAACATCACCTGTAAGTCAGCAAGTTGCTTACTCTAGCTGTTCTCTCACCTCCAAAGAAAGTGTTTTGGGGTGTCTTTCTACAAAAAAAAAAGACATTTGGGGACTGTAAGTTAGTCCTAAGGTTCTTTTTTACCAAACAAACAAATAAATCTGTTTTTTTTTAACAAGGAGACACACACGTGCCAGTGTGTGTGTGTTTGTGTGCATGCACACGTGCATATGTGTGTGTATGTGCGTTTGTGCGCATACACATGTGTGTGTGTGTGTGTGTGTGTGTATGTGTGTGTGTGTGTGTGGTCAGAGAACAACTTACAGAAGCCCATTCTCCTTTCACCATGTGGACCCTGTAGTGAGGAGGCAGCGGGCTGCATTCCCGCCTGGCTCCCGGCCGCCTGGCTAGCTTATGCCCCGAAATAACAACACACAAACTGTATTCTTTTAAACATTGCCTGGCCCATTAGTTTCAGCCTCTTATTGGCTAATTCTCACATCTGCTTTAACCCATATTTAATGATCTGTGTAACACCATGAGTGGTGTCTTACTGGGAAAGATTCAGCATGTCTGACCTGGTGGATAGCTCCATTGTGTCTGTCTCAGAGAGGAGAGGCATGGCATCTGACTAACTTCCCAGCATCCTATTCTGACTACTCCACCCACCTAAGGGCTGGCCTATCAAATGGGCCAAGGCAGTTTCTTTATTAACCAATGAAATTAACAGATAGATAGAAGACACACCTACAACAGAACCCTGGGATCTTCAGGGCCTCAGGCTTAGCAGCAAGCATGCTTACCTACTGAGTCTCACTGCCCTCAATCCTAAATTCCTTCTGGTCTTTTGGGGAAACATTTTGTTGCCTCATTTTGTACACCCTCCTCCTCCTCTCCTGCTCCTGGTCTTATTAAACTCCTTCTGGGAGCCTGTCTTCCGTAGGACTGCGCTTCTAAACTTGTCTGTCTCCTGTCCTGGGAGCTTGTTTCTTGCAGACATCACTAGGACACTCTCGCATTTCCTCATATACACACCAGGCTGAGAGACCCATTTAGCAAAGATCCCTTGACTTATGGACTCTGAGAAGCTTCCTACACAGTGAGCTGCCTGCACTGGGATTTGCCTAACTGTCCTGGTCAAAGCCAGGTTCCCTTCATTTGGTAGCTATAGAAAACGTCTATCCCAGGTTTACAGTAGGTTATGTTTCTTTTTCAGACTTGCTTAAACCACTTGTCTGATCTCTGAGTGGCACTTGGGATTTCATGACATACAGTGTAAGCACACACATTCAACTCTAAAAGAAACACTGAACTGAAAAGAACCTATTTACAAAAGAGTAAATCTTACCAAAATAGAGCCAGACTTTCCTCACTTAGTCTCTGTTGCCACACCTCTGTACCCACTCCTGTCCGGAGGACAGGGTCAAGACAGAATGCTGCTTTAGCCCAGGATTAAAACACACAGCATTGTGCTGGCCAAAGGGAAGAACCACAGGCAATGGGGCTTTCAGGAAGCCAGTGATGTCACCAAGTAGCAAGGTCCAAAATACTAGTTTTCTTTGGAGGTTCCATCGTGTTCTCAGTATCAGCAGCAACACATGGATTAATTTATCTAATATTTTATTTTATACATTAAGTCATTAGCAACTGTTGTACCTAAGCCCAACCTGAGAAAGCAGGAAGTATCCAAAAAACCTTACTATTTTTCTCTCATGTATGTGTGTGTGGTATGAATACATGTGTGTATATTTGGTGTAGGAGGTCCTTCTGTTTATGTGCTGCTTTCATTGGTTAATCAATAAAAAAAAAAAAAACTGCTTGGCCTGATAGGGCAGAACTTAGGTAGGCAGAGAAGACAGAACTGAATTCTGGGAGGAAGAAAGCAGTCAGAGAACTGCCATGGAGCCGCCAGAATCAGACATGCTGAATCTTTCCCAGTAAGCCACTGTCATGTGGCAATACACAGATTAATGGAGATGGGTTAAACTAATATGAAAAAAATAGCCAAAAAGAAACTAGAGATAATGGGCCAGGCAGTGATTTAATACAATTTCTATGGTTATTTCAGGTGTAAGCTGGCCAGACGGCCAGGACAAAAAAGGGCCACCCTCCAGGTGTAACATATATTCACATGCAGAAGTGCATATACACATGTATGTTCACATGTGGTGTGTGGAGGTATATCCACATGCAAGTGTGTATGTGTGTTCACATATATGAGTATGCATGCACATTTCTGTATTATACAAGTTTATAAACATGGATTTTGCATTTAGGAATGTATATCTACACATTTGTGCAAGCATATGCATTCACATGTGGTATATATATGCATTTGCATGTGCATGTTTATGTTTAGGTATGTTTACATATTCATGCATATAGTATGCAAGTTTGTGTGCAAATGTTCAAAAGTTAGTATGCATGCATGTGTATATAGTATACATGTATTGTGTATTCATGTTCATATGTGTAGGGTATATGTGCATGCATGCATATGATTCACATGTGGGTTATGTGCACATATTGTTTGAGTATGTGCATATATGGACTCACATGTGGGGTATACATGCACATGTGTGTGCATGTAGGTATAGATGTGTCTTCATATGTGATGTGTATGTGTTAGCATGTCTGGTTGTTCGTGCACTGTATATGCATTTGTGTATGTGTGTGCATGTATGTACTATATGTTCACATGTGGAATATGCATGCACCTATATGTGGTATGCGTCCATATTTATATTCACATGTGTATGATATATATGCATGTGTGTATACACACATGTGTATGGGTTTTCACATGTGGTATCTGCATGTACTTGTATATGTGGTTTGCATGTATTGTCTGTGTGTGTTCACATGTGTGGAGTGTGCATATGTGATATATGCGTGTTCATATGTAAGGGTTTGTGAGTGCATATGTGTGTATATATGTATGCATGTAAAGAACAGATATTGGCATCTGGTGTCTTCCTCCATCACTTTTCAGTTCACTGACTAAGGCAGTGTTTCTCACTGCAGACAACTGTTAGCTCCAGGGATTGCCTGTCTACAGGCAGGCTGTTGTGTCTAGAGTTTCCATTCAGTGATAGTGCTGTCCATGCTTAAGGGTGTTCTTAGGGGAGATCTGTCTAAACTGGACCTCAGTTTCCTCACATACCAAAGGACATAATCAATGGGATGATTTCCCAGGTACCTGTAGTTATTATATATGTACATTATATATGTCTATGCCAACCATGGTCTAGTCCAAAGCTCTGTCTCAGGCTTCGCTGAAGAACTGCGCACACAGGCGAGAATCTACACACAGGCAAGAAACCCTGGGAACTTTACATCTCACTTTACTTGTGGGTTTGAGACTGATGTCTCCACGACACCAACCCCAGCAACAGAAGGAACCCTGAGTGCTGTCCCTGAACTGGAAGCTTGCACAAGTGAAAGCCGGCCTTGGCAACATGAAGGTAAACATCTTTAGGACTCATTGCTGTTGTCAGACTGTTTTCAATTTGCAACGCAAATTCATCAGAAGCCTTTCTGCCGGGGAACCGGATGGCCCAGGGAATTGGCAACTGGTAATGAGTTCTGCTGCCTTTCAGGTCTCTGTTACCCATCTGAATGGAGCTCAACTAATAGCGGATCACCCGATACTGTTGGAAATCTCTGCAACATGAACCAGACCCTGGATCCCCTCCCAAACCTAAAACACCAAAGCAGCATTTGCCTGAGAGAAGAAACCAGAGGAAGGAAGGCCTGGGTGGGAACAGAGGCAGACCAGGACCAGGAGCTCAGAGTTGTCCCCCCCAGAACATTCCAAGGGAAACTTCCAAGGAATGTCAGGCCTAAAGAAGTAGAATTCGCATCTACCTCACATTCTTGAAGGGCCAGGAATTCCAGCGGTAAAATTCTTATTTCTTCCTAATTACTCTCTCGTAGGAGAGTCAGCCCTACTTCTGCGGCAAATTTCAAGCACAATGGATCTCACTACTTATCTTGTGCTGTGTGGATCTGTATCTTCATCAAGAAACAAAAGAAGGTTTATCATGAGGACTGTACGAGCAAACCGAAATTGACAAATCCAAGAGTTTCCAAGATGCGTTTCCGAGTTACGAGTTACGATGTGGTCTGCTGCCCTGTAAGAATTTGTAGCTGCCCTGGGGAAGCCTTCAAGCAAAAACACGGTGCTAATATCTCTTGCTTCACCGACTGCTCCACTTCCATATTTATATAGCTACTTTTCCTTTACACTCTTCAGTTTATAGTAGCAATAATTTTCCCTCATATATAGTCCAACGAACAACCAATTAACAAATGCCCAGAGCGCTCAGCATTCTTGGCTGTCCAGCCTAGTGGGTCATTAATTTGGTGAAGGAAGGGCTAACAAAGTCATAAACCAGTACTTGAATTTTAGAAGTTGGTTCAATTTTACATTATTAAAAGGGAAAATGTAGTAAAAATAATAAGAGCTTTGCCAAAACTCTACAGCGAAGTCAATTAGCCTCACAAAGGGCACAGAGTCTGTGATACGAACCTACATTTGGAGCTGCTTAGCCTATTAAGGCAACTCCAGACAGCATCTCTTGCAAGTCATATTCCAGGGCTCCCACTGTGGCCCAAGCTGCATGCCTGCAGCATCCTTACCACAAGTCTCAGGGCCTTGCTTGGGCCTGCATCTTGAAGATACACACACATGCTTCATGGGTGCATTTTTTCATACATAGAGACATACTCATCTATCATCAAAAGTTCAAATAGCAAATATGAGCCTAGTGTGACAGAGAGCAAGATGCATGCTGCATTAGTATAGGTATGCAATACACAAAATGCATGCTGCATTAGTATAGGCATGCAATACACTTTTAAGATTTTTTTTATAAAGTTTATTCCAATCAGCAAAATGGTAATGCTAACGTTGTACAATGTGTTGTGTGATAGATCGTGTTTGTAATAAATTGCATTTTCAGTTAGAAATCAGTTTTCACCAGACCTCAAGTATCTCCCTTACGTGTGTGTCTATGCATATATACATGGTAACGCTGAAATATTTTGTTCATTAGTATATTACTGTGGGCAATAAGTATCTTGTTTTGCTCTTACTAATCAACAGGAAAGGCTTAAAATACTAAATAAGATTATTTTCATAGGCTAGTTTTATAAAACAGTTCTTCAATCAACTATGAGAGTTAACTGATAAATTTTTTAAAAAGGAAAACAAAGATACATTTCAATGAAATCTTCCAAATTGCTTTAAAAAAAATGAAACTGAATCTCTTCAGCCCCGTGGCTCCTGTTCTCAGCTTCTGTCCAAACACTAGCTTTCCAGGGAGACTCAGAACTAATTAACTGCAGTTCTGTCTATATTTTGTTTTTTCTCCTACACTGAAAGACTAGCAGGGGGTTAGCCCTGCAGAAGGGAGATTATTAAAACTTTAATAAGCCAAGCCTTTGAACCTTTCCACATTCTTTACCATTTTTCTCACATTTCCAGCCCCAGGGTCTACACGGCGTTACAGCGCCCACTTGAATTTTGCGCTGATGCTTTTAGTCATCATGCTTTTAGATTGTGTATTGCTCTTCCTTAAGAAAAAAGAAAGAGCAAAAGAGAAAGAACGAATGCTGATTTTATAGTCCTTCTAAGCAAAGGAATTCAATTCATTTTAAAAAGAAATTTGCAAGATGATTCTTGTCCATATGTGAGCCGAGCATTCCCAACAGTGCAACCGTTCTCTTCCTTCTGCTGGGGGTAAATTGTCAGGCCGCCTAGCAACCAGCCACCAATCACAGTGCTCTTTTCTACAGCGAAAAGGCTCCAGAAGAATGAAAGGGGCTTCACCTTGGAAAATTGAACTCTTGAGAAACCCTGTCTCGAAAAACCAAAAAAAAAAAAAAAAAAAAAAGAAAGAAAAGAAAATTGAACTCTTGAGGTTGCTGCAAAATAAAGCCCCGAGAGGAAGCGTCTTCTTAACAAAATTAGCTGCCATTATTCAAGGAAAGCATTGCCATGGGAAGCGTTATAGCTCATTGCACCTTGAAGACGCCTGCTGTCTACTACGGTGCCGGTGAAATAGGAACAGGTGTGTCAAATGGTGCTTTCAGGAAGTCTTCTGAAAGAGAAGGAAGAACCTGCTTGTTCTCCTCCTCGCTATCATGGCTGAATTCCGGGAGCCACAGTGACCTTGAGTCCAAGAGACAAAAGCAATGAGAGACTGAGCCCTGAGATAGGGGCCTAAGTGGTGAGGACCGTGGAGCTACCTTCCCAGCTACGGAAAACAAAACTGGGCATTATTTTACACATAAAGGAGATATAAAAGATCTGTATTGCTCAACCCACTGTTATACTGGGTATTTATTTTATGAGACAAAAGTCATTCCTAAAGCATCACCTAGCCCATGTTGCTCCATCTGTAGCGATACTTGACTAGCTGAAAAAGAAGGCAGTTCTGGCCTGCCCATCCATGATGGAGACAGATGATGCTGCCATGGCTCACACTGCCCTGCTGTTCAGGGTTGGATCTGCACATCAGCCTGTTGAGCATAAATAGTTTTACAGAACATCAGCAGACGACCTTGAAGAATCAAGAATCAGAAGGAAAGGGCTAGAGAGATGGCTCTGCGGTTAAGAGCACTGGCTGCTCTTGCAGAGGATCCAGGTTTGGTTCCCAGCACCCACATGGTGCCTCACAAGTAACCTTCTGTAACTCCAGTTGCAGGGAATCCAATACACTCTTCTCACTTCCACAGGCATCGGGCATGCATGTGGTGCATATCCATACATGCAGGCAAACATTCATAGAATAATTATAAATAATGTATCATATATGATAATATACATTATGTATATCATATTATTTATATTGGTTATTTATTGTGTATTCTTATAAAATAATATTTTATTTAAGGGAACTTTAACAATATCCTCTAAAAAGAAACAAAATGGCATGAATAAATGCAAAATATATGTTTGTGCAATTCATATAGTTCCTGTGACTCAAGATCTTGGTCCCAACTCATGACTAAAATGATAAGAACAAAGAGATTTATATCCCAATATAAATTCTCTTGACATATTTTAAAAATCAGTTTTAATAATATTTCTTTACCAGTCACTTACATTATATTATATATTTTTTCTATATTATACATATATGTTATTGATAATTTTTTGTTTTGGGGTTTTTTTGTTTTTTCTTTTTTCTATTATTATTATTATTACAAATTTTCACCTCCTCCCCTCCTCCAATTTCCCTCCCCCTTCCCCACTCCCCCTTCCTCTCCCTCTCCAGTCCAAAGAGCAGTCAGGGTTCCCTGCCCTGTGGGAAATCCAAGGTCTTCCCCCTCCATCCAGGTCTAGGAAGGTGAGCATCCAAACAGACTAGGTTCCCACAAAGCCAGTACATGGAGTAGAATCAAAACCCAGCGCCATTGTCCTTGGCTTCTCAGTCAGCCCTCCATGTAAGCCACGTTCAGAGAGTCCGGTTTGATCACATGCTCCATCAGACCCAGTCCAGCTGGCCTTGGTGAGCTCCCATTAGATCAGCCCCACCGTCACAGTGGGTGGGCGCTCCCCTCGCAGCCCTGACTTCCTTGCTCATGTTCTCCCTCCTTCTGCTCCTCATTTGGACCTTGGAAGCTCAGTCCAGTGCTCAAATGTGGGTCTCTGTCTCTATCTCCATCCATCACCAGATGAAGGTTCTATAGTGGTATGCAAGATATTCATCAGAGTGGCTATAGTATAGGTCCAGTTCAGGTGCCCTCTCCTCAGCTGCTCAAGGTACAAGCTGGGACATCTCCTTGGACACCTCAGATGTCAAGCATGGTGGCACTGTCTGATAATCTAGAACTTGAGAATGATTGAGAATTTATGTTCATACTGGCCTAAAGAGTGAGTTTCCTACCAGCCAGGGCTATGAAATAACACCCTGTCTCAAAAGAAAATAATAAAATAAAATAAATAAAAATCATCAAGTAATAAAAATAATAAAGTAAAATAAAATACAGTAAATCAATAAAATCATTCCACATCGTGTCTAAACACAGGAACATTATCCGAGCCACAAAGTAGCCGCCCTTTCTCTGCAGCACGGCTGGCCCCTTCCTTCAGTCTTCCAGCAATCTAATAAGATGCACCTTTGGAGGATTCATTAATGCCACTTCTTAGCAGCATCCAGTTCAAACCAAAGTCCTACTTCCTTCCACTCTCGCCCTAAGCCCCTCACATAGTCCAAATCCCCCAAATCCTTTCTGACACCTTCCCTTGGAGACTCCACAGTCCTCTCTCAGTGCAGTAAGTTGATAAAGTTAGTCTGTTCAGCAGCAGTGTGTGTGTGTGTGTGTGTGTGTGTGTGTGTGTGTGTGTCTGTCTGTCTGTCTGTACTGGAAGTCTTTGGTCTTCAGGCACTGGCATGGCAACACAGAAAAGCTTGTATCTCCCTACAACAGAACCCAACTAAATACACCTAACAGTCTAGCTGTGACTCCGATGGCTGCAACCGAATGGGAACACCCCAGTCTTGAAAAACTCTAGCCAAGAAACGGAAGCATCAGATTCTGGTGATCGGAATCTTTTCGTGTTCTTGTGCTGTTTCTGTGGCCTGGAACAGACCCATCTGAACCCTACCCTGGTGACAAGTGTGCAGTAGCTTAGCTTGGCACCCCTTCAAACAGACAGACGGACAGCCTGCAGCACAGACAGGGGTCACTCGAACCTGCTTCTCTCCAGTCCCAACCCCTGTTCTCTCTTTGCCTTCTACCCTCTCATTTTCAAATGTCCAGTGGTTGCCCAGAGTTGTTTGTAAGTTCCTTGAGCCTGGTCTCAAGTCCTAGCTCAGAGCTGTCCCTCTCAACACCCAACACCATTTCCTGTTCCTCTGTGTCCTTTCCTGAGCCACAGAACAGATTTCTGCCATTTTACTCCTTCTCCTTCCCATAGTTTTTCATTTATTCATTCTTTTTCTGCCATATTTACTGTTTGGTGTTTTACTGGGGTATATCTTTTCAAATTCCGTTTCCTATTCTGTATTTTTTCAAGTTATTTTCTTAGTGGCCACTAGACCTTGAATTCTAAGCTTACAGTGATCTATTAGAACAGATACTAACTCAGCTCAGAAACACGAAAACACTGACCCGTGTTATTTTCACACATGCTTACTCATGTGTGAGGTTTTTGTTTATGGACAATAATTCATTTTACACATGTTATAAATCACAGAGGACACAATGAGGAACTCCCAACAGAAGTGTGACCGTCTTTTGTCTGGGTTTTTCTCACTCCCCAGGCACCTTCGGTGGCATCTGGGTCAGACCCTGTTGGCCCAGCCTGAAGTTCCCCCTACAGCATTTCTCTCTGCACAGATCTGCTGTCAAGAGTTCTCTGCTTTTATCTGGGAATCTTGGAATCCCCTTTATTTCTGTATGGTGTGCTGCCATTGTGTTGGTCGGCAGCGACTTTTGCTTTCAGCATTTTCATTGTCATCCCCTTGTCTTCTGGTTTCCCATAAGAAAACGGTACGCGTGTTCCTGAGAGCCCCAGTTTGTAGAAATGTGCTACTTTCTTGCTGCTTTTAAATGATATATAAAATCTATAGATTGTGATATGCACACTGGGTTTTTGCGAGGTGGGATCTTTGACAGTTCAGCCCCTGGTCTGGTTTTCTTGTTTTCCTTTGTGACAGGGTCTCACTCTAGCCCAATCTGTACCTGAACTCCTGGGAATCCTCCTGCCTCAGGCTCCTGAGTGCTGAAACTGCATGCCTGTAGGAGCATTGTACCCGGCTAGGATTTGCTATTTTGGACTGTCAGTGTTAAGAGTCACCCATTTGTTTATTGGCTATTTCAAGCTCTATTTGTGAATATTTTATTGCTTATCACTCATTCTTATTTTAATTTATTATTTAATTTACAATTATTTATTTTAATTTAATCTCTGTTCCACTATTTCAGACAGAAATAGACTATTACCACAGAAGTCAGACAATCACAGCACATTTTCTCAAGGGCATGAACCGGAAGGATAGTTATGCTTTTCCGGTTCTTGCATCTCTTCCGGGCTACAACATTCCTTCACCTCTCAGCCTGGCTGCTTACAGCAACACTCTCATCCCTTCCAGATTTCATGAGCCTACAAATTCACCCCAGGTACAAGCATAGTGTCCTCTCCAGTTCCTTCTGCGCATGCACCAAGCCCTGGGTATACACATTTTACTTCGTTCCCTCAGTTACAGTGATAGCTCTTCAAAGTCTTCATTCCACCACCTCCCATCAGCAAAAGAAACTTTCTGCTTAGCATCTTCTCCCCAAACTTCTGTGTCTGATGTGCATCAGATTGTCTGTCCTTTGCTCCACCTGACCAATAAACAGTGCACATCTTTCAACAACTGGTACTAGGAAGCTACTTCAGGCTTTGGCTTGAAAAGAAAAGGCCAGGGGTGGGAATACAGGTGAGGGTGCGATTGTCTACTTTGAGTACCTCAGGGAACTGCCAATGGACAAAAGACACACAACCAGACACTGACTGGTGGTGTCACTCAGCAGAGGGTATATCCAGCACAGATGAAGCTCTCAGATTAATTCCTGGTACTGAAAACGCACCCATGCATACACACACACACACACACACACACACACACACACACAAATAAATATGCAAGCTGAATAAATAGATGTAATTTTAAAAAAATGTTAAGCCATGTGTAGTGGCATATGCCTTTGATCCCAGCACTCTGGAAGGCAAAGGCAGGTAAATCTTTGGGAGTTCAAGGCCAGCCTGGTCTACAGAGTAAGTTCCAGGACAGCCAAGGCTACAGGAGAAGCCCTGTTTTGAAAAAAAGACAAAGAAAAAGAAAAAGAGTAGGAAAGGAGGGAGGAAGGGAAGGGGAGGGAGAGGAGGGAGAGCCAGAAGCTCCAGCAGGGAGAGTTAGACGTGGCCTCTATGAGCCAGGAGCATAGCTGAGACCTTTCTATTGGGCAATGCTACTGTCTACTCCAGGGAATGTAGTGTAAGTGGGTGAACACAAGTACTGGTGAAAACTGGGACACTTTCATGAGTGGATCAGGTTAGAAGTAATCTCAGTTTATGGCTGAGAAAACAATTACATAATACATTTGAGCTAACCTAAATTACAGCCAGTTCCCTTTTATCTACAAAGGTCAGGAAATGAGATATCCTACTTAAATAAATGCCGCATACAATTTGAAAAATAATAACTGGGCCAGAGGTGGCTCATGGAGTAAAGGCACTGCCCACACTTTTGGTGGCCTGACTTTGTTCTCCAGGACCCACTTGGGTTCTCTGGCCTCCACACGTGCACTATGACATGCTCTCGTCCACATATACAAAAATATCCCCCAATTAAGTCTTTTACAAAAGACTTCATTTGAAGTAAATAAATAAACAATTGCTTTTAAAAGTAATAAACAAAAGTCTCAGGGCCTCCCCTGAACCCTCCTTCACAGTATTCCAGAGTCCTTGACTGTCTTTGATCTTCTTGGGTACATATTTACAAAGGGTTGCTTTCTCCTAAGATTTATTTTTATTGTTATGTATGTATATTCATGTCTGTCTCTTTATGGGTTTGTGTACGGGAGTGTAGTTGCCTTTCAGGGCCAGAGGAAGACGTTGGGTGCCGTGGAGCTAGAGTTCCTCGGTGCTAAGAACTTAACTTCCAGGTCCTCCCGAAGAGCAGCAAGGGCTCCACCATGAGCATCTCTCCAGGCCTCAGAGCGTTTGGGAAGTGTGATCTTCTGACTCTCCACCAGTCGCATCGCTCCGAAATCCTGTTCCAGACATGAGAACACAGGGACAAAACAGGGACATTTGTAGATACGAAACGCTCTGGGTCGTTCCACGTGTTTAACTACAGAGATGAAGAAAGATTTCTACATGAGACATGGGAGTGAACAACTGTGAGAACATTCAGTTCCTCAGTACGTCCCAGCACGTGGCCCTGGACAAGCAAATTCATCTATGCCTATCAACAAAGCTGGCTGATTTTGAAAAGAAGCCACACATCTCTGCAGCACAAACTCGAGATGACTTTTTAAGCTTAATTCCCATAACGATGACACTTTGAGCTGTAGTAAGGCTATCAAATTTATCATCATAACTTTTAGCCAAGCATTTGTCAACCCTGTAACCATTTGAACAAAAACCATCTGTACTTAGAAGATGTCAACCTCCGGCGTGTGGATGAACATAGACTGAAATCAGCGCAAGAACAGTGTCTTGGCTAGGCTTCTATTGCTGAAACAAACATCAAAACCAAAAGCATCTTAGGAAGGATAGAGCTTGCTTGACTTTCATATCTAGGTCATAGTCCACTTAGGGAAGCAAGAACTCAAGGCAGGAACCCGACGGCAGGAACTAAAGCAGAAGCAAGTAGGAAACTGCATAATGGCTTGCTCTTCATCGCTTGATCGGCCTGATTTCTCATACCATCCTGGACAGCCTGCCCACAGGCAGCCTCACCCACAGCTGGACAGGGCCCTCCTCTGCTCATTAGCAATGCAGAAAATGTCCCACAGACTAGCCAGCCGGTAATTGATGGAGGCACTTTTCTCCATCGAGGTTCCTCCTCCCATCTGACTCTGGCTTGTTTCAGGTTGACAACAATCTAGCCAGAGCAAACTAGATCCTGCCCTGAGAACACGTTAAAGCTGTTCGGGACCAGGGCTCGCTTCTGCCCACCGTCTTGGGATCACTCAGGACCAGGTAGAAACACGCGAGGCTGTAACAGGGTCAGAAGTGTTCTAAACTCGAGTGATATGGTAGTAGCTCATCTCTGCTCTTGAACAACAGCTCTCTTTCTGTTCTTAAATTTTTCTTTTCACCAAATTTGAACTGTAAAGTTCATCTGGAAGCAAGGATGGGCAAAAAATATCAAAATAAAATTATATGCATATATAATACATTTTTATACATGCAGAAAGAGAATGGAATTTTTGGAGCTGACATTTCTCTAGGCCCATCTTCGTCAAGTGATTCAATGGAGATTTCATACACAGAAGTCTTGCTTGCATGTGTACTCACTGCCTCCCTTGATGCACCTAATGCATGGTGGAGGAATCTGCGGCTGTCACTGATTCTGCTAGTTCACACTCCAGTGTGCCTTCTGCTTCCCTCCTGGTCACTAGCTTTCAAGATCATAACTAACTGCCTTTCTTTATAGACAGCCAAGCCTCAGTCACCCTCCGTCCCTCTGGTGGAGGGCAAACTGTGAGGTCCCTCATGTTAGACGACAGAAGTGATGAGCCTGTCATAGCTGTCGCTCTAGAGTAGACTGCAAGTACGGCCCACAGGTTTGGGGACTCACCTGATCTGCACCAATATCACAGTATCGTGTACTAGGAAAGAGGCTTTCTGAAGTCCTTCCTCTGGACAAGCGGACTTTGCTAGTCGAGGTTCTCCGTGCTCTTCACACCACACCCTAGTTTGCCCCTCACTGGATTCTTCCTGAAGCCACTGCTGCTGGAAATGGTTCTCTGAACAACTGCAGCTGGACCTGGTTCTCGGAACAACTGGCACAGCTTTGCGGTACCCCGCCCGGGGTCTGCCCTTGCAGTCCTGACATGGTGTTGGACACACTGGGATCAGGTTGGTGCCCTCACATGGTGGAGAAATGGAACATACCATGTTAGCAACATTTTGAGTCTAGATAATGTATCCTGGCTTTCCCTGGAGCTGATTACCCCGTCACATAGGGAGTCCCAAAGGGCAAAGTTCAGAATTGCGGCTTTGCCATTGACTAGCAGGTCTTCCCTGCTGCTCAACCCTTCCTTTCCTCCTGCCCTGGGTCACCCTCCAGAGAAACATACAAGCTCTCAAGACTTGATTCCACTGCTAGATCTGTTTTGGGGGAGAATTTGAGCAAGGATGAGAAACTTTAATCAGGATTCATAGCTCCGAGTTTTTGTTTCGGCCTATTCTGAGCCAGTCGGGGGTGGGGTCTGCAAACTGTGTCAAATTATGATCCCTGTGCAACAAAAATGTCATTCCCTGGAGCACAGAAAAGAATAGCCTTGGTTTTGTGAGTAGAAAGAAGGAAAACAGAAAAATAAAAGCCTGAGGAAGGAAAAAGAGAGAAAGAAGAGACAGATGTGGAGAATAGGAAGGAGGGGAGGGCACGGGGGTGGGGAGGGGAGAAGAAGAAAGGTAAGAGGAAGGAAAAGGAAGACAGAGGGGAGAGGAAGGGGTCGGGGTTGGGGGGGAAAACACAATCTACACCTGTTCTTTCTCCTCACCCTCGGCTTCCACCTGACAGACCACCTGCTGCACAACATGCTGTCTGGCTCATCTTCTGTGTGCATATCCATCTATGTGTGCCGCCATCTGAGTGCTGTATACTGACTCTGTTTTAACATTTAATTTCTCTTGTCAACTTGAAACCAGGTAGGATGTGCAACACATTCAAGTTCTTGTCTTCAATAGGCAGAACCATGTGGAGTTAATAAATTCTAACTTATCCCCAATATGATGAGCAAACACTACATGAACTTTTGCAAACTTTGCATATTTAAGTGATGGAAATATAAACTTGAGTAATCTTTTCAAATACCAGCTTTATCACATCATTTGCCGAAACAACAAAGAACAGTTCCCCCTGCCTTCATTTCATATCCTCAGCCTCTCCCTTTCATTTTGGCTCTCGTTAATCTTCAGTAGAGCTCTTTAGTTGAGCGACCCCAGCTATGCCTGCCTCTGGATACCAGCTTTTATTGCTGTTTCACGCATTGTGTGTATATTTAACCCTCAGCACTTCCCCGGACACACTTAACATCCATCTGCTCGCATCCTACGTAGTTCACTTCAACTGTAGCACGCCAGCGCCAGGGTACAGCTCAGAGGTGAAGCACTATTTTAGCATGTGCCTCAAATCCATAAACAAAGCACTTAAGAAAGAAAAAGAAGTAAAAGGCAAGCAAGAAAGAAAAAATGGTGCAGGCTGGCGGCACAAGTATGGAATCCCAGATACTTGGGAGTCTGAGAGAAGAGATTCGTGGGTTCTTGAAGGCAGAGTGAGACCGTGGCCAGCCTGGGTAACTTAGTGAGAGCCCGACTTGAAGCTTTTGAAAGCCCTGGGATACTAGCTAGCTCAGTGGTGAAGGGCTTGCCTAACATGTCCCAGGCCTGGTTTTAATCTCCAACAGAGGAATGGAAGAAGGCATGGAAAGATGGAGGGGAGGAAAGGAGGAAGGGGGAGAGGGAACGAAAGACAGAGAAGGAGAAAGAACAAGAAGGAAGAGAAAGGAATAGAAAAGGAAAGGGAGGAGAGATAGAAAGGAGGGCAGGGGATGGAGGGGGGGGGAAGCGGGTATGAGGAAATTGGTTATAAGGAGAAAACCATGGTCTGCCATGCATTGACCTCTCTGCTAGTTCAAGTCACCAGTGATAAGACTCTGTCTTCTTTTAACAGAGAAGTAGACATTCAGAGAGTCTGAAACACGGAGATTTTCTTTCTCCCTGTAAGTATTTCTTACAAGAGTACAAATTTTGGGAGCTCCTTATAATGATCAGCTGATAATACCCCTTAGGCCACAGGGGTGTGTTTCAGGGTGGCATCTTCTCATCTCCTACTCGAATATGTCAAAGCCAGCGCATGCCTGGAGACTGAAAGTCTGCTATTGCTGTATTTCCTTCCTTTCTTCCCATCTTCATTCACCTGCTGGTGTGTTTCCAGGGGATTACAAATGATGTCAGTGTTTGACAGTCAGGAGAGCAAAGCTGGAGGACCTGTCAGGGCCTGACCAGCTCCTACAGTCCAGGTTCCAGCTAGCCACAGTAGCTCTTCACTCCACCCCCCTCCCTTGTCCTGGCTGGTGGTGACATCTCCAATAACAGTTGAGGTAGCTTTGAACCCAGCCTACTGGTGGCTTTGTCTGGGGGTGGTGAAAGAAAAGGGGGTCAATTCCAATGGCTCCATCAAGTGTCAACACTCTTCCGGAACCTTGAAAACCTTTGCAGCAGAAGCACAACTGACTGGCACTGCGCTGTTTAAGCCGCCTCTGTCACCTTATGGGGAGACCTGTGCTCTCACAGAGCATGGCTCCTAGAGCCCCTCCCTCGTCTTTCCCAAATGCTGCAGTGGTATAAATGCCTCCATTCTGTCAACAAAATCTCCCTCCAGCCTCTCTTCCCTCCTGAAAACCTTGCACAGCAGAGCTACTGGTCTGGTTTGCTGGAAAGACGGTCACCGTGCTTCTCAGTCACAGTGCTCTCATCTTATGACAGGTAGCGCCTTTGACAGCTGCCTGTTTTCCCCATTCTGAGCTCCATTTCTGCATTTGCAGTTAGTTTAGCTGTCCGACTAACACAACCTACAGTCTCCTGAGAAAGGTGTCTCAGTTGACGGATTTCCCAGATCAGATTGGCCTATAGGCATGTCTGTGTGAGATTGACTTTATTGGTAATTAATACAAGAAAACCCAACCCACTGTGGTGGCACCTGCACAAGTGGTCCTGGGCTCTATAAGAAAGCTGGAAAACATGATCCTACAAATGAGCCAGCAAGCAGTGCTCCTCAGTAGCTTCTGTTTCAAGTTCTTGCTTGAATTCCCTGACTTCCCTCAAAGATGGACTGTAGTCTGGCCACAGTGTTTGTCAATACAACAGAGGGAACCTAGAACGGGTGGTGTTTAGCAAGCACATGCAGCACTTTCTGTATCCTGCCATCACTGATGGGATGCTCCAACTTTGGCTGGCATCTGGCATCTCTCAAGCAGGAAATGTCAGGATAGTGGACCTTCATCACCATCTCTGCTAGGTCTGCTTGTTACCTTCAGCTCTCGTCTCCCTACTCCCTGTTGAGATAATTGGGAACACCTTGGGGTGTAGAGCAAAAAATGGTTGGAAAGGGACACCACAGGAACCAAACCTGTTTTGTGCTTTTATAGCAAAGTCAAACAGAGGCAAAAATGGGAACATGGTGCTAATATACAAACCTAGAGTGAAAAACACAGTGATTATGAACATACCCAACTAGCACAGGGACAAGCAACTTGCCCCTCTGAACGCCCCCCCCTTACCTTGGTAGGCCAGGCCGGCCATTGAGCTGCCTGCACCTGAGCAGCTAAAATAACTGATATGCATGGAGACCCAGAAGGAATCGTCTGCAGAAAAATTTTCCTACCTTAGCCATCCCCTCTTCTCTTATTCAAGAAGCCAATGGGATAGACTTGGTTTTTGTCAGGGCTGCAGCTCCCGTTCAGGCCCAGTAGATGACCTAAGTCTCGCTGGATTCCTCTAGATCCAGTCTCATTTCTGCCATTTCTTGGACCTAAAACCCTGACCCTGATGACAGTATCATAGCGACTAGCGAGATGGAGATGGGTCATTTACTGGCCTACCACTTCTTCATAACGGCATGAAGCCTCATAACACGGTTGCAACGAACATGAGTTATTAGCTCAAATGGCTACTGCTTCCCAGATGATTAGCTCTGGGCAAGATTCATAAACTCCTGATATTATGGTACGGGTTAATAACTGATCCATATAAAGATGATGTGAATCACCAAGCAAAATGTAGAATCTTCACAATGTGCTCTGCTTGAGAAAGTAAAAAAATATAGAACATATTTTTGAAATATCAGTGTCTGAAGTGATGTTCAAAATGTTGGTGCTCAAAGAACTAAGACTTGATGATCTTTAAGCATCCTTTCAATAGGGTCCCTCACTCCCTGATACAAATATGCAGCTGATGATCTTGAAGGATCCTTTCAATAGGGTGCAGCACTCCCTGATACAAATATGCAGCTGAATCGTAACCACGGGAACTCCGGAGGAGGTGAACTGGTAGACTAGCAAAGAGGCCGGAGCCCTGCCACTCACAGTGCAAATGCCCCCTAGAAGATCTCTTCTCTCCCTAAGCTGGGCCTCTCCTTGCAAACGGACATTAAGGGTATCCGAAGGTTAACTGAAGTCCTCAGAGTACAAAAGGGTGAGTGGGCACAGCCTCGACCCCAACCCACTGGGATTAGGATCACATTCTCTGAAGGGAAGCCAAGCTTTCCTTTTGTAGTCAAACAAGATCAAGGGCATACATGAGTTGTAGGGTGCCTATCAACCCTGAGAGGCCCTGCATCCATATTCTATCCGGCAACACAAAATAAAAGAATGTTGTGATGGTTTGCATAGATATGGCTCCCATGCACTCGTGTCTTTGAAAGCTTGGACCATAAGGAGTGGCACCTTTAGAAGATGGGACCTTGTTGGAGCAGGTGTGACCTTGATGGAGGAAGCATATCACGGTGAGGGGCAGGCTTTGAGGTCTCATATATGTTCAAGTTACAGCCAGTACACAGCTGCTTCTGCTGCCTACGGATCAAGATGTAGAATTCTCAGCTCCTTCTCTAGCACCATGTCTGCGTGTGTGCCATCATAAAGATAATGAACCCAACCTCTGAAACTGTAAGCCAGGCCCAAATAAATATTTTTCTTTAAAGAAGTTGCTGTGATCATGGTTCCTCTTCACAGCAATAGAACCCCAAACTAAGACACAGTCAAATGGATTTGAAAGCACTAACCAAAGGCTGATCCTGCAGAATATGAAGAAGAGAATGTTTCCAAGAAAAAAAAAAGTTTCCTAAGGATGTTAGTCTCTGCTCTGTGGAGGCCTGAGAAACAATGATGACTGGACACCTTAATTCAATAGTTAAGCCCTCCTGACCCAACCATAGTGCAACAGGCAACTCCTTAGAGCAGGCCTTGAGAGTGAGAGAAGGTGCTCATGAAGCCATGTGGTGTGCAGAAACTGTCCAAAGCAGTGCCAGAGCAAATAAGTATACAGCCTTCCATGCTGAAAAGAACTGAACCTGAACTGTTAAACCAGGAAGGAGCACCCAGAATGGAACAGTAATGATAAAAACAGAGGTAAGCTTGAGAGAAAAGGTTATGAAACTAATACATGTATTAATGAGTTAATTATGGGAAAATAGTTTTAGACACTTGTTGGTATGAGTGATTACATACTCAATGATTAAATGAGCAGAGAGTTAATTTTACAGTGGAGTGTGGAGGGTCTTTACTCCATCAAAAGATGTCAGCAGTAAAGAAGAGATGGATTTGTCTTACTCTTGGGCACCTTGAGTGTCGTGGTGGGCTGACTGGTAGGCACCTATTCTACCAGGAGTGATGGCTCTCTTGGAGTCCAATTTAAGGTGACGCTGGCTCGGCCCATCTTTTTTCCAGTCTTTTCTTTCTTTCCCACAAGGCTTAGAGCATTCAATGTATGTGATCCTCATCTTTTTTTTTAATCTCTTTTTGTAGTAGAATATTCTTTCTGGGTGAGGGGAGGGGGAAAAGAGACAAAGTCTGCCTTGCTCACTGTGTTTCTAATGCTAGAATCATTTCTGGTGCATTTTAGGAATGCGGATAGTAATGGCTTGTGGTCATTGCTCAGTGGTGTGTTTGCATAGCCCGTGGGATCAATTCTCAGCATAGATACATATACTCTGTATATGTGGTATATTTCTGTGTTGTGGTTTCCATCCTGCCACCTGGATGCCAAATACTCCCCTGACCCCTTCACATGAGTAATTTGTCTGGCCAACTCCCCCACTAGAAGATGTTTTAAACTCAGCAACAAAAAAGCCAGAGCAAAGCAGAGCATAAACAAGCCCTGGCCTCTAAGGAGACTCTCCCAACGATGAACACAGGAGCCTGGAAGGGTTTTAACCTGTGGCTCCTCAAATTCCCTAACCATGTGGATTCACTCTCTGACTCCCCAGCATCACTGAACTCTGAAAAAGGATGGAAGGCAGAGGCCTGCCTCTCTCCCAGCTCCACCCCTAGAAGCAAGATGGCACACCCTGGCAGGAAGCCCTAGGCTAATGACAGCTCTCACCCATGCTCTGAAATGCACTGTGCTCTTCAGAAGAGGAACTCCCGCAAACTGGAAGGAAACAGCGTTTAGCAGCTCCCCCAAGACAACAACTTCTCATAAACCTGCTGCACCTTGTTGTACCGTTTCTACTTTTTGGCAAGAGAGCCTTTAAGAAAAGCTACATATTGTTGCCTAGCAGGATTAAGTACTTACCAGAAGCATTTTCATCTAATCTATCCACTACTGTCTAATCCCCTGAGTCAGAATGTAAGGAAAAGCTTCTATTCTGACTCAAAGACCACATTCTTAGAACTCCCTCCCACCCGGGACTCCCCACATCCCACTCACAGAACATTGCAACCCCTGCAGTAACCCCCCCAGTGATGGGTGGGGAGACACAGGAAAATAAAATCAACAGCATCTTCTCTCTCCCCCGGCCCACTTCTGGGTCTGATACTCCATCTTAAACCTTGACAACAGAGATGTTGCTCTCCAGAGCTCCAGAAAGAAAATGTCTACTGAGTCAGTGGTGTGGCTCAGCCAGCAAGGCCTTTGCATCTGAGCCTGGTGACCAAGATGACACACACGGTGGAAGGGAGTGCCTGCTCCTGTGCTCTTCTTCTGGTCCCCACACAAGAGCTGTGGCATGCATGCATGTGCACACATGCACACTAAAGAAATAAATAACAGTGAAAAAATCAAAATACCCACTCAAGTCTCAGGGCAGAGCTCAGTGGCAGGGCATGTTCCTAGTAGGCACATGGTTGAGGGCTCAATCCCAGGCCCAGAATATAAATGCAAGAATCATGATGACAGTCACCCACAGCTGCTGCCGTTCCTGTGCATGAAGGTGTCCCGTAAGCTGCAGCTAACTCTACAGAGACAAGGTGCCATTCTGAGCTCTGCTTTCCATAAAGTCTACACTGACCCCTGCTCCTCATTCTAACACAGACTATTAGTACATTGTCATCCTTGGCAGAGAATTCCAGGAACAACCGATTGCACTATAAAAGATATTCATGTCACTTCCTCCAGAGTTATCAGGGCTTTTCTGTCTGGCAGGTGTTATTGCTATGCTGGCAGAAGACTAGATTAGTAAGTAAGGAAAAGTTGCCCAAAAGTGTTTTCCTAGCACAATAAGAATTTGCAGAATTTGCTAGAAAGATTCTCATGGATATGTCGTATGTCCCTATGACATACGACTGTCACAGAGCCTTTTAATTGAGAAGCATTGGAGAGACCCACTGACTTGTTTGGAATGCAGAAGCTTTGGCAGCAAGTAAGTCTGGCTTCTCTGCATCATGTGAGGAGTTCCTCATTTGCAGAGCATTTCGTGGCCATGTGATTAGCCTCAGGTGAGAACATACGAACATGTGCAGCTGTGCTTAGCCTCGGGTGAGAACATACAGACAGACATGTGCAGCCGTGCTTAGCCTCAGGTGAGAACATACAAACATGTGCAGCTGTGCTTAGCCTCGGGTGAGAACAGACAGACAAACATGTGCAGCTGTGCTTAACCTCAGGTGAGAACATACGTACATGTGCAGCCGTGCTTAGCCTCAGATGAGAACATACGTACATGTGCAGCCGTGCTTAGCCTCAGGTGAGAACATACATACATGTGCAGCTGTGCTTAGCCTCAAGTGAGAACAGACAGACAGACATGTGCAGCTGTGCTTAGCCTCAGCCGAGAACATACGGACATGTGCTGTTTTGGTGACAGCTCTTCAGTCAGATACTTTTGTTTCTTGAGAACAAGACTAAATAAGGTGGCAGATTGATTGTGTTGGGTAGAAGGCCAGGTGACAAACCGGACATGCTAAGTCTCCAGACTCATGTTCCATCCTATTGTGAGGCCTGAGTGTGAGGCCTGTGTGTTCCTTCCCTCCACCCTCCTGAACTCCTAAGTACTGGTTGGCTCAGAGAATGTTCTGGCTGACCTGTGGGTAAATTTGTCAGAGCTCCAGGCACATTAATCAGCTTCTGTCTCTCGAGTCAGTCAGACAGACTTCCAAGGTGGTTTATAGCAAGGAGTCTGCAGATTCTGCTCGATACAGTGGGACAGTATCCTCTCAAGTCTCTAGAGCAGCGGATCTCCACCTTCCCAATGCTGCGACCCTTTAATACAGCTCCTCATGCTGTGGTGACCCCAGGCATAAAATTAATTTTGTTGCTATGTCATAACTGTGACTTACAAATCTTGGTGGTGTTATGAATTGCAGTGCAAATATCTGTGTCTTCCATAGTCTTAGACAACTCTGTGGAAGGGCCATTCGACCCCCAGGTTGGGAAATAAAGCTCTACTGGAAATAATATGTCTACCAGAGAAAATCAAACACCTTCTCCTCTCCTGATCCCTGAGTGCAGCAGCTTTCCTCAACTGCTCTCATTCAATTAGCTCATCCTGTGACTTTCAATTATTTTCTTTTCTTTCTTCCTTTATTTTATTTTTAACTTTTGTACTAGAGATCAAAACCAGGACCTCACACAAAGTCCTGACTACTTCCCGTGGCTTTATTCCAGTTATGTTTTACCCCAATTATGACTTTTTTGGAGGGGGGTTAGTTTTTCAAGAGATTATTTCTCTATGTAGCCCTGACTGTCCTGGAACTCACTCTGGAGACCAGGCTGGCCTCGAACTCACAGATATCTGTCTGCCTCTGCCTCCTGAGTGCTGGGATTTAAGGCGTGCGCCACCACCACCCTGCCCAGTTATGACTTTTATGAAAGGTGAGTAGGTGAGAAAAGATTGTCTGGAGGGTGCTGCTTTACTATACAAGCTGTTGGGCTGGCCTTCCCAGGCCAGGAATAATGTTCTCTCAAGGGCTGAAGGAAAAATTCTGCAGACATGCAGCATAGATTCTAATACTTGGCCTTCCCATCTTTTCTGTCAGTGTTCCTGGAGCTATGACTCCTTCCCTTGGTCATCCATTTTCTCTCAACTACGGGTGACTCTAAATTTCCTTAGTCAAAGCTGGAAATTTTGCAGACCTGCCTGACTTTGATCACCCCAATTCCTCCCCAAGTCTGTCTTCATGGAGCTGGGAATCAGAGTTGAGAAGCACCAGGGCTCTCGCGGGCAGTGCCTTCTACACTGCAGTGGACGCTGGACTCCGTATGTGTCACTCATCTGGGTGTCCCAAGGCATGTTCTGCTTTGTAGGACACACAAAAATCACTAATCCTTACATCTTTTAATGGTATAAAGTATAAAACCCACAGATTATTAATGCCAGATTCTTGCTTATTGTTTCAATATTTCTGAAATCATGCCCTGTAATGAGGGTTTCTAAATACCTTTCTACTGAAATGCCAGTCTAAGATAAAAGGGTGTGGATCATTCTCCATCTATAATATGTGACACAAGAAAAAATTTTTTTTCAGAATAAGAGCTTATGACAATTGTCCTCAGTGCTGTGTTGACTGCAGAGTCTGTGGCCCATTCCTCAGCTCCCTTCTGCTCTCGGCTTCACTCATGGCCCTCCCAGATGCAGCCCACGGACATTTGTTCTGGATCCATTAGTATGGGTTTATCTTGAATCTTATGTCTTTATGAAAGAAAGACCCAAATCCTAGAGAATACCTCAGTAGAGAAGGAAGCAGGTGTCACTGTGTCCCGTTAGAGTCTATAGTCAGGGGAGGTGGCTGGCTTAGCAGTTAAGAGTATTTGCTAGCCGGGCAGTAGTGGTCAACATCTTTAATCCCAGCACTGAGGGAGGCAGAGGCAGGTGAATCTCTGTGAGTTCGAGGCCGGCCTGGTCTACAGAGTGAGTTCCAGGTCAGTCAAAGATACATAAAGTAATCCTGGCTCGAAAAAAATAAAAGAAAAAGAAAGGAAGGAAGAGAAAAAAAAATTGCTAATCTTCCAGAGGACCAGAGTTACAGTGTCAGTACCCATATCCAGTGACTCAAAATTGCCTGTAACTCCTGCCTCAGGGGATCTGACACCCTCTTCTGGCCTCTATGGGCACCTACATATATGTGGTACATGCACACACACAAACCAGGGGTGGGGTATATACACATAAATAAAAATATATCTTTAAAAAATAAATATGCCCCAAGAACCATAGACTCTAACAAACACAAAAAATTCAACACCAGACATGAGAAGACCTCTTTTGAGTTGTTGGTCAATGTTGTCCAAGAGACTTCCAAAACATTATAGGCGATTATTGCCTTTGGTTACCTCCCGGAAGAAGAAAGTCAGTCACCATCGCCAAAGACATGTACTTCAGCGCCAGGACCTGAGGACCTGATATGGACCTGAAAACCTTCTTTTGAAGACTAGATTTCATGGTGCCATGAAAGCTTCCAAGGGAGGGAAGCAACCAAAGGTCCCACAATAACCAGGAGCACGTAAAAACCCTAGGGCACAGTGGTGGTGCTTGTACCTTGAAGGTAACCAACAGCTCTCCAACTGGACACACACCTGCTAAACCAGAGGAAACTGTGCGTGATACTGGAAACCTAGCTGACTATCCAGAGCTGGTGACGTCACAGGACCTACAACTGCCACTTTTTTAAATCAACGTAATTCCTAAGTTCATTCTAAACATTTATCCTTATACCCACAGATAAGGGCAGTCCTCACCCCTCATCAAAGAGACTTCTCTTTGCATCAGACGAAGGGCATTACAGAAAACCACAACCAATCGAAGCCCAGAGAACAAGAGATAATATGGTACCCAGTCCCAAGTATGACATGAAGAGTACTATTTCTGTACCTAAGGCTTAGAGATCACTGTGGGGGAGGGAGCGGAAAGATTGTAAGAACAAGAAAAACAAAGTTTGCTGTGAGGTTGTACCTCCTAGAAGTGTCAGAGAGGCTATATAAACACATGAAGTCTTCTCAGCATGGCTGCCTCCACAAGATCTGAACACGGTGGTAGCACTAATAAACATGCTAACATGAAAGAAAGGAAGACATTTCCTGGGACCTTCACCTTAGACAAGGGGAGACCTATGGGCAGCTTGGGAATGCTGCGAAAGAGAAAACAGTCTTCCCCAGAGAAGAGCCCTCCAGTTTATTATCCAATACCAAACTGTCAGCCCTGAGCTCATATACAGACAAGTAACATTAAGTGGCAGCTGGAGAGATGGCTTAGCAGTTAAGAGCACAGCCTGCTCTTCCAAAGGTCCTGAGTTCAATTCCCAGCAACCACATGGTGGCTCACAACCATCTGTAATGAGATCTGGTGCCCTATTGGAGAAGAGACTCTGTCAGTCGTCCTTATCAGCTTAGACCATGAAACCCAATATGGACAAGTTCAACATAACCCACCATATACAGGCTGTCCATGCATGCTTCAGCATTGCCAGGGCACAAATTTCATTTCATTTCAACATTAAGTTGGCTGAACAGACTGTACTTATGTATTTAGGAGAGAGTGTGTGTGTGTGTGTGTGTGTGTGTGTGTGTGTGTGTTTGTGTGTGTAATAACAATTAAAACAAAAGAGGCCATGAATTTGAAAGAGAGCAAGCGGGGTGCATGGAAGATGTTGGAGAGAGGAAAAGGAAGCAGAAAATTATGTAATTAAATTTTTTAAAAATGGAGCTTAAAAATACATGAATAAAGATGAAATATGCAGGGTCCAAATGTAGGCCCAGTGGCAGAACCCAAGCTTCCCATGTTCATGGCCCTGGGTGAAGCTCTAGCACTGGGAGTCACAGAGGGAAAAGCGGGAACAGCCACAGAGGGAGGCTTCATTATTAGACACAACGGCTCCTCACAAAGAAACTCAGTACCACACAAATACACAAAACACCACTTCATATGGGAGGAAAATGAGAATGTGGATGAATTCAAGTACCACGGAGAGTGTGCTGTACTTTCTGCATAGACCACACCAATCCTTTAGACTTTATGTTAACTAGGTCAAAATTCCGCAAGGATATAACTCAATGGCAGAGTGCTGGCCTAGTGTGCTCAAGGCCCTGGGGTTGATCTTCACTTAGCTTCAGCACCACGTGCACACACACACACACACACACACACACACACCTTCCTAATTATAGTAGCAACAATAACATATGGACATGTTTTTCATGGGAAAAAAATAATTTCCAAGCATCAAAGGGAGGCCTTCTAATTGTAGAAATGTGGCCAAGTTAATCAACTTGGAAAATTAATTTAATGACCAAATTGTATCAACTTTGTCCGTTATCCCTTCTCCAGAACAAGTTCAAAATGTTACAGATTTTGCAAATAAGAAGTCATCTATCCCATGAGTCATCTGGAAGTAGGGAGTCTCTTTCAAGCTCTCTGAGAAAAGTGACTTGGAACCTCTGAAAGCTCATCCTCTATTTTGACAAGAAGTCTCAATGTCGTTTGCTTTGGGACAAAAGGAAAGAAAAGATTTTTTTTAATTAAGAAATCAATTTTGCAAAAACAAAATGCTTTTGGTCTAAGTTCTGAGTCTCTAGCTACAGCTGAGCTGTGTTTAGTGAGGTCTCCTAGGTGGGGTGGCCTGCAGCCCCCAGAAGAGGCATCCTGCAAAAATGAACACTGACCTAGGGGATGGGGAGAACACCCCTGTAGGCCAGGGAAGAACTGTGCATGGAAAATATGCCATCCCATGTTATGGAAACCACAGAACCAAGGCACGTGGTCACCAAAGTACATTGCAACAAGCTCTAGACCAGCGTGGCAACTGGGACCACGCAGATGCATTCCTGGAAGGCAGGCCTGATCATGGAGTGGGTCATTTTTTCTTTGATTTACAGGGTAATGGGGGTGCAAACACAGCAAAAGACATCAGGGGATGTAGGGTAGCTTTTCAGGACAGACAAAGCCCAGCGCATGTCATGGAATCTTGGTGACAGGGCTATTTTGAGGCTGTCTGTTCAGACGCTGAGTTGGCCACATCACTGAGGGCTGGCCTGGAAGGTTTTTCTAAAATAGCCTCCCACTTTGCTCTGAAAATGAAGCTGCAACCATCAATTGCAAACCAGCCGGTGCCTCCTTCCTGGCGGAGCCCTGCTCAGCACAGTCTGTCTGGGAGCCTAGCTCTGCAGCCCCAGCCCCTGTAGTTTGCAAAGCTCTGAGCAGTGGTTGTCATCACAACAGAGCCCCTCTAAATGCAGCAATTTGGACTCCTCTGTTGCAGTCTACTCCATTTTCTAATCATCCGGACGGTAAATTAGAGGGAGAGACATTCCAAAAATAAGAAGATCCACTGCCGAGCTTCGTAACTCCGTGTAAGCACACATATCATTTTGGGCCTCCCTGGAGCCCTGAGCAGGTATGATTTCAATAATCAAAGGTTTTTGCATACATTTGCAAATTACCACTCTTGCATCTGAATGTTTGGTTTGAACTTCCAAGTTCCAAGTGCCACTAAGGGTGGGCTTTTGTCACCCAGGCCACTCCCTGCCTTGTATCCTTGCTCAGCTTCCTCACAATGGAGCACAGACTAGGTTTGTTCCTTCCCTAACAAAGTGTGATTGGGGCAAAGAAAAATAGTGTTTGGGGGAGAAGGGGTGAGTGAGGCATGGTAATTATATTCCTAATCATATGTAATTTAAGAGAAAATGAGTAGATGCGGGAGGCTGTAATTCCACAGGCAGAACACAGACACCCTACTGTCACCTGGGTGTCTTTCAAAGCCACCTCAGCTCCATGGCCAAACAGTTAATTACAAGGGAGGGGTGCCTCCCAGCAAGGGTTGCCCTGAATGCACTGCCTGGGACAACAATGGCAGCTCCATCACAGACACCAAAGTTGGTCCTCAACTGTGTCCCTAAGTCTTCTGAGGCCTGACTTCTGCTAGCAAGGCCTCACTCGGGGAAGAGAGAATGCCCAGGAAAACAGATATCGCATCTGCTCTGTGCCTATACCTTTGCTCTCTGCACTTTAGAAATTCGGTTTACTTCACGTGCACCTTGAGTTCAGACGCAAGCAGTTCATTTATTGAATACCAGCTAGGCAGAATTCTGCCTGTGTTAGCACATCTGTAAACCCAGGAGGCCATGACTCCTGGGCTAGTGGGAGGGCTTTGTGAGATAATAAGAAGCAAGAAACCCCTCGACACTGCTTGCTGCTTAAGTGCTTAGTTACTATTAGATACAAAGTTACTATTCTAACTGAATCCAGGCACAGTGGCACACATTGAAATCCCAGCACTGGGGAAGCCAGGACAGGTGCAGGACAAGTGTGACGTCAGCCTCAGCTATGCAACAAGTCTCTGTTTTCAACAAGCAGAAATGGATAAGTTAAATAAGAGTCAATAATTAGCTGAATAATTGATCAGTAGTACAGCAGACCTTTTCATGGGCCAGGCTTGGGCTCCATCATCTCTACACCGCCTGTTAGGGAAGTTACTAAGATCCAGTGGAGCTGAGTTTCAGGCCCCCAGGTTCTAGACTTGCCATTTTATTTCTTATTTTCAATAATATGACCAAGAAAACTCCATTCTTGTCCACATTTTAAAGAAAAGTGAGGTTTGGAGAGCTCAAACCAATATTCACAGTTATGCCACTACTTACAAACAGAAGCAGATTCAAAGTCAGGAAATTCAACATGGCAGCCATAACTTAATCAAACATTGCTCTGTTTCTCCCTCTCCCTATGACTACTTGTTTCTAATCTTCCACATTTAATACAGCTCCAAAGTCATTAGACATCACGAAATGACACCCTCATGCAAACAACCTGTGATTCCACCGATGGTGACGATTTTCCCAGAAAGGAACCCTCTCCCAAAGCACAGAGAACTGCCCATACATAAACTACACAGACAGGTTTATGTAACTGGAAATCATACAACTCTAGAATTCTATTTCTAGCTTCTTTATGAGCACAGTCTTTGGACACAGCCTCAAAATTTGCACCTCACATGCACTAGGCATGCACTAGTATGCACTTCACACACTCTAGGCATGCACCACCTCACATGCACTAGGCATGCACTAGTATGCACTTCACATGTCATGCTCTAGGCATGTACCTCCTCACATGCACAAGGAATGCACTGGTATGCATCTTACATGCACTAGGCATGCACCACCTCACATACACCTGGCGTGTACCACCTCACATATACTAGGCATGCACTGGTATGTACCTCACATGCACTAGGCATGCACTGGTATGCACCTCACATGCACTAGGCATGCACCACCTCACATGCTCTAGGTATGCACCACCTCACATGCACTAGGCATGCACTAATATGCACTTCACACGCTCTAGGTATGCACCACCTCACATGCACTAGGCGTGCACCACCTCACATGCACTAGGCATGCACTAGTATGAACTTCACATGCTCTACGTATGCACCACCTCACATGCACTAGGCATTCACCAGAGTGGAGTCATGCACTCACCAGCAAGTACCTTCTGAGTGGAAAAGAAAACCTACTTGCCATCCAAAGAAGGTGACTTACTCAGAAATGGAAAATAATTTTTCATTATATTTGGCCCTTAAAATTAATGGCAAAGACTTTAAACAGATGTCCCCTTGTGTGTGTGTGTGTGTGTGTGTGTGTGTGTGTGTGTGTGTCAGAGGGAAGTGTGCTGTGGTGTACAAATATGTGTTTTCATGTCCACGGGCTCCTTTGTGGAAATCAGAGGTTGGCATCAGGTGTCTCCCCTTGACTCTTCTCTACCTTATGTGGTAAGGAAGGGTCTTCACTTGACTCTGCACATCACAGATTCAGCTGTTCTAGCTAGCCAGCTCCCTGTGAGGACCCCATCTTTGCCCCCTGAGCTCAGAGGACTATAGGCAGGATACCACGAGTACCAGGCATTTATTTGGGTACTGGGGATTTGAACACATTTGTACGACAAGCACTTTATCTACTGAGCCATCTCCTCAGTCCAATATATTTATTTTTTAATTAATGAAGATAACTTTTTAAACAGATATGGGGTGAGGAGATGATAATGGTCCAATGACTGGTGAAGCAAGTCCCCAAAACGCATCCACTGACACACTATGTGACCTCCTCCTAATCCACTGATTTACATGTAGAAACTGCAAAATAAGGAGAGAGGTAAAGTATGAGCTTGGTATGATATTCTGGCTAAAACAAAGGAAAATTATAATTACAAAGGTAGGGAACTATCCACCTGTGTGCGTGTGCATTCCATGGTTGTGGGGACTAACCCAGTGCCTTGTGCTTACTAGGCAAGCACGCCACCAGAGCTAAACCCCCAACTCATTCAGAAAGTAAGCAGCAATTACCAACTATGTCTTGTGGTAAAATATAAAATAATAGAAATGGGTTAATTTAAGATGCAAGAGCTATCTAGAAACACACTTAAGCTATAGGCCAAATAGTATTGCAATTAATATAGTTTCTGTGTGATTATTTTGGGTCGGGGAGACTGGGAAATGAACAAGCAGCCTCTGCCTACAAGGTAACCCACTATACCATTTACAAACAGCTAATATTTCTAAAAGAGTTTTTCTCTATTGATATGTCATGTAGCTCTTTCCCTCTGAACGATGTTTATGCTTGAAACTTCACCTTCTAGTCACTGGAAAATTGTGACAAAGATTTCTTCTCCTTCAATTTATGCAATTGTAAAATTTTCTCCAAGACTAAAAATATTCCTTAAAATATATCACTGGGGCCAAGTATAGTGTTGCACGCCTTCAAGCCCAGCACTTCAGAAGCAGAGGCAGGTGACCTCTGAATTTGAGGCCAGCCTGGTCTACATAGCAAGTTCTAGGTCAGGGATACACAGTAAGACCGTGCCTCAAAACAACAGCAGCAACAACGTCATTGTCACATGCTGCAGAGTAGATGCAGGCTTCCAAATGACGAGAACACTTCAGATGTGGTCATCACCTTCTACCCCACTGAACCCCAAAGTCTACAAAGTGTTTGCCCCTAAGATCAGAGACAGAACTGAAACTGGATCTAAAAGCCATTCCCCATCTACCCAACTCATTTTGCAGCAGGTAATTTCTATCCTCCTCTGCAGTTAGAAAATGAGTCTTAGACCATATATGCATCCAAGTTTAATTCCTACTACAAACCGAAAAGGCAACTCTTACGTTCTCAAAAAAAGAAAGGTAACATCAAGTTCATACGGCAGCTAGAAACGTGATAAATCCACGCAGCCACAGTGATTCCTGCCTAAACTAACAATTCATTTATGGCCACAGTTCACTGCTGCTGTCACCACGTCCATGCCTCTAATTACCTTCCATCTGGTTTACGTCTCAAGTTTACAGCACTTGCCCACTTTGGCTACACCAGTTTACGTCTAACACCAAACACATGTTTATGTTTACCACATACCAGCTCTGCGTTCCTGAACTTAAAATTGTATCAATTTATAATTCCATTAATGAAAAACTTATGAGAAGGATCCGGCTCCTTTAATAAAATGAGAAAGAGCAACCATTTGGATGCTGTTAAGAAGGAGCCCATACCGAAGGCTAAATACTTCAGTTAGATACACCCTGCTCAGATAAGTGGGGCTCTGGAACCACTGTCTTGGCTGCTAAGAACAGACCGCTGCTTGCAGTTCATTCTCTGGGACTCCATGTGGAGTCCTGTATATTCACTGGAAGATGATGATTGATCAAAGAGACTATGAGTATGCTTTGTTCAAAGATGTATCAGATTTGGGGCTGGGAGTATAGCTCCATGGTAACACATGTGGCTTAGTATGCATGAAGCCCCAAGTTCAAGTTCAATCCGCTGCACACCCATGTGCTTGCTCAGATGTATATACGCAAGCAAACAAGCAAAAATCAGGTTTTTAATGGGGTTCTTGAACCTTGTCATTTTAAAATGTGTATTTCTGTGTATGTGTATATGTATTTGATGGAGAGAATGGGGCAGACATAGGCAGACCACGGTGCACATGGGGACCAGAGGACAACTTCAGGTATCTGTCCTCAGCTTCCACCTTCTTAGAGGCAGAGCCTCTCTTGTTCTCCACTGCTACAACATCAGACTATGTAGTCTGCGAACTCCTGGCAGTTCTTCTGCCTCTGTCTCCCACTCCAGCTAGGGGTACGCTAGGATCACAAGCACAGGGATGCTACAGGTATAGCTTTTATCTGAGTGCCATGGATCTGAAGACAGGTCATCAGGCTTGCAAGGCAAATGCTTCACCCAGTGAGTCATCTCCCCAGCCCTGAGATTACCACTTTTAAGGGCATGTTTGTAGATGAAACAAGTTTCAATTTCAAGAATAAAATAAAAGGGGCGTGCCCTCAGATGGCAACAGCCTCTCCATATATAGCTCTCTAGTGCGGGCCAGATTCATGTTTGGACATCTATAGCCACTGCTGACCAGGTTCCAAAGAAAACTACAGATAAGAACATTATCTGGATCTTGGGATGTTTCTGAAGGATTTCAGCTCTATAAAAAACATACTTTGGGAAGTATAAAAGATTAAGGTCTGGTCGCACATGCTTCCTTCCAAATAAAGGAAGAATTACCCCTTTCCTCCTATGCCACTTCTACCCTTTTGGTTAAAGAGCACACGGACTCCGTCACTTTATAGTCTTCCTAATACCCTCTTCCCCTCCCTCCCCACCCCACAAGAATGCAGCCTTCATTCTGTTGCCCTGAGGATTCAGCAACAGGTTTCAAATGATGGTACAATGCCCAGAGAGATGCCCATGCCTATCCTGAAGGTAGATGTTGCACTCGGACAGGAGACCTCTGATGACTTGCTGGGTTCTGTAGGGAAGAGGGGTTCTGCAAGCCAGGATGGCTGAGTGGCCTAAGGAAGAGGGGACCAGAGTCCTTATCCTGTCAGATCTGTCTGCTCCAATCATGGCCCTTTCCTCCTGCCTCTCCCAGGACTCTTTTCTACTGGTTCTTCAGCAATTTCTAACTCTTCTTCTGTGTGAAAAATAAATGCAAAATGGCCAGAGCTTTCTGAGACAGGTTTGAAGAATACAGTCCCAACTTGGTTTACTACCAAGCATTGCCTCAAGAGAACTCAGCTACAGGGAAGCTCTGGGTGACTGATCCTACTGTCTGCACAATTCAAAGACTGTTGGCCTGCCCACATGACTGTTCCTACTGTCTGTACAATTCAAAGACTGCCCACATGATGGGTTCCTACTGTCTGCACAATTCAAAGTCTGTTGGCCTGCCCACGTGACTGTTCCTACTGTCTGCACAATTCAAAGACTGCCCACATGATGGGTTCCTACTGTCTGCACAATTCAAAGGCTGTTGGCCTGCCCACGTGACTGGTCCTTACTGTCTGCACAATTCAAAGTCTGTTGGCCTACCCACGTGACTGGTTACTTTCATGCTCATCACTTCTTAGCTTGCTTGCTCCAGGGAGCCTTGGCCTTGGCCAGCGTGAGACATCCCAGAGGCAATCTTACAGTCTGGCCACAGTAAACTGAGCTCATTAACAACTCAGTTTGTGGACTCCCCGCTACTGTCAGATTCTAACACACTGGATGTACCAAGAATTGTGAAGATATCCACTAAAACACTGGCCATTTCGTGGGCCTGTTTGGCTTTTAATGACATTAAAATAACAGATGTGGTCAAGTGGTCCTAGTTATATAAAATAAACTTGAACTTTGCCATCATCAGCAAGTACTTCAACTTGGTGCTTAGAGTCCACGTCCCCAAAAGTCATAGACTTAGGTGCGAGTACTATCATAAGCATTGCCTTCTTTTTGGTTTGTTTTGTTGTTGTTGTTGTTTCAAGACAGGGTTTCTCTGTGTAGCCCTGCCTGCCCTGGAACTTGCTCTGCAGACCAGGCTGGCCTTGAACTCACAGAGATCTGCCTGCCTCTGCCTCTTGAGTGCTGGGATCAAAGGTGTGCAAAACACCACCTAGCAAGCATCGCGGTGCAGGTGGCATTAATTACAGAGTCAGGCTGAAGACAAGAGAGTTTGCTGGTGGCATTACCATATGCTTTTTGCAGGTCCTTGAGCATTTATGCACATCCACCTTGTCCAATACTGGCATGTGTGTCAAGAAAAATCACAACTGTTCTGGAAGCACATAACACCATATTGAAGTTTGATCCCCAGGGCATCCACTGCCAACCTCCCTGTGCCCTATGCAGAGTTCCATCTGACTTTTCTGCTTGACAATGACCACACAATGGCTTCTCCAGTCTCCTTAGCTCTCTGTCTTCCTTCACTTCTGAAAGAGTTTTCCTTTGGAAAAGTCCTTGCTGTCTTAAATTTTGCTCTCTATTAACTTGGTTGCACTTGAAGTAATTTTTTTCTCATGTTCCTTGTTTCCACTTGTTCTTGAGACAATAAGTAGGTCATTTCCTGATCTCTGGGGTGGGGGAGCTGCCAGAGCACGGTGTCTCTGTAGCAGTCCTGCTGCGAGGCTTCCCTCAGACTCTCCAAGGCTCTGCCTCCTGAGACCTTTCTGCCGTGGAGGCTAGGCTAGCTTCAGCAGGTCTGGGAAGAGATAGTGGAGGGTGACAGGGACACATGTCAACATAAATGGTTCCGGATGTGGGTCAAGTGAACACTACAATGGAAGAAGTAATAAGGAAAGTCTCCTAGTCACATAATGAGTCCTGCTTTGTCGCTCAAGAGAGGGGTTTTGCCTTCTTGGGAGGTCTGTTTACACAGCCTGTTTTGACATTGCCTCAATTGGAGCCCATATTTCATGAACAAAGCAAACAGTTCATGAACTTGAACACTCTGAGGTGAGGGGACTCTGTTAGGTAGAGATATGATGGCTCTGAACAGAGGTCACCAAGTTGTAGCTCTAGAAGAGGAAGTGCCACACCTCCTCAGTGTACCCTCCTACTTATTCCCAAGGTCGGGTTTCCTGAATCCACTACTGGATGCTGCCTTTCCCTGTCTTCTTCCCAGCATCCTTGCTGGACACCATGTGACCACAAAGGGTTAATAAGTCACCTCCAGCCTCAGGATCAACTGCCTCAGCCTACACAAAGTCTTTTCTCTTAACTGGAAATTTGATCCTCAAAACCAGTAACTTAGCCTGTGTTTACTGGAACTTCAGGGGCCATGTACACAGTAGTGAGCTAACGACAGCATCAATGAGGCCCCCAAAATGCTTAAAACTACCAATTGGGTGACGTGGTTAGAATCCTTGTTCTTTGTTTCTGAAATACATGGCTACATAAGAAGGGGAATGACGTAGAAACAGAAGCCAGCTGGGTCCCAGGATCTTTCAGTCACAGCAGCTGATGGTGTAGGGCGTCACCCAGGGTCTCGGGCTGGAGAATGCTGGATCCTACATCTTCTGCCACCAAAGGGTGCCCTCTTACACACGGGCTTCTGTTCATGGAGAGGAGCAGCAATTCTGCTAGAGCTATCCTACAAGTTAAATCCACTAATGTCCAAGACTCTCAGTCTACACAGACTGTGACAAAACACCTTGGGTCAGCAGTTTATACAGAACGGACGTGTGCTGCCCACAGTCTGCAGCTGTCCATGATCCAGTGACCCCGAGTTCTCAGTCACATGGCTGGTGCCAGGTCACAAAGAAAACCCAGAGAATGGCTAACTGTGGTGGCTATTAGCACACCACAATGTCTGCTTGGCCTCTGGTGTTTCTGGGCATTGCAAGTACCTGGCTTGCCTCAGCGTTTCTCACCTTGTCCCCTCCCCTAAACCTCTCCAGCTCAGGAATTTCACTTCCCTTCCCCCAGCTTCTCTTTCTGATATAAACCTGCCATTTTGGCCACAAACTCTCTTGGTTCTCTCTCTCTCTCTCTCTCTCTCTCTCTCTCTCTCTCTCTCTCTCTCTCTTTTCCTCCTGGTCTCCTCTCATGTCTCTCTCTTCAACTCCTCTCTCACTCTCCTCCTCTCTCTCCTCTCATGGCTTTGTTCAGTCTGGACCCTTCCAGATGCTTCTGACCAGGCTCTCCCTCATAGCTATAATAAAATCCTTCTCCTCAAAGCTTGGAAGAGTCATGTCCTCATTCTCATTCAGATGCCACCTCCCATGTGTCCTCAATAGAAAGCAGGGCTAACACCCTCCCCATTTTCTTTAAGTTTTGGTTGTTCTCATTTTTTTGTTTTGGTTTGGAGGCAAAACACTCTCTCTCTCTCTCTCTCTCTCTCTCTCTCTCTCTCTCTCTCTCTCTCTCTCTGTGTGTGTGTGTGTGTGTGTGTGTGTGCGCACATGTGGGTCCTGATCTCTTTGGGGTAGAATGACCCTTTCACGGGGGTCACCTAAGATCATCCTACATATTAAATATTTACATTATGATTTATAACAGTAGCAAAATTACAGTTATGAAGCAACAAAGCAATAATTTTATGGTTGGGGGTCACCACAACGTGAGGAACTGTATTAAAGGGTCTCAGCATTAGGAAGGTTGAGAACCACTGGACCAGCTGAACTTGGATGCTGCAACATAGTCTATACAACAAAATCAAAGCTAGCGTGGCTTCCATGAGGACCACTCCAAAAACTCCCAAGTAAACAAATTAGAACTGTGGTGCTGAGGGTCGAGCTCCACCACAGGGCAAGCACGTAGCTAGCACCGTGCCAGATTCAAAGTCCAGCCACGTAAATAAGTCCGTATCAGCTAATGGGCTGGCATGTGGCTTAGTGGAGGAGGGCAAACAGCCTACAGAAGCTCACCTAGTAAGAGAGATTTGACACACAAAAAGGAAAAGGAAATAATATCACTCTAAGCATTAGCCATTTGGTGACTAGTGAATTGAATAAATGGAGGATGAGGACGAAGCTCAGGTGGCTGAGGGCTTGACCAGCAAGCAAGAAGCCCTGAGCTTAATCCACATCTTAATCCTCAGCACCACATAAATCAGATGTGGTGGTGCATGCACGTAATTCTGTCTGCTGGGTGATAGGGATACAGGAGGGTAAGATGTTCAAAGTCACTTTCAGCTAGATAGCAAGTTTGAGGCCAGCCGAGGAAACAAGAGAGCCTGTCTATAAACAAATCTAAACAAATCTGAACAAATGTCACTTCTTGGGAAAGTTCGCTTCTGCTTTGAATTTTTTCTTTAGTTGGGAGTGTTGGGGACACTCTGGCCCGGGGTGACCTCTTCCAGCACTGTATCCCAGAGGGGGAATTGGGACAAAGCAGACCTTTGGGACTGGTGAGGGCAGTTCCTTCAGCATCAGGGAGGACGGATTCAAAGTCAGGGACCTTTTGGGCACATATTAACTTAAGTTTTGCAATCCAGTAAGACTTTAAGAGAAAGGATTTCAAAGCCCATGTGTTTGCCTTGGGGGACCCAGGGCCAGAGCAAAGCTTGGCGTTGATTGGCTGTCAGTAATATAGCATATTCATGAGGCAAGAATGAGGGATGGACGATTCCATGTTTACTGCAGAGGTTGCCACGGGCTCTCATTTGCACAGCTTTTAGGAACATTCCTTCATATACCCCCAGCTGGACCGGCTTCTCCAAAGCCATTCTCAGATTGAGTAATTGTTCATTATGTCTTCAGGGGCAGGTTCCATTTGCAGTCACAAATCCCCATGAAAATTTGTAGGAAAATAACCCCTGCTTTCATTAGATCTACAGTGATCACCTGATACATAAAGACTGCTTCCATTTTAAAGGTGAGCTGCAGAGCTAAATTGAGAGTTGACTTAATCCCACATTTATGGGGTGATTAATGTCCCAAGTAACCAGGCTGGCCGGCAAGTTAATGCCTTTTTCCTTTAACCAAGTGCACAGAGCTCCTTGCCTTTTATCGCAGAGTACATTGCTACCACTGGGTTCCAACAGGGAAAGCCACTGCCTGAACTTCCTTTGTGCCACATGACCCAGGACTCTCTGACTCACCAAGATTCCTACCAGAAAGAAGTGCAGTGATTTAGGGGGGAGTGAAGGTAAAATAAATTAGCAGTGGTGAGTAGTTGGAACGGGGAAGATCTTTCTGAGCAAATTGACTAAGGGAATATATGCATGCTAGCGTGATGTACTGTGGCATGACACGTGACTGATGTTTTAGCTTCATTTTTGTCGCTGTGATAATACACACTGACAAATTCATCTTTCAGGGGCAAAGGGTCACTCCACTTACCATTCCAGGCTACAGTCTTGTAGTGGCCTTTCATTTGTATTTTAATAAATAAAGCTTGCCTGAAGATCAGAAAAGTAAAACAGCCACACTGGACAGCCATAAAGACCAGGCAACAATGACACACACCTTTAATCCCAGTAGCCACACTAGCCTGCCATAGAAACCAGGAAATAGTGGTGCACACCCTTAATCCCAGTCCTAGAGAAGATTATAAAACAGGAGGAGACAGCTCTCAGTCTCAGTCTCATTCTGAGATTCCTAGAGGCAGAATCACCATTTCAGACTGAGGCAGAGCAAAGAGCCAGTAGCTGACTGTTTTGCTTTTCTGACCTTCAGGTTGAGCTCCAGTTTCTGTCTCCGGGTTTTTATTAATCGTGCTACACAGTCTGTCACTGTGGGGAAGTTAAGGCAGGAACTGGAAGAAGTTGGTGACATGCTCACTCAGCCAGGAGAGAAAGAATGACTGCTTACTGCCTCCGTAGGACCCAAGGCCAGGGCAAGGCGGCAATAACTTTCAGACTAACTTTTCCCACATCAGCTAATCAAGTCAGTCTCACTCAGGCATGCCCAGAGGCTAACTTGATCCAGACAATCACTCATTGAGACGTTTGTCTCTGATGATTCTATTGTGTCAGGTTCACGATTAAAACAACCTGCACGCCCAGCCTCCACTGTAGCAGTAACAGCAACAACTGCATGCTGGGATCTAGTCTCTGCTTGGAATCCTGCCAGATACCTTGGCTGTCTTCTTCTTCATTATCCCAAGAGACTGATGTGAGACTAGGAGATTCAGCAACTGACCCAAAAAGTAGATCTGGATTTTCCCAACTTACAGCTACCAGCCAGCCCCCCATTTCCTAGGTGGCCTCTCTGATCACATATATTGTCCCATGTACAATGCTTTTAAAAAGAGAGGTTCATCCATTCTCAGCTTTATCAGTAAAGAATTCCAATCCTGCACTGCTCTTTCTCAAAATCAACTGCCCAGCATTTAAATCAGCCAGGATTTAAAATTAATTAAGTAATTAAGTAATTAAAAAATATAAGACTAAGAAAGTCAAGAGAAGAACCTGATTCCTCAGGTATCATAAGACAACCATGAAGAGACTCCCCAAAACTTTGCTCCTGGCACTTAGAAATCTAACTTTGCACTGGGCCATGATGTAGGATTCCCCTCTGCATGCTGTGAATATGTTTTATTACCACTGCTTAATAAAGAAGCTGCTTTGAGTCTATGGCAGAGCAGAATATAGCCAGGCGGAAATTCTGAAAAGAGATGTAAAAAGAGAGAGTAAGAAAAGTCAAAAAGATGTCATGTAGCTTCCAAAGGAGAAGGAGGTTAGAACCTTAGGAAACTTACCAGTAGGCCACAGCCTCGTGGCAATACACAGATTGATAGAAATGGGTTAATTTAAGATGTAAGAGCTAGCTAAGAATATGCTAGAGTCATTGGCCAAACAGTGTTGTAATTAATATAGTATTTGTGTGATTATTTTGGGTCTGGGTGGCTGGAAATAAACAAGCAGCCTCTGTCTACAAAATGGCATGCCATGTGCCAACTACATCCACATAAAACCTGACAGAGCTTGGAAAGAATTCTAGACAGAAAAGGGCAGAGTTTAGCGCAGCTTCTTGATAGCCATATTTTTTCAGATGGGCTCTGTTTGCTCGTGGTGAGCAGGGGTGCCTCTGCTCCTTTAAGAGAGGTCTTCCTGACTCAGCACTGGCAGCAAAGGCTGTGCTTCTTCTTTGGGGGAGGGCTTTCTGGTTCATGCTGGTGTTGGCAGCACAAATAGCTCTGGTTCTTTCAGGAAGTCCTGCAGTTAAATGGGGTCTGTGAGCAGCGTGTTACAAATTGTTTGGTGGAGACATAGACCCACTGCATCCCTGGAGCTGGGGCAGAGAGCATGGTTCATTGAGCTGGCGATAAATGTTCCTCTGCCATGTTGGACTGGGTGGAGCAAGCAGGCAAGGCAACAAAGTTGGTCCTAAACATACCCGCTTAGCATTTAAAAAATAAAAATAAAAAGCTCTCCTGGTTAGAAAATGACTACAGAGATGCAATAAAGACAGATTCAGATGAAAAAGACCTCTGAATGGATCACGGTGTTGGCTAAATGTATGTAGGCTTGGTAGAGAGAAGAAAAAAATTATAGACCATTATAAAAATAGTCTTAAAAAATAAAACTAAAGAGACAGTGAAAATAATATAGAAGAGTACAGATAGTCATAGATTAAAGGAGTAAAGAAAAATAAGCCACATAAAGATGGAAAATACACAGAGTCTGGGTTATGTATATTACTGTGTTTTCTTTGATTTTTTTTTTTTTTTTTTGACTACAGAAAGATATTTGATTCTGGGGTTGCTAAGCTAAAGAGACTCTAAAATTTGGGTCTAAGGATATGTTGCTTTGGAAAAGAGGTTCTGCTTTTGTTTCCACAGAGGATAAAAACCTGTGGATTTCTTCCAGACTAATGTGGTTTGATGGACCAAAACTCCCTAAAGGGTCTCCATGAACCCCCCAAAATACTTCACCCAACCAAAAGCAGGAAACAGTTTGGAGAGAACTATGCTCAAATTCCCAAATATTGTTTATGAATGTTTGTTTTCATTTAAACAAACATATTTCATATGATATAGAGATGAATACTTTGCATTGGTATGGTTCTTGGTCTATTGATACAAATTTAAGGTCAATTTTGTTATATGTATTTCTGCTCTTGTTTAAGGTATTGTGTTTGTGTGGTTCATTTAAAAATGTAATGTATAGTTAAGAAATACAGATTAATAGATAGTCATTTATAATAGTCAAACTTGTAGTCATGTTAGTTAGGTTTTCTAGATGTACAGAGATATATTTCAGATAGGTATTCTTCAAATCTTTCAGAGGTACAGAATATGGCATTTAAAATGTTTTAAGAACTTAGACTTTTCCCAACAGTGAGACATGTCTGCTTCTGGAAGAACCAATTACTTCAGAGACGTTGATGGGCATTGAAGAAACTCATTGTGGAACTTGCCTTGAATGTGACAAGGCTATCTATTTGGGCAAGAAACTGCTCTTGCCTGGACTTCTTAATGGTATGTTGTATGAACTGGACATGCAGGACCCACAGAAAAATGACTGCTAAACTTTCCAAAAGATAGGATGATCTTTTAGGGTTCCCACACCACAGAAAAAGTTGCCAGATATTCTGCAGTATACAAAAGAAAGTGACTGGCAAACTGCCAAGATAGATGAAACAGTTTTTCAAATTTCCTGCTCCATAAAAAATTCTACCAGATACTGTGGGTCTGTAGGCTGTAGATGGATGCCCCAACGTTTCAGAACTTTGGGTGACCATCCAGGCAGCAATATGTCTCTGTCAATTCTAGAGTTTTTGAAGTTGCTTACAATGCACTTCCTGTTTACTTAGGTAATATTATATCCTTCTGGAGTTTTTGATGGAGTTGAAGAAAGATAGTTATAATTATAAAAAATAGATTATATGTAAAACTTTAGACTTGATAGAGACAGAGACCCACATTGGAGCACTGGACTGAACTCCCAAGGTCCAAACGAGGAGCAGAAGGAGGGAGAACATGAGCAAGGAAGTCAGGACTGCGAGGGGTGCATCCACCCACAGAGATGGTGGGAATGATCTAATGGGAGCTCACCAAGGCCAGCTGGACTGGGACTGAATGAGCATGTGATCAAACCGGACTCTCTGGATGTGGCTGACGAGGAGGGCTGACTGAGAAGACAAGGACAATGGCACTGGGTTTTGATTCTACTGCACGGACTGGCTTTGTGGGAACCTAGTCTGTTTGGATGCTCACCTTCCTAGACCTGGATGGAGGGGGGAGGACCTTGGACTTCCCACAGGGCAGGGAACCCTGACTTCTCTTAGGACTGGAGAGGGAGAGGGAGTGGGGGGAGTGGGAGGGAAATGGGAGGAGGGGAGGAGGTGGAAATTTTTAAGAAAGAAAGAAAGAAAGAAAGAAAGAAAGAAAGAAAGAAAAACATGATTTAACACTAAAAATATGATATAATTCTGGGCTTGTGAAGAATATTCAACAAAAGATTAATAAATGTTTAAAAAAACTTTAGACCCACAAAGATAGGATAATGATAGAGTATTTTCCTTAATTTCCCAAATGTAAATGGACTAAATAATGTAACTATTGTTCTTGCTTGATAACTGTTTTCTTATATGTAATTTTACTATGTTAAAGTTAAAACCTTTCTTTTTATTTAGACAGAAAGGGGGAAGTGATGTGGATTCCCCTCTGTATGCTGTGAATATGTTTTATTACCATTGGATAATAAAGAAGCTGATTTGGGCCTATGGCAGGGCAGAATATAGCCAGTGGAAAATCCAAACAGAGATGAAGAGAGAGAGTAGGCAAAGTCAAAGAGATGCCATGTAGCTGCCAAAGGAGAAGGATGAAAGGAAAAGGACGCTGGAAACTTAGTGGTAGGCCATAGCCTTGTGGCAATACATAGACTGATAAAAATGGGTTGATTTAAGATGTAAGAGCTAGCTAGGAATATGTCATTGGCCAAACAGTGTTGTAATTAATATAGTTTCTATGTGATCATTTCGGGTCTGGACAGCCAGGAATGAACAAGCAGCCTCTGCCTACAGGGCCAGGGTTTGGGACCCTGGATAGAAGTGATCATTGTCACTTTCTATTTCCATTTTAACTGATTGCTTTAAAACTATGGTCAAGACAACATTGTTCATAGGTAAGAGCTCTTGCTGCTCTCGCAGAGGACCAGAATTCTAGTCCCAACAGCATGTTATTGCTCACAACCGCCTGTATCTCTAGTTCCATTACTTGACACATTGTTCTGGTCTCCATGGGCTTGTGCACACATGTACACAAATGCTCACATACTCACATATATATTAAATAAAAATAAGTAAGTTTTTTTTAAAAAAAAAGAAAAGAAAACATATGGACAGATTTAGCACTCATCAGTGCATCACAAGATTAAGGCCAGCCTAATACATAGAGAGACCCTGTCTCTAAAAAGTAGAACTGTGACCAGGCCTTGTAACTCAGTGATGAAGTACTTGCCTTAGCATATATGAGGCCCTGAGGTTTCATCCCTACCACTACAAAAACAAAAACAAAAAAATTTAAAGTATGGTAAATAGGGTAAGGCTATATCACACATGCTCACTCACACATCATGCTTGCACACGTAAACACTTGCATGCCTTGCATGCCATGCTGTTGTTCTATTAATAGCTAGCATGTATTTAGTACCTAGTGCATACCTGGCATTGCTCTCTGAGAAGACATCTCATGTGCATAGCCATCCTTTGAAATAAGTACATGTTACAGATAATGAAACGAAGAGCCAGAGAGGTGAGCTGAGGCACATGAGAAGGGCTAGTGGAGGCCTGGAGTTCTACTCTAAGTAGCTGTGGGTCTGTCAGAAAAGGCATAGTCTAAAGGCTCTCTGGCTCTGGCTGTGCTGCACTCTGTAATAGGATGAAGTAAGGTCCTTGGGGAAGTGCCTCCATCTCCCCTGTGGGCAGGAATCTAATTCATGGTTATGGTGGGTGAGAATCTGATCTTCCTGTGGCAAAGCCCTGTGGAATCCCAGGCATGAAATGCATTTTATAAACGCTCACTTGTTGCTGTGTTACCATGCATTAATGAGAAACATCACACTCATTTCACCAGCCTCTTCTGGGGTCTGTCTGTGTCCCTGGGTTCCTTTTCACTCCCCATTTAGATAATAGCAGAACACTTCATTACACTACACGGAGGCATCTGGCCTTGCTTGGCTCTCTCAAATCACAGCAGATCCAGGCAGTGGGGGTTCAGTTCACAAATGATGCCCTTTTTGCTTCTTCTCAGTCCCAGGCCTGCAGAAGGGAAGAACATAGCCTTATGGCCTTGAAATTCACAGTTGCTGGTCTAATACCTGTCTCTGTCAGTGCTGAGAAAGGACCCCAGGACACGCGTGCTAAGCAAAAGCTCTACCACAACGCTCCACTCCCAGCCCCCTATCTTCCATTTTGACAGTCTTTGTCTCTCTTCGCGGGCATCTTCTCTGCTAGAAGATTCGTAACTTTAAAGTTAGTGTAAGCCAGCAAGGCATGGCAGCTCACACTTGTATACCAGGCACTTTAGAGGCTGAGGCAGAGGGATCAGAAGTTTGAGTTCATGTGGGACTGTGGTGGTCCAGGCCTTTGAATCCCAGCACTACAGAGGCAGAGGCGGGCGGATCTTTGAGCTGGAGCTGAGCCTGGTCTACAGAGTGAGTTCCAGGTCAGCCAGGGCTGACAGAGAAACTCTTCTAGGGGAAAAAAGTCTGAGTTCAGTCTGGGCTGTGGAGTGAATTCGAGGCCAGTCTTATTTGCCCCGTGAGACTCTGTCTCACAAAACAGATAAAAATGAGGGAAGTTCAGAGGGAGGGAAGAGTGAGCTACCATGAAAGCAGCTCACACACAGTAACTGGGCTGTAGTTCAGTATTGAAGCACGATCTTAGATGCATGAGATCTTGGGTTCCATCCTCAGCGCCCATCTTAAATCATGAGGAATTTGATCAATGTTAGGATCCATCTTAAGCCCTAATTTTGCTTAATATCTCTCTCTCTCTCTCTCTCTCTCTCTCTCTCTCTCTCTCTCTCTCTCTCCACTCTCTCTCTCTCCCCCTCTCTCTCTTTTGAAACATAATCTTAAGCAACCTACAGTGACCTCAAACTTACTCTGTAGCTGAGGATGACCTTGAGTTTATGACCCTCCTGCCTCCACTTCCTGACTGCTAAGATTACGGGCAACACCATTATACAGGGTTTATGTAATGCTGGAGACCAAACTCAGGGTTTTACACATGCCTAAAAAATGCTCTGCCTACTGAACTACATCCTCGGCCCCTTTCCGTTTGTTTCTTTTCGTTTGTGTGTATGAGTGTTTTGCTTGCCTGTTTGTGCACATGCCTGAAGTGCACTTGGAGGCCAGAAGAGGGCGTGAGATTCCCTGGCACTTGTCAGTGGGCCCCTGATAGCTGGGGATCCAAGAGCAGCCGGTGCTTTTAAGGGATGACCGTTTGTTTTTTTGAGACAGAGTCTCAGATAGCCCAGCTGACCTAAAACTTGGGAAGCAGCTTGAGGATGACCTTGAACTCATCGTCCTGACTCCAGCTTTTATTTTAGCTATTTTTTTGTCTCGTGATGAAAATAGATTCAAGGGCACTGCGCACGCTGAACAAGTTCTTTACTACTGAACAACGTTCCAAAGAAAACACATGGAGACATCTCTGTGGAAAAGCCTCGACAAAACCCATTTAAAGGTGACAGTGGGAAAAGGAGAAAGTGGCCATGACCAGGTCACCTCCCAGAGGAGAAAAAGTATTCCCGCCCATGGCAGCAAATAGAATTCCATCCATGCAGACAGAATTCTTGTCCTCAATGAAGAAAGCAAGGAGTTCCAGGAGCCGTGTTCCCGCTCCTGCAGCAAGCTAGCCTCCCTCCAGGAGAAGAGTCCAGATAGCCAGGCATGTGAAGACCACACAGTGCTCACATGGGACAATGAGGAAAATCTTCTACCAAACTTCAGACATCCATGACCACTTTCAAGAGGGACAGCGTGATACCTCCAAGACAGGAGAACATCGGCCAGAAGAGTAATGATGATCTTCAAGCACCCTGGGCTTCCTCCCCACTGTGGACATATAACAAAGACTTTATGGCAGCTCAGTCCTCCCTCCCTCTGCCCCTCCCTCTGTTCCTCCTTCCTGCCTGCCCTCATTTCTTCCTGTTTTTGAAACAAGCTCATATTGGGTATACCAGGTTGTCCTTGAATTCAGTCCACAGCCCAGGCTGAACTCAAACCAGTTTGAGTCCCAAGCCCCCAGCACAAACCAGTCAGACCACAGGTGTCTGAAGCTGTGCTCAAGAAAGCCAACTCAAAAAAAAAAAAATTAAAAAAAAATAAATTAAAAAAATAAAAATAATAAAAAAAAATAAAAAAAAAAAAAGAAAGCCAACTCAAACTTGGCGGAGAGGTTGGGCCATGGCATGGAGAAAAATGACCATAGAACTCCACAGGACATCTTCAAAATCAGGCTTCTCTGACAGTGTCAATAAAGTCACAAAGCAGTTTAAGTACGTGGAGGAGTGGGGCGCCTCAAGTAGGAAGATGACAAAGTCGAGGAGGAGGCTGAGCGCAGACTTCAGTGGTAGATCACAAGCTGAGCACACACAGTTCATAGTGGGATGGGGAAGGAAGGAAGAAAAGGAAATGCTTCAATATCTCAATGCGTTGAACATTTTTAAATGGTGGTGCTGGGGTACAAACCATTTCTGTAACAATGAGCGGATTTGAAGCACGCTGTGTTCTCTCTGTCATTGCTCCTTCTGCCTGCCCCCCTCTCTCTCTCTCTCTCTCTCTCTCTCTCTCTCTCTCTCTCTCTCTCTGTGTGTGTGTGTGTGTGTGTGTGTGTGTGTGTGTGTGTGTGTGTGTGTTTAAAGACAGAATTTCACTGTATAACCCAGACTGACCTCAGAACCTTGGACTCAAGTGATCCTCCTGTCCTAGCCTACAAAACGGAACTACAGGAAGGGGACATACCACCATGCCCATCACTGTGCTACTTCCGACAGACTTGTTGAGAACAAGGTCCCTCTGTGTGCATCCAGTAGCAGTTAGGATCTGGAATTTACTTTGCATTCGTGACCTAGAGAGTGTCTACATGCCCTCAATCAGTAGACACTACCCAAGTGGCGATAACCTTCAGAGTTAAGGGAGCAGTGAGCTCCTTCTGAAGAAATGGAAGTCTGAGCCCCAAGCCCATGCTCAGCAAAACCCCTGCTTCCTCTCCCTGTGATTGAATCCGCCCTGAACTGATGGAATGGGATGACAATGAGGACATCTCAAATTGGACCAATGAGCTCAGCCCTCCAGAATTCTGACCTTTTACTCAAAGGGCATCTGGGTTTGGGCCCTGTGCAATCTAAGAAGAGAGGAAGAGAACTGAAGAGCAAGCAGACATGTGTTCATACATGTGTTCATACATGTGTTCATACATGTGTTCATACATGTGTTCTCTGGACTCTTGACTCTGGATGCAGTGGCTCTTCAAGTTCCTGACTTGACTTCCCTGAGCCGTAACCTGGGATTTTTAAGCCAAATAAGTTCTCTCTCCCTTGAAGTTATTTTTGTCAAAGTATTTTATCACAGCAACAGAAACGAAACTAAAACACCCGCCATGCCTTCCCTGCCATGACGGACTCAATGGAATAAACCATGAGCCAAGATAAATATTTCCTCCTGTAAGATGTCTATGTCAGATAATTTGACCACAGCGGTAGAAAAATAACTGACGCCCAACCTAGGCCTGCCTCCTTCCCAGCCAGGCCCATGTTCCTGGCCTCTGAAACAAAGGAAAAGTGGCAGGCCCTGTGGGGATGAGGCTGTCACTCAGGAAGTACTTTTTTGTTTTAGAACTTTTTTATTTTACGTATATGAATTTATTACCTGAATGTATGCATGTGTATCACATGCATATCTGCTGCACTCAAAAGTCAGAAGAGGGCATTGGATTCCCGGGAACTAGAGTTAGGCATGGCTGCAAGTCACCCTGTGGATGTTGACAGCCCTACCCAGGCCCTCTGCAAGAGTATCAAGTGCTCTTAATGCTGAACCATCTCTCCAGCCCCTCAGGAAGTGCTTGACCTAACCTAGGAAGAACAAGCTTAGAGTTTAGGGTGGGATAGATGTAGCTAAATATAAAAGAGGAGGAAATTGTTTTCCTCTGGCCAGGAAAGTTAATCACAAAGGTCTTCATGACTGTGTGAAAAATGATCTATTCCCTTCACCTTTGACTGTGTTCATGACCTGTATCTCAACTCCACCAAGCAAAAAAAATCAACAGAACAAAGGAAACATCCAGGCTATGGGACCTCTTAGACCTGAGAATTGGGAGACTGACATAAAATAAATTCACACAAAAATAACTTCAAGGGAAAAAGAACTTATTTGGTTCACAAACCCCAGGTTATAGTCCATCACTGCAGGGAAAACAAGAAGTTGGGAATGGTGCATTAACTCCTTCCTTATCATGACAGAGAAACCTCGTGAGCAGATGTCTCCAGGTAAAAGACACAGTCCCAACAGCACAATTTTGTTTCTCCTCAGACATTCTGCCTCTATAAACTTTTTAAGAGTGAATAGCAGAGCCAGGTATGGTGCAACACGGCTGTAATCCCAGAACTCAGAAGGATGCAAGTTCTAGGAGAGAGGTTATCTTCAAAAAATAAGAAAAATAAATGAAAGAAAGAAAGAATATTATATGTGCTGGCTAGTTTTATGTCAGCTTGATACAAGTTAGGGTCATTTGGGAAGAGAGACTCTCAACTGGAAAACACCTCTACCAGAATGGTCCCTATGTAAGCCTATGGGGCATTTTCTTGATTGATGATTGATGTAAGAGGCTCCAGCTCACTATGGATGGTGCCATCCCTTGGTTGGAGGTCACTGGTGCTATAAGGAAGCCGACTGAGCAAGCCATAAAATGCAAGACAGTAAGCAGCACTCCTCCATGGCTTCTGTTTCAGTTCCTGCTTTCAGGTTCCCTCATTGAGTTCCTGCTCTGACTTCCCTGGATGGTGGGCTGTAATGTGGAGTTGTAAGCAAAATAAACTCCTACTCCTCCTCAAGTTGTTTTGGTCATAGTGTTTTATCATTACAATAGACAGACAGACAGACAGACAGACAGACAGACAGACAGACAGACAGACAGACAGACAGCTAGAGATATATTGCCATCAGGATGCAGTTCAATGGCACTACATACAGTTATAATATATAATACAGTATTGCGCCACCATCCGTCTCCAGAACCTTTTCAGCCTTCCTCACCTGAAACATCACACTCATTAAACATTATATCTCTGCTTTCCCTCTTTTGGCTCCCAGTCACTTCTTTTCTGCTATGTCTATGAGCTTGTCCTATTCTGGGTGCTTAGGCAGAATAACAATATTTCCCCTAGTTTCTGGCCTCCTGTTTTCCAGGTTCACTCACGTCCTGGCACGGTCTAAATTTCCTTCTTTCAAGGTGGCATATGCATGTAGCACAGTTCCACAAGTCGCTCTTTCATTGATGGACACATAGGCTGCTTTGATTCTTTGACTATTTTGAGTAAGACCACTGTGGAGACAGACACACAAGTATCTACCTGAGCCTAACGGGAAGAAATAACGAGTCCTTGGTTACCTGGGGCAGATGCTGCCAGAACCCACGGAGGAGAACTCACTGAAAACGTCTGATGAGTAGCTGAAAGTTCTTGGTTAGTACCCATCCCTGTGCAGGTACACAATTCCCAGAAACATAAACTCTGGGCCTCAGGTTAGGGCAGAGTCCCAGAGGATCTTGGTGTGGTAATTTGGTAAAGGAGACAATCGTGGAGAAGAGCATAGAGGCCTACCTGGGCACTTGTCTTTTAGCTCCTCTGTGCAATAGCACCTTGCTGAGGCAGGATAGACCATTGTCCTGTCATTCTTAGGACACCAGGGAGAACCACTGAACCAGGGAGAAGGAAACCTCTAGTCTCTGCAGAAGTACACCCTAGGTCCAGATCATGAGAGAGGGTCTGCCATCGGTGGATACGGAGGATGTGATCCAGAGACCTCACTCCAAAAGCCCAGCACACCATGTCACACACAAGCTGATAATACCCACATCCCACCACGATGCTGGTGGGTAGCAAGTAACTTCACAGGCATTCACTGATGAGAGACAGACAACCCTGGAGCTGAGAGTGGAGCAAACATTTAGAAAATCTTTCTGGGAAGTTCCAATGTGAGACAATCACACTTAAGGAATCTGAAGCCTGGGGGACATATGTAGAACTCTATCAGAATGTTAACTCTGACCTCACTGACTCACCAAACACACACTAAGTGGGAAGCATGTTTACTTCAGCCTTCACTGCTGAAAACAAGAGTCAAAGAAGAAAAGTAAAAAAAGGGGGGATAGACAGAGTTTCCCTCCTGAGTAAACTAAGTCCTCAAAGTTATGAATTTGCAGATATGACATGAATCTCAGTACTCTAATTAAATAAATTTAAGTAATTATGATTAATATGCTAAAGATTTTAGGAAAAAATAGACAACATAGCATGGGTCATTTCTACAGTGAGAAAAATTTATTAAAGAAATCAGGTAAGAATGCTAAAAATAGTGAACAGTAATGAAAAGTTCCACCAATGGACATGTCAGCCAATGATGGAGATGGAGGACACCACAGATGGACACACCAGCCAGTGATGGGAGTGAAGGGTACCACAGATGGACACACCAGCCAATGATGGAGATGGAGGACACCACAGATGGACACAACAGCCAGTGATGGGAGTGAAGGGTACCACAGATGGACACATCAGTCAGTGATGGAGATGGAGGACACCACAGATGGACACACCAGCCAGTGATGGGAGTGAAGGGTACCACAGATGGACACACCAGCCAATGATGGAGATGGAGGACACCACAGATGGACACACCAGACAGTGATGGGAGTGGAGGGAACCACAGATGGACACACCAGACAGTGATGGAAATGGAGGACACCACAGATGGACACACCAGACAGTGATGGAGATGGAGGACACCACAGATGGACACACCAGCCAGTGATGGAAATGGAGGACACCACAGATGGACACACCAGCCAGTGATGGGAGTGAAGGGTATTACCAGTGAGTACTTAGCATCATAGCTTCGTTCTGTTGCCATGATAAAAAACACTTTGATCAAAAGCAACTTAGGGGAGGAAGGAGCTTATTTCATCTTACACTTCCAGTTCACAGTTTATCACTGGGAGAACTCAGGGTAGAAACCATGAAGAAACTCTGGTTGCTGGCTCACTCAGACTCATGCTTATTTAGCTTTCTTTTATGGCCCACCACCACCTGCCTAGCATGGTACTTTCACAATGGGCTGAACCAATGAGACAGCTCATGGGGCAAAGGTGTTTGCCACCACATTCAATCCCTGGGGCCTACAAGACAAAAAGAGCAAACAGACTCCCTCAAGTTGTTCTCCGACCTATATGCACATGACACACAGGGAGGGGATTTAAATACATAAACTACTAAGCAAAAATAAACCTTAAAATAAAGACACACAAAATGGATATCCATTTTGTTTTGTTTCCCATGTGTTTGGTTTTGGAGTTAGGGACTGGTGCAGGGCTGCAGGCATGCTCAATAGAATGGTGGACCTCCAGCCTCCGTTCTCTTTGTCACCAGCACTGCTGACAGACATAAAGATCACTCCTTCAAATTGCTACAGAAGTGCCTAAGTGATTTCTCTCAATTCTTGCACTTAGGTCGTGAATGAGTACCGGTCTGGAGCACAGTCCCAATGTGGTACACCTCACATCCTATCGACCTGTCCTGGTAAGTAAGGGCAAAGAAAGTTGGGAGAGCTATTAAAAATGATGATGGGGAGCCAATAGCCAAGTGATGGTGGCCTGCCGGGGCCTGACTTGGCACTGAATCCGTTTGAATTCCCGGAGACAAACCCTAGCTGAAGACTTTGCATGTCCTTAACTGGGATCTAAACTCAAGTCTCCCCACACCTATCTGCCACAGGAGTCCAAGTGAGACCGGAGGTTGCTTCCAGTGCCTGTTATCCGGTCCCATTTGTTTTCTGCTTCTAGGTCCAAGGGGAAAACTGATTTCCTCTTACTCTTCTCACATTCCTTCATGTTTTCTTTCTCTCCCCGCATCCCTCCTCTGGCTTTCTGGCTCTCCCCCTCTCTCTTCCCTTCACTCCCCTCATATGCATTCAATTCAAGTGAAACTTGGAGAAGTTAAACATTGACCTTTGATACAGTAGTCATTTCAGTGACCCTTTCAGGCTAGCCTCTGGGGGAATGTTCCATATCACCTGACATGTCATCTGATTCTAGCATTTTCTCAGTGCCAGACAATCCCCACCACACTACTGCATTGTGTTCTAAGATATCAACCTCTTCACTGTCTAGCGCGGCTCTGGGTTGCATGGCTCTGAGATGCGTGGCTCTGAGCTGTGTGGGCTGTGTGGGCTGTGTGGCTCTAGGCTTCATGGCACTGAGATGTGTGGCTCTGGGCTGCGTAGCTCTGAGCTGTGTGGCTCTGGACTGTGTGGCTCTGAGATGTGTGGCTCTGGGCCACGTGGCTCTGAACTGTGTGGCTCTGAGATGTGTGGCTCTGAGATGTGTGGCTCTGGGCTGCGTGGCTCTAGGCTGTGTGGCTCTGAGATGTGTGGTTCTGGGTTGCGTGGCTCTGGGCTGTGTGGCTCTGAGCTGTACATCTCCAGACAAACTGTTGATTCCAGAACAGAATACCATCTCTCCCCAAATTCAGCTTACTGTCTTCTGGAAGAAGATTCTTTGGGGTTTTGTTATCAAGAAAGTGAATGGATTGTTAAACTATGGCTGTAAAGGAAGTTATTTGAATCTCTTTTGTAAAAAAAAAAAAAATTGACTTTGGGGATGGAAATCCAGTGCCTGAGCACTTTGAAGATTTACGAATACAATTTACATCTTATGATTTGCAAACTGCATCCTGACACTAGTCACTGAAATTGTACCACTCTCTTATTTATTTTGATTTCCTCTATTTGTCTTTGACAAGATCTTACTATATTTCTCCGGTTGGTCTGGAATTCGATATGCAGACCAAGTTAGACTTGAACTTGAAAGACTCCCTTCCTGCCTCAGCCTCCCCTATGCAGGAATAGAAGCATTATTCAATACTCTGCTCTTCTTTCCTAGAAATTAAAAATCAAAAGCTAGGGACACAGCTCAGAGGTAAAGTACTGGCTTAGCACACATGAGGGCCTAGGGTCAATACCTAGATTAAAAAGAAAAAAACAAAACAAGCAAGCAAAAAACACACACCAAGACTCTTCTGGCCTGGGAACATAGTTTAGCAAGTATGAAGTGAGGGTGTATCTCCAAGAGAAAGGGCTACAACAGGACCGTGGAAAGAGTAAATCTAACATAGCATCCCTCCATACAGTTAACTCCATTTATTCCCACGGGGGAAATTTCATAGTTTAAAAAATGTCTTAACTGGGTGTGATGGCTCATGTCTATAACCCCAGCACTTAAGAGCCTGTAGCAGAGGGACTAACCCCAAGTTTAAATCCGGTTTGGACTGCATAGGAACTTTGAGTCGAACACAGGTGATGGTATGAGAGGTTCTCTCACCAAAGCAAACCAAGCCCTTGTCACAAACAACTTCACTCACTAATACAAAGAAGGAATGGCACAGAACCTGGTGCTTTCTGCCTCTTTGACTTGAGAGGCTGATATTCAATTCTAATGTTTTTCTCTCTCTCTCTTTTGATTTTTTTTTCAAGACAGGGCTTCTCTGTAGCCTTGGAGCCTGCCCTGGAACTAGCTCTTGTAGACCAGGCTGGCCTTGAACTCACAGAGATCCGCCTGCCTCTGCCTCCCAAGTCCTGGGATTAAAGGCATGCACCACCACCACCTGGCTGAGGCTGATATTCAAGAAAGAGGAAGTGACACTTTTTTTCTCTCTCTTCTTTATCAAGAGTTGAAAAAGAAAGGGGGAAAAGGTTAATAATGTCCTTCCCTTATCCCATTAGACAATAGCTCTTTCCCTACTATTACCAGACCAACACATAAAACATGGAACCTTCCCTCTCTCACAAACTGAAATTGAAGAGAGATTTCTTCTCATTCCAGAAAGAACAGAAGCAAAGAACCCCTTCCTGGTTGTCATGGTGGAATGGGACAAGAATTTGTTTGAATGCAAGGTGGTGTTCCCTTCCTAAAAGGTAGACACTATGATGAACCACCTTCACTGTCAACCCTGGCTGAACTTGGAGTCACCTAGGAGACACAGCTTTGTGGGTGTCTATGAGCATATTTCCAGATGGTTTCACTAAGGAGGAGAACCCTGCCCTGAATGTGGGTGGCACCATCCTATGGGTCTCATCCTATTGAGATCTTAGAATGAGCTTAAAAAAAAAGAGGATGGACAGGAACTGGATCCCAGCATTCACCCCTCTACTTCCTGGCAATGAGCAGAATGACCAAATGCCTTAGCTCCTCCCACCATGCTGCCCTACCTTGTTAGACAGTGAGCCACATTAAATCCTTCCTCCCTTAGGCTGCTTTTGTCACAGCTCTGAGAAAGGCAATTAATACAACACCATATGTCAGACAAAGTGCTATTGTAAAGTTTACACCCAGAAATAAAACTTTGTGAACCTGTTTTTTAACCTTCTCACTAGTTCTTAACATCTGTTAGGAAGAATGTAGCCAGCCAGAGTGTTCTTGGATAGAACCCAAGTCTGAGTTCATAGTATGTCTGTGGGTGAGTCACTCAGCAAGTGTTTTTTAACTTCCAGGTAGGCCAAATACTCAAACCTACAACTGCAAGATATAAGCTCCTGTGAGAAGCATTGCTGTGGAATAATCCTTCTGTACACACTGTGAATATATGTCACTTTGATTTGTTTAATAAACAAGCTGATTGGCCAATAGCTGAACAGGATAAACTTAGGTGGGAAAGCCAAACTGAGAATGATGGGATGAGGAAGGTGGAGTCAGAGGAGTCCCCAGCCAGACAGAGAACAAATGGAACATACAAAATGAGATAGATGTAAAAGTCACAAGCCTCAGGGTAGAATATAGATTAATAGAAATGGGTTAAGTTGTAAGAGCTAGCTAGTAATAAGCCTGAGCTATTGGGAGAGCATTTATAATTTATATTAAGTCTCCAAGTCATTTATTTGGGAAGCGGCTGATGGTTTGTGAGTAGGCAGTTAGGACAGGAAAACTTCACCTACGAAGTATTAAACATTTAGAGGGTGGAGGATACAGCATTTGCCACCTTCATGACCCTGGGTTTAGTCCCCAGCATTACAAAAACAAAAGAACAAACATTTAGATACACGCCATTAAGAAACACAAATACTCCTCCTTTCTGTCTTAGCCAAGCCCCAATGTACTAATCTTAACACTTCTGTTAATGGGAGAAAATTCTCAAATACAAGACTAGTCCATGGTCATAGAGTATTTGTTTTGTGTAGAAAAAAGTGTAAAAGTTGAAGCTATTTTTAAACCTAATTGTTGCTGTAAGTTTCTTTAGTTTGGTGGTATTTTTAAAAATTGTTTGTTTTGTTTTGGTTTTGAACTTCGTGTTTTGTTCCAGTTTTTATTCAAGAAAGTCTAAGAAAATCATCACGATTGTTTCAAACTATATACAATAACATTGTTACACTTCTGTTAGTTATAGAACTGGGAACATTCTCTCTTTTCTCTCAAGTGCTCTAGTCCAAATCCTGAGTCCGAGGCTTATTGTAAATGTAAATTCAATTACACACAATATTCCAAATGGGCAATGCTTTGTTGCTCAAAAGATGGCCCCAAGCATAGAACTTTGTATACCACTTTCCATCTTCTTAAAACAGACTTTATTAGTTTAATTATAATTAGAGAAAGGAGACATGACTCCAACCCTATATTGAATGACTAATGAGAGCTAAAAGTACAGAAGAAATAAAAGCATGAAAACACATGAGAAAAAGCTTATCTGTATTTCATAGTAGCATTTTAGCAATAATTTCTACTCTGTGATTTATTTCCCAAGATCAAAGGGCTCCAAAGGTGCTGGAGGATTCTTAAAACATACATTTGTGGTACAAGGAAACCACTGTGATTTCATTTTACAAGTGAAAAGGATGTTAGCTTTGGGTGACTATAACAAATACTTAGAAAATCAACTTCAAAAGAGAAAAGGCTAATTTTGGCTCACAGTTTCCGAAGTGCCTGCTGGCCCTGTGGCTGTCAGCCTGAGAAAGGCCTCACACCTTACTCATATGGCAAGCCATATGTGGGTGAGTGGATGGCTTGCTTAAGGTACCCAGGGAGGAAAGAGAAAGGAAGAAAAGACCAGAGTCTCTTAATTTCCTTTCAGGATGTGCCTTCCATAACCAGAGACCCTCCTAATTAGCATCCACCTCTTAGTGATTCCACCACCATCCAGGAGTACCAAATTGGACACTACCACGTGGCCCTTGGTGGCACAGACCATGCATGAACTGTAGCAAGCCGGAGGATACAGAGTGCTTGACCAAGTTGCTGCTCTTTTCAAACCTGGAAGTGGACTTCTTTCCAATCACACAGCCGTGACTATGAGCCAGGAGAAAGGCGCTGGTGCCATACGTAGGCTGTGGCGGCTTCTCCTGTATCATCTGTCACATAAGCAGTGGTTTGGGATGTGCGGGGAAGCCCTGCAATCCCCAGCTACACACAGCTGTGCTTCCTGGTAGCCTTAGACTGCTGCTTGCAGCCCAGCCCAGAGTAGAGGCACAACCTTCCTGCGGGAGTCCCACTTCAGACCCTCTGAAGACATCAGGCCAGGAGGGGCACACTCATCCCTCAGCCCAGGTGGAGTAAGTTGCCACCATGAGCACCAGTTTGGACAGAATACCAGGTAACCTTGTCAAGCAGAGAGTTAAGTGGCCCTGTTAATTTAGAGTGTAACAATAGTAAGTGGCAATTTGTGTGCCTTGGAGCTGTAGCACGCTCCCAGCTTGTGGCAACGGGCACTTGGTAAAGCTTATGTAGCAACTGTTGCTTACAACTCTCCCAGAGCCCTACCTTTGTTTCTTGACCATCTCCAATGATAACAGGAGAAGGGCCATGTTCATGTCCCCAAACCAGACTAGAGGTGTCCTCCTTGCTATTTCATTATGGAACTAAAGAGAAGGCTTTAATGATTTAATTATTGGTTTTAATTGTCAACTTAGCACAACCCAGAACTGCCTTGGAGGAGGGTCTATGGGGTGCTCTCTAGATTAGGTTGGCCTGTGGTCCTGTCTTTGGAGAATTAGCATGGTTGTATTAATTGACAAGGAAAGACCCAGCCCGCTAGGAGCAGTACCATTCCCTGGTTTGAGGTCCTGGACCAAGTAAGAGTGGAGAAAGACAGCTGAATAGCAATCACACATACTTACTTCTCTGTGCTCTTGATTTGGGATGCACTGAGGTGCTCCGGGTTCCTGCCTCGACTTCCCCACAGTGAAGAACTGGGAACTGGGAATGTAGCCAGGACATTTTAATCACAGCAGCTGGAAGCAGACTCTAACGGTAGGTGTTCATAACTTCTTCCCAAAGCCAGAGTGAGGGCAGTTATACAAGAGAGCAAAGGAAACCGTAGATGAGGTCCCTTAGTAAACATGTGTCAGCTTCCAGGGCTGGTGACACAGCTGCAAACCCTCGCTGGCATTTCTTCAGTCTTAACAACTAAGTCCTTTCTCTCAACATTGTCTTGACCATGGCACCGGCTGGCATCACCATGTCTACATTCATGGGCACCAATCTGCGTTACTGCTAGGTAAGAAGGTCACGTGAGGAAGCAGAGGGTCATATGTGTCACTGGAGCTTGTTGAAAGTTAAATTGTGACTCATGGTTATGTGTGACTGAGGCACACATGGGCAGAATGAACTGGGCTGGTCCAGACTGGCCTGCAAGCTTGATATGATGGCACCAGTGTTTACATGAGAACTCACAAGCAAAGTACAAAGTCAAAAGTCCATGTCCAATCCAGTCATTAGAAGACAAGGAGGCAGCTGTGTTCAGAACCCCAATGTGTTACAGGAAGAGAGAGAGAGCAGATGATATCAGAGCAGAAGCAGGCAGAATGGTCCCAAAACAGACCCTAAGAGAGGGCCTGAACAGTAGTCACAAGCAAGAAACATAAAGCCAAGGGTGTAGTCGAGAGTGTAGTGTCATCGGCACTAAACATGCCTGAGGAGGACAGAAAGAAACCAGCCAGGAGAGAGACAAAGACAAGAAATGCAACAACAGTGCCTTCTGTGTCTCACAAGTCCCATCAGCCCCCAGGAGTGGCTATAAGAAGACGTTGAACAAATGAGAGACATATGGGTCAATTCCTGGGCTTGGCAAACCCAACCGATGCATCAGTACCTTACCTAAGACACGTGAGGTTGACTTAAAGAACATGCATGCACCAATGCTCATGTTAAAGAGCAACCACACTGTGCAATTACACTTTGTTCTATTAGTAAACCTGTTGTTTTTAGCCCAACAAATGCCTTAGAAGCTCATGTTCTTGGTAACTTTTTAAATCCACATTTACTTATTTTAGTGTGTGTGTCTCTCTCTGACTGTCTGTGTTAGTGTCTCTCTCTCTCTGTCTGTGTGTGTGTCTCTCTCTGACTGTCTGTGTGTGTCTGTGTGTGTGTGTCTCTCTGTCTATGTGTGTGTCTCTCTGACTGTGTGTGTGTCTCTCTCTGTGCATGTCTCTCTCTGTCTGTATGTGTGTGTTTGTGTGTATGTCTCTCTCTCTGACTGTCTGTATGTGTGTATGTGTCTCTCTGACTGTCTGTCTGTATGTGTGTGTGTCTGACTAGCTGTCTGTCTGTGTGTGTGTGTGTCTCTGACTGTCTGTATGTATGTGTGTGTGTCTGACTAGCTGTCTGTATGTGTGTGTGTCTCTGACTGTATGTGTGTGTGTGTCTCTCTGGATGTCTGTCTGTGTGTGTGTTTGTGTGTATGTCTCTCTCTCTCTCTCTCTCTCTCTCGCTCTCTCTCTGACTGTCTGTATGTGTGTATGTGTCTCTCTGACTGCCTGTATGTGTGTGTGACTGTTTGTATGTGTATGTGTTTTTCTGACTGTGTGTGTGTGTCTGACTATCTGTGTGTGTGTGTGTGTGTGTGTGTGACTATCTGTCTGGATATGTGTGTGTGTGTGTCTGACTAGCTGTCTGTCTATCTTTGTGTGTCTCTGACTGTCTATCTGTATGTGTGTGTCTCTGTCTGTATGTGTGTGTGTTTCTCTCTGACTCTGTGTATATGTTTGTGTCTGTATGTGTGTGTGTGTGTGTGTCTCTGAAGTGGTGGAGAGAGCGATGGACACAGAGGTCAGAGAACAGTTAATGGTAGGTGGTTCTCCCCTTCCACCATGGGGGACCCAGAGAACAAACTCAGATCATCACTGGGATTGGTGCCAGACACCTTTACCTGAGGACTCCAGAAACACATATTTGCATCAGCCAGTCCTCATTAGCTTACAGGTTACAGGTATGGTCTGGTACATGTTTTTCTCTGTCTCTTCCTCTCATGCATGTGACTTTTGCCTCACCTGGAATACCAAGACAGACATCAAGGCACACCAATCACGTGAAGCTCGTCCATTCATCGAGCTGTGTGTGCACTAACAAGATGCGCAAAGCCAGGTGCTTGTTGCAGCAGGAAGAAGATAACCTGTCCCTCCTGATTTTGAAGCTTTCTGAGCTACCCTATGTTGGGTTTTGTTTGTTTGTTTGTGTGTGTGTGTGTGTTGTTTTGTTTTTCTGCAGTGGGTGTTGAGGTTTCAGTACTTTCTAATCAAAATGGACCATTCCCTCACATGGAAGTCAAACTGAGTAAATTAAAGACTCACAAATTTAAAAACAAATTTTAACAACACTACATCACAAGATCTGAGGTTAAGAAGAGGCTCAGAGGTTAAGAGCACTGGCTGCTCTTCCAGAGGACCTGAGTTCAATTCCCAGCAATCTCACAGTGGCTCACAACCACCTGTAATGAGATCTGGTGCCCTCTTCAGGCCTTCGGGCAGAACACTGTATATATACTAAATAAATCTTTTTTTTAATCAGTAGCTTCTTAATTACATATATGTTTATATGTATATATTCATTTCTTGTATTTTGTGTGTGCCCTTGGGAGCCCATTGGTGTGGGCTGGTGTGTGCCACTGCGCGCGTGTGGTAGTCAGAGGACAACGTGTGTTGTTCCTCTTCTTTCACCATGAGGATCACGCACTGGCCATCAGTTTTGGTGACAAGCCCCATCGGCTGTTGAGTCATGTCATCCACCTGAGATTTTTAACCTATTGTCTGTGCTTCTGTGGGGTCCACTGCTGACCTCGGCCACTATGGGTCTTGTCCAAGCCTGTAGATCAGTTCCACTTGCACTATTTCATACCATCCTCCCAACAAAGTGAAGCTATTGTTACCAAATGCCATTGTGTGAGGAAATTGAGAAGCTAATTACCCTGAGGTGATGCCTTTAATAACATTCCATGTGTGAACTTGAACCCAGATCCTTCAGAAACAAAAAACAAAAATTGTCTATACCCAGAGCAGGTATTTCATCTGTGAGAACAGTGTGGTAAGCACTTGCACAGCGCTTTTGACTAAATGAAGTTCCAGCACAGACAACCGAAGTTAGGGCTCCTGGCAGATTCTACTTCAAGCCGAGCAGGAAGGTACTTTTTGCCAGGACCGGGATAAAGAACATCCCAAAGAATATAGCCCATCCATAATTTTCTCCCAGCCAAGATATTTATGTGATATTATGTGAAGAGTTATTTTTGTTTTGATTGTTCCGTTCAGGCATGTGTTGCTCTGATGGCTCCACATGAAGCCAGAGGAGCCTAGAAAGAAGCGCAAAGCCTTGCTGTAGGCACGTAGCTTTCCAGCAGGATCCGGGACTTTTGTGCAGTGCTTTTCTGCTACCAAAGCCCCCACTTGCCCCTGCGGGAATCCTAGAGACACTAATACCTGCCAGGAGCCACGGGAAAGAGCTCCATTAACCTGCTATTGAGCAAAGGTTGGCTCCTTTGCGACAACAAATTCAGATTTTCAGAGCAACCGAGGGACCTCCTTGCTGAACTTCCGTTCAAATTCCAGCAGCAACTTCCCAGTCAGAGGAGAGGTGACGTACCTTGGCTCCGTTGTCCACCCCAGGGTTGAACACAACGCAGTCTCTGGGAGGATTTACCTCACCATCAGGTGTCAGCATGGGGAATGACCCTTGACAGTGCTCAATCCCGCAGGATGGAGAGTCATGTCTCCTTCCAGTTTAGGAGGTGCACGTGAAGATCCCAAGCAGGGCCAGGCTTAAGGTCAAGCGTGATAAACACTACACCAGGTCTTACAGAGACAACCTGCTAACTTATTTTCAGGGGGAAGCTTCCATTTTACTAAGTTACTTATTTATTTGGACAGGGATGGCATTATCAGTAAAGAAATATTTATTTTCTAGTTAGGCGCTGTACCTCTGAAAATGCTTCCTGCCACACGTGCATATTATCGCCCAGAGAAGAGAATGAACCAGTCCGGTCAGGGAGGCTGGGAGTCAGGAAGCCCCTGGGGGGTTGAAGTAGGCAGTCGGGCTGCCGAGCTCTCAGTGGCTTGTTCTTAACTCTTTTTTAAAAAATATTTATTTATTTATTTATTTATTATGTATACAATATTCTGTCTGTGTGTTTGTCTGCAGGCCAGAAGAGGGCACCAGACCTCATTGTAGATGGTTGTGGGCCACCATGTGGTTGCTGGGAATTGAACTCAGGACCTTTGGAAGAGCAGGCAATGCTCTTAACCACTGAGCCATCTCTCCAGCCCCTTATTCTTAACTCTTTAGGGCAACTGATGACAACTTTGGGCATAATCAAGTTCTCAAAGTAAAATGCAACTCTTTCTTAGTTTAAAGACTATTAGCTGCTTTTCCTTACCTTAGCTTGGAATCTGCACCAAATTTAAAAGACAGGCTGACCTATTTGGCTTTGTGGTAATGTTTCATTGAGTTTTAGGTTCATTTAATTTTTTTTCCCTCCCTGACTCCCTTAACTAGCAATTTGTTCTCTTTTAGACTTAACACACACCAAAAAAAAAAAAAAAAAAAAACCCTACCATTTTTGCAGTGCTAAAAAGAGAACTCAGAGCCTGGAGCATGCTCAATTTTGCCAGAACTTCACCTCAGCTTGCCAACACAAAGTATAACATGTAAGACAATAGGTTAGGATGAAAACAGAAGGAAAAGGACAGTGGCATATAATTACTGACAACACAAACCCAAATGCCTGATGAGCAGACTGCATGATCTGTCTCTCCTCCTATTCTCTCTCCACGTTTATAGAAATGTAAAGGTCACATTGATCATAGTTGCTTGCTGGTCAAACGCCAATTTAACCCTTTAATCCAAATGAGACGTAGCCTCTCTGACCAGGTCTCTGGCTATCAAAACCACATTCACTGAATTTAGTAAGAATAACATGGACATCTAACACACATAAAGAAATCAACACACTGCCATTAGAGATGTGGCGGCTTCCTACCTCAAGAGTCCAAGGGGAGGGAGAACGAATAAACAGCTTGTAGATTTCTCATGGACTTAACTGCTGAAACAATTTTTGTTCCATTAGGTTTGTAACATTATCATCTTCAGAGAGAATTTACACGACGCCTCTCAGTTTATTAATTCATCACATCTAACTTAGTCTTCACCTGCCCCAAAACAAACCAATTTCCCTCCAGCTCCAGCATCCACTTCCGCAGTCCTTTAAAGCTGCTCAATGTAAACTTACTGTAGGGCCACAAAGCCTACTTGATTAGCCCTACGAGTTTGTCCTGTATGTAGTGTGATGATCAGCTCGTCTTTCCTGAGTTCTCCACAGATGTGGTCCAAAGCAACCTAGTCCACAACTAGACATTGGCTACTGGTAGAATGGCTCTTCTGGCTGACCTAAGGAATGCCAAGAGCCTTGAGATGGGCTCTAACTGCCTCGCTAAGCATCCCCAGGCGGTGCTTATCCATCCCTTTCCAGCTATCCTTTCCACACTTATAGAACGGGAAAACTTTGTAGACACATGCTGATAGATTCTCCTAGCTGCAAATACATCTAACTTCTTTTTCTTTACTTTTAAAAATTAATATTATCTTATGTGTATGAGCATTTTGTCTGTGTACCACATGCATGCCTGGTGCCTGTGGAGGCCAAAAGAGGGCATTAGACTCCCTAGAAACAGAGTTTCGGATCATTGTGAGCCACCGTGTGGGTGCTGAGAATCCACCCAGGTCTTCTGGGAGAGCAGCCAGTGCTCTTAACCACTGAGCCAACTCTCGAGTTCCTGCTTCCAGATTTTTTAAAAGAAGAGCCATTGGAAAATTGCCTTGCTGCAGGAAAGAAAGTCCTATCTAGTTAAATTCCACTTCGCCCCTTTCCAAATTTCTCAAACAAGAAAAGCCAATCACAATGCAAGCTGCACCGTTAGCAGATCCAGGAGGACATGTTTAAAGTCTAAACCATAGCCCAAATAAAGGGGTGACATTAACTGGAAGAGGTGTAAACGGCATCCTGGATTCTCAGGTCAATGACCAGCCTTTATGAGTCTGCAGTCTGATCGAACGAATTGGGTATAGAATACAGAATAGAATTACATAAAATTGGGTATAGAAAGCAGAGGGAATTAGGGTGAGTTGACAGTCCAGCACTTAATTTTTCATTTATGACTATAACCCAAAGAATAACATACCAGACTAACACCCTTTCCCCCAGAAATTAATAATTCACTTACAAACCCCCCGCTCCATGACAAAATTCCAGAACCCAGTACAGCAGCTCCTTGTGTTTTGCTGAAAGCACCGATAGGCATGTTTTAACTGATGGTGGTGATTGTACAAAATTAACCCAGCATCCAGGTGCTACTGAGATGTTATCTGCACCTCCCTGACGTTAGCCAGTGTATCTGCAACTCAAAAAGAAAATAGGTGCACAAGATTAAAATACTCTTCCGGTAGCCATACAGTTATCCCCAAAGGACAAAATTACAGTAGGCTCGAGAAAAGCATACACAGACACAACACAAGTACTAACAATCCTAAGTCCAGCGTGCAGTTCACTGAAAAGCTACCCATCTCAAATAAGCAAATTTGAGACAGTACAAAATCAATTAAAAACAACCCACCATATAAAACAGTCATTCAGTCCCAATTTTTAGGAAATGTTAGTTGAAGCCATCTAGTTCATCTGTGTATTTGTTTTTGTTTTTATGGGTTTTTTTATTGGTTGGTTGGTTTTGGTTTTTTGTTTGTTTGTTTGTTTGACAAGGTCTTGTTATATAGCCCTAGCTGACCTGCAGACCATGTAGACCAAGCCAGCTTCAATTCACAAAGACTTGCCTACCTCTGCCTCCCAAGAGCTGGGATTAAAGGAGTCCAGCATTAACAGTCAGTTTCTTTCTTTCTTTTGTTTGTTGTTTGTTTTGTTTTGTTTTTTTAGAAACTTTTCTTGGTCCTAGAGATTTAACCCAAGGCCTCATACATATTAGGCAAGTATTCTACCATTGAGACTGACTCTTCCGTGTCTACTGTGGCTCTTGTTTGTACTTCTTTTTTGTTTTGCTTGTTGGTTTTGATTTTGGTTTTGGTTTTGTTTTATTTGAGACAAGGTCTCTCTGTTTTGTTTTGTTTTGTTTTGTTTTGTTTTGTTTGAGACAGGGTCTCTCTATGTAGCTCTGGCTGTCCTGGATCTTGTTACATAGACCAGGCTCAAACTCATGGAGATCCTCCTGCCACTTCCCCAAGTGCTAGAATTATCTGACAACTTTTATTCTTAACAGAAATAGTTACTGCATCTCGCTGTTACTCCTGAGAGACTGAACAGGGACCTGGCACTGTGCTTTTCACCCTGATCTCTGGAGTTGGATCACTGCCCCCTTTCTCCAGGCAACAAAATGAGCATCCACCTTGATTCCAGTTTCCTGAAGCTCACACAGCTCTGAAGGTTTAGAGCTATTTAGGTTAAGAGGCACAGAAGAGGACCAATTAGACATTCTAAGGGGAAAAAGCTGCCCTGGCCCCGAGAAGGCCATGTTATAGCTACGATACTAGATGCCACTGCTTTCAAGCTTTTACCCTATAATCAACCCATATTGAAACCAGATTTCCGGGTGCTTCAGAGAGCTTTGTGATTTTCTGAAGCAGACATGCTTAGTATTTGAGAAGGTCAAACCCCCTGTGGTGAAGTGTTTTTAATAAAATCAGCTCAACAGAAATTAGAGACACACCAGCCAATTTCTAGGAAGCCTCTGAGCCATCCAAAATAAGAAGAGAAAGAACATAAAAGACACAATCATGTATGGATCAATTTCTTTCCAAAGGGGCAGGACTTAGGGGTATAGATACAGAAACATGACAAACTTAGGCCCATTTGCGTCTGGTTTGAGCAAATTTCCACTTAGAAAAGAAAATTACTTTGGGGAGTGCTCTGTGTCGTTTTAAACAAGGGCTGTTCTGGGTAGAACAATCTTACACAGCCCCCTCAATGTAAGCGCACAAACCTCTGAGAGAAAAATGAACTAATGAACCAATCATCACGCCGTTCTTGGATCTCCAAAGCAGATAGGCAGCCCCGCCTCCTGCTGTGAGTGCTCTGCTCTCAGGAGAAGGAAGCCAGAAGCCAGTCTGCACACAGTGCCCAGTAACCCAACAAGCAGAAAAACCTCTGGTGCTTTTCATTGACAGGGCAAGCTGGGGAGAGGGCCAACCAGTGAAGACATAACACAGGGTTTGCTCTCAGGAAAAGGGGGGTTATGTCATGTGGCTAAAGCTGGGTCCCCAGAAATGTCAGAGGGGTCATGAGTTCCTACCCCACAGAACAGATTGGGGTAGACTCATGAGTACCCCGAAAAAAACAGGAGGTAGGTCAGCAAACTCAGAAACACACGTCACTGCACTCAGCTTCCAGTGAACTCTCCCACCGGACAGGCAGACCCACGCCTTCTGCAGGCCCACGTGCACAGATGAAGCTCAAGGCTTCCTTTGCTGTTTTTTCCTAATGAGCTGCTGAGTTGCTAATTCACTCAATGTCCCTTGAAATTCATGAACTGGGACCGAACAGAGGAAAATGCGTCACCCACAGAAAAGATGACTACTTAACACAGCAGTTCTCAGCCTTCTGCTTCACCCCTTTAATACAGCTCCTGCTGTGGGGACCCCACAACCATGAAATTATTCCACCGGTATTTCATCACTGTTATTTTGCTGCTGTTATGAACCATCATGTAAATTTCTGATATATGACCTCCAAAAGGTCAAGACCCACAGGTTGAGAAGCACTGACTTAAAAAAAAATCACTGAGTGAAGGGAACCCTGATGGCTCTTTGGCCTGGAGAGGGAGGGAGTGAGGGTATGGGTGGAGGGGAGGGGAGGGAAGGGGGAGGAGGAGAGGAAGAGATGGAAATCTTTAATAAAAAATGAGGGAAAAAAAATCACTGACCTAAGGCAGGCCCGGCAGTGTAAGGCACTTGAGAAACGGAAGCAGGACTAACATTTGGTGCTCCAAGATCTTAGGTCAAAAACGGAAGTGTTTGTGGAGGGGGCTACTGACGCTGTGTGACGTGACAAAGGAAGAACAATGTACGAGGTGCACAAACCTCAGCCTTTAAGCAACAAAGTCACTGCAGTCTGTGCAAAAGCGAGGGTAAGGATGGAAACCGCACGGCCTGCCCATTCAGGCCACTGTCTTCCCTTGCCAGGTCTGAATGGTGAAGTTCAAGTCTTTGATCCCTTGAAATGACAAACATGGGGAATGAGGATGTAACAGGATGCACATAAAACCTGAGTGTTTTCCAAAAGAATTGTCAGGAGTGTGGCAGAAAGAGCTGTCAACCTCAAAAAGCATAAGGATGCTGCTGTTTATTAAGAGAGGAATTTATTTCAGAGCCTAAACTACTTGTGCTCTTCATCTACCGGCAGTAAAATAATCTAAATAGAAACTGGTTATAGTGGTGCATGCCTTTAATCCTATCCAGCACTTGGGAGGCAAAGACAGGTGGATCTCTGTGAGCTGGAGGACAGCTTTGTCTTACACAGTGAGTTCCAGAAAGTCAGGACTACCTAATGAGACTTTGTCCCGAGAAAATCTATGAAAAATCGAGGTACTCATTTCTTTGCTAGTCATTTCTGCTCAAATTATTCCTCTTAAAAGTCTCAAATTATGCTCATCTTAAGTAGTCTAGTGAAAGTATGCAGAAATACAAAGAGAAATCTCATCTTTAAATATGCAGGTTCAATTTTAAAAACCCAGGCACAAAAGAATTGAGAAAAAAACCTGGCAAATTCTCACATTAAAGACAACAAAGACCCATTTTTAGGGAAAGGTTCATAAGCAAGTCTTACAGGAGGCAAATACTACTTTTCTGGCTAAAGATCATGTTCTGTCAAGTTCTATTTGGTTATATTAGTTAAATGGTCATTTTGAGGAGGAAACCTAATAGTTGTGCTATTAAAATGTCAATTGAATGACATTCACCACTGAAACCCTTCTTAAGGATTAAAAAGACATTTAGAAACAGATACTGTAAGTATAATCATGTTTAAAGACCAGGAGCATTGCATAATAAAGTTTGGCAAATTTGGGAGACAAAATATTTAATTTGGTTCGAGACAAAATAAACTGTCAAAGTAGACAGTGGTTGACTTAGTAAAGACACTCTCGAGCTGGGGGAGGTGCACGTAGTGAAAGGTCCTAGCAGAGCAGATGGGCCTGACAGGACATTCCTTTCGCTATGGCAATGTCCGAAACTCAAGTCCTATCTGGTCTGGCACAGATAAGTGAAGAATTCTTAGGGTTTGGGGTCTAGCTTAGTGGTAGAATGTGCGCTTAGCACAAACAAAAGAAGTTCTTAGATGAAAACTAAAAGCAGGATCATTCTGGAAAACAATGTAGGTGAGACTAGACAGTGGTCGTTACACAAAGACAAATACCAGTTTGTGTAAGAATGAACAAGATCACAACGAAGCCAAAACCTACATTTGAGAAGTTTGAGTAATAGGTCTCCATTCATATAATGTAACACGTCCTCTCTTACACTTCCAACCCAAACGTACTGTTGTTGGTCGGTTAGTTTCTGTGGTGCTGAGGAAAATCAGACCCAGGGCCTTATCTAGACAAGCATTCTAGCATTGTGTTAGACCCATCAGCCTCCCCACACCCCAATCTAGGTTTATAATTCTACCATTGTGTTACCCCACCGACAGCCTCCCCACACCCCAATCTAAGTTTATAATTTATAAAAGACACCACTAAATTTTCGGACAAAAATATATATATTTTAAAAAATCTTTACAATAAATGAGGATGTAGGAGCTTACAGAGAGCACACTATTTCGGTCAGTCGCGGCTCCCTGGGATACAAGGAACCCTGGGAAAGTGTGCAGAGTCCTCTCTTTGCTTTTTATAATTTCTAAGCAAATTATTCCATTTGACTGTATTTGAGTCTGTGCAAATAATCCTTCAGAAGAAATACCCAAGATTCTCTTTCAGAGGTCATTTTGTCTCTCCAATGACTAAGTGAGTTAGTTAACTAGTCTCCAGATAAAAGTGCTCCTGTCCAGCAGAACTCAGAAGGCCTTCAAGGGTTCAGTGTATAGTTCAGATACGACTGTGTCATACGAATTCCAGCTTCCCATGACCACTGTACATGCCCCAGTGCACGAGGGACAGGATCTTCTCATTACTGAGCTCCGCTTGCCTCATTTTGTCACAGGTCAGACAACAGTTCTCCTGCCCACTGACTGGCACCATGCACTCCAAGTCCAACTTGGCAACCTGCCCCTTCTTGGAATGGTGTCCGTGAAAGCTGTAGTGCAAACGAGAGAGCATCTGCTGCCGCTGATCCTGCAGCCTCTTGTTCTCACTTCGGAGCATTCGCAAGGCCAACATGATGAGCAACACTAAGATCAGTCCGCCGGCGATGGGGACCGCTATCACAGCTGCGCGGAACCACAGTTCTTTGGAGGAAGTCAGCTCCTGCACCTTAGTGATGAGGTTTCTGCTACTGTCGTGCTGGTACCGGTTTCCTTGTCCTAAGGGAGTACAGAGAAACAAGCATGAACATACAACCGCTTCTCTTAAGAAAGTCCATTTAAACAGCAAATTACCAAGCATGTCAAGAAATGACATGTTACAAAAGTATCCAAAGATGCTTACAAATGCATCTGTTCACAGGCTGTCATTACTTGAATGTAATGGTCTTTTAATGTCCTCAAAATGTTGAAATAACAGGCAAAGCCTATTATGCAGAGACATCTAATGCTCAAGCAGACATAAAAGCCACTCAGTTAGAGACGGCCTTTGCATCCAGCCTTGCTCTCCCTCTGGTGTCTCTAATTACATTAACAACAAAATCAATGGCAGACATACAAAGTCGCTGCTGTCACAGGCCCACAGATCAGGCCGGCCCTCGGGTCGGAACAGCTTGGACCTACCTGAGGCTTCGCTCTTGGGAGGAGAGAGGTCATGCAGCCCTCGGTAATTGCACATGTCTTCGTGACAGCATTCCAACGTGGGCATGGCGGGGCCAGAGTGGTTTTGGGCCTGCTTGGCTCGGCAGATGTCTGCTGTGCTTGCCAGGGAGTCCAGGCAGCCGTGAGTGAGTGGAGAATTGGTGTTCTGAGGGTCAAGAAGTCTGGAGAAGCACGCGCTCAGCTCAGACTTACACATGTAACCCGTTGCCACACAGTGAGCGGCGTCACAGTAGCACCGGATCTCTCCTAAAAACAAAGAAACCACGTAAGCACCGGCTGAACCCTGAACCCAAAGGCACTTACGGCCATGAGGACAGAAATGCTTCCAAAACAGGCAGCGACCTAAATGGTAGGAATACGAGACCCAATAACAGATTTCTGAGGAGTTAAGAGTAAAGAAATATGCTGTGGTTTGAAGCAGAGTCTTTGCTATATTATCTTTTGTTATAAGGTAGACTCATGTTATTTATACGTTCTTATGTTATACAACCACACAACATAAAAACATCAGGCTTTGGGGTTTTGTCTATATAAATATTTGATCGGAACTACTGAATTGTTTGGCATCCCAAAGGACTGAGCCAAGTTTTAAGAGCCTGAGCTGACACCTTATTAAGTTATTAACTAGACACACAACAATCTAGAAACTGCACAGGTCAGGGGGTTTTCAAACTATGAAACTGGGCAGCTATCTGCGATCTCTCTAGAAAAAGGCAAACTTTGCCTATAAAGATCCTTTCATGCAGAGGAGCTTTTAGTCCGAACATTGTAAAACAGGAACTAGGCAGTTTACAATTAGTGGTTTGCTTGCCAAAGTCAATTTCTTTCAGCCCAAATGGAAAGTCATAAAAGTGGGGGACATAAAACTGCAAGGGTAACTTCACCTCCTCCTCCCCCCCCCCAGCTTTACATGCAATTTAACATGTGACCGAAAAGGGGAAACTCGAAACTGAAAATCCTCTGCTGCTTGAAGGAAAAATCCTTAAGGAAACCTCAAATTTTTCTCCAGGAAGTGATTAAAGTTTCCTATGTAAAACTCACTTTGGGAGTGGCAAGGCTCTGTTAACATCTTGTCACAATGCAAAATTTCAGACTTGGATGTGGACCTGAAAGTTATCTATCACAAGAAACTGAGATGCCCAACAGAGTAGACACCCATCACTGTTGGCTGCCACAGCTCAGGCTACTGTAAACCAAACTAATGCACACCTCGTCCCAGGTCCCAATCAGAAGATCTGTCTAGTTACTGAAACCTCCACTCTGACATTCAACACTGAGAGCTGCGGCTTTTCCAAACCCACCCCCCACCTCACTTCTCTTCCTCCTTTCTGTGAATGCCTGAGTAAGGTGTCTCATTGAATTATCTGTCCAAATTCCAGGCCACCACATGGTGTGCTCAGTTTTCACCCAGGCTGCTCACACTTGAGCTGGAAGAAAAGCCTGCCAGCCCAAACCTTGCTATCCTGGTTGTGGGTCCAGACCCCTCTCCTGCCTCTTCCACTTCAAGTAAGCACCTTAATGCTGCAGCAGTCCCTTTCTGCTTTCCCCTCCTTCCAAGTTCAGCCTATTCTTTGCATAAAAGCACACCAGTCCTCGGTGATGATGACTACATATCCCTGGTCTCACAAACTCTATACAGATTTAAAGTGAAATAAAACAGATTAAAAGTCTACTTTGAGCCTATTAGTCTCAGATTTGATGCAGAAAGGGAAAACCAAATACAAGGAAAATGCCGCCCCAGTGTTTATGAGAGCCTATTTAAAATACTATATTTTCAATGACCTAAAACAGTCTTAATAAAATTCTGACAGGTAACTGGGAAAGTTCTAAGACTTTAAAGAAAAATTGGAGCCACATTTCAACAAGGAGAATGGACTTCTGTGTTACTGTATTAAAACTGTATTTCTGTCATTTCATAAGGTTCTTCCTGTGGCATGCAAAGGCCAAGAGGGGACTGGTATTTTAAAACAGTGAACAATGCTCTTCTGTTTGGTTACTGTATGTAGTGATTAAACAAAAATGTCTGCTTCAGTCAAGATGGCTACAGCAGAGGCTGCTGGCTTCTTTTAAATAGAGCTTTTGAAGTCCACAGCAGTCAGAAATCTCTGATCCCCTAATTATATCATTATCAGGCACATAGTTTCGGTATCTGTGACTTCATGTCAGCCCCGGTCCCTCCCTGTTCTGCCTGCCTTTGATAGGGCCAGGAGGCTCCCCTCTGTAGGCTGCAAGGGCTGTTATTTAGAGCTAATTACACCCTTCCTTCCAAAATAAATAAATACTGTAGCACCTCATCCTTGCTGGGCTGGCTTATCCTTTAACCTCAGGCCTGCTACATGGCAATTAGAGAAAAGTGTGTTTGGGGGTGAGGGTCAGAGACTAAATAATGCTCCCCATTAAAAAAAAACTGGGTTCGCAGAACAGGAGGCAGAGTCCTGGTGGGAGTGAGGGGAGCCTTGAAATCTAGGAGTTATGAGAATTTCCATCTAAAAGGTGAGCCCTACTGGAAAGAAGAAAAAAACCTCTCCTTTTTCCAGCAGTGTCTGTAAAAATACAGAGTCGGAAAGGGGGTGGATGACAGCGCCTACTCCTCCCAGCTAGTTTAGAGCTGGGGACACACTTCAGCAGCCACCTCAGACTCCTACATTCCCAGGGAGACCTCACACTCTTGGTCCACAGAGATGCGTACTCCGAGACATTCGGACACGCGAAGATACACAGGACACTAGCTAGCACTCACTCAGAAAAAAATAAGACGCATGTTCAAGAACACAGACAAAACCAGCTCAGTCACAGACACCGGCAAACTTAAGGGCACTGTTAGACACACTCTCAGCCATCTAAAAACACACGGAGACACTTAGCGGCACTTTCAGGTCAGGCACCGAAAAAAAACCAGAGACTCCTGTCCGGCCCAGTTGGGATTTGCGTTTTCTCGGGACCGTCCCGCTGGGACTTGAGACCATCGGCATCCGGCAATCTCCAGGTCCCGAGGTCTGACAGGCCCGGGACAGTGAGGAAAACCGGCGCAAAGACACAGGCGGGAACCTCGGGAACGAAGCCAGACGGCCAGTCCCGCAGTCCCGGCGCTCAGCCCCGCGGCACCCACCTTTAGTGAGCAGTACTGCCATGGCGCAGAGCTCCAGCTGCAGCCAGATGAAGATGTAGCTGGAGTGGCGATCCATTGACGCCCCGCGCCCCCGTCGCTCCGGGAGCCAGGCGCGGCTGCACTACGACCCCCGGGGCGCGCCGCGCACGAGCCCGGGCGCCGTCAGTGGCGGGGCGAGAGCCGGAGCATGGAGCGGGACCAAGACTTCCAAGGACACGTTCCCGGCCCCGTGCGCTCCCCGGAGGTCTTCCCCTCGCCCCGCCACCCCGTGCACAAGCCACGAGCAGCGGACGAGCGCAGAACTGACCCTCAGTGAGCAGCGACTGCACCAGCCAGCCAGCCCGCGTCCGCGCCGTAAATAGCGCCCGGCGCCGGGAGCCGTCCAAGCGTGGCCCCGCCCTTTGCCCCACCTCCGCTCTCCGATTGGTCGATGCCTCCAGCCCCGCGGCCTGGCAGCAGGGGGCGGAGCCAGACGCGGGGCAGAGCAGACCTGCCTCCCGGCTAGCGCTGGCGCCGACTTCTAGCACCGCGGACCCGGCCGCAGCGCTCCCCCTAGCGGACGTCTGCTAGTGCAGCCTCGGGGGCGCCGCGGAGCCCCTCTTCTAGGTAGCCTCTGGGTTTCCTACGAGATTCTCCTGCTGCAGTCTCCTGCCTGCTGCCCCCAGCACGTGGCTTCGCTTTTGTCTCACCTGAACCCTGCAAGAGACGCTACATTCTCAATGGTCAAGTACCGGAGTCCCACAGAGAGAGAAGCTACTCCCCGGCTGCCGAGCCCCGACCCCACCCCAGGGATAAAGACCCGGAGTCCAGGAGTTCCACAGGGACAATGGCCATGCCCCGGCTTCCGGGGCCGGAAACCCTCAGGAACAGTGGCCATACCCCGGCCACCCAGTCCTGGAGACCCCCCCAAGGATTTGTCCTGGCCCGGCCCTCCCGAGCTTGACCGAGGAGGAGTCGAGTGGGGAGCCAGGAAGGGAGCGGCCTGGAGTCGGAGTCGACTCTCTGCCGGCTCCCTGGCTCCCCGGGGCGCATCTGCCCCGAGCCGGCCGCCTTGTGATCAATAAAGCCCAGACAGACAGACTGTTGATCAGTTGGAGCCGCTGGGTTCTCCCGGGTAGACAGGGGACCGGGAGCCTGCTAGAGACACTTAACGAAAATTAGCAAATCCAAAAGCACCCGGCGCCAGCTAGACGACACTGGCCGAGACTCAATTAACCACCCCCCAAACAATCGCAGGCAAACACACCCGCTGACCTGATCAATATCAGTCCCACAGCGATCTCTTTCCTGAGATACTAAGTCATTTATTAGGGCTTGAGGGGCAGCCGCCCCAACGAACCTAAAAAGGAATGGGATGCTGTTTGCTTGTCTGAAGGGGAAATGGACTTAAGGATTTTATTATCAGAGGGAATGTTCTTTTACGTACCCTCCCCCAAGCAAAAGTAAACTATCTGCAAAATTCACTTTTAGGGTCAGCCAAGATTTACAACGAGGAAAGATAAAAGTCAGGTCATTTAGAATGGGAGGGCAGATGTGAAAACTAAGCTGGGAGGCAGGCCTCTAGCTCAGCGTTGCTGGCCTAGCGCTTGAGGCCCTGGGTTCCATGCCAGCACAGCAAAGCAAACAAACACTTAAGGGGAAAATGTCTTATGGACTGAAAATCTAGGAGGAGCCTTCTAAACACCTAACATAGAAAATTTGCTGGAAGTCTTCAGAGACATAGGAAGTTAATGAAGCTACCTTCAAAAAAAAGTTTTTGTGTAGAAAAAGTAAATAATCCCATAGTCTTATACTCTTTTACTTTGCTAGGTCAAAATTACATTTTAAACAGAGGGAGGGAAGCTCATACTTATAATCTCAGCACTTAGGAAGCTCTTGGGTGGCTAAAGCTGGAGAATTGGCAAGAGTCGGAGGCCAGCCACCAGTTATGTAGTGAGTTCCATATCAGCCTGGGCTATAAACTAGAACCTGACTCAAAACAAAGCACCAGATAAAATTTTACAAATTTAAATATAAAGAGGGAAGGAAATTAATTGTCAGATGCACCCTATAATCACACGGTTTGGAAGATGGAGGCAGGAGACTTGCAGTTTTGAGGCCTTTACTACAATCAAGACCGTGTCTCAATTCTCCTCTCTCTCTCTCTCTCTCTCTCTCTCTCTCTCTCTCTCTCTCTCTCTCTCTCTCTCTCACACACACACACACACACACACACACACACACACACACGAAATGGGGATGGTGGTACAAGCTCAGCAGAGGTCTTCAGAGAAAACTAAGCAGATAGGGCACGCAGTAAACAGCAGGTCTTTCTGTAGGGACATCTGACAGCCCCACAGGAAGAGAGTATCATCAGTATTTCCTGGCTATTCTTGACCATTAGAACTTCAGGGAGTTAATCTAAGGGCCCTGTGAACCATATATTCAGGTAATGGCACACTCTTTTAACCTTGGAAAGTCAATCATTTGCTAAAAGGAATCTTTTCGAGCAGACTCATTCAGCCACTTCGGGGTTCCCACCAGTAGGCTAGACTCACACAATGTCCAGAATCACAAAGGTTTGGACATGGAGACAATGTGTCACAAGTCAAATAGTGGCCCAGAATTGTGTGCCTGATATTATGGAGCAGCCTAACAAGGTGAGCCGTCCAGAGATGATCTCCTGAAAGCAGTGACCTTAAGGTTGGCTCCTACTGAGTAAAGACTATTGGAGGAAGATCTCTTCAAGTACAGAGGACCACAGAAATTTAAGGATGAAATGAGTTCATTGTGGAGGAAGACGGGTGGTAAAGGAAGGATGGGTAGATGGAATTGCTGGCAATTCTTCGTGTCTGGGATAAAATATGGAGCAAGGAACAGCCTAAAACCTACTGAGGACTAATTCTATTTACTTTTGTTTCAGATAAATACTTCATCAATTGTAGGCGATCTAAGGAAGTGTGTAAATGAACGCCAGGTTGTAGTAGCCACTTCCTGTGTTCCAGTTTGTTTCAGTTAGTGTCCCCTTTCACACTGGGAGGGACAGCAGGACCAGGCTAGAAGACACTGCCTTCTTGCAATGGCCAGTCACACAACCCGCAACCTAATTAGGTTTTTTCTCTGGACAGAGATGCTGGCCAAGCTCCGGAGACTATTTCAAGAAAGATGTAAAAGTAGAGATGAGGGGGACAGCTGGAGTCTATCTGCCTGCAGAGAAGCAGAAAATGGGGAAGATGTGCCCATAAGCTAAGTTTAAATCCCAATGGGTTATCAATCGCTAGTCTCATGTGTATGTGTGTGTGTGTGTGAGAGAGAGAGAGAGACAGAGAGAGACAGAGAGAGAATGAGAGAGAGAGACAGAGAGAGAGAGAGAGAGAGAGAGAGAGAGAGAGAGAGAGAGCGAGCTGCTGAGCTAATGTGCCATAGGGCAACTACAAATGTCAGTTTTTCCCTTCCATCCTGTTTGATGTGCTCTGGCTTGGCCAGCATCTCTGAGCTTCTTAGGAGTCTCCACATGTGGGAGTTGAGAGTATAGGAGGCCAAGGGAGGAAGGTTCCAGTTCTTTACTCAGATAACATGTTCACTACCACGCCTGGTTTTTCTGCAGTTCTGGGCACGGATCTTAGATGCTCTCTCTTGTGTGTCAAGCACTTTACCTCCTGAACTGTCTTTACTAAGCACTAAACCTGTCTTTACCCTTTGACCTTAATGTTAACTCAGGACTCTTGTTGTTGAAACAGTACTTCATGTAGCTCAGGCTGGCCCTGAACTTGCTATGCACTCAAGGATATCCTTGAACTCATGATTCGTTTGCCCCCACCTCTTAAGTGCAGAGATTGCACCCATGACTCATCAAGTCTAAGAAACTCAAGAGTGTTAGAAGTTCCTCCATCCCTCATGCCTCCCCCCATTTCTTCATTTTGTAAAGCATGGAGTTGTTGTATGCCCCAGGCTGGCCTTGAACTAGAGCCCTCTCTCCTCAGCCTCCTAAGTGCTAGGATTAGAGGTGTGCACTACCACAGCCTGCTTTAAAGAACACTTATTTTATCTTTTGATTTCTGTGATGTGGGGATCAAACTGCTTTGCTCACACTAAGCAGCTGCCCTTCCTCTGAGCTGCACCCCCCAGTCCATAAAACTCTCTTCCATTTACACTTCTTTCATGGCACATCAAAGGACCCCTCCAAAACACTTGCATTTATCAGATTACTATTTGCCTTTTAGCATTACATATTTGTTAATATTATTAACATCTACATTTTAAAGTTTACATTTATATATTGGTTCAAATATAATTCAGGATAAGAACTTGTGATTCATTTCTCAGACCATAACTTCAACTCTTTTATCCTTATTGCTATGGTCAAACTTCTTAAGTGGCTAAAAATTAGTTTTAAGAAAAACAAGCTTGTACTTCAGTGGGCTTTTTAACTGAGTGAATGAGAGTGTTTGAATCAATGAAGAAAGCCAAAATTGGGTTAGAGATAATATGTCAATCAATAGTCAAGAGTATAGACAACAATTTTAATTCAATTTAAGATGTTTAAGGAAAATTGCTTCTCTACAGAAGTTTGTCTGTGCTTTGCGCAGGCCTCACTTAAGTATTTTCCTACATTCAGTGTCCTCCCATGCAAACAGCTATGGAGGTGGCAGTCTACAGATGGAGCTCACTGCTTCCCACATGCAAACAGCTACGGCAGTGTAGAGATGAGCCCACCGCTTCATCTGCTATATAGTTTTCTGCCTACTAACAATCCACTTTGAATTCCCAAAAGTAGCTTGCTTTTTTAAAAAAATCACTTTCTTTCAGTAAAAATAAGGAGTTCGGATCTGAAAAATTGCTTTCAGGAGACTAAGGTCAAAGGTAAGAGATTAGTTCAGATGAAGGAACAGTTATGAGGTTAGGGGATTTTAGCTGTCTGTTTCATTTGGGATTTTCATTTTTCTTCTGTTATGGAAAAAGAGATAAAGGGGCAGACGCCTGCAGAAGGCTGGTTGCAAAGTCTGGGTGGTAATATGATAAGACATAGAAAGAAAGTCAGAGACTGAAACTCAATTTACATTCCAGTATGTTCTTACAGGATCAAGAAACGCTCGGGGGTCTTACAAAAGTGAGTTATTACAGCGTTAAGGTTTTTTTTTAAGTAAATAACAAAACAAGACAGATTATTACAGTTGTGGTCCAATGAAATCTTCCCTGAAGATCACTGGGAACCCGACAATGTGCATTATTCCATCAAACAGTATCGACTGTACTGAGTCCTCCTGAGTCTCCACACACGCCTATGTTCGATCAGGTTATAGAAAGTTCACCTCCCATCCACCAACCAAGATAAAGACCTCTCAGAACGTATCCAGTGAGGAGAGCTTGGGGGAATGGGATGGTTGGGATAAAGGAAGGGTGGATATGGGAGCAGGGAAGTATATATCTTAATTAAGGGAGCCATTTTAGGGTTGGCAAGAGACTTGACTCTAGAGGGGTTCCCAGGTGTCCAGGGAGATATCCCCAGCTAGTTCGTTGGGCAGCTGAGGAGACGGAGCCTGAAATGGCCCGATCCTATAGCCATAATGATGAATATCTTGCATATCACCATAGAACTGTCATCTGGCGATGGATGGAGATAGAGACAGAGCCCCACATTGGAGCACTGGACTGAGCTCCCAAGGTCCAAATGAGGAGCAGAAGGAGGGAGAACATGAGCAAGGAAGTCAGGACCGCTAGGGGTGCACCCACCCACTGAGATGGTGGGGCTGATCTAACGGGAGCTCACCAAGGCCAGCTGGACTGGGACTGTAAAAGCATGGGATAAAACCGGACTCCCTGAACATGGCGGACAATGAGGGTTGCTGAGAAGCTAAGGACAATGGCACTGGGTTTTGATCCTACTGCATGTACTGGCTTTGGAGGGGCCTAGCCTGTTTGGATGCTCACCTTCCTAGACCTGGATGGAAGGGGGAGGACCGTGGACTTCCCACAGGGCAGGGAACCCTGACTGCTCTTTGGACTGGAGAGGGAGGGAGAGGAGAATTGGGGGAGTGGGAGGGAAATGGGAGGCTGGGAGGAGGTAGAAATTTTTAATAAAAAAATAATTTAAAAAAAAGAAAGTATCCAGTGGCCAGATGGCTTGACCAACCTGATGTCAAATAATGAATTCAAATCTATTTTGGTTTAAAACACTGAATCAATGCCTTACAGTTGAGAAATCACCTTGAATCATTTTCTAATCAATGGAGAACTACCATGGACCTATCTATTCCAACCCTTTAGTGGGTAACGCTTTATTTTTTTAGCATTAAAATTCATTTATGTATAAGCCATTGAAATCTGAGAACTTTGATATTTTCATGAGCTAGCCAAACATTTAGATCCTTGCTAACATCATATGAAAAACTTGACATTATTTCCGTTGCCCACTCTGCTGCCTCTTCAGGCATGTCTTTGATGGACCCCATCCGACTTCTTCCAAGCCTCTATTCTACAAACTGGAATCTCACTGACATGAGAAATTGAGGCCTTTTGCAGTGGAACTTTGCAAATCTATTCGCCATCACATTTTTTGCGACTGTTATTGTGTTTTGCACAATATGTTTTAGATTATTTTTTAATTGGTAGGCAAAATTGCATATATTCATGGTATGTAGCATAATAGTTTAAAGTATATATATTCTGGAATAGCTAATTCTAGCTAATTAACAAACGGATCACCTCACATAGTTATCATTTTCGTGATGACAACACTTAATTTCTACTCTCTGCATTTGTAATGACTACAGTGTATTGTTACAGCTGCCACACTATACAATCTACCTCTTCAACTTGTTTAGCCTGTCTACTTCTGCATCCTTTGATCACGACCTCCCAGCTTCCCTTCCTTCTAGCCATTCCAGTCTGTGGTAAGCATGGTTCTACTTTTAATTTTTTTTCTTTAAAAAGTGTTTTCATTACATCATATTTATGTGGAGGTCAGAGGACAACTGATGAGAACTGACTTTATTCTTTTACACTGTGGTTCCTGGGGATTTAATTTAAGCCATCAGACATGGAGCCATCTTGCCAACCTTTCCGTTCTATATTTCTTACCAGACTGATGTTTTTGTTATACTCATATGAGTCAATCAGCATTTGTCTTTCCACACCTGGTTTAAAATCCGTGTTACTATAGGATTCCTTTAGCATTGAATGGTATTCATTTATATATAGGTATATATTATATATTAATGTATATAATATCTTCTTCATTAATTCATTGATGAACACTTGGGCTACAATAAACATGGGGTACAGATCTCTCTTTGCAGAGAGAAATTGCTTTGGTTTCATATTCTTTGCATGTGCATTGGGTTTTAGAGAATACAGGGGCACTTTTTTGTTTTTATTATTTTTAATAACATTACATTATTAAATATGGGTGCATATGAGTAAAGGTACCCAGAGAGGACAGAGGTGTCAGAACACCCTGGAGCGGTGTCACAACAATTGTGAACCACTGATGTAGGCACTGGGAATCAAACTCAGAGCCTTTCTTCTGAAAGAGCAGTACATGCTCTATATCTCTGAGTTTTCTTTCCAATCCAATAATTTTTTCTTTGGCCTGGGTCTTAGTACATAGCCCTGGCTGGCTTTTACTATGTATACCAGATTGGTCTTGAATCCACGAGATCTGTCTGTCTCTGCTTCCCAAGTACAGGAATTATCAGTGTGCACCAACACACCCAGCCTCCAGCAACACATTTTTAATACTTTGAGGAACTTCCATGATGCTGTCTTCCATAGTGATGCTCATTGACCTTCCCACCAGCCATGTACAGGAAATCTTGCTCTATCCACAGGGTAGCCAATGCTTGATGGCCTTTATTCTTTCATCAATAGCCATTTCACAGAAATAAACAGTCTACAGTTTTTAATTGTGTTTCCCTGATTGGTGATATGGAGCCAGCCTTCATTATACCTGCTGGTCATTTGTTTGTCTTTTTTAGGCTGGAATATCACAACATTGACTAGTGGGCCTTCAACTCTTGAGCACAAATGATCTTCTTGCGTCAGCCTCCCAAGTAGCTGGATGACAGGTGCACACCGCCATGGTCAACTGGAATGTTTTCTTTTCAGAACAAACCATTTTAAGACATCACATAATAATCTCTGAGAAGCTAACCAACGATAAAGTATCATCTTACTTTACCATCTACAAAGTATCATCATGCACATTAAACTCTGATGTCCCAGACAAAGGAGCGTATCTTCAAATGGTGTGTCTCTTTTCCTTTTTTGGTTTTTTGAGACAGAGTTTTTTGTGTAGTCCTGGCTGTCCTTGGTCTACAGAGTGAGGCTAGGCTCGAACTCACAGAGATTAGCCTCCTTCTGCTTCCCAACTACTGGAATTAAAGGCATGCACCACCACAGCCCAGCTTTGTGTATACAAGTTTATCATTGAAGTGTATGCCATCATTTAATATATAATAAATAATAAGTAAATAAGTAATGTAACCAGGTGATGATGCAGAACTTTCGAGTCCACTTTGGACTTGCGACCTATCTGCACTAACAGCAAACTCCAAGGCCCTGACTTTTTAGTTGGTTAAGGTAACTAAAAGTGGTTTTTGTCTGCTTTCTGAGACAGATGAGTATTTGGAGGGAAACTCTCCCTGGATTTTTCCACAGGTGCAGTGTGGGTTTATGGGATGCTGGGAGGGTGAGGTGCCTGCGTGTCCGTGAGCAGATGTGCTGCCTGCCTGTGTATAACACAAGAGCAAATGCACCAACTTTCCAGTCACTTGCCTCCTCAGGGTTCCATCCTTTGTGTCCCTCCCTGTACCACTTAGCCAGATCTCATAAACGCTCAGGAGTATAAAAGATTTCTCTGAAGAAGTCCACACAGTTACCCAACTTCCTTTTTCATTTGGCTCTTCAAAGAGATTATAAAGCCCTTCATGACAAGCAAACATTTCTATCCAGCTGGAACTTGGCTTATTGGTAGAGCACTTGCCTCATACAAAACGTGTCACACACACACACACACACACACACACACACACACACACACACACATACACACAGTTCGATGTTTAGCAGACCCCCCCAGTCAAACGTATTTCCACCTCCTTTCTATTCCTGTTGATGTTTCCACACTGTAGTCCTGCATACATTTTGCTTTGAATGAATTACTATTGGTGGCAGAATTTTGAACAGAATAGATGTAACTTTGTAGTTAGGTGTGGTGTGGGGGAGGGTGTCCTCTGTGCCTCAGATTCCTCTCCCATTAAATGAGGAGACCAGCAGTGGTAGGCAGCCCCATCCGCCACCCTGGCGATTCCCGATAGTGCAGATTCAGATACTGGTGTAGTTTATATTATCTGCAAAATCCCATAGAAAATGAAGGATATTTTCCTAGAAACAAAGTCTTTGCTCAAAGTAATGTCTAATTGTCTGAATGCATTGATGATGGCTTGGGGACTTCACAGATGGGTTTAGGATATTCTCCTCCCTTGAGCTGAAGATTTGAAGTGTGAACAATGCCACTGCCAATCCAGCCTCCAGCTGGGACAGCCTGATGGTATCTCTAAAGGGCTGAGTCTTGCCAAGGAAGATTTGCTTCCACAGCTGGTAGGAGTCCAAGAATCAGGCAAGACAAATTGGTCAGCTAACTTACCATTATGCAAGAAGCTTAGCTCTTCACAGGCGTCTGTAATTCATGCCTCTACACTGGGAAACTCATGAAGGGTCTCCCACCTGTAGCAGGGAGCCTTTGGAACACCCACATCCCATTCTATGACTTGTTTTTTAAAAGAAGTCTTCTGCTGCTTATTCACCATCAGAGCATTACACAATAAAGTCACAATTATCTAAGAACATACTTGCATGAACATGTCCTGTATTTTTTTTCTATCTGAAAAAAAATCTGTGATCTCATGTAGCCCAGGCTGGCCTGAACTCAATATGTAGCCAAAAATGATGACCATGAACTTCTCTCTCACCTGCCTCCATATCCAAATGGGATTATAGGCTTGTGTTGTTTTACATGGTGTTGGAGATCAAAGCCCCCAACATGCTAGGCGAGTCCTCTACTGTCTGAACTCCATCCCCAGCCTCCAGTTATTAAAACTAGTGAGGAAAGTCATGCCCTCCAATTGCTTATAATCCACCTGCCTTACCTTAAGGGGCTGCCAATTTTATTATATTTTAAAATTCTTGGCTATTGTTATTATTTGATGCCTTGGGATGATCAAACTCAGGGCATCTCACAGACTAGGAAGCCTTCTATGCTGCCAGCCCCAGACTGCCAGGGAGTGAGCACCTGATATTCTTTTTTTCTTAGCCTTCAGTCATGAGGCTAAATATCCAGTTTTTCCTGGAACTAGCCCTTCTAAGTGCAAACAACTCTGGGGGAAAGATCTGTGGTTTGATATATTATCAGAGGTCATGGGTCAGAGTCCAGCTCCAGCCAGGACATAGAGAAGGAAATAAAGGTTTGGAAGAGTTAAGAGGGTGATGAGCACACATCAAGAAAACTGACTCCAGGTCTCTCTCTCTCTCTCTCTCTCTCTCTCTCTCTCTCTCTCTCTCTCTCTCTCTCTCTCTCTCTCTCTCTCTTTGTGTGTGTCTGTGTGTCTGTGTGTCTGTGTCTCATTCTCTGTGTGTGTGTCTCTTAGCTGGTTTCTGTATTGGAATGCAAGAAAGGAACTGTAGATACTAATTGTAAAATAAATGCTTACGTGGTGTACCTATAAATTTTCATTGAAAATGCAAAAAATAGCAGCCACAGCGTGTTTAATCCAGTCACCACCCGATTACAAACAGACCCCCACCATATCCAAGAAGACGATAGACGGAGGGGCCAGCGAGCTGGGAGACAGATGCTCAACCTCCAGCAGCGAGCAAGGAAGTGGGGGACTGAGACGTGGCCAGCTCCCTGGGGGGAATGCGCACGCTGGAGAGCACCAATTATCATAATTGAAGGTAATGGTGCCGAGGCGCCAAGGAGCGCCGCTCTGTTTTACTTCACTCAACCCGACCCAGACGCCGGGCTCGGCTCCTCCCCGGCCGAGCACTCACCCTCAGGGACTTTTCGGGCTCGGTCCCACCTCGGCTGCGACTCCCAGACCCAGCCGCCCTCAAGTTCAGGTGCGCACCTCCCGCGCGCTGGCCAGTCCTCCCGCCCGCCCAGCTGCCCGCCTGCCTCTCTACCCTCTAAAAGAACGATGAACTAGGACAGATGCTTTGTTCAGGACAGATCTCCCAACTCATTCAATAACTTAAGCCATCCCTATGCAGAACTTATAAAAACAAACAAACAAACAAACAAAAACCAAGCGGAAAAAAAAAAGCCAAGGGAACAGCATTTTGGTCCCAAATGGTACCGATGCCCAGCCCTTCCCCTCCCAAGTCTGAGAGGACTGACAGCTTTTGACTGGGAAGCTGTGGTTCAGCTTTCCCCACTCCCCACAAACAGGTTTCAATCAGCACTTAACTCAGAGATTCACAGTGAGGAACAAACACAGGGTCTCACAAAGGCTAGGCTAGCCCTGTACCGTGAGCTACACCTCCAACCCTAGGGGATTTGAGAAGAGGTTTCAAAAACAGCTCAGAAACACAGGGTGGGAGTGTGGTGGGCACGGCCAGCTCTATTGAACCTTTGTTTTTCTCCAAGATGGAATACCTGAAATTTCAATTTCAAGGAGTCTGAAGAGACAGAGCAGCACTTTTCCTGGCATTCTGGGTTCAGAGACAAGCAGAGTGCGGCGTATTTGTTCTTTTTTTTTTTTTTTGGTTTGGTTTTACCAGTTTTCTTTTATTATTATTATTACTTGCTTAAACGATTGATTGGTTATTTTTGGTTGATTGGTTGGTTGCCTGACTGATTTCTAATTACAAAAGTAACACATCGCTGTAGGCAACTTGGAAAATTCAAGCAAATAAATATGAGAACTCTTGCTACAGTCGGGCACAAGCTCTTAGACAAGCTGCAGTTCCGGGGACCCATCAATCACAGTAAGGAAGTGGCGGGATGGCGGGGTGGGGCAGTGTTAGCTTGGGGCTCAGCTACAGACACACCTGCGACTTTAGGCAAACATCACAACCCTCTCTAGACTTCTGCCTGTCTTTGTGGGGAAGTGCGAGGGGGTGTGTTTTGCCTGCATGTGTAGTACACTATGTGTGTGCCTGGCACCCGCAAAGGCCAGAAGGGGAAGCTGGATACCCTAGAACTAGAGTTACAGGGGGCTGTGACTAGAGGACACAGGTTGGGATCTAGGTGTGGAGAGCTGGCCGTTTGGAAGAACAGCCAATGCTCTTCTTGACTGGCTCAGGAGTCCTCCAGCCAGTCCTCTGATGACCCCAGCTCTACCCCTGGACCCACACAGTAGGAGAACAAAACAAACTCTTGAAACCTGTTCTTTGAGTTCCACACAACTGTGGTGTGCACCCACCCACCCATGCACATATAAGAAGTAAATTAAATGTAATTTTTAGAAGATCTTTGAGAAAATAGAGTAATCAATTTGGTAAAGGCAGTTAATACTCCATCCAAACAACACACAGGAAGGAAAAGCCTTCAGGAAGAGAAAGAAGTTATTTACGTACTGTAAGGGGCACACGAACCAGTAGGCACCAGGTAAGAGGAGTTCGGTGGGCCAAAAGTAGACGGTGGGATGTGTGCAGTGTACATTACATAATTCAGTGAAAACACCCTTGTGCAACACAATATCACGCACAATGGGGACAGAAGAAAAGAAAGAACTTCCCAGAAATGAGTGCTGTCTGAGTAGAGAGAGGCTAGGACTCCCAAGTGACCAGTTATTCCAGGGGAGGACGCACAGAGTAATTATAACTTTCCAAGTCTCTTTCAACATCATGGTGCAGTGATTACAGCTACAGCATCTAGTAATCATTGCTTTTACTATAGATGACAATGCTGTGTCATTTTCTGAACAACGAACAGTGCTGGGTGGAAAACTCATCGAAGGTGGAAGAACCAAGTGTCACTCCCCTGAGCTACTCAAGATCAGACATGGCAGCTGTAGAGATCAGGGTAGTTTTCCACTCAGAAAGGACCATGCAGTCTGTGGCTGGGGCTGTTAAGGGACACCCCAGTGTCTAACCCACAAAGAAAGCGTGCAAGGGACTTTCCCAGACTGCGGCCCCACCGTTACTCTCATAAGTAGAGCTCATTGGTGTCTAATTACAGGCAGGGCTATAGAGAGCCTATGTGTTACCTTTAGACTGCCGAGATCCAGGATCCCAAGAAACTTGGAGACACTCTGGAAATTGATGTGGAGTCTCCAAACCTATATTGTGTGAGGCATGTGCATGCTTGTCCACGACCCCCAGTCAGGTGTCTAAAAGACACTTCTTCACATCCACCCTTTTCTGCATTACCTATGGGAATACTGGCAAATTCTGCTTGGCAGGTTCTGCCTCCCTTCCTCCTGAGTTATTTCACACCCAGAGCTCCAGACAAAAGCAGCAGCAGCAGAAGACAATCTAGTGGGTCTGTCTTTTTGTATTCCAGTGCCGGGGATGGAACCGGGGGCCCTGAGCATGTGGACAGGAGTTTTACAGAGCCCTGCCCCCAGGCCGCTTGCTCTCCTGCAGAGCTGAAGTTTGCTCTCTTCTTCTTGCTAACACCCTATTCTTTGATGAGCACATTGAGAGGCCCCCAGAACCAGACCTCCAGAGGCAGGAAGAGAATAACTGTAGCAAACAGTCTAGCGGCTTTTATCTCCTGAAAACACTGTCTGCCACTGCCCCCTCCACCCCCTTTGGGACAAAACCAACAGCTCTGGTAACAGAGGTTTTGTGTCAGGTCATCTGATCCTCTTTTGTTACATCTCTGAATTCTTACCAGTCCATAATTCAAACTGGGTGTGTGAGCCTGTAGTTCCGGCACTTGGGAGACAGAAGCAGGAGGACCACAGGTTTAAAACCAGATTGGACTTACATAGATAAACCATATCACAAGAAAACCAAAGCAGACAGTGGGGGACATCTTTCTATTTATTTAAAATAAAGTGTTTATTCTCTGAAGAATAATCATACCCCAAACTCCCTACAAGGTTGTGAACTACCACCTGCTATCAATCAGTCAAGATCTGGGTGTGCTGTGGGACACCTTTGGTCCCCATTACTCTGGGAGCTGGGACAGGAGGATTGCTTGAACCTGAGTTGAAGGCTGGGGTTACAGAGCAAACCCCTGATCTTGCCATAGCAACCATTCTTTCTTAAGTCAACACAGGGACATTGGTATCTGTTACCACTTTTATTTCCAAAGAACAAAATGATTACAGCCGGCTGTGTCTCAGGGCAGGCATCCTCCCAGTCAGATGTCTTACAACAGAACTCTATCACCCTCTTGTGGTGACAGGGAAGCTGTGCCCAGCTAGAAAACCAGAGCCACTGCTGTTGATGGAGCTTTCATTGGATGGTGGCAGTGAAAGAGGAGCCCCTGCCACCAGTTTTCAGGGCTTCAGAGAGTAGCAGTCGAGTTTCCCTGTATGCATTAGGAGGAGAAAACATTCCTTCTTCGTATGCTATGAATGGCAGCATAAATAAAATAAAATGAAAGTACAAATAAAACCCCCTTTCAAATGCATGATGGTCAAAATACAATAGTGGACCCAGGAATAGACTCTGCACAGCCCCAGGCACCTAACTTTCAAGGTGTATTTATCAAAATACACTTTGGAAATCAGAAAGCCTCATCAACAAATGGCGCTGGGGAAACTGGATTCCCACATGTAGAAAAGACTGAAACTAGATCCCTACCACTTTGTACGAAATCAATTCACAGTGGATCAAAGACCTAAACCGAAGTCTTGGAACTTCCAGAGGAAAACAATTTAAGTTACAGGCATAGTAGCATCTACCCCATCTAGGTCCTGCTGGAGCTCAGGAAGGGACTGGTTGTGTGGAATGATACCCACAAGATCTCCAAGACACAGGATACCCCAGAAGAGCTCCAGTGAAGATCCAGTGAGGACGGTGTAGCAAAAACCAAAGGCCTTGAAGCAGAGCAATAACTCAGTCAAGCTGTTGGGTCGAAGGGGTACACTATATGACACACTGGAGCCTCCAGCACCACCAGGATGGATGAAGAGGTGATGGAGAGGTAGGAGAGAAGGAAAAGCAGAGATTTTCTGGTTTTGGGTGTGGTTTCTTGTTCTGTTATGGTTTATTGGGGGTTTATTTGATTGGTTGGGTTTTGTTGTTATTGTTCTTGCTTTTGTTTGCTTGCTGCTTTGTTTTGTTTTATTTTGGGGAGGATGCCACAGGATATGGAGGAATATGTGGGAGCAGGAGGTGAACAGAATTGGGGTACATAATCTGAAATCCCCAAAGATTCCATAAAGAAGTTTAAAAAATATGGCCCACCATGTTCATGTGACAGGGAAATAAAGTGAACGGTTCACATTATGAAAACTGTCTGTGAGTTGTACAATTGGTTACAAATAAATAAATATGAAAACAAGTAAACAAATGAAAAGGATGCGGGAATAGGCAGAGAAGCCCAAAGCACAAGAAATAATCCCAAGGGACTGACCAAAGGGATTGCACAGGACAAAAGGCACTGCCCAGCAAGGGGACACAGGCAGGGTAAAGTAGCAGCCAACTCTGCGTTGGGGGGGAGAGAGCTGGTATTTAACTACACAAAGAAATACAAAACTTAAACACCAAATAAATGAGTTTTCTAATCAGTCGGTGGATTGTGCAGACAGTTCTCAAAAGAATAAATAAAATGGCCAATAAATGTTTGAAAAGTTGTCCAACGCTGAGTCCTCAGAACAAAGCAATTCCAGCCTGCTCTGATAGTTCCTCTTGCCCCAGTCAGAAAGGCTGTCATCAAGATAACAGGTCGCTACTGTGCTGGTGAGGGTGCGGGTAAGGTTTGCCCACTGCCGGCATTCAGGGGCCTCAGAAGAGAACATCAGATGCCCTGGAATGTGAGTTACAGGCAGTTGTGAGCCACTGTATGGGTGTTTGGAACTGAACCCAGCCCCTCTGCAAGAGCAGCAAGTATTCTTAACTGCTGAACCACCTCTCCAGCACCCTCTCCTTTTTAATGTTCATAGTGGGCATGATGGGCATAAACTAACTGCACCAAAGTCTGAATGTGTTCACTGATTCTGTAAATTGTGCTGACCAACTTCATCTTAAAAAGCACAGAAACATGAGACCCCCCAGATACACTGAACAGAGGTCCTCTCCTTTCTGTGCAGTACAAGATGGGTAACCAACTAAGCATGGTTATGCTGCTCGAACATGAAAGCCTGGCTCAGACTCACAGGAAAATCCAGCCTCCAGATTGGCAGTAGTCGCCAGCCTAGAGTGCTCAAACCCATCAACAAGTCCATCTGGGTACCTGGAGCTGTGGAAGGCCACATCCAGCACTGTAGCACTGTTTGGATAATGAAAGTTGTCACATTTATCTCTGACGGAGTCGGTCAGGTGACTTCCATGGAGTCAACGTTAGCTGTCATGAAATCTGAGCTCAGGACACCAGCTACCATACCAAGGCCTAGAAAGCTACAAAGTGTCACAAGACTCACTGACAAGGCCAGTTCCTCCTCATCCTCCTCTCCAGCGTACTATGGAATATGTTGGAAGCCAAAAGGAAAAGGGAGGGGGGGACAAACAGGAGAGGGCAGAGAGGGGAGAGAAGGGGAAGGGATGGGGGAGACGATGAACACAGGAAGGAGAGAAAGGAGGTAAGGATTTCTGAGAACGAGATTTGGGGTATTTTCTTAACTCTCAGTTTTCATTGGAGGAATCTGCCTGCCAGGTGCAGTTGTCAGTTTTCCCAGTGTCTGATCTAATGGCCAGGCTCCTGTTCAGACAGTGCCTTTCTCCTGTGGAAAAATGCTGTCTGGGAAACCCCTGCCTTGACCTCTCCACTCCAGTGTGTTCATAAACAGGAACAAGTGGAAATCAAACTTCCACTCGACACTGAGCCTCCCACTAATCAGAAAGAGGCTCCAACAGAAGGAAAAACTCCATGGTACCCACATTTGCTTCTTTTCCTTTTCAGATTAATTTTTTATTTTTAATTGTGTGTATGGGGGTCTGGTGTGTACACATGACTGCAGATGCCTGGAGAAGCCAGACAAAGGTGTCAGCTTCCCTAGAGCTGAGTTACAGGTAGCTGTGAGGCACCCAATATGGATGGCTGGAAATCTTTTTTTTAAAAAACTTTATTTATTATGTACACGGTATTCTGTCTGCATTTATGCCTGAAGACCGAATGAGGACCTCATATCTCATTACAGATGGTTATGAGCCTAATGTGGTTGCTGGGAATTGAACTCAGGACCTCTGGAAGTGGAGCCAGTGCTCTAACTACTGAACCATCTCTCCAGCCCCGGGTACTGGAAATTGACACAGTTCCTGTTATGGTTAAGTAAAATGACGCTGTTCCCCGAGTGCCCGTGGGCATGAGGGGCAACAGATCCAGGATGGGAACCACATGTGGGTGAGAGATGGAGATGGGGCAGCCAATTCCACAGGAGCTGCAACCATGGTGGATCAGAGACAGACAGATAGGCATGACATGCAGAGTACGGTTGGATTGCTTATTTAGTGGGTTATGGAGGAGAAAGGGGGGAAGGGAAGGAAGGGAGGACAAAGGAAGAAAGCAGAGAGCAGAGAGAAAGGGGAAAGAGACAGAGGGGGGGGGAAGGGGAAGGGAGGGAGAGGAGAGGAGCCTGGCAGCAGCTACTTCTTTGGGAGAGAGACAGAAAAATAAAGACTCACAGCAGGCAAGAAGGAAGATCTGCCTGCCTTGGTGAATGGGGAAGGGAGTGGGCAGGACTTGTCTCTTAAAGGGACAGGACAGACCTTACATTTCCATCTCTTTTTTATAATAAAAAGGCAGGAAGTTAGGCACAACAGGTTAAAGGAATTGGGGTGGCAGATTCTCAAGACTGCTTCCTGCTTATTTGTGGGTATCATCTTGTGGGGTGAACCTGAGAAAGCTGGGTGCTGATCACATCCTGGTGTAGCTGGTCTCTTTGCTCCTGTCTGGTGTTTGTGGTATGGAAATGTCTGGTGTCTCTTACACCTGTTTAAGGTATTGGCAGAACAGAGGACAAAATTAAGTTTAGGAAAAAAAAATTTTTAGGACCACAGAATTGAAAGGGGTGTATCTGACCTGTTTAAGGTGGATCCTTCAATTCAGCACCCTGGAACTCACAAGAATTTTTTAGGTTTGTGAAAACAAAGTTTATTTAAAACAGCAGCATATCTATATCAGAATGACTGTGACAGATATTTTTGCACAATAAAAAGTATTTTTAAGACTATGGAAGGCAGCTTGAGAGAGAATTTTGATTAACTTGTATTTTTCCTCACATCTTTATAACTTGTAGATATATACCTTAATAAATTTTTTTAAATTTGTATTTTACTGAAATTGTTTGATGAAGTTGTCCTTTTAACTAACAAAACATCTTGGCTGTCAAACTGCATCAGAGATCTTTGAGAAAGAACAAAATTTTACTTAAGTTATAATTAGAAACAACAGAGAACTTACTTGGTTGGCACCTAGAGCTACTCCTCAGGGTCCCTCCATGGTCACTGGAGGATCATATTTGCATTTTGCTGTTTAGCGCAGGGCCTACCAGGCTCCAGAAGACCCTGTGGGCTAAGAAATCTGTAGGAAGACAAGCCTACCTTGACCTGAGCAGCTAGGCTGTCGATTTCCAGCGATTCTGTCCACTGTCTGGTGATCTTCAGTTTAAATGAAAAGCAGTTTTCCCCGTGGTCAGCACTTGGTAGTTGAAGCAAATTTCAGATGGATGTTGTTTTGCACCCATTTGTCTTCTGTTTTCTTTCTTTCTTTCTTTTTTTGTTTTTTCGAGACAGGGTTTCTCTGCAGCTTTAGAGCCTGTCTGGAGCTAGCTCTATTAGACCAGGCTGGTCTCGAACTCACAGAGATCCATCTGCCTCTGCCTCCCGAGTGCTAGGATTTAAAGGCGTGCGCCACCACCCGGCTTTGTCTTCTGTTTTATTTGGGAGGAAATAGAGTGCTGCTGCTAGGAAACCAACCTGTCTCTTTTTGTTATGAAAAGTTTTTTTAATAATTAAATATTTAAATGTAATATTCCCCCAGATCTCTGGGCAGGTGAGGGCTGTTACTGGGTAGAGATGAGTTATAACTACAGTATACATGTGCCTGGAGAGCTGGGTCCGAGCTTGACTGTACTGGCTCTCAACTTAACAGGTAAGATTTACATTCGTAAAAAGACAGAACAGAAAAAAAAACTGCTGCTATAGAAGGTTATTGGCAGAACTGACAATAGTAGAGAACAGCTTAATATATTTTAAAGAGGGCTGTATTAAATATAAAGTATTTTTGTAAGAGACCTAAAAGTACAACAGTTTTAAAACAATGAGGACTTATTGCTTTGTAGTCTGGAATGAGATACAATGAACAGACAATTATAACATTTAACAGTAAACATAGGTACATTTAAGTTACATGTGTGCACACATACACAGAGAAAACAGGAATTGGGTGAAGTTGATGCTCTTGGTGGGCCCTACCAAAGGCATGTCACTGCACAAAACACACAGGTAACAGAGTCAGCAAGAGAAACTTGAAGACAAAACATAAATTAAACTGGGGGACCAGGCATAGCCTACTTCAGTAAAGATGGCGGGACTTGGTCCACCTGACCTGGCTCTCAGTTAAGATGGCAGTTTAAAGTCAGTTAAGATGGTGGTAAAGGTCACCTGACTTCAGTCCAAATGGCAGTGGCTACATGTTGTATGAAAGATGAGGACTTAGAGGCATGACCCTCTTGCCAATGTCACAAGCTTCAGCAGGGAGCCAAAGGCTGGAACTGAAAATAGCTGCCTCATGGATCTGATCAATCTTGTTGGGCTGTGGTTGGCAGGGGCAGTTTGAGGAAAGCTGAGCCAGTAGGACACCAGCAGAGCATAGTTTGAGGGTTTATACCATAGCTGAAAATGTGAAAACCCGTGAAAAAGACTGCAGGGTTTATCGAAGAGTGTCCCTCTCTTTACAGGCTATAAGTGTTAAAGCCTGACTGGCTTTGTTCTGGGTGACTCAGAAGCCAGAGAGGCTTGGGGCCTCTCCCAGCAGTCTCTCATGGCGGGGACCACTGACGAGTGGTCAGAAAAGAAGGAGAGAGAAAAAATTCAAGGAGCCCTGGGCCCCTAGTTGAACGTACCACACAGCATGTGCAGTGCTAGCACGGGAGGACTGACCCTGGGTTGTCCAGTCACGTTTTTAGCTATGAAAGCAGCGAAGAAGAGCTCAACTGTAACTGTGAAGGCTGTGGTTGGGGGCTGGAAGGGGAAAACTCACCACCGAAGCTGCTTGTGTGCATAGGAGGTAGGCGTTCAGACCAGGGAACATGTGGTTTGTTGTGGAAAAAATACCCAGTTCTGGATCCTGACCCCAGGAGAGGGGCAGGAGAGCCTCCCGAGTCTCAGGCACCAATATTATGGTAAAAATAAAAAATGACACCATTCCCCAAGTGGCCTGTGGGCCACGAGGGACAGCAAGTCCCAGGCAGGGGATTACATGGTGGGTGAGAGACCGAGAGCAACAAGTCCCAGGAAGGAAGGTGCATGGTGGTTGAGGACACCAAGACAGATAGGCACACCATGCAGAATGAGGTTGGATATTTAGTGGGTTATGGAGGGGAAAAGGGGAGGAAAAGGAAGAAGGGAGAAGAGCAAAGAGGGAGGGGGGGGAAGGGGGAGAGGAGAGGAGTCATGGCAGCAGCTACCTCTTTGGAGAGAGACAGAAAAGGAAAGACTGGCTGCAGGACAGGAAAAAAAAAATCTGCCTGTCTCAGTGGATGGGCGGGGGAGGGATGGGGTGGGGCTTATCTCTTAAAGGACAAGGACAGATCATTACAGTTTCCTCTACAGGAACAGTGGACATTCCTGTTAAACTATCTTTCAAGGCTCAATATCTGGTTCATTTTTCATGGACCACAAATGGGAAACACCATTCCAAATCAATAGAAATGAAGATAATTTCATCAACCAGACTGAAATAAGGAGGTCAACCATAATGTTGTGTGGTCCTTTCCACTCAACTAAATCTGGATCCATCATAGCCCAACCACTCCACCATGACCTCCACTCTGAATGCCAGAAAGGCACAGAAGAGCCTGGACTGAGAGTCGCCTTGACAGGAGCACTGGCTCTGGGCTTGTCAGGTCTCTTCCTGGCTGCAGATCCTCAGCTACAAGATGAACTCGGTGGAGAAGCGAATTCTCCACACAGCAGCCATTCAGGAAAGCTAAACTCTTTTGTACGACTTGATCACACTGGACAGGCTGAGAGGCTTACTGTTAAAGTCAGGCCTTTATTTCTGGTCCTTGCAAAGAGCCCAAGACCCAGCTGAGGGCTCTCATGCTTTGCCTGCAGAGATTATTAAAGCAGTTGGGAACCTCTGTCACTAGAGTTTCTGATTTGGCAGGTTTGAAAGACGATCTTCAAACTTGCGTTTTGAGTAAATTCCCAGGGACTGCTGCTGCCTGAAGCCTTAGGCGTTAGACCTATATAGGGGCAACCAAGTTCCCCAGAACAGAGACTGTAAATGAGCTGAACAACGCGGTTACAGACTTCTGACAGATTCCTCAGCCAAAGGACTCTCGAAGTCCTCTGTCAGTTAGTTCCCACAGTTGAGACAAATACCTAAGAAACAGTTTAAAGGAGGAAAAGGGGTCACTTGGGCTCATGGTTGTCAGAGTCTCCGGTCCACGAGCATCAGCCTGCTACACTTGGGCTCAGGGGCAAGGCTGCATTTTGGTGGAAGCTTATGCTAGAAAACAGCTGCTCACCTCCCAACAAGCTAGAAAGCAGGGACAGGAGATCCCCTTGGAGAGCAGGCCTCACTGACCTAATTTCCTCCTGCACTAATCCCCGTCTTCCGAATGGTCTGCCACCTCCTAACAGAGACACACAGGCTGAAGACCAAGTCTCAGAATATGACCTTAGGGATCATCTCAACTCAGAGTGTAACAGCCCCTGATGAGAAGACAGAGTTTCAGCAAGCTGAATGAGAGCCATCTGGAGTAGACTAACTGATATTTCGCTTGTTACCTTCCTGGTTTGCTTTACACTCAGCCTGCCTCTTCAATAACTGCATTGGTTTCATTAATGATTATGGGCTTCTGAATTATGGTCCAATAGTAAGCTTTCTGTCTAGAAACCTCCTGCCCTCACATTTACCCAAAGCATCTCTTTTTCTTTTCCTTTCTATTTTTTTTTTTTTTTGGTTTTTACATCTATTTATTAGTTTGTGTGTGTTTGTATACACAAACACACGTGCATACACCACTGCACACTCATGCTATGTTATGGCACTTCGGTGGAGATTAGGGGACAACTTGTGGAGCTGGGTTTCTCTTCTTTCCACCATGTGGAATTTAGGGACCTAACTCAATTCATCACGCTTGATGGCAAGCAACCAGCTAAGCATCTCACTACCCCCAAACTATTTTCTTGAGTACCCTGGAGGTGATGGACTAGGGTGGTGAAGGGCATAAGCTTTAAAGCACCACTTACTGGTGTGATTTTATTTTTTCCTAATAGCAATGAATTTAATGGGGTGGGTGGGGGTGGAGCAGGAACCACCTCACGGGTTATTTAGAGAGAAAACATGACGTCACATGCAAGGTTTGAGCACACTATCTGTGACGGAGAAAACTCTCCCAATGTGCGGCAGTTATTTTTTGTCACATTTTGTGAGAAAACTATGCAATCTGAGGCTTCTTGGGCAAGCCATGCGTTTTCAGGTTGTGTAATCTAAGACGCACCAGTATGTCATTAGTTTTCCCCATCTGTTGTCTTTGTTAGTGTTTCTATTGCTGTAAAGAGACACCATGACTCACGGCACAGCAACTCTTTTTTATATATTTATTGAGCTCTACATTTTTCTCTGCTCCCCCTCCCTGCCCCTTCCCTCCCCCCTTCAATCCTCCCTCAAGGTCCCCATGTTCCCCAATTTACTCAGAGATCTTGTCTTTCTACTTTCTACTCCCCAGTAGATTAGATCTATGTGAGTCTCTCTTAGTGTCCACATTGTTGTCTAAGTTCTCTTGGGATTGTGGTTTGTGTGGCTGGCTTTATTTGCTTTATGTTTAAAAACCACCTATGAGTGAGTACATGTGATAATGTCTTTCTCACATCATTCAAAATGTTTCTAGCTCCCTCCATCCATTTTCCTGGGCCTGACATGGGCTTTTGAAACTTCAAAGCCCACTCACATGACACATCTCCTCCAACAAGGCCATACATCCTGTCCTTTCCAAATAGTTCATCAACTGGAGACAAAGTGTGCACGTATATGAGCCTGAATGAAACCAGGCCATCTCACATGCTGATGATTCCTTCTACTCCTAAACTATACTTATCGGCCTCCATACTGGCTTTTGAAAAGTCCACCTCCCCAGACACAGCTATATCACTGGCTCTGGTCTATGTCATAGGCAACATGTTGATATCACTGCCCTCTTTATGGTGAAATACTCCCAACTTCTGCTCAAGTCTTGAGGTTGCTAGAGAGAAAACACTTGGCTCAAGAGCCCCTGCTCCAGCCTAGGGGTAGTCCATGTGTACGTCAGCATGGAGAGATGATGCTGGAGGTAGACTATGCACAGCATGCTTCTTGTTCTGCCAGGACGAGGCCCACTAAGACAGGGGGCTCTCTGGAGAGAAATAGACATTTTCTGTCATACTGAGAACTGACCTTTGACCACATAAGAAATGAATAAACACAAACAAAAAAGTTAGGTCATCATAAAGGTCCATTGTTTTTTAAAACGTGCATGTTGGAGGTCAGAAATACTCTCTGTTCTTTCCTCTTAACTCCCCATTAATAATATGAGCTCGGGAAATGTCAGCTGAATGTTGGCATTTGTTTGCACAGGGAAAATATTTTTGTTAAGTGAAATGTTCCAATTTATACTTCCTGAGACTCCTGAGTTAAATGAGTGTGATGAATTAAAACCAGCACCGAAAGAAAGGAAGGAATGGAGGGAGGGAGGGAGGGAGGGGGGGAGGGAGGGAGGGAGGGAGGAAGGAAAGAAGGAAGGAAGGAAGGAAGGAAGGAAGGAAGGAAGGAAGGAAGAGTCTTAGCTTCTAGCAGCACAAGGTCAAGTGGACTCACCCAAAACACTTAAAGCTGTATTAATAGCCTGTAGACTAAATGGGGTCTCTCCTTTCTCAGTGCCCACATATCCAATTAGGAGGTCTTTTGGTCTTCCAGTGACATGTGAATTCTAAGTTCCAAGCATAATCAGTCATGTCTGAATTCTTCCAAATCATCATGAAGCAGATTAAGCAGAGGACTAAAGATCTCAGTTTTCTCTGTTATTACCTATATATTATCTATATCTATATATGTCTATATATGGCGTATACACTATATTATATATACACCTATATATATATTATTCTATATATTATCTTAGTATTTCTATATTATACATCAATAAATATTAATACTACAATTACTACCAGGAGTGTGGGGATAAGAACTTACAACGTAGCTGGTCAGTGGTGACACACTCCTTTAATCCTAGAACTTGGGAGGCAAAGGTAAGCAGATCTCTGAGTTTGAGACCAGCCTGGTCTATACAGGAAGTTCCAGGACAGTCGGGGCTAAACAGAGAAATTCTGCCTCAAAAACAATATAAAATAAAATTAAAAAAAAAACTTCCAGTGGTCACAAAGACTTAAAACCAGGAAGAAGGTGAAGAAGTGGGCACTTGACGTGACCAGAAAGCAAGATGGAGGTTTGACAGATAAAACAGGAGAAACCAGGATATGCTGGGAAGTGGAGCCACATGGGTGAGAGCAGGGACAAGCATGAAGGTGTGGCAGATAGCACACAACAGGTATCAACAGAGCAGGTGCCGTACACCAGGAAGCGGAGAATATGAATACCTCCTAGAACATGCCTCCTAGAACATGCCTCCTAGAACATACCTCCTGCAGAGGGAAGCCGACCCCAATGACCTAGAGGTTCCGGATGGTGAGAGGAGGTGAAGTAGATAGAACTAGGAAAGGAAGGGTCTTGAACAAATGAAAAGAGTACTCCTGGGTCAGTGGGACAGCTCAGTGGATGATAAAGGTACTTCTACTAAGCTCGGTGGGTGATAAAGGTACTTCTACTAAGCTTGATGACCTGAATTTGACCCCTGAGTCCCACATGGTGGAAAGAGAGAACAGACTCACACAGGTTGTTCTCTGACCTCCACATGCAAGCCACAGCAAGTACAGTTACACACATGCACGCACGTATGCACACACAACATGTGCACGCGCACGCGCGCGCACACACACACACACACACACACTGTAATTAAAAAAATAGACTGCTCTTTTAAAATAGTGACCAGGCACGGTCTCTCTAGCAAACTGCTTCTGCAGGCCTGCAGGGGGTGAGAGAATAGGTAAGATGACCACAGAAGCGTGTTGTGGAAGAGTGTACAGTCAGTCTCAGTGCTCCGAGGACGAGCTGTATCTGAAGGTCAGAGCGTTCTCGGCTGGGAAACAGCGTTCCACAGAGATAAAACTCATTCCTGGAGAATGAAAAGGAACTCTTAATCTTCTGATAAGCGTGGCAAAGATGCAGATACAGAAGATAAAAATGTGTCTGTGCTGTTAAACTCTCTTGACCCAGGCAATGATAAGATAAAATTGGAAACTCTGAGAGTGGTGTAAGGTGAGAATTAGCTAGAAAGTAGCAAGAGAGGAAGGGCAGGACCGGAGCAGGAAGTTCAGGGAAGTGGTGCTCAGTATAATAAGCACTTGGCTTTTCTTTGGAATTCAGTTGGGAGTGGCTGCTCGGTCTTTATCAGAGGAAAGATTCTTTGGTTTTTCAAAGAATACGTCTGTCCTCGGCGAGGCCAGCAGGAGGATAGAGCTACTGCCTAATGTGGGAGGCAAAGGCGAAGGAGGAGGACGGTTGTGGTAAGAAGTGATGAGTTCTCTATGAACAGTCAGCCCTCTGTGTCTGAGTCCTGCATCTGTCAGCTAAACTCAGTGCAGAGCAAAGACTATTTTAAAAGTTTGCATCTGTAGTGAGAACATAGGCTTTTTCCTTTTCCTCCTCCCCTCGCTCATATAGACTCCCCCCACCCATAGACTTTTAAAGAGTTACTTATTTTTAACTTTATGTTTACATGTGTATGTGCACCACGTGTGTGCAGTGCTCTTGAAGGTCAGGACAGAGCTTCTGATAGGCAGTAACTGAAATGAGTTCTGGGAACCAAACCCAGGCTCTCATCAAGAGCAATAAGGGCTCTAACTATCGACCTATCTTTCTGCACCATGTGCAGACCTTTTTAATTGTCTTTACTGTTCAGCATCATGATATAGCAATTATGTACACAGGATTTCTGTTGTTTAAGCATATAATCAATCTAGAGATGATTTGTGTATACAGGAAGGTGTGCAAAGGTAGTACATAAATACTTTGTCATCTTATAGAAGATACTTGAGCATCTGCAGATTTTGGCATCCACAGGAGTTCCGCTTCCAATTCCCAGTGAATACCAAGTGGCACTGAAGATAGTACTAACAGGATATGTGTTATGTGGAAGAGTTGAGCATGAAGCAAGCTCTACCCAGAAAAGTATAAAGATGGTGGTTCCACTGCCTTAGAGGGAGACCAGCAATAAATAAATAAATAAAATAGTCTTTAAGTGGTAACAAGTGTTGTGGAGACTGATATAAATGGGATTGGAGGGTCTAGCTCCGTGGCTCAGTGGATAAAGACAGTTGTCATCAAGCCCAGTGACCTAAGTTCCATCTCCATAACCCACATGGTAGAAAAAGAGAACCAGCTCCCACCAGTTGCCCTCTGACCCCCGTGGCAGATGCCTCCCTCTCAAAGAAATAAATGTAGAATTTTTAGAAATGGGGAGGAGGAGAAAGAACCAGAATAAATTGAAAGCGGAGGACGTCAAAAGCTTCTATTTGGTACAAGTGTGAGATGACCATTTGATGACACAAAGGCAGATGCTGAGTCAGAAGCTGAGTTAGGAGGCTGCAGTTCTGGGGAGAGAGCTGGGCCAAGAATGGAAAAGCTGAGTATCAGACATAGCAACAGAGCTGCAGAGGGCTGGGCTGAGGGTGGGAAAGCTGAGTATCAGACATAGTAACATTGCCAAGGGCTGTGAACAAGGAAAGGGCAGATGAAAAGACCCCTAGGGTTGCTTCCATGTGGTTGAGGTTCTGAGGTTCCATTTTTGAATAGGGATGCCCACAGTAATCAGCAAAGAGGAAGAAAGAACTCAAACTATTTGCTGCCCTCTGCCTCACTAGCTTCGAGGTGTCTCGTGATCCCTTTGCAGATAGTGCATGGTTCACAAGACCCTAATCTCCAGGGATGCCTAGAATATCCTTTCCCTTCTCTCCCCTCCCCCCCCCCCCCACCCCCCCGTGGACTTGCACCAATGCCTAAGAAGAGAAGAACTCCAGGCCCCTCCCCGTTACTAAACAGTCAATACTAGAAAGACCCATTCAAGTAACAGGCAGCACCACATAATGTGGCCACTACCTATAAGTTAGGGTAACTGCACCAGGTGCACCCCACACTCTACTACAAGCGGCATGAGTAGCAGGGATATTTGGTGGGACACGGGGCACTAGCAAGTGCACCTGCTCTGCCTCAACCCTCCTGTAACCTGAAGCCTGAGTAGGGCTCTGAGGAAGCTGACACTCCAGTGCTCTGGACTCTGCCTCTCTTCCCAGAAGAGCCTCTGGTCCAGGTTGGCCTTGTTCCATGCACACCGTGGGTTCAGGTCTCTCTCTCCTAGAACCTGCCACAAAGGTTCTAGGAGAACCTTTGTACTGTGTTCTGTTGATTTGCCCCTGGCTGTTTGAAATGTGCTTCACCTGTGTCTTCCTCTGATTTGCCTTTGGAGCATGACCGTCGGTGAGCTGTTTGACTTTTTGTTTCTCAGTGTGTCCCCTCTTCTAGCAAGATCTCTCCTTCTCTGTGCTGTCAGAGCATTAACCGCCTTGCTTCTACTTTGGATATGGCGCTCCTTTGAACAAATCTAGTAGGGCTGGCCTAGCCAGCATGAATTCTCTTACTTTATTTTGAAAATTAGGGGTTAGCATTCTAAAGGATGGACTGGCTGAGTATAGTGATATGGACCTTGGGCCCAGGAAAGCCATTGGAAGGCCAACCAAAGAGGGACCCACCATCTGTCCCCATACAAGTCCATCCCTTCTCCCTCCCAAGCCGTGTGTGCTAGCTGCTCATCATTTATATAATCATTCACAGGTGGGCCTCAAATTATTTGAAAACTACAGCACATAGCCTGTTAGGTTCTTTGCAGAAGGAGTCCTGAATGTGGTATCAGGGACAAGGTAAAGTCACTGTTAGAAGTTACAAAGCATGAGAGCCATAGGAATTCCATTCAGATTACTCTTCACTCTGGGTCTCCCAGTCAGGGGTACCAGGCATATTCCACTGGTTTTTCAGTCCCATCAATCCAGATACCATATAACATCAACTTTCTCACCACGAGGCAGGATCACATACACTTGCTTGATGCCACTGTCAAATGGGAACCTCCTGAGGAGGCAGGCCATTGTAAAGACTGTTTTGGGTTGTGAGCATGTGGGAGGGTAAGCAGACCATTTTTCTCCCTTTCCCAGCCCTCAATAGCTCTGCTCTTTCTATGAATAACAGAATGAGCTGGAAAAATAAGTTGTCTAATTTGTATAGCTAGGAGGCTGAAGAGTTAGAATGCAAAAAAAAAGTCTGACTTTATAAACCCATGCATGCTGTTTTCACTGGTTGCATTGTTGCCTCTATGTGAACTTACTGTATAATTGATTCTTGTAGCAAGCATTTAAAGTTTATTGGAAAAATGAATATGTAGAGCCATACAAATTTGGGGGTTCAGCAAGCCAGCAGGTGATCCTTTACACCGTCAACTACAAAGTGATTTTTAGTGTTTCTAATGAATGTAGATTTAATTTTGTCTTCATAAATGAAACAATAGTTAAAAATTCTAACAACACTTTTTGATTGTCTAAAAACAGTAGGGAGACATTCTGTATGAGCATTATTTGTGTGTGCACAATGACAAATACCTCTAGAGGAGAATGCTATTGATTTAAACATTGTGTTGTCTCCACATGGGCTGGCAGTATTCCAAAAGTGAAAAAAAAAACATTAAAAACTACTTTATCATTGTCAGCATTATCCTGTTTGTAAAATTCATTTCTGTGACTTATCATGGTTGGTGTGAGAGAGACCAATCTTCCCACTCCCTCTTGGATACTCTTATTAGCTACTTTTTCGGTACTGCCATAAAACATCACAACCAACTCAACTTACAGAAAAAGAGTTTATTTGGGGCGTATGGTTTCACGGAGTAAAGCTCATGATGGCAGAGTGATAGCCTTGTGAGCGGAGCTGGTAGCCGAGAACTCCTATCTTGAACTACAAACACAGAACAGAGCTTGAATTCAAAATGTCTCAAAGTATTGAGCCCTTAAAGCACTGTAGGGGAGGCTTAGGAGGTGACATATTTTCTCCCAGTAAGGCCATACCTCTGAAACCTCCCATAAGGGGAGACCCAGGAAGCAGCCTCACTCCTTTGACAAAAAACAAGCAGAACATTGAATTCTGGCAATCACGCAACCAACAGTTTTAAAGTCAGCCCAGCAGATTCAGTTTGAAGAACCTAGAGAGAGCAAGATGTTTCTTGCTGCCTTCTGACTCCTGGAGGCTCAGGCCTCACAAAAAAACCACCTTGGGGCCTTGGTCTTATCTGGAGACTCTGGGTCCACACTCACCTCCAATGCCTCTGGCCATTTTCCCAAGAGGTAGCAAATGAGACTCCAAGCATCCAGGGGCAGGACCACACAGGCCAGGTAACCATTTCGAAATCTCAATTTTCCTAAATTTCTCTCTGGTTGTTTGGGAGTGAAAATGTCCAGGGAAAGGCGTAATGACAATGAGTCAATCAGCATTTTGCAGCCTGTTTGAACCATCTACACTGTTCTCTCCTCAGAGTGAGTCTGACCTGAGCCTGCAGGAGCCCTTTACAGGAACACACATTAGTGCAGACACTGTGGAGAAACTGGTCGACAGTCTGGTGCCTTCGCTGCTGGGTGGGGAGTTCTTTGTCCCTGCCTTCCTGTACACCTACCGAAAGTTTACTGTCATTCAGAACCTGCTGTTCCTGCAGTGAGTGCCCACCACCAAACCCAGGGGTCTCAGTCCCTCCTGGCTGGTCCTGAGGAGTGCTTTGTCCCACCTTAAACCAGAGTATTCTCTGGTCCAGCGGAGTGGTTTGTCCCCACTGTAAACCAGAGTATTCTCTGGTCCTGCGGAGTGATTTGTCCCCACTGTAAGCAAGTGTTTTTTTCTGGTCCTGCGGAGTGATTTGCCACAATCTAAGCCAATGTGTTCTTCGATCCTGTAGAGAGTGCTCTGTCTCACTCTAAGCTTCTTTAACACTGTTATCAGTACCCAGTGACATCAGCCTAGACAATGCTTCCCCCAGGTTTCATCCTGAGGAGTAGGAGTTATGAGCTGATAGTCTTATGTGTGTTGCTGTCCCCTGTACTAGGAGGAAGCTCTATGTTCTGAGCCTCATTGTCTGAAGCCTCACACAAAGCAATTCTCCCGTTTGTAAAGGAAGTTCTGGAATCTATATCAGAGGCACACAACAGAGCTATATACAGAGCAGAGACCCCTGGGAGGGAATCCGAGGAACCTGTGCCCCCTGAGATAGTTGGATAGAAATGTTTTGGCTCATTCATTGCACAAACATACCCTACTATATGCAGGTTCACTATCGATCCTGAGACTAGACAGAGCTCCCAGGTCCCTGGACTTTGTTTCTCTCCTGGAATTGTCTTGCCCCCTAGATTTATTCCAGGTGGGGAACCTGGGACTCTGCAGGTGACGTCCTTCCTGGTTTCTTCTAGATCTTCATACTCCCACCCTTATTGCAACAAGGATGGACAGGGAAAGAAGCGAGTGGGCTCTGGGTAATGAGGGAGGGCTGTCATCTCCAGAATGGGAATATTTGGGTACCAAGAGCAGGAGATGGCCAATGTCTAGGTCTCACACACCTTTTGATTTCTACTAGAGTGCTCAAATCTGGGATATTGCCTACAAAGGGAAGAAAGTTACAGGGGGCAGGGTTTTCGAAAGCAGGGGAAGAGAGGGAGTGTGGAGAACCAGGTCTGGCTCCATTAGAGCCTGGGCAGAAGCCCATAGAGCCCTCTGCTCACACAGACCTCCACCTCTACCCTCTATGCCCATTTGCATATGCCCTGAGCATCCTCTGCATGGGAGTCCTCCATGAAAGGCCCATGGGAGAGCAGAGCAAGAAGAGACCAGGCCTCTGACTCTGCTGCCTACACCCTGCCTCCAGCACCATCTGCACCTTCCTGGAGACATGGCTGGACATGTACCCTGAGGATTCTTGCCAGTCCTCAGACCTGTCCATTCTGAACCAGCTGATGGCGTACTTGCTCTGAACGCGCCCTGCTCAGATCTGGCAGTCTGTGCCCATATGCTCCTGACCCAGCTGAAGGACAAAGCAGCCAGTGAATTGAATCAAAGGGTGAGGAAGTCTCCGGTAAATGTCATCTTGTGAGGAGGGCTTGGGGAATGCTCCTGAGCCTGCTGTTTGCAGCTGTCTGTCACTGCACCCTGGCCAGGCCAGGTGTCCTTTTGTCTGGGATTCTCAGCAAGCATTGGAATTCCTTAGTATTTGGAAAGGCTGTAAAGGAGGTCTCATTCTGAGCACGTTGTCTCCTTCTGTACCTCCATTGCAGCTTCCCCTCCTACAGATACCCACGTCAGCAGCACATCTGTCTCCATTCTTAGATCTGGGGAGTCAAACATCTGCTGACCCAGAGCTTAAAGTGTGTTGACCAGCAGTGAAGACATCCACTCTGGAGCCAGAGAACACAAACATCATCAGAAGATTCTCACACCTCTGCTGTTGGAGCCAGATGTGGCAGCAATAGTCAGCAAACCTGTTCGCAGCTGCGGATCCTGTGTCTCTCATCATGCCAACAGACAATCCAAGTTCCACACATTTCATCTTTGCTGCAGTGGGTCTACCTCCCCAGAGAATGGCCCTGCCACCCCCTTTCCTCCTCTGGCGTCCCATCTTACACCTGCTCTGCATATAGCTCTAGCCCTGTACACCCCCCCAACAGCAGTCCCACCACCACTGCAGGCTCTAGCCCTGTGCCCCCTCTCCACACCTCACCACTGCTGGCCTTACTCTCTCCTAAAAAATCGTTATCTTTCCTGATTCTTTTCAATATTCACTTTATTAAGGATTGGTTTGAATAAATTCTTAGTGTTCATTTACATTGCACAAGTCAGTCATGAAGTCTACACACCAGGCTGAACAGGGTCTAGCAGTGTCCTCCCGTGGACTGAGGCTCCAAGCAGACCATATGGGTCCTGTGGGAGGCTGCATACCTGTCATTCCAGGAGGAAAAAGCCCCTGGCTCCACAAAGACCCAAGGAATCCAGACAGTGGAGGCTTGCTGCTGTGTCCTGAAGCAGCGGTCCTAATGGTTGGGGATACAAACGTTGTGGCCAAACAGGTTCTCCGGAACAGGAGTTTCTGTCTACTCTTGGGCTCCATATCAGATAAACTGGGCAGCTGTCACCTCCCAGGGAATGAGATAAAATGCAATGGGCAGGGGGCTGCTCCACTTGGCTGTGTACACATCCACCATCGAGTTTGCAGTGCACAATTTGAAGACAGGAAGTATGTTCTGCGTGGTTTCACTCTGTTAAAAAAAAGTCTGAACTATGACCACTTTCATAAACGATTGCCCAACCTTTCCACGGAGACAGAAGGTGGACGGGCAGTGATGAAGTCAAGACTGTGGGAACTGAGGGGCTCCTGAGGGGATGCCCTGGAAGTTACCCCACCGCTGTCACTGTATGCACATGGCTCTCCTCGGGCTTGCCATTGGCCACTATCTATATTGGGTCTGGCACATGACCCTGGCCAGTTAAGGGTAGTCAATATGGATAAAAGCTGTGTGTAATTTTAATAGTCACTTCAGGAATATGCTGAGCTGTAAAAGCAATGTAATTATACTCTAAAGAACTTCCCATTGAGCCTAGGGCATGTGTTCTGCATAGAACTGGTCATATCTCAACCTGCTGTTGGCATGCTGACAATGCAGTGTATGTACATCTTTGTGTACAGACGCTGTAGACTTATGTAGGTTAAGATGCTGTGAATCAGCTGAAGAAGTGGTTCAATGGTTAAGAGTTTGCTGCTCTAGCAGAGGTCCTGGATTCAATTTTCAGCATGTTGGGCTGCTCACAATCACCTGTAACTCCAGCTCAGTGGATCCAAGGCCCTCTTCTGGCCTCCACAGGCACCAACACACATGTAGCATACACTCATACAGTTACACATACATACACATAAAAGTAAGTTTCATGCTTTGTTTTTGTTTTGTTTTGTTTGCTTGAGGCAGGGTATCCTGATGTAGCTCTGGCTAGCCTGTAACTCACTACACAGACCATGCCTCACACTCAGAGACCTGCATCCTGAGTCCTGGGGTTAAAGGTTATGTAGCACCACAGTCAGTAACATAAGAAGTCTAAAAAAAATATGCTACAGGTGTACTGGACACTGGAGATTTGTCAGTTTTATCCCTGAACATTGTGGCCACTGGAGACATTTTTGAGTAGACTTTATGATACCTGGTATAGTTCCCAGAGCCCTGGCTTTAGAGCTTGTCTAACTTGGTATTTTGCTAATATCAAATTAGCAATTACTTTTTTTCATTCTTGCCAGTCCTCAGACCTGTCCATTCTGAACCAGCTGATGGCCTACTTGCTTCTAAACATGCCCTGCTTAGATCTGGCAGTCCGTGTCCATATACCCAACTCAGTTGAAGGGCAAAGAAGCTAGTAAATCAGAGTTCAAAGTTGAGGAAGCCTCAGTTCAGAACAGGGCATTCTAAGGGAAGGCTCCAGAGGCTGCTGTCTGCATCCTGGTTTGGGCAGATATCATTTTATAGAACAAGGTCTGGGATTATCCAACAGGATGGGTTTCCTCTGTCTTTGGGAAAGGTTAGAAGAAGGCTCTCTTCTATCTCCTTCTGCAACTCCACTGTAACCTCCCATCTCAGGCTGCCTCCATCCTTAGTGCATCTTTTCTGTCCTTAGGTCAGCAGGTCACGTGTGAGAGGCACATTCACTGGTGACAATGAAACCAGTCATTCTGGAGCCAGAACCAGCCTGTGTACCAGACACCAGGTGCAACAGCAGCCTGGCCAGCACACCTGCTTCTGTGGTGAGTCTCCCGGTGCATCAGCAAACACACCTTACCTTTCTCACATCCCACCTGTGCCGCAGTGGGTCTGCCTACTGAGGAGGTGGCCACGCCAGACCCAGCCCATCCACTCTGCAGACAGCACCAGTCCCGCTATCTCTCTTAGGCTCACCTTCTGAATTCTATCTAGGAATAGTCCCTATACCACAGCTGGTCTTCACCTCCCTTGAACACTTATCTTCTGCTTGTTTTAGATGCCTGTTAGACTGTTTTTAGTACAACTCCTGTGTTGATCTGTTCTCTGTTGTTTGACTTGGACAAATGTACAAACTGGCCATGCTGCAGTTCCCTGCAGTGTTCCTGTGCTACTGAAACCCTAAACAGACCACAGGGGTCATGCAGGAGGCTATATATATAGAGAGAGCGCATCCCACAAGGGGAGAGTGGGAGAGACGACAAGAAGAAATGGACTCCAGAGCAAATCAATCCTGCCTCAGCCTCCCAAGAGCCAGACTCACATGTGTAGCACACAGCAGGCTGCAGTATTGTTTACTGTTGCACATGAGCCTACCAAAGGCACTCAACACACAGAGCTAGGGGACTGATACAGACCTTCACAGCGCTATAGCATCTGTTCACTGAGAACTGTTAAGTCATTTTTCTCAGGGTCAACTTTTGCCAGCTACTAAGTGGAAGTGGATCATTCAATACATTACAATTACCTCTCTTGTACCATGGACTGGATGAAAAATCACAGCCCCCTTGAACAATCCAAGCTCTGTAGCATCTGCTCTTGCAGCCTGATTTTGCACTGATTACCGTGACAACATGACAAAGATGCTATTAGTTAAATCACCAGTCTGAATGGGTGAACCACTCTACTTGCCACCACCAGAGGGAGACAAAGATCTGTAGCCTGGCAGGGTGGGGTGAGGGGGGAATAGGATTGGAAAGTTAGGTAGGGGTAGTTTTGCTTCCAAATCCAGTTGCTCCCTGAACCCCAGCCTTTGCTGACCCTCCAACTCCTGGGAACTCTCTGGCCTGCCGTTGCCAGAGTCTAATAATCTCCATCAGACTGGACGCTACACACACAATTCTAGAGCAGAGTTCCAGACTGGGGCCTGAGAGTGGCGGAAACAGGGCTTGTCTTGAAGAAATGACAGCCCTTCAGATTTCGGAGTACTTTCAGGAAACAAGTTTGCACAATAGCCAAAATCTATGATGCTTTAGACAGAAGGAACACTTTTTCTAACTTTTGCTTTATAAATGAGGGCTGGAGGCCTCTCTCTTCCTGTCCCTTCCCAGCTTGCACCCAGAATCCTCCCCCCCTCCCCCTGCCTCATCCTCCCGTCTTTGGGGCCACAAAATCCCACAGCTCAGCCTGTTTGGGCTCTGGGGACCTGGAATTGAGTGCACCCAGGCCGGTGGGAGGTCCCCTCCTTCATTTGACTGCCCGGAGCAAGGTAGGCCTTTGTCTGAGAGCTGCTTGGCCTGCAAGGGGACCTGAAAATCTGCAGGAGGATCCATCGTTCTTTGGGGTGAGTGAGGAGTGAGTGCCCGAACCGCGGCAGCTGCCCGGTGAGGGACCACCGACTCTCCACAACCCCCCCTGCCACCAGCACACTTCCTGCTCTGCCTGCAGGGGTTATTCTCCCCGGATACTGCCTCTCTCTTCCTGTCCCTTCCCAGCTTGCACCCAGAATCCTCCCCCCCCTCCCCCTGCCTCATCCTCCCGTCTTTGGGGCCACAAAATCCCACAGCTCAGCCTGTTTGGGCTCTGGGGACCTGGAATTGAGTGCACCCAGGCCGGTGGGAGGTCCCCTCCTTCATTTGACTGCCCGGAGCAAGGTAGGCCTTTGTCTGAGAGCTGCTTGGCCTGCAAGGGGACCTGATAATCTGCAGGAGGATCCATCGTTCTTTGGGGTGAGTGAGGAGTGAGTGCCCGAACCGCGGCAGCTGCCCGGAGAGGGACCACCGACTCTCCACAACCCCCCCTGCCACCAGCACACTTCCTGCTCTTCCTGCAGGGGTTATTCTCCCCGGATACCGCCTCTCTCTTCCTGTCCCTTCCCAGCTTGCACCCAGAATCCTCCCCCCCTCCCCCTGCCTCATCCTCCCGTCTTTGGGGCCACAAAATCCCACAGCTCAGCCTGTTTGGGCTCTGGGGACCTGGAATTGAGTGCTCCCAGGCCGGTGGGAGGTCCCCTCCTTCATTTGACTGCCCGGAGCAAGGTAGGCCTTTGTCTGAGAGCTGCTTGGCCTGCAAGGGGACCTGAAAATCTGCAGGAGGATCCATCGTTCTTTGGGGTGAGTGAGGAGTGAGTGCCCGAACCGCGGCAGCTGCCCGGAGAGGGACCACCGACTCTCCACAACCCCCCCTGCCACCAGCACACTTCCTGCTCTTCCTGCAGGGGTTATTCTCCCCGGATACTGCCTCTCTCTTCCTGTCCCTTCCCAGCTTGCACCCAGAATCCTCCCCCCCTCCCCCTGCCTCATCCTCCCGTCTTTGGGGCCACAAAATCCCACAGCTCAGCCTGTTTGGGCTCTGGGGACCTGGAATTGAGTGCACCCAGGCCGGTGGGAGGTCCCCTCCTTCATTTGACTGCCCGGAGCAAGGTAGGCCTTTGTCTGAGAGCTGCTTGGCCTGCAAGGGGACCTGAAAATCTGCAGGAGGATCCATCGTTCTTTGGGGTGAGTGAGGAGTGAGTGCCCGAACCGCGGCAGCTGCCCGGAGAGGGACCACCGACTCTCCACAACCCCCCCTGCCACCAGCACACTTCCTGCTCTTCCTGCAGGGGTTATTCTCCCCGGATACCGCCTCTCTCTCCCTGTCCCTTCCCAGCTTGCACCCAGAATCCTCCCCCCCTCCCCCTGCCTCATCCTCCCGTCTTTGGGGCCACAAAATCCCACAGCTCAGCCTGTTTGGGCTCTGGGGACCTGGAATTGAGTGCACCCAGGCCGGTGGGAGGTCCCCTCCTTCATTTGACTGCCCGGAGCAAGGTAGGCCTTTGTCCGAGAGCTGCTTGGCCTGCAAGGGGACCTGAAAATCTGCAGGAGGATCCATCGTTCTTTGGGGTGAGTGAGGAGTGAGTGCCCGAACCGCGGCAGCTGCCCGGTGAGGGACCACCGACTCTCCACAACCCCCCCTGCCACCAGCACACTTCCTGCTCTTCCTGCAGGGGTTATTCTCCCCGGATACTGCCTCTCTCTCCCTGTCCCTTCCCAGCTTGCACCCAGAATCCTCCCCCCCTCCCCCTGCCTCATCCTCCCGTCTTTGGGGCCACAAAATCCCACAGCTCAGCCTGTTTGGGCTCTGGGGACCTGGAATTGAGTGCACCCAGGCCGGTGGGAGGTCCCCTCCTTCATTTGACTGCCCGGAGCAAGGTAGGCCTTTGTCTGAGAGCTGCTTGGCCTGCAAGGGGACCTGAAAGTCTGCAGGAGGATCCATCGTTCTTTGGGGTGAGTGAGGAGTGAATGCCCGAACCTCGGCAGCTGCCCGGTGAGGGACCACCGACTCTCCACAACTCCCCCTGCCACCAGCACACTTCCTGCTCTTCCTGCAGGGGTTATTCTCCCCGGATACCGCCTCTCTCTTCCTGTCCCTTCCCAGCTTGCACCCAGAATCCTCCCCCCCTCCCCCTTCCTCATCCTCCCGTCTTTGGGGCCACAAAATCCCACAGCTCAGCCTGTTTGGGCTCTGGGGACCTGGAATTGAGTGCTCCCAGGCCGGTGGGAGGTCCCCTCCTTCATTTGACTACCCGGAGCAAGGTAGGCCTTTGCCTGAGAGCTGCTTGGCCTGCAAGGGGACCTCACAGTCTGCAGAAGGATCCATCATTCTTTGGGGAAGAGATGGGCAGGCGCCAATGCAGGAGCTCCTCCAACAACATGAAAGGCAACATGACATCACCACAAGCCAGACATCCCGAAACAACAAGAATTGAACACCCTACCCCAGAAGATATAGAAGAAACCGACATTAAACAGTACTTTATAAAAATAATAGAGGACCTTAAACAGGAGGTAAAAAACTGCCATAAAGAAATGGAGATGACAAACAAAAAGGTAGACGAAATAAATAAATCTCTCAAAGATACCCAAGAAAAACAAGAAAAACAAGAAAAAGCAATCAAACAGGTAAGGGAAACAGTACAAGACCTGATAAATGAAATGGAGGTATTGAAGAAAACACAATCTGAGGGACGACTGGAAATGGAAACTCTGAGTAAACGAACAGAAACTTCAGAGACAAGTATTTCCAACCGAATACAAGAGATGGAAGAAAGAATCTCGGACTCTGAAGATACTATAGAAGAAATAAACTCACAGATTAAAGAACTAAACAAATCTAACAAATTCTTAACACAAAACATTCAGGAAATCTGGGACACCATGAAAAGACCAAACCTAAGAATAATTGGGGTAGAAGAAGGAGAAGAACTACAACTCAAAGGCCCAGAAAACATATTCAACAAAATTATAGAAGAAAACTTCCCCAACCTAAAGAAGGATGTTCCTATGAAGGTACAAGAAGCCTACAGAACACCAAACAGACTGGATCAAAAGAAAGCATCCCCACGCCATATAATAATCAAAACACAAAACATACAGAATAAAGAACAGATATTAAGAGCTGCAAAGGAAAAAGGTCAAGTAACATATAAAGGGAAACCTATCAGAATTACACCTGATTTCTCAATGGAAACCATGAAAGCCAGAAGAGCTTGGATAGATGTGCTACAGACACTTAGGGAACATGGATGCAAGCCTAGACTATTATACCCAGCAAAGCTTGCATTCACCATTGATGGAGAAAACAAGATATTCCAGGACAAAAACAGATTTAAACAATACGCAGCCACAAATCCAGCCTTGCAGAAAGTAATAGAAGGAAAATCACAAACCAAGGAGTCCAACAATGCCGACAATAACTCAGGCATCTAGCGACCCTTCACCAGCACAACTAGAAGAAGGGAAACACACAAACTCTACTACTAAAAATGACTGAAGTTAACAACCACTGGTCATTAATATCACTTAATATCAATGGACTCAATTCACCTATAAAAAGGCACAGGCTAAGAGACTGGATACGAAAACAGAATCCAACATTTTGCTGTTTACAAGAAACACACCTCAACCACAAAGACAGGCACCTACTCAGAGTTAAGGGTTGGGAAAAGGTTTATCAAGCAAATGGCCCTAAGAAACAAGCGGGTGTGGCCATACTAATTTCCAACAAAGTTGACTTCAAACTAAAATCAATCAGAAGAGATGGAAAGGGACACTTTATACTCATAACAGGAAAAATCCTTCAGAATGAAGTCTCAATCCTGAATATCTATGCCCCTAATATAAAAGCTCCCACTTATGTAAAAGAAACACTTCTAGAACTCAAGGCAGCCATCAAACCACACACACTAATAGTTGGAGACTTCAACACTCCTCTCTCACCAATGGACAGGTCAATCAGACAGAAACCTAACAGAGAATTGAAAGACTTAATGGAGGTAATGAACCAAATGGACTTAACAGACATCTATAGAACATTCCACCCAAATAGGAAAGAATATACCTTCTTCTCTGCGGCTCATGGAACCTTTTCGAAAATTGACCATATACTTGGTAACAAAGCAAACTTCCACAGTTACAAAAAAATATTAGTAACCACCTGTGTCTTATCGGATCACCATGGATTAAAATTAGAATTCAACAACAATGCTACCCCCAGAAGGCCCACAAACTCATGGAAACTGAACAGTCAACTACTGACCCACACCTGGGTCAAGGAAGAAATAAAGAAAGAAATTAAAGTCTTTCTTGAATTTAATGAAAACAAAGACACAACATACTCAAACCTATGGGACACAATGAAAGCAGTGCTAAGAGGAAAGTTCATAGCACTAAGTGCCCACTTAAAGAAAACGGAGAAAGCACTCATTGGTGACTTAACAGCACACCTGAAAGCTCTGGAAAAAAAAAGAAGCAGACTCACCTAGGAGAAGTAGAAGACTGGAAATAATCAAACTGAGGGCAGAAATCAACAAAATAGAAACACAGAAAACAATCCAAAGAATCAATGAAACAAGAAGCTGGTTCTTGGAGAAAATCAACAAGATTGACAAACCCTTAGCCAATCTAATCAAACGGCAGAGGGAGAACACGCAAATTAACAAGATCAGAAATGAAAAGGGGGACATAACCACAGACACAGAGGAAATTCAGAAAATCATTAGATCTTACTACAAAAGCCTGTATGCCACAAAATTGGAAAATGTAAAAGAAATGGACAGATTTTTAGATAAATACCATATACCAAAGTTAAACCAGGACCAGGTAAATGCTCTAAATCGTCCTGTTAGTCGCGAAGAATTAGAAACTGTTATCAGAAACCTCCCTACCAAAAAGAGCCCAGGACCAGATGGTTTCAATGCGGAATTCTACCAGAACTTCCAAGAAGACCTAATACCTATACTCCTTAAGGTATTTCATAATATAGAAACACAAGAGTCACTGCCAAATTCCTTCTATGAAGCTACAGTTACCCTGATACCTAAACCACACAAAGACTCAACCAAGAAAGAGAATTACAGGCCAATCTCACTCATGAACATGGACGCAAAAATTCTCAATAAAATACTGGCAAACCGAATCCAAGAACACATTAGAAAAATTATCCATTACGATCAAGTAGGCTTCATCCCAGAGATGCAGGGCTGGTTCAACATACGAAAATCTATTAATGTAATCCATCATATAAACAAACTGAAGGAAAAAAACCATATGGTCATCTCATTAGATGCTGAAAAAGCATTTGACAAAATTCAGCACCCTTTTATGATAAAGGTCTTGGAGAGATTAGGGATACAAGGGTCATTCCTAAATATAATAAAAGCTATTTACAGCAAACCGACAGCTAACATCAAATTAAACGGAGAGAAACTCAAGGCTATCCCACTAAATTCAGGAACACGACAAGGCTGTCCACTCTCTCCTTATCTCTTCAATATAGTGCTTGAAGTTCTAGCAATAGCAATAAGACAACATAAGGGAATCAAGGGGATCCAATTTGGAAAGGAAGAAGTTAAACTTTCATTATTTGCAGATGATATGATAGTATACATAAGCGACCCCAAAAACTCCACCAAAGAACTCCTACAGCTGATAAACTCCTTCAGCAACGTGGCAGGATACAAGATCAACTCCAAAAAATCAGTCGCCCTCCTATACACAAAGGATAAGGAAGCAGAGAGGGAAATCAGAGAAGTATCACCTTTCACAATAGCCACAAATAGCATAAGATATCTGGGAGTATCGCTAACCAAGGAAGTGAAGGATTTATATGACAAGAACTTTAAGTCTTTGAAGAAAGAAATTGAAGAGGATACCAGAAAATGGAAGGATCTCCCCTGCTCGTGGATTGGGAGGATCAACATAGTAAAAATGGCAATTCTACCAAAAGCAATCTATAGATTCAATGCAATCCCAATCAAGGTCCCATTAAAATTCTTCACAGAGATTGAGAAGACAATAATCAACTTTATATGGAAAAACAAGAAACCCAGGATAGCCAAAAAAATCTTATACAATAAAGGTACTTCTGGAGGCATTACCATCCCTGACTTCAAACTCTATTACAGAGCTACAGTATTGAAAACGGCTTGGTATTGGCATAAGAACAGAGAAGTTGACCAATGGAATCGTATAGAAGACCCGGATCTTAAACCACAAACCTATGAACACCTGATTTTTGATAAAGGAGCCAAAAGTACACAATGGAAAAAAGAGGGCATCTTCAACAAATGGTGCTGGCATAACTGGATGTCAACCTGTAGAAGAATGAAAGTAGATCCATATCTATCACCATGCACAAAACTCAAGTCCAAATGGATTAAAGACCTCAATATTAATTTGAACACATTGAGATTGATAGAGGAGAAAGTGGGAAGTACTCTACAACAAATGGGCACAGGGAACCGTTTCCTATGCATAACCCCAGCTGCACAGACTTTAAGGGCAACATTGAATAAATGGGACCTCCTGAAGTTGAGCAGCTTCTGTAAAGCAAAGGACATTGTCACTAAGACACAAAGGCAGCCTACTGACTGGGAAAAGATCTTCACCAACCCTGCAACTGACAAAGGTCTGATGTCTAAAATATATAAGGAACTCAAGAGACTAGACGGTAAAATGCCAATTAACCCAATTAAAAAATGGGGCGATGAACTGAACAGAGAATTCTCAACAGAAGAAGTTCGAATGGCCAAAAGACACTTAAGGTCATGCTCAACCTCCCTAGCTATCAGGGAAATGCAAATCAAAACAACTTTGAGATATCATCTCACACCTGTCAGATTGGCTAAAATCCAAAACACCAATAATAACCTTTGCTGGAGAGGTTGTGGGGTAAGGGGCACACTCATCCATTGCTGGTGGGAATGCAAACTTGTGCAACCACTTTGGAAAGCAGTGTGGCGGTTTCTCAGGAAATTCGGGATCAACCTACCCCAGGACCCAGCAATTCCACTATTGGGAATCTACCCAAGAGATGCCCAATCATACAACAAAAGCATATGCTCATCTATGTTCATAGCAGCATTATTTGTAATAGCCAGATCCTGGAGACAGCCTAGATGCCCTTCAGTGGAAGAATGGATGAAGAAACTGTGGAATATATACATGCTAGAATACTACTCAGCGGTAAAAACAATGACATCTTGAATTTTGCAGGCAAATGGATGGAAATAGAAAACACTATTCTGAGTGAGGTAACCCAGACCCATAAAGATGAACATGGGATGTACTCACTCATATTCGGTTTCTAGCCATGATTCTAGGACATCGAGCCTATAAGTTTGGGATCCTTGAGAAGATAATAAGAAGGTGAACTCCCAAAAAAGATATAGTAATCCTCCTGGATATTGGAAGTAGACACGATCCCCAGGCAAAATTGGGAACTTGAGGGTTGGGCAAGACTGGGCCAAGGGAAGATGGGGAGAGAAAAGTGTGAAGGGGAGAGCGGGGGGAGCTCGGAGGAATGGGGTGCTTGGGATATAGGAAGGGTGGATATGAGAGCAGTGAAGCATATATCTGAATTTAAGGAGCTACCTGAGGGTTGTCAAGAGACTTGACCCTAGAGGGGTTCCCAGGTTTCCAGGGAGACGCCCCCAGTTAGTTCCTTGGGCAGCTGAGGAGAGGGAGCCTGAAAAGGCCAGTTCCTATAGCCATACTGATGAATTTCTTGCATATCACCATAGAACCTCCACCTGACGATAGATGAAGAAAATGACAGAGCCCCACCTTGGAGCACCGGACTGAGCTCCCAAGGTCCTGATGAGGAGCAGAAGGAGAGAGAACATGAGAAAGAAAGTCAGGACCGTGAGGGAACCTCCAGCTGGCGACAGATGGGGAAGGTGACTGAGCCCCACATTGGAGCACTGGACTGAGCTCCCAAGGTCCCGATGAGGAGCAGAAGGAGCGAGAACATGAGGGAGAAAGTCAGGAACGAGAGGGGTGCGTTCACTCATGGAGACGGTGGGACAGAACTAATGGGAGATCACCAACTCCAGTTGGAATGGGACTGATGGATCATGCGACCAAACCCGTCTCTCTGAGTGTGGCCAACAGCGGGGGCTGACTGAGAAGCAAAGGAAAATGGCTCTGGGCTCTGATTCTTCTTCATGGACGGGCTCTGTGGGAGCCTTCTCAGCTTGGTCGATCACCTTCCTGGACCTGGGGGGAGTTGGGAGGACCTTGGTCTTAGCATAGAGTGGGGAACCCTGATGGCTCCTTGGCCTTGAGAGGGAGGGAGGGGAGGTATGGGTGGAGGGGAGGGGAGGGAAGGGGGAGAAGGAGGGGAGAGAAAGGGGAGAAGGAGGGGAGGGAGGGGGGAGGAGGAGGGAAGGAGATGGAAATTTTTAAATATAAAAAAAAAATAAACCATGAGAAAAAAAAAATAAATAAATAAATAAATAAATAAATGAGGGCTGGAAACCAGGCCTTGGTCCACTACTGATCTAAACCCTCAAAGGACTCCTGAAAGGAAAAAAAAAAAAAAAAAGATTTGCTTCATTGTGCAGGTGTGGCTGCAGATGCCCTGAGAATCCAGAAGAGGGCATCAGAGTTCGGGGAGCTGGAGTTATAGGCGGTATGGGTTATCTGCAAGAGCAATATGCACTCTTAACTTGTGAGCCCCCTCTCCAGCCCTGCTTTTTTGAAGTAGGGTCTCACACTGTTGCCCAGGCTAGCCTCAAACTCATGGCAATCAACATGAAAAGAGAAATTTTAGACATTCTTGTAAAGGTGATGGTTGGAAGAAAACGGTCCTACATTGTTTAGACCCTTGTGTCCTGAGGCCTTCATTCTAGAAAACAGGTTCCCAGCTACCTCTACAATGGCAGCCTGGGAAGAGGAAGAAGATGCCCTCAGTCCTCATCCATCTAGAAAAAGGGGGACAGCATCTGTTGACTTTCACACATTAAATCATCTGTAAATTCTGGAAACCCTTCAAGTGGGTTCAGAGAGAAAGACATATGGGAGGCTAAACTGATTTGTGTATTTTAGCTACACATGCTAGAAAATCCTCTATCAGACTGATTGTAGCATCAACAATTTAGAAACTGAGATAGGAGTATTGAAAGTCTAAGGCCTGCTTGTGCTACATGAATAACAGGCCAGCCTGGACCATACAATGACCCAGAAAAGAGATGGGAGAAAAGGAGAAGGTGTAGGGAAAGTAAGAGAAATTCCAAAACAAACTTTTCTGGAATTAGAACCTATGCTAGACCATAAGTCATAAGCCATGAGCCCCATCCCAGCCCAAAGCTGTCTTGGCATAGCCTCGGCATTGACTTGTGGATTCTAGTCTTAGAGGCAGTCGTGTACTTCTTGAGGAAGCTCATGGTCAACGGGTTTGTCTGTACAGCAGGCATTTCTCAGAGGTTTGGTCCCTGCTGCAAAAAAGGGATTGAAAAGCCTCTGTCAAAGAACACAGCTCACAGATGCAAGGCAGCAGGAATCACGTGTTCTCTGAAGCTCCAGAGAACCAAAGTGACCCAATGGTCTTGAGCATTGAGCACCAGGGAAACAAGGCGCCAGAGCAGTCTGGGGACAACTGGTAGAATCCAGAGTGGAAAACCATCAGTGTACCTGGTATCCAGTTCTAGCAAGGGCTGCAGACAACTCAGGACCCAGGGCCAGAGGTCAGAATAAACTCAGTACCAGTAAGAAAATTACCCTGCTAGGTATGCAGGCATCGGGGACACCAGAAGCTCTCTAAAAACCACAACCGGTGGTAATGTAATGTGGAGAGAGATGGCCTAAGAAGACAGGGCCCCCGTGAGCACACATAGGTTGTGCACTAGCAGACTCAGAAGATAGCTGGATAGTTTGACAGGAACTAAGGCAGTAGGGTAGAGCCCTGCCTGGTGTCCCGCACAGTGGACAGAAATGAGAAAGCACAAGAGATCCTCTGGACTGAGGGCACTTCATGGAGACCCTAGCACACTAGCTGTGCAAGGGTCCTGTGGAAGATATATAGGGTAGCGAAGTGTGTGCTACTGGGGGTCACTGGAGAGCCAGGAGAGAAAACCAAGTGAGGCACCTAAGAATATAGTGATTCAAGATTCAGGATAGTTTTGCAAAGCCCATTGGCTGCCAAGCATTTTCAGTGTAGGAAGGGCTGGCTTAATTTCTGTGTGGGAAGGTATGGTGTGCCTGTGCACATGGAGGCTAGAGGCTGATGCCAGGTCTCTTCCTCATTTGCTCTATCTTGTGCACAAGCACTCTACTGACTCAGCCATCTCCCCAGCCCAGCAAAAGTTAGAAAATGAGTGAAGCAGGCTTCTGTGGCAACTCGTGTTACAATATGGGTAGGCCAGCTTGCCTTTTTCAGTTGTATCTCTCAGGCCTCCACATTGAGTCCGTCTGTTGTCCCTCTGATGCCTGGTCCGGGCCAGCCTCCAGGATCAGCAAATTCAGGGACTTAAAGCAACAGAAACTAGGGAGTGGAAAGTCGGCACAGTAGTTAAGAGCACTTGCTGCTCTTGTAGAGGATCCCAGCTCTATTCCCAGCATACACATGACAGCTCACAACCAATTGAAACTGCTCTGACAACCCATGTTCTATAGCCACTCTGCAGACACTAGACGTGGAGATGGTACACATACACTGATGCATATAATAATAACTCTTAAAGACCAGACATGAGCCTAGCATGGTGGTATACACATTAGCACCAGCACTCAGGAACTGCGTGCGTTTGAGACCAGTCTGGTCTACATAGTGAGTTCCAAGCAGTCAGGGCTACACAGTGAAACTTTGTCTAAAACAAACAATAAATTGTCTCACCATTCTGGAGCGCAGAAGTCTGACTCAAGTTGGTGGACCATGCTATTGAAGGTTCCAGAGTTCCTCATCTTTTGGCTTATGGTAGTTGAATGGAAAACCCCTGGAGTTACTCAGCTTGTGCCTTCATTACGACAGAATTAATGTCTTCAGAATGTCTTTGGTGTATGTCCAATCTCCCTTTCATATAAAAGTCCTTTATATTAGTATATTATTAGTAAATTATACTAGTATAAACTCAATTACATCTATAAAACCCATGTTTCCAGATGAGGTCACAGCCAAAGGTTCTAAAGAGACTAATTTTAGCTGACACACTTATCGTAAAATGTTTAACCTAGATGTAATGTTTGACATGTCACCTTGAGTAGACCAAGATATATTAAGATGCCTAGCTAAACATTCTTTCTTAGAATCTGAGGGTGCTCTATGATGGCTTAGTATGTTGATCAGCTAGCTGAGCAGATGTCCTGTGCCCCCACCCCGACCAGTAACAAGCTATGCAGCATTTACTGAAAGGAACAACCACTCCCAGGGAAGCTGTTTAAAAAACAGAATGATCTAAGAAGTGAACACTATCCTGTAAAAAGCTGTATGCTCTAAAGCCTTGGTTCTCCATCTGTGGTGTCTGACCTCTTTGGAGGGTTGCATATCAGCTATCCTGCATATCAGATGCAAATTGTGCAGTGCAGGTCTCCAGCTTTTGTAGAGCATCCTGGGGTGGGCTAGTGATGGAGCTGTCATTTCGCTTCTGTAAAGAACTCCAATAAAGCTTCCTGGTTCACCAAGCTGAACACTGGCGGTATCTGTACTTCCATCTGTTGCTGGTACCCTATTTGTTCACATCTCCCCAACAGTGTGACATAATATAGCAGAGTTCAATCTTTTGAGAATCAAAGAGGTCAAACAGAATTATCTTGGGGCTGGAGAGATAGCTCAGCAAGTAAGAGCACTTGTTCTTGCAGGGGACTTACATTAGATTCCCAGCACCCACCCACACGGTAGCTCACAACTGCCTTTAACTTCTATTGCAGGGATCAGATGGTAGCTTCTGATCTCTGTGAATACAAACCACACACGGTGCACACACAGATGCAAGCAAAATACTCACATAATATAATAAATCTAAAATATAATTCTCTTTCACTGGTGTTCAGTAGTACACCCATGGCCCCAGTTCTTTGACTTGTCTCTTCTGCCATCACCCAACCCAATACACTACCTCAAGAGAAAGTCACCTGCTTGGTCCCTCAGGAGATACTGTTTTCACCACTAGTGTCCCGGGTTACTGACTTTCACACTACCCATTCACTCTAGTGTGGTTCCTGGGAGGAACCAGCCACAATTCATACTGAACATTTTATAGAGTAATCAACTGATTGGACGACAGTGGAGATTATAATGTCATAGGTCCAGGGGAAAATGTCTTATCCCTGAATAGTCATTTATTGCCCATCTCTGTGTGACTTAGCACCATGTGACTTCTCTCATGATCTTACATACATGTGGTGTAACAGTGTTTTAGTTGAAATGTAACCAACCCATTCCCCCAATTACATACAGTGTACAGAATTCAGCCACACTGACCTGTTGGTGATGTGTTCTAGCAGTTCACCACAGGTTTTTGCTGTTACTCGTACAGAACACGCCCCCACCTTCCATCATCCTTTCAAAAATCCTTCTTGTGGGATCTGGGGCTCTCCATCATTACTTACCTACATTAGAGATTTATAATTGTTACCAGACTAAGCTCCAAATGAGCAGAGACCATGACTGGTGGCCACTGAATCAGTATGGTGGACTGGCACTAAACAATGTCTGTCAGGTGATCAAAGGAGGGAATGACCTGAGACTGTGGGTATAGAGACAAGTGAGAACCCAGGCACTCTAAGTGCAAGCCAGCATTCCTCCCCATCAATCAGCATAGCTGGGCCCTAATCTAATCTTATCAAGGCTTACACATTGTTTTGGCCTCTGATTCCTCAATTAGTTTCAACTTAGCCACAACCTAAGTTCACAAGTTTTCAGCACCAGCCATTTTCGAGTTTGTTTTTATACTGATGTTGCTCAACAAGTAATTTTCCTTGGAACAAAACATTAAGAGCCAAATAATTACCTTTGCTATTAGATACTTCAAAATTTTAAGCTGATAGCTTAAGGATATATAGATTAGTTTTATATTAACAAAACTGAACCACTGATGTACATAACATCTTAGGTAAAAAGATCACACATGTTAAAGATCACATACAAAGTTAAAAGTCAGGTATTTTTCCACGTGTATGAGATGGAGCTTTTTTCTCTCTCTCTCAAGACAGAAATTACATGGTTGTGGCTGGCCTGGGAACTATGTCGATCAGGCGATCTGCCTGCCTCTGCCTCCGGAGGTAGAGACTGTGGGCTTCCACCACCACAAGTCTCCAGAGACAGCGAGTAGGTCTATAGCGTTAAATGAGATTTCATTCAGGTTCAGCTTAGACTCAGACTCAGAAGTCTGTATAGTTTCCAGTTCTAGGCAAGGAAGAAACAGAGGTAATCTGAAAGTTAAACAAGATAATATGTTTATTATCTTGCTAGTTTGTATTCAAAGGTTAAAATAGCATAAGAAATGTTACAGCACTGTAGCATGTATCAATTATAAAATAAACAGGGTTAAACAAAACGCTGATTATTTACCAAAGCAAATCATTATAATGGCCTAAGCCACAGAAAAATTCTACATGTTATTTCAAAAGGAAAGAATACTGATAAGCTATTTGTAAACTTGTTAGGACCCAACATTACAATTAAAGACTTAAAAGTCTTTGCATCGCAATGATTCATGTGTGTGCGAGTGTGTCTGCGTGAGAGAAAGAGGAAGTCCAAAGACAGCTGTGGGAGCGGGCTCTCTCCCTACAAACAACTGGTCTTGGGAATCCAACTTACCTGCTGAGTTAGAGTCAGAAACTTACTTTTAAAAATGCCGAGAATTTGCTTATATTACCCTATTTTTTAAACATAAAAGCCCTCTTTTCCCTTCCTCTTACCTTCTTGTAGCTGATGTGGGCGGTGACCCCCGACAGTGACCTCTGAGCCACTAAGGCCAAGCTGGAGCTCTTGCCTGGGGCTCCTTGAGGGAGAAAGGGTGCTGGATAGACTCAGTGGGCACATTTCACTTCCTCAGGGGGGGGCCTCAGCAGAACTTAACCTGACCTTTCTCATCCCTTCTGCTTGTCAGGAAATAAGGAGAAATGAGAAGAGACCTTGAATCCATCACAAGTATTCTGTCTACTTTTCAACATAGCATTTCTTGACAGTATCAGGTTCTGGCTTAATTTAATATTTATAAATTTTGAAAACCTAACAAGTTATGAAAAAAGGACCTTGTTTCTTGACCAAGAACATACAACAGCATATGCTCTGCCGTTATCCTTAGAAGGTAGAAAGGCAAGATAATAAAGACAGCAGACGTCATTAGAACCCCAGTAGACTTTTTGAATTCTTTAAAACAAGAAAAGGTGTAATCAAATCAACCAGTCATTAATTTAAATATGCACCACATGAGAATGTAAATTAAGTACTGTTTATTTATTCAGCATATTATCATTGTGGGTTTAAGGCCTTATCTGTTAAGAGATATAAATTGAGTATAAACAAAGTATTTGTATTGTATATGCTTTAAATACTCTGGCTTTAAAAAAAGCAATGATATGGGGATGGCAGATGGAATATGGTAGACCAGAGTATTTTAATGCCCCTGTTATCTGCAGTAAACAAACTAACGGGAGATTTCATGTCCCTGTACAAGGTGGTGGTGGAATGTGTCAGAGCGTTGAGGGACACTATCGACTTACGATGGGGAGTGACCTGCACTGGGGAAGGGGTGCTGGGGGTGGGCAGGGCGAGGAGAAGGAATTCACTGGAGTCAGAGTCTCTACAACTCCGGGAGAGCAACAGTACCCATCATGTCAGCGTTAATGCATCGAGAAGAGCGAGTCGAGGGGGAGCAGGTCCTGCTCGGCCAGGCTCAAGTCACCACAGTGGCCACCACTCTGTTTCGTGCACAGCACATCATGAAAAACATACAGAATTACATCTTCAGTTGGCAAAATCGCTTATGCCATTTAGCTCAAATTCACAGAAGAGAATTTTACACCAGATGCAATTTTATGTATCCAAAAACAATAATGAGGAAGTCTTAATTGAAGGTTAAACAGGAGCCCAAGTGCACCTCACCACCAGGATGAAATGCTGCTGGCTGCTTGGAGGTCTTATTTTCTGTCCAACCTGATATTCCATCCACATAGAAAAAGGCATTCTGTTTCTTTATTTTTTTATTTGACAAGCAGCAACATCATGTTTGTCATTTTAATGTAGATACAATTATTAGGTTATCTGTCATATTACAATATTTAAGTTTTTATTTTATGTCCTTTAAGATACATTTAAAAAAAAAACACATCAACTGCAAACGTGAAGGGGAGAAAGCATGGTACCCAACCGAATCCCACATTTCAGCAATACTTCACTCATTCTTCTAGTTTTAAGTTTTAAGAAATGTCATCCTGACATGAGCTTGAAATATCGCTAGGCATTTTCTCTGACGCTCATGACGTGGCACTGGTGATGTTGTAAACAGCAGAAAAACAGGGGCTGCCAAATAACCGAAGTATGGAGGCACAGGCCTGCTTTTTCCCACAGGAGCACACCGAACGGTGATGGCAATGACCTCACACCCGCACCGGAAGAGGGTGTCACGCGACGTAACTGTATTCATCTGCAGAAGCCTGGCTGCGCTCAATGTACTGCTTGTCTATCAGCACCTCTATGCACTTCTTAATCATGCTGATACTGGGGTTGAACCTGGCTCTTGACTGGCTTATTACCTGCGAGAGACAGGGAGTCAAGCTCTAGTTAGCAAGCATAAGCACCCACTTCCAACCTATCAGCTGTAAGGAGATTGACATGAACAGGCAGTGCATTTAGAGAATGCAAGGGAAATCGGTTTTTACGTGATGATAGAGGAATTTAAGTGCAGAATATAAGATACAGCAAAATAGTAAAATTACCAACATTGTCACCTACCTACATTGTTCAATAAGCCTCCAAGTCTAATGCTAACTCTACTTTTCTTCTAACACACACACACACACACACTTTTTGTTTTATTTTGTTTTGTTTTGAGACAAGGTTTATGTCACAGCCCTAGCTTTCCTGGAACTAGCTCTTGTAGATCAGGCTAGCCTCAAACTCAGAGATCCACCTACCTGCGTCTGCCTTCCAAGTGCTGGGGTTAAGGGCATGTGCCACTACTGCCTGGCTGATGCACAGTCGCGATACCAAATTTTTCTTTCAGTGCAAGTTGATATCTCTGCACTGCAGAATAGCTTTAAGGTGTTTTGTCCCACACAAATATTAGTGTGTAAAGGGAATGAAGGAACACACGAACGCTTGAAGTGTTCCCTTTTTCCAGGTGGAAAGGCGATTTAGCAAATTGGCAAGTTAGGATCTCTAAGTTCAAAACAGAGCAATGCTGGTTCTACCACCAAAATTGTAAGAACTCTTTAAAACCAACATTTCTTTATGCCGTTTGGTCAATATTAGTTGTCTCAGCTTTAATGGGGCACACTACAAAATCCCGAGGACTTCCCCTTTACCTCCTGGATGAGGGCGTTGTGCCGAAGCACTTTGCGAGCTTTCATGATGCGGACGATAGCAGCCTGGAGATACATCTTCCGGTCCTCATCGACGGCACTCCTTGTCTGCTCCAGCTCCTGTTTGCATGGACAGCAGCGGTGACCCACACATAAGACACGGAACCTTGTTTTCAAGTTTCCATTAGCAAATTTTTAAAATTCCAGTTACTAATTAGCATCAGGGGCTAGAGAGATGGCTCGGTAGTTAACAGCTTTGGCTGCTTTCACACACAGACAACCCAGGCTTGGCTTCCAGTATTCACAGTGGACCAAGTCCTTCTCTTCTGGACATACATGCATGCAGTCAGGCAAAACATTCAGAAACATACAAAATAAAAATGTCTTTAAAAAACAAATTAAACCCTCAGAGGGTCAGGGAATCAGATAAAGTGGGTTATACATATATGCAAGATAAAGCTAGGCTACTTATGAAATTTACACTAAACTATATCTAAACTATACTGGAATATAAATAAGAAAAAAAAATAAAAAGGACTTAAGTTACTTAAGAAAATTTTAAGACTGTTGGCTTATCAGTTAGCCTCTGTGCTAAGATGCTTTCAGATGAAGTTGTAGCATGCGCGGTGCTCAGCACAGACTGGATAGGATAGGGCTGGAGCGGGATAGCGGGGCTCCTTTGGCTCGTGAAGAGTATGCAGGGAAGACAGGCCAGAAAAGGGTGATCAACAATGAAATACAAGGGCTTGAGGCAGAGAGGCAGATGATGCCAGAAGATTAGGGATTACACAGCAGTCTTTTAAGGACAAATTCCTTAGACTGTTGTTCACTCTACTGGAAATGAGACCTTGGTTACATTAGGGTTCAAAACTCATGGCAATTGATGTGTGTGTCTCCCCTCCTCCAAGAGCCTGATATCTTATCTACTTCCCATCCCAGAATCTAAAGGGCAGTCAGCAAAGTCTGAATGAAGCCTGGTGATCAATACTGAACTCACCCAAAAGCCAGCCACCCTGCTTCATCCAAGAGTCTCAACCACACTCCTGCTGGCTCAATACCAGACAAACCATGTAGGGCAAGCTGTGCATCCACACATAAGAATCCCCTTCCTTCTTTAGTTTCTTTTAGGGACTCACGTGCTAGGCAGGCACTCTACCTTTGAGCTACACACACAAGCCCAAACTATGTTTTAAAATAAACTACTGGCTTGGGGATATAGCTCATTGTCAGAGCATTCACACAGCATGTCCTAATGGCTATATTCATACATACATACATACATACATACATACATCCTTTCATTCACTCATTAATATACTCTCTCCCTTATGCACCCACAGTCCCCAACTCATGAAGTTACTGTTTGCTAAGAAAGAAGCATTTTGCTCAATAGTGTAGACACTGGTTAAGTTGCTCAGTTTCTTTAAGTAATCTTAATTAAACTTATGGAATCATTAAAAATAAAAACAAAGAGGGATCGTTTGGCAAGAGGGCATCAGCAGAGTGAGAGGGGATGAGAGAAATACATGGATACACAGATGAAAATTGAACAAAACCTACCACTATTTATAACTGGCATAATTGCTGAGTAGATAACTGAACTGGAGCTCCCCTGAATAAGCTGCCTATCTTCAAACACTGACATACTGGCAGACACATAATTGTAAGGCCAACAAATTGAATATTTATTATTAATTTTAGAGTGCAAAGGTTTGCTTGATCTAGGTATAAAATGGACTCATTCAACCACTACTTAAATATTTCTAAAAGAACTGGCATTCCAACAAGCACTTACTTGTGGTGTGTCCTTCTGCATTGACGTAGTAATTTTAAATTTTGTTCTCTTACTGCTGAAGCTCATATTTAAAGAAAATGACGATTCTGCATCAATATCCTCCTATATTTAAAACAAAATTTTTTTTCTGATTTCACGTTTACCAGAACTTTAAGCAGTTTCTATTTAGAAAGTAACTATTTCCAGGCCCAGCCGTTACATATACTAACAATGCTGAGGTAATCATACTGCAGACAAGTGAGCCAGCTCTAAAGGAAGCTATGCTTCCAAGGTTCTGAAGGTCAATGGACCCCCCTCCCCAATAGTATTTTGTTCATCTGTGGAAAAGCCAGGGGTCTTTTTTCATAAGGGGCTAATTTACAGAGTCACGTGGACGACACCACATCCTTAAAACCAATACCCGTAAAAGAACCTTCATCAGGTATAGCTTGGAGTCCCTTGGGAAGTTACCTTCTCTGAATCATAGTTTATCATTTTTACATCAAGTAATGATTTGATTGTTTTGGTCAGCTCCTTTTCATTCATCTGAGTGCTGTCTTGGAGTTCTTTATAGCTGACAGTCTCACTGTTGTTAAAGGCAAGAAGAACCGCCATTTGGTAGGTTGTGACCATAGCCACATATGGTTTTCCCAAATAGTTCATTTTAACCTCGCCTACAAATAAAACAAAAATTGACAATATACTGATTATCCAAATGATTTTCATTTCAAAGCTGTCATAAATGATAGTTTGTTTTTCCCTAAAAAAGTAAACCAAAGACATCTTAAAGCTCCTGGGAAGGCATCCAAAGTTCTCGTTTGCAGGACATGGGGCTGTCGTGTGCGAGTACTGAGTACAGGCAGGGCTGACGGGCAGAGAGAATACATAGAAGGAGAAATCTGGGAGGAGAGGAAGGAGGAGCAAGAGAGATCAAGAAGTGAGAATAAAAGGCCACCCAGCCAGCCATGGAAAAGAAGGGATGAAATATCTATAGAATAAAGAAAGGTAAAAAGCCCAGGATAGTTTAAGAAACATTGGCTAGAAACAAGTCAAGCTAACGCTGGGAATTCTTAAGAAAGAATAAGGCTCTGTGTGCATTTATTTACAAACTGGGTGGCAGCCCCCAAAGAGTAAAAGAGTAAAACCTACAATACCATACCATCACTGCTTGTGTGTTCTCAAAGACTGACTGCCTGAGTTCAACCCTGGTACCCACACTGTGGAAGAAGAGGACCGATTCCCACAGTTTCCCTCTGATGCCCCCATGCCACATGTGGCAGAATTGGGTACACTTCACGAATGCACAGATACAGACAGACCACATGGTCTCAAATTCACTAATTTTGCCTCCCAAGTGCTGCAATTAGTTGTCAGGCAACTCTTCAAGTTAAAAACAAAAACAAAACACTAATAAAACCCTGATGGGGTAATGTACTCGCTGCACAAGTGCTAGGACCTGAGTTGGAATCTCTAGCCACCAGACGGCCAGGGCCAGGGCACACGTCTGTGATCAAGGACAGCATGGGTAAGCTTGCTGGGTAGCTCTAATTGAACTGGTGAGCTACAGGTAATGTCTCAAAAAGAAGGGGGAGGAAGTCAGCCAGTGCTGACCGTGATCTCCATATGCACCCATAGGGCAAGCACACCCATGCATAACTCAACACAAATTAACCAAGTAAAATAATTTGAGCCTAAGGAAAAGAATACGTGCCTTTGCTTTGGCTGAACATCTCCACGGAACCAAGAAGAAAGGCAATCTTAGAATACCTGCTTCTATTCTGACACTTCATGACAGCACTGTAAATAAAAGTCAATGTACAGGGCTCAGGAAACGTCGGAGAACAGCTATTCAAGAATATCTAACCCATTAGTCTGCCTTTCTTAACAAATTCTCTAATATTTATAAAATGCTACAAAAATGCAGTCATACAACCCAAAAAATTTAAAAGGAACATTATCATCAGGGTTATAAACATAGTTCAATGGTGGTAGGCTTCCTTAATAGTACCAAAAAAGGAGGTGGAGAAAAACTATAATTAGACTACAAAAATTATTATTCTAAATGAATACAAGCAGGTAAATATCATTGAACAAATAGTAATTAAATGTTCATTACCTGTACAGAGATAATGTAACCACGTCAGTTTCCTTCCACTGAAATGTTGGCTATAAAATAATTCAAACTGTGAAAGAGAGAGATGTTAAGCTATTTTTAGGTCCCATAACTTTTTACCTGTAATTTATTACCATCCTGACAAGATAACGCATCTCAGTTCACTTAATGGTGTATACCTTGTCCACAGTGCCTGCTCAAGATCACGAATAATCACTGCTATGTGCTGGCACCAACCTGTGGTGAATCTGCTGAGTCGGCAGTGGCTTGCTCTGGGTTCCTGCATGTAAAGCATCCCACCCATAAAGTAGAGCAGAGAAATGCTATGGTGTGTGCACAGTCACAGAGACATGCAAAGCTAAGGCAGAGATTTACTTGAGCCCAGGAATTTGAGGCCACCCTGGTTAAACAGCATTAAATGAGGAAGGGCAGAGAGTAACTCAGGCAACAGGCTGCCTATGTAGGAATCAGTCTATGGAAATATTTCTCTGCTACAATCTGAGTTACCACGACATGTCAGCATGCTATTTAACTATCCCAGCTTGTGTATACGTGAAGGACACAAGGTGACATGGACATGTCTTCCTCAATGGTTCACATTATTCATCACTGAATCCGCAGCGTGCTATCTCGGTTGCACTGGCCAGCCCAGAACTCCAGTCCTTGTGTCTTCTCCCCGCCAAGGCAAAGAGCACTAGAATCTGAGCACAGGTCCACTGCACCAAAGCCCTTGGTCCTATCCCAACTCTTCACCTACCGCCTGTCCAGTTTTCTCAAACCTCAGCACCTGCAAATTTTACATCTTTGCATAAAATCAGAAATATATCAATTTATCACTACTAATATTAATCTAGACTTAAAGATTCTGTTTAAACATATGCCATCATATACATGATGGTCACACCTACATTTACCAGCACATAGACTCCCATAGTTTACAAGCTGACCAGTGCATGTGTGGTTAATACAAAACAGGGTCCATGATGTCCGTGTCAACAATGACATCAACAAAGTTGTGGGGTTCGAGGTACCTCTCTATCCATAGTCTTTTGTTGATATTGCACTTAGATTTATAATTGTATGGACACTAAAGAGATGAATTTGACAGTTAAGAACACATACTGCTCTTACAAATGACATTTTGATTCCAAGCTCCCACAAGAAATGGCTCACAGCTGCATATTACTCCAGCCCTAGGGGATCCCATCACCTCACTGACCTGTGGGAACCTGCACTCACACACATACCCACAGGTAGATGATACGTGCTAGATACACACACACAATTAAAGAATAAATTAAAATGTGGAAAATCCCTTCCCTATAATCAATGTGTGAATTTGAGAGCACAGTCTCAGAGAGCCCAGGTGGCCTTTAGCTTAATACACAGCTGTGAAGGACTTTGATCTTCTGGTCTTCCTGCCTCTATCTCCTGCATGCTAGGATTACAGATGTGCACCGCCACGCTTGGTTTTGTGATGGAGTGGAACCCAGGGCTTCCTTCATTTTATTCTATATTTCACTTTTATTTTAAAAAATGTTGGGCATGGTAGCATATTCCTTTAATTCCAACACTTGGGAGGCATTAGCAGGTGAATCTCTGAGTTTGAGGCCAGCCTAGTCTACAAAGTGAGTTCCAGGACAGCCAGAGCTTTTACACAGAGAAACCCTGTCTCAAAAAAACAAACAACACACACATACACACACACACACACACACACACACACACACACACTTATTTGTGTGTGAGTGTAACAGACTTTCACTTGAATATGTAGCATACATATATATTTTGTTTTGCTTTTGTGAGACAGGGTTTCTCTAACAGCTCTGGCTGTTCTAGAACTCCCTTTGTAGATCAGACTAGATATGAAATCATATAGATCCATCTGCCTCTGCCTCCCAAGTATTGGGATTAGAGATGTGTACCACTACCGCCTGACTCCATATTTTATTTTTTGGTATCTCACTTTGCACATAACATTTGCTTAGATTACAGGAAAATTAAAATGTTACTAGGACTAAATGAAGCACAAACATGACCTCAAAATTCAATGGAGTTAGAATGACACTGAAGCTTCCTTTTGTCCTAAACTAATGTGCGTTTATTTATTGGGGTGATGGAGTACTCCATGTTATGGGCCATGCGTGAAAGAGAGAGGACAACCTGAGGGAGCCAGTTCTCTACATCGACCATGTAGAGCCTGGTAACTGAATCCAGGTTGTCAGGCTTAGTGGCAGGTGCCATCACCCACTGAGACATTCAAGTAGCCCTAAATCTTCATACAATACCAGAATAACCAATACTATGAATCAGACATACACAAAGTCATTACAATGCCTTTGTTTACTGCATCTTTCCTGCACACTTACCATCTGTACACTTTTTTCTAACTCTTGAGGAATCGCAAATGTGGATGAAGGAGCCTGAGTGAGAGGCCATGCACCAGCCTAGAAAGGAACAGTGAAATAAAAAGTTCAACAGCTAGAGATCTACTGGGCCAGCAGCAGCTGAAACAGGCCTTTTCCCTTTCTCATAATGCTGACAGTGCTATGGCCTTCACCATCAGGACACATTTTATTACAAGTCTATAAAGTGTGGTCCACAGCTGACCATGCATTGCAATAGGAGTCATTTGCTCACATTGTCACATTCACAAATGTAAACAAGCACTGTCATACCTGAAGGACATATATTTGGAAACTAATCCCCAAATCTATCACCGTGTCTTGGTTTCTGATGAAATTGTTGAACTTATTGTTGAGATCAGCACTGACACTCATGTCTGTGTACATCCGATGCAGCTTGCTGGTGAACTCATAACCACAGGCTTGCTGGAAAACAAATTAATCAGCCAGGATGAATCGGGAGACCAGAGATGGGTTGTTTTGTTTTGAATTAATACTGAACTTAGAGAGATCATTCTAAATCATGGAAACTTCTGCTTCTTTGAGTCTCATACTGACATATAGCATTGTATGCAAATACATTTACATCTGACCACTTATATATGCACACACAGTAAGAAATGGGACTTGCTGTGAATTATGCAGTCAATACATAAAATGAGCTATTTGGCTGTTGGTACAATGATTTGTGTTACCTTTAATTTATTGATCATGGCTTCTTCCGAATCCATAGACATAGACAACCCATGAATTAGACGTTTTGCTAGCATTCTTGCATAGAACTGCATGAAAATGTAAACGGTTATTTTCATTAGGACTTCAACTCCAAAATAAAGCCAAATACTAACTAAATACTCTGTTCGGCTTACCTTCTGAAAAACGTCTTTGTCATCGATGTATTTGAAAACGGTGATGAAGCTGGTGAGTTTGTCCTCCACTTCATTCTCAGTCATTCCTTTGCTGACTTCTTCAGCAAGTTGTCACAGTACTTAGCAAGCTCAAAAAGAAATTGATAATAATCTTACAAGAGCCCTTGGGACAGACATGGTAGCAACACAAAACATGGATGGTGGGTCACTTAAAAAGTGACGTAAGGACCCAGCCCTGAGAACAGGCCAGGAATAGTTACCAGCAACAGAACAAAAAGCAAGCAAAGTGCCTCAACAGATGTTCTAAGCTGTTAAAAAATCTAGCCAGTAATTAGTGACCATAATAAGCACTAAACGTTTCTTTTATCATGCTATATGTGAACTATGTTCTCCTTTGGTTAAGAAAGGGCACATGGTCTAATGCATTCTGGACATAAAATTAAGACTATATATAACGCAGACAGTTTCATCTTTTGAAAAAAGTACACAAAAACAAATTAATTTTGCCAGTCTACCAATTTTTCCTTACTAACGTTGCATGAGATTACTTTTAAGCAACTAAACTTACCAGTTCAGGCGCTTTGCAAAACTGACTTGGGCTCTCTGTAATTTACAACAGATGTAAGGGCCTAAACAAGAAGACAGCCCACGATTAGTTACCAGAAGTAGGCGAGAGCACACAGGAGGCTGAAGATCAGCTGTAATCATATCTATAATACCCAGCTATCTCTCCCTCTCTGTCTAGTGCAAGGGAGAATACATGCACCTGCACATGTAGAGAGGCAAGGTCTACCTTGTTCAAGAGCCATCCACTTTGTGTTGAGGCTACCCTGGCTGGACGGCAAGCCCCAGCTGCCCTTCTTCACCTCCCCAGCACTGGGACTACGCTGCTACACTTGTTTTTCACACACGTACTGAGACTGAGCTATTTCCCCCAGAAGTTCTTAAGGTTATGTGTTAAAAGGATATTGGCACCTCTGGGCCTTCTTTTCCCCCTCTCTCTGCTACTTCAGGTCACCATTCAGTGAACAGTTTCATCTATCTACCGTGAGAGGTAGCATGTAGCATGTAGCATGGTCAATTAGAAAGCCAGAAACATATGAAATTTTGAGTTAAAAAGAGCCAGGCAGTGGTGACACACCTTTAATCCCAGCACTTCAGAGGCAGAGGCAGGTGAATCTTGGTGAGTTTGAGGCCAGCCTGGTCTGCAAAGTGAGTTCCAGGATAGCCAGGACAGAGACACTCTGTCTCGAAAGACCAAAGGAAAACAAAGAATTTCCTTCTGCTTAGCTCAGTATTTTATCATGCTGACAGAATGGTAACTTACCACATAAACCAAAATATTATTATAGAATTACCTATGCCCTTCCTCATTATAAGATAGTATCTGCTACTCATCAATGAAATGTTAGCGGTACTTTTTGATATATTATAATCTGTAAGTGAATTTCTTATGTCAAATACCAATTCAAATTCCTGGTGTCTTTCAAAAAATGAATACAGCTGAAATATGGCAAAGATTACAGGAAAATACCAGCCCTACCACTCCTGGGACTATACAAAAAAAGTATCAGTTCTAACAGACATTAGGATTATGCACAACAGTGTACTAACATCAGTAATACTGACATAGGAAACTCTATGGAGCTCACTAACCAGTTTAAAATTACTTAGCCTCTCAAATTCAATGTGATTATTTAATGAGAACTTGAGTGTCTCAGAGATCTCAAACTTATATGTCTAACCAAGATGCCTAATTAGAAATTTTACATTACAGGTTAAAAAGAATTATGTACATATACCATTGTTACCTTATCTAGAGCACTCATAAAATGCTGATCGCCATTCAAAACAGTGTTGATAAGTTGAACAAATTTGCCATGTACTTCCAAAACTGATTCCACAAATAGTGTTGGCATCTAAAAACATAAAATACAAAGTATAAATCCACATTTTAAGATATTCAAGAAGAGTAATGCTTAATCATATTCCCCCCATCCCTTCATATACACACTCCACCTGCCACCTCTAGCTACAAGGTCTAATATTAAATGGGACTGCCATTTGTATCAAATGGAACTGCCATTCAACACCAGGCCTAACAAGTCCTCTGCCACACAAATCTATACACTTTTCTGTTTGAACACCAGGAGGCTATAATGAAAGACTGAACAGATTCAATGCAATGCCCAGCAAATTCTTCACAGACCTCAAAAGAACGGTACTCAACTTCATATGGAAAAGCAAAAAACCCAGGACAGCCAAAACAATCCTGTATAATAAAAGAACTTCTGGAGGCATCACAATCTTGACTTCAAACTCTACTACAGAGCTACAGTACTGAAAACAGCCTGGTATTGGCATAAGAACAGACAGGATGACAAATGGAACCGAATAGAAGACCCAGATATCAATCCACACATCTTCAAACACCTGATCTTTGATGAAGAAGCAAAAAATATCAATGGAAAAAAGCACATTTAACAAGTGGTGCTGGCATAACTGAATATCACATGTAGAAAAAATGAAAATAGGGGCTGGAGAGATGGCTCAGTGGTTAAGAGCATTGCCTGCTCTTCCAAAGGTCCTGAGTTCAATTCCCGGCAACCACATGGTGGCTCACAACCATCTGTAATGAGGTCTGGTCCCCTCTTCTGGCCTGCATACATACACACCACAGAGTATTGTATACATAATAAATAAATAAATATTTAAAAAAATGAAAATAAACCCATATCTATCACCATGATGGATCAAAGACATCAACAAAAACCCATCCACACTGAACCTTATAGAAGAGAAAGTGGGAAGTACACTTGAACACATTGGCACAGGGAACCACTTCCTAAATAGAACCCCTGCAGCACAGACACTGAGAGAAACAATTAATAAATGGGACCTCCTGAAACTGAAAAGCTTCTGTAAAGAAAAGGATATGGTCAACAATACAAAATGACAGCCTACAGAATGGGAAAAGATCTTCACCACCCCACATCAGACAGAGGTCTGATCTCCAAAATATACAAGAACAAGAAATTGGACACCAAGCACACATAATCTAATAATATAATAATAAAAGGAGTACAGACCTAAACAGAACTCTCAACAGAGGAATCTAAAATGGGCTGAAAGACAGTTAAGGAATGCTCAACATCCTTAGTCAGAGAAATGCAAATCAATACACTCTGAGATTTCATTTACACCTGTAAGAATGGCCAAGATCAAAAACACTGATGACAACTTATGCTGGAGAGGTTGTGGGAAAAGGGAACACTTCTTCATTGCTGTGGGAATGCAAACTGGTACAACCCCTTTGGATGTCAGTGTGGCGATTTCTCAGAAAATTAAGAAACAACCTTTCTCAAGACCCAGTAATACCACTTTGGGTATATATCCAAAGGATGCTCAATCGTACCACAAGGACATGTGCTCAACTATGTTCATAGTAGCTTTGTCATAGCCAGAACCTCGAAACAACCCTAAATGTCTCTCGACCGAAGAATGGATAAGAAAAATTGTTGTAAATTTACACAATGGAGTACTACACAGCAGAAAAAAAAACGACATCTTGAACTTTGCAGGAAAATGGATGGATCTAGAAAACATTATTTTGAGTGAGGTAACCCAGACACAGAAAGACAGTTATCACATATACTCACTCATAGGCGTTTTTAAAACATAAAGCAAAGAAAACCAGCCTACAAAACCACAATCCCAGAGAAAGACAAGATCTCCTGAGTAAATTGGGAGGCATGGGACTTTGAAGAGGGGAGGGGGAGAGGCAGGGAGGGGAGCGGAGAAAAATAGAGCTCAATAAAAATATCAGAAAGAAAGGAAGGAAGGGAGGGAGGGAGGGAGGGAGAGGAGAGAGGGAGGGGGGGGAGGGAGGGAGGGAGGGAAGGAAGGAAGGAGGAAGGAAGGAAGGAAGGAAGCAAGCAAGCAAGCAAGCAAGCAAGCAAGCATGCTGGGAGAAGTAGAAAGCCTACGCCTGTGGGAATAAGATCCTTGCCGTGGGCAGAATTAACCCCCTAGCTTAGAGGGGCACAATACTTAAGAGTTGCTGCTTTCCCTCTGAAAGAGCGATGACTGAATTTGAGAGTTACCACAAATGCAAAGTCTCACATCTCAGCCCTGAAAATGAGGCTCAGTTTTTTGTTCAATGTCACTCAATATTCTGAATAATCTAGAAACCTAGTAATAAATTTTGAATATCCCTAGTACTAACACCAACAATACTTGGTCACAGGGCAGAAGCTGAGGCTTTAGGGAAGTTGAGGGAGAGTGACTGGCATTTGGAATGGCATGCACAGAGCGGGGAAGCTTTTAAAATTTGCCACTTACAAAGAAATACAATTATATACAAACTACAAATAGTTTCCTGTCAGAAGTTAACAAATGCTCCACGGCAATCAGTATTGTTAGGGGGCAGCCTGCTCACAATTTAAATAATCCCAAGAAACTCACTAAGTTTGAGATTTAAAGATTTGAATATAAATTTCTTAGTTTCCTGTGACAACCCTTTTTTTTTATAACCATCAAGGTCAGAAGCAAACCTCTCTGTCTGGCTAAGAGAGTTGTTTTAAGTCTTCTGTGCACTCACGTGTTCCTGAGTAAGGTTACTGGTTGCTCTGAGGCCCTCATCATGGATGTGATTCTGGAGCTCCTGAATCATATGAGGTAAGCCAGTGGACACAGCACGGAGCAAGACATACATATTTGCCATGTCTGAGGGGAAAAAGAGTTCATCAAGCTTCCAAACAACCTTACTATGTAGTAACACTTTAAAATGCAGACATTAAAGAAATACGTGGACAAAGACACGCCCCACTTGAACACAAAGGCACCCCTCAGTTCCCAGTCACCTTACCTCCTTCAATGCTGTTGCCTGTTATGCGGTGATAATGGATGAACATTCAAGAAAACATATCCTCTTCCCCTGTACTCACTTGCTATTGTGCAATATGTGCTATTGGCAACTTCAGCAGATCTTAACTTAAAAAGTATTTTATACTGGTGCATAGAGCAATCCCACATATTTCACAACTTTATTAAAATTACTGGGAAATGATGTTCTAATTATTAATATGGGGAAGAAGATCTGTAGCATAAAAACCCCTAGAGGTGCTAGGGTTGTGTCAATCTTGTAGGGAGATTCTTCTAAGCAGAGAACCAAATAGCAAGAAACTATTTGGAGTGCTACTGAATGGTGAGAAATGATGCCTCTGTATATTACGTTTACTTTAAACATCTTGCTGAGGTGTTAATATACATGCAGATAGCTGTCCATATCTTAACTATGACTCCATGAATTATTACACAATGCCTCGTATACGCAGATTAACTATACCTAGAAATGCCTACATAGTGATATGATCTCCTATCACTATTGTCACTCCACAAAAGTCACCACAGGCTGAGCTCACCTGGCCTCAACTATGAACACAAACAATTACACAATGTTTCTGACTGATTTTTTGTTTTTAGTTTTTTGTTTTGTTGTTTTTCTCGAGACAGGATTTCTCTGTGTAGCTTTGGAGCCTGTCCTGCAGCTCACTGTGTAGACCAGGCTGGCCTGAGCTCTACTGGGATTAAAGGTTTGACACCACCATTGCCCAGCTCTGACTGATTTCTCTTGTCAACATTTATTTATTTATTTATTTGTTTGTTTGTTTGTTTCTTTATGGCTCGTCTGTGCTGTGTTTAGCTTTGGTGTGCTCATTTCTCTTCTGTAAGTCTCTGGTATAAGCATCACTGGACATAGGGGTTGATTCTAGTCATTACAAGGAATGTTGCTACAAAGATCCTTGTAGAGTTTTGTACACAGGTACACGTATGCATAGGGAAGGTGCCCCAAGCCTGAGACTTGTTGGATCATTAAATATACATATATACTTGCTTTGGTACTCAGTGGTAGCTTTGCAACATGGCTGCATCAATTTATATTCCCATGCCAGAATACGAAAAGTTCCATGTATTCTGCATACTTCCTAATGTATTCTTTATTTGTTCTGATTACACAGCAGCTGAGTATATAAAAAAATGTTTTCACTGTTTATAGCTACTATTTCAGTGTACTTTGCTTTAAATTGAGTTAGATGGAGCACCCTGTTCTATCCTTCCTGATTCTATACTTCTTTCCCAATCTGATTTTCTACTATAGATAAGGAATTCAACATATTAAGCAAAGAAACCTGAGCATAATCATATTCATCTTTTTACCTTAGACTGTACTTTGAAAATGCTCTTCCAAAAGTCTAACTATATCGAGTCAGAAAAGAATATATAATATGCCAGGGAGTATAGAAAACTTGGACGGACACATCATTTACTCCCCACTCACATGCCACTGGGAGCACTTACCGTTCTTTCTTTCTTGCCGAATGATGTTGTGGCACTCTGCGTGTAAGAACTGCAAGTGATCTGCTACCATTCGTTGCTGACACTCATGAATCACTTTAGTATATGAACTTGGATGCAAGTATTTTCGACATCTAATTTCTTCATCTTTTAATCTACCTAGAACCTACAGAAATATATCCTTATAATCATGAACTACGATGAAAAGTGTAACATCAGTCAACTCTTATTGCCTCTAGGGAATGCAGGTAAGGTTATGGAAAAGCTTTATATAACCAATTTCAACTCAAAAAATGTCTAAGTCAGCCGGGCGGTGGTGGCGCACGCCTTTAATCCCAGCACTCGGGAGGCAGAGGCAGGCGGATCTCTGTGAGTTCGAGACCAGCCTGGTCTACAAGAGCTAGTTCCAGGACAGGCTCCAAAGCTACAGAGAAACCCTGTCTCGAAAAACCAAAAAAAAAAAAAAAAAAAAAAAAAAAAAAAAAAAAACCAAAAGTCTAAGTCACTTCATATCTACTTAGGTTACCGACTCTCACCTACGTCCCCCACTGTACTCTGAACAAGAACTACCTTTACTCATCAGCCTAAATCATCTGCTGTATTGGGAAGCCAACACTAAACAGGAATAAGTGTAAAGATCAATATGTGAAGTAAATTCTTCCTCCTTTCCATTTTATGAAATGGAAACTACATAAACCACCCTTAACTGTCACATTAAAGATTCCTTCCCCGCCTGCCTGCCACAAAGACAGGGTTCTCGATTAACAAGCCTTGGCCTGTCCTGAAACGGGAGGGCCGCCAACTGACAGAAGTCTCTGCCCTGCCTTTTTTCTCCTGAGAGCTGGGATTGAAGGTATGCGTCACCACTGCCTGGCTTAAGGACAGACTTTATAGTGAGTCAAATATGGCAACCAGACCTTTATTAATGATTATCAATGTATGGAAAGGAATCAAATCCAAATAAATGCAGTTCAATAAAAAGTTAATAAAGTGGAAGGTAAATAATCTGACAATTCTTCAATAAAACAAAACTACAATATTGTAGCCATGAAGACTATGCTAGCGGGTACATTTACATACAATTGTGTAGACTAGGAAACACTCTGATAGGAAGCGAAGGAAAGGAAGTTTCTGGACTTCGACCCCAAGGAATTACATAAGTGTGACCTTTTAAAGACTGGTGGTTATCTGTCTGGAAATATGGAAGGGAAATCATTGGAAATATAACAATCTCATTAGAACACTCAATAAGGCTCTATTCTACTGGATACCTACTAGTAATGACAAGAGTTCTGGGTAGAGAAAATAAAGGTCTCTAGATTTTAAAAGGTGCTCGTTATGGCTAGCTCTTACAATGTTTTATCTTCCTGGTTAAACTAACAAAAATCACTCAATAACAAGAGGCTTGACCCTTAACACTGCAAACCAAAAGCTGCTAAACCAGACAACAATGCACACCTATGATCCCAGGACTCAGGAGGTGAAGACAGGAGGTCCTCCTAGGCTATAAGACTCGGTGTCAAAACAGCAAGAAACCAATAAAGCCTAAGGCCCTAAGATGGATTCTCAGAACCCACATGATGGAAGGATTGAATCCGCCCCAAATTGTTCTCTGATCATCACAGCTGAACAGTAGAACAATATCCATTTTATATTAACTTTTTAGCATGTGTCTGTATGCACCTGTGTGTAGGTATGTGCACAGGGTACAGAGTGCCCATGGAGTCCAGGAAAGAACATCACTAGAGCCTCTGGAACTGGTGTTACAATGGTTGTTCTGGGAACTCACCACAGGTCCTCTACAAGAGCTGTATATGCTCTCAATCACTGAGCAATCTATCCAGCCCATATTATAGTAAATTTTAATAATGTAACTAAAATAGCATTTTCCCCCTTAGGAGAAATGTTACAACAGAACCTTTTCCACTAAGGCAATATTAAATATGTATGCTGTTAAATACAACCCTGCCAGATGTGTAACATGAAGTGTTTCTTTACCTTTTCCATATACTGTGAGCAATTTGATTCTTGTAATAAATTTGAAGCTTCTTGCTGTAATATTCTCCTGTTTCAGTCAAAAATGGAGACACAAGATTCCCTGATAAAACTGAAAATCAATTAAAATTTTATTAGTAAAAACTGAAATAATTTCAGAAACTAAAGGTCTCATCATGTTTTGAAGTAGACTTTTTACCTTTAAGGGAAATTTTTTCTTATACTGTTCAACATGAACAAAGGAGTTAATAACCCCATGGATTACTTTCTGGTTTGGGTCTTCTCCACCACGATCACTGAAACAAAGCATAACACAAAATATGCTTGAGAACACAGAATCTGTGCATATACATGCCAATACACAGCTGCTAACTTAGTGCCTAATAAAAAACTGGGAGGTCAAAACGCAGGCATTAAGTGTGAAAGAGCCTTTCGTTACCATCATCATTATAGCTAACACAGTGATGGAACGGTGTGGCGTGACCGTGACTGCAGCTGTAACCAGACACCCGGGCTCCAGGCTGCATCACACCGCACTGAATGGGGAGGACAGAAAGCCTCTCTAAGCCGCAGCAATTAGACAGGAAGAACTAAATAGCATTCCAACTGGAAGAAAAAAAGGTAAAGTATTGGTTTACATGTGGCCTTGGGGGGCATATACCACAAATTTTTATACAAAAATTATTAAGACCAAAAAAAAAAAAAAAAAAAAAAAAAAAACAAAACCAAAAGCCGGGCGGTGCACGCCTTTAATCCCAGCACTCGGGAGGCAGAGGCAGGCGGATCTCTGTGAGTTCGAGGCCAGCCTGGTCTACAAGAGCTAGGTCCAGGACAGGCTCTAAAAAAAAAAAAAAAAAAAAGCTGCAGAGAAACCCTGTCTCGAAAAACCAAAAAAAAAAAAAAAAAAAAAAAAAAAAAATTAAAGTAACTGAATTCATTTACAGAATAAGCATACAGAAATTAGTAGTATTGCTGTTGGCCAATAGCAAACTACTTAAATCAGAAGAAAGGCAACCCAATTTTGTATTTGCTATGAGAAACAACCAGAAAAACCTTAATGAAAAACTGATGAAAGAAATTAAAGTGAACTCAAAATTAATCAGAATTGACAGAAACAACCACTACATGATAAGAACATAATAGTCAGTAACTACGCACTAACTCAAACGGAAAACCCATACTCACTTTTTGATTTCTCTGAGCAGCATTCGGATGAGGATATTCTGAAGGGGTTCAACCATTAACTTCCTCCACATATCCAATGCTAGCTGCCAGGAACAACAGAAATCAAAGGCTGAATTAGGTAGTTTTCCCCATTCATTCTAGCATTTTTTTAAAATAGAATAGAAATAAAACAGAAATATTGATATTTAAATACAAGTAAAAGCAGAAGGAAAATAGCACAAAGGAGCAGTCATCACATCAGAATTATAAAATTAAAAAACGCGTGTTTGTGTAACATGTGTCTGGGCCTGTGGGGCCACGGTGCACACATAGGAGTCAGCACAAATTTCTGAAGTACTCCAGGGATCAAACTCAGCTTGCAGTCTTAGCAGGTCGGGAGGCAAGCACTTGTGCCATAGCCACTCCACCTCCTCTATGGCTTTAACAGTCATGGAAAATCTTCCTAAAGCAGCTGCTTTATAAAATCCTTATTGATTAGGAAGTATTTACACACTAGGTAGAGATGAGCTAACCCTGCAACTCATACAGGTAGAAAGGGAGAATGATATCAAAATTATCCTCTGGCCTCTATCATGCAACGGGGCAGATGTACATCATGCATTTATACACATAATAACAAATTTAAATTTAAAAACAAATTGTTTGCAGTCACTTAAAGAATTTCTTACCTCTCCTATTTCCATAAGTGGTTCATTCATATCTTCTACTCCACCATAGCCGTATTGTAAATCGGCTTCCGTCAATTTATTTTTTTTAATATATTGGGTATTGAGATACCTGAAAAATCAAACACAAATGCACAAGATGTAAACTCAAACTTAGGTAGGAAAATAAATAATTTATGAATCTAGAATAGTAATCTTGGGATCATAAGTTTACAGACTAATTCAGTGCTAACTCTAAAAGAAATTATATACAAGTTAGAAAAAGTGAAAACAATAAATTACTAGCCCTGAACTTTCTACAAGGGCCACTCCACCAGAGTCCACCTAGCATTTTCCAGCAGCAGGATTTCCCGTGTGCTACCAACCCTGGGTGTAAGCCTTGGTACCGAAGAAGAAAATATGCTTTCACCCCAGTTCTCTTGTTTTATTGTTTTAATTTATATATATCACACCCCTTCCTTCTCCCCTTCCACTCTTAAAGGTGTGCACCAGCACCCAGCCCTTCAAGTTGTATTTCTAACAATACAACTTGAACAATAACAACAAATGCCTTTCAGATAAGGACAGGACAAAGGTGGATCGATCACCAAGTTCAAGGACAGGCTAAGCTAGCAAGACCCTGTTTTAAAACAAATAACAAAAATAAAAATTTTAAAGTGGATTATTTAATAATTTTTAAATAGTTATGTACCTGGTGAGGCTAAAACAATAGGGAAGCCTGTGCCAAAGATTCCAGATCAGCCTGGTGAACACAGTGAGATAGATTCCCCTCTTAAAAACAAAACCACTTGGTGAAACTAGCATTTCTCTGTTTACATTGACTTCATTATACATAGTCTTACAGACTATGACTAGTCTGTAAACAAGGAATGGCCTAGATGAAATGCCCAGTTTAAACCCAAGAAAAACACTATGTTTATCTAAGTAAACAATGGCCTCTGTGAAAAGATCTCATTATTACAAACCTTACCGATAAAACTAGAATGACCATCAGTTATAGGACACCAATACCACAGAGGACAATTAACTGACTCCCACAGTCATCAGCTCTATGACTGTACTACATACAGTGGCAAGTTAGTGATTTTAGACTGCAATCAAGGGCACTGTTAGTAAGATAACATAAACCAGATATGGTGGCATACACCTATAATCCTATCGCTTGGGAAGTAGTCAATTACAGACTGAGTTCAAGAGCTGACAAGACTTTGTTAAATTAAAAAAAAAATCAATTTTTTTAAAAGCATGTAGAAACAGTATAGTATATAAAATCAATGAGCTCTGTAGTCTGACTGATGGGGTTTCCATCCTACCTCAATTACCGACAGGCTGACCTCAGAGTCACTACTAACCTCACACGGCCTGACATGTGCAGTGCTTATAACTAGTACTAACACAGCCAGGCGGTGGCACAGGCCTTTAATCCTAGTATTTGGGAGGGCAGAGGCAAGTGGATGTCTGAGTTCGAGGTCAGCCTGGGCTACAGAGCTAGTTCTAGGAAAGCCAGGGTTATGCAGAGAAACCCTGTCTCAAAAACAAAACCAACAAATAAATAAACAAAAAAACCAACCTAGTACTGGCATAATTGCATTAATTTAAATAAAATTCAATTGTCAATCCATCTTGATGAATAGGACCACAAAACAAATTACAATCCAAGGAAAGTAACAAGAAGAAAAGCAGCTCTTTCCCAAGCCACGTCAGCTAGGGAGACCCCCTATGGCACAGTATGCTCTGCACTAAAGGCCATGCGTATAAGCAAGGGCAAAAGCTGATGAAGGAGGGTCATCTGTCTATGTGTTATTTTAATTGGTTAATAAAGAAACTGCCTTGGCCCTTAATAGGACAGAAAATTAGGTAGGCGGAGTAGACAGAACAGAATTGTAGGAGAAAAAAAGCAGAGTCAGGCAGTTGCCATGCTTCTCTTCTCCGAGACAGATGCAGGTTAAGATCTCTCCTGGTAAGCCACCACCTCGTGGTGCTAACAGATTACTAAATATGGGTTAAAGAGCAAGATGTAAAAATTAGCCAATAAGAGGCTAAAACTAATAATTACAGTTTCCGTGTAATTATTTTGGATGAAGCTCGCCGTACAGGAGCCGGGTGGTGGAACACAGCCCGCTGCTCCTTCTACAAAAAGCATGCACACACACTCACTCACTCTCTTCACATTCCAAAACACTACAATTTAGCTAGGGATTACCTTAATAAAACCTCAGCGTCTAATGTACAAGAAAGTGTTTCACAGATTTAACGCCACAATAAACCTGTACTTCATAGTAAACTGATCTTTTCTTTCCTAAACAGGGTTCTCTGTAGCTTGGAGTCTGTCCTGGAACTAGCTCTTGTAGACCAGGCTGACCTCGAACTCAGAGATCCACCTGCCTCTGCCTCCCAAGTGCTGGGATTAAAGGCGTGTGACATCACTGCCCAGCAATCTTTTAAATTATGTTTTTGCTTTTCTAAAAGCCACCGTGCCACTGTGTGAAGTCCAGTTTCTACATTGGTAACTTAGATAAAGTAAATTATACTTCTATTGAACCAGCAAGGCAAAGGAGTACACCAAGCCAGGAGAGCTGAGAGCTGCTTTGGCACTATGGTAAGTACTCTAGCCAAGCAGGGTGGGAGAGCAGACTATGTCTGGAGAGCTAGCTTCTCCACAGTGAGATGCTGAAACTTGGGTTCATCTGTGGCCAAGCCACAAAATACAGGATAAAATTATCACTAAATCCGTTTCAGAGGCCATAATCATTGTAAGAGTGGACTCTCTAGGCCCAAGAGGAAGAGCAACACATACTTCATGTCAGTGTCTGGTATTTACTTACTATCTGTCGATAAATGTGGTAGTTATTTTAAACAGTAATGTATATGCTGTGCCATTTTATGTTGGAAGTATGTGATCTGTTATTTTGATTTTATAGGGGATTATTGTTAAGAGATTGCATGAATCTCAGTAGAAACTTTCAACTTTGAACTTTTAAACATTGTTGAGACTGTGATAGACAATACGGACTTTTGAAGTTGGACCAAATGCATTTTGCATTATGAATTATCACAAGCTTATAAGGGCCGGGAAGTGTAATATGGTGGTTTGAATGTAACTGCCCCCATAATCTCATAGGACATCGTGACATTATTAGGAGGTGTGTCCTTGTTGGAAGAAGTGTGTCACTTTAAGATGTAGAATTCTTGGCTACTTCTCCAGCACCATGTCTGCCTGCATTCCACCATACTCCCAGCTACCATGCTCCCTGCCATGATGATAATGGGCTAAACCTCTAAAACAAAACCTCAAATAAAAATGTTTTCTTTTATAAGAGTTGCCATGGTCACAGTGTCTCTTCACAATAAAAACCCTAATTAAGACAAAAAGTCTGCTTTACTGAGCAAGTCCTAGTCATTTTCAGAGGATCCCTAAGACTATGGTGCTCAGTTACGGCACAGCCATGTTAGCTTATGTCTAAACAATCAATGACATTTATTAGAATTTAAGATCTGTCATTATGCAATAGACAACTGTTCTATTTTTATGGCCTACGAGACTGAATCAAATAGGAGCAGCACAGAGAACCATAGAAATACAAGACCTAAGCTGGAGATGATACCGAAAAGGGAAATTGGAAAGGGGAATAAGAAGAGCGTGCCAGAATTAGTCATCCAGTGTACAGCCAGACGGAGCAGTGGGGGGAAGACAGGAGGAGAGGAGAGCAGGGAGCACAACTATGGCTGAATCCACATGCCCAGAAGACCTTAAAGAAAACTACCAAGTATTTTAACAGTGGCAAAATAAAGCCTGAAAAAATGCACATTAGTCTTCTCCAAATGTACGTGGGGACATGGCTTAGATTTACCCTAAGCTTCATCCAATCAGAGCTCCTGCACCATCCCTGCTGAAATTTACCACGTGGTCCACACAATTTGAAGGAACAGACTCAAAACAGTTCTCTTTTCCATGGGTTAAGTGTCTACATACCTACCTGTCTCAGACTGTAGACCTATCTAACAAAGTCCCTATTAGTAATCCATATTCCACTGGGAAGTAATATAAATTACTCCTTAATAATTAAATCCATTAGTATAATATACACTAAAAATAAATTACTGGGGTAGAGAGAGAGCCCAGCGGTTAGGAGCACTGATTGCTCTTCCAGTCCTAACAGCCACAACCAAAGGGATCTGATGCCCTTCTGGCCCCAGGACACCAGGCATGCAAATGCTTCAGAGACACATACAGGTAAAACACCCATATACATAAAAATAATCTTAAAAATGAGTTATGAATGCAGGAAATGGTCAAGTCTAAAGCACTCACCTATATAAGCAGTCCATATAGTCGGCACCCTTGCTGTACTCTTCCCAATACCTATGATACATAACAAGCACTTGTTCTTCAGACTCCAGAACTCTCTAAACAGAAAAAACATTTTGCTTTGAAAGTACTAATCATTTTCATCACAATGAAATTATAGAAGGTATGGAATCAAACTTCTAAAGATAGCATAAATCAAGCATTATCATCCACATTTATAAATTTCTTTTTAACTATCTTTACTACAAATCAAACTGGGAAAAAATGTGAGCCTTAGAATAAGAAAGTGACTATCAAAGATTTCTCCAAAATAAAAGGAAAAATGATCATAGCTATGTTTGTTTGCTTGTTGTTGTTGTTGTTGTTTTGGTTTTTTTGCTTTTTTTGGTTTTGAGACAGGGTTTCTCTGTAGCTTTGAGGCCTATCCTGGAACTACCTCTTATAGATCAGGCTGGCCTTGAACTCAGACACTGGCAAGTGCACTGCTGCTGCCACCACCACCTGACTTAGATTTTTCTATTTGAGATAGAGACGACATCAGCTGAGATTCTAGATCAGTAGTAGCATGCCCACCTAGCATGAGCAAAGTTCTGTGTTCAATCTGTAGCAACCATAAAAATAATAAACAATCCTACTATATTCATGGATTTCTGCATAAAAGTTATTTTAAAAATTGTTTTTGAGATAGGACCAGGACCACTTACAGCTTAAGTTGGCCTGTAACTTGCAATGCTCCCTTAAGCTGGGGCTACAGGTGTGCAATAGTACAACCAGTGTGTGCACTGCTGGGAAACAAACCTAGTTTTCATGTTAGATAAGCAGTCTACTGAGTTAGGTCAGTCTTCAACTCTTCTTTAAGATAATGTGACTTTGTAGGCTAGGCTCGTCCAGAACACTCTGTAGCCTGGGATCACCTTGTACTCACAGAAACCCTTCTATTTCAGCCTCCCCAGTGATGGGATAGGCTTGAGCCATAAGCAGTTTCAATTCTAATTAATTCTCAAAGAATTTGTGCTGTGCATGGTGACATGCATCTTTAGTACAGTTCTCTGATTTCTAGGCTAACTAGGGCTACAGAGAGACTCTGCCTCTAAGGAAACAAACAATATAAATAAACAAAAAATCCCACATAGCCTAAACAGTATACTCCTATCATCCCAGTACTTAGGAGATAGATCAGGAGTTCAAGACTTAAGACTATTTAATAGCTTAGACAATTTAGCAGTTTGAGGTCATCTTGGATAACAAGATACCTTGTCTCAAAAACAAACAAAAAAAAAACCAACAACCAATCACAGCCTAACTTAATAAATTCCAACATTAATAATATCTTACATGGTTATAAATTATCTATAGCCAAGCTCACTAGCTTATAATAGTCAAAACTTTGACCTAATGCAACATATTAAACATTGAAACAATGTTAAAGTACTTGCTATCAAAACCACTGCCATGATAAATACACACTAAAGAATATATGCAATGGATAATAAACGTGTTAAAAGCAGTATATTTCTTCCACATGTCTTAAGAGAAATAATTGTTCAGCTCTCTGGATCAACAGGGTAATCCATTCCATATCAAGGGAGAGGCTTGTTTGTCCATGAAGACCTGATGGTCACCCAACTACTAATTAAGACAGATGGCAAATTCCAATTTAGGTTGCAGCTGATCTCCATTTCCAATGGTCTAAAGAGACCATTCAGGGTCGGTGAGATTTGAGATTAGGTAGCAATATAAATAACCCCTGAAATACCAAACTGATTTCCCCTGTTAACCAAATAACACTGCCATTTAAGAAATTTAGGTCAAGCCGGGCAGAGTTGGCGCACGCCTTTCATCCCAGCACCTGGGATGCAGAGACAGACAGATCTCTGAGTAGAGGACAACCTGGTCTACAGAGCTCCAGTTTCAGGACAGCCGGACACAGAGAAACCCTGTCTCGACAAACAAACAAAAAAAAAAAAAACCACCCTAATTTGATGGCTGTTTTCCTCTGGAAATCAGTGAGCTAGTCAAATAACTGCAGCTGTAAGCACAGGCATATCAAAACTGTATCATTTCTTACCTTGTGCAAATGCCGAACATGATTTCCAAAAAAATCTTTGTTTTCTGCATAAAGTCTTTCTCCAAGTGGTTCAGGATAGGCCACGCATAAAGCATAGATATCTCTAGATTGATTATTAAGGTTCTCATAGTCAAAACATGATACTTATGTATGACATCAAAAGAAGAAGCATGAGCCTGGGTGCTGTGGACCCTGTAATCCTGAACTGCTATGTCTGCATCTCTACTGGCTGGGATATAGGCATACACCATCAAGACCAAAGATACAGGTAAAAAATGAAAACTTAGGGCTATTAGTGTGGATTCATGCATATGTACTTTAAATACAAAGAAACAGGAAATATGACAACATAGAAAGGGCTGGAGAGATGTTCACTGCTGTCAGATGACCTGAGTTCGGTTCCTGTACCCAATGATAGCTCACAGCTGTCTATTAACTCAGCTGCAGACATCCTTTTCTGGACATGAAGCATGCTATGTGCCACAACCACACAGGCAAAGTAAAATCACCAATACACTTGTGTTATCTGTAGTATATAATAACCTTATAAACTAAATTACCCTGATTAAAAGACACAGTATGGGGGGGGGAGGACAGAAGAGATGGCTCAGCTGTTTACCCTGTTCTATTTTCCTTGACAATAGCTATTAAATCATATTACTAGAAGCACTGACAGATTTGTGCTGTTGTTAAATCCAGGCATGGCAGCTTACATCTAAGATAACAGCACTTGCAAGGCCCCTGTGAGTTTGAAACAGTGTGGGCTGGAGTGAGACCCTTCGCTAAAGATTTTATGCTTTTAGGTTCGTCTGCTACACTCCCAAAGACCACAGTAGTGCCAGAAACACACACTCAGGATTGTGCTCGGAATTTGTTGGATAGAAGGCTGTGAAATTAATCTAAATATACCCTAGAACAGTTACACCTAAGACTTTAAACCTGTTTTCATTTAACAAGCTTTGATTTGGTGTTTCTTGTGGCTTCTACTAAAGGATACGAGAAGCGGTCGTTCCATGTTGCTCTTTCAACATATTCCAGCATAACAACAGCTTTGATCGTAGTTAGGAGTTTGTTCCATGTCTCATCAAAATCCACTACTCTTGGTTTTAAAGACATTGTGCAACTTTAGTGTTGAAACCTGTTAATTAAAACAACAACCATGTTAGCAGGAATCCCACTTAATGTGGGCTGGGGATATGGTTCAGACACTAAGAACATGCAGTAAGTACTCTGGAGGACCAGAGGCTGGGTTTCCAGCACCCATAACAGGTAGCTCACTTCCCGCAACTACTCCAGTTCCAGGATGATCCCATGCCTCTGGCAACCCACGGGCACCTGCATATGTGCAAATACTCAGACACATACACATAACTAAAAATAATAAAAAATAAATATTTAAAGTATCACATAATTGAATCACATGATAGGTAAAAGGAGTAGAAATACAAATGAAGTCAGGAACACAATGAACACAATAATCAATTGTTTATGAACAGTATGTGCTTTGAAAGATTGTTGCCGGGCGGTGGTGGCGCACGCCTTTAATCCAGCACTCGGGAGGCAGAGGCAGGCGGATCTCTGTGAGTTTGAGGCCAGCCTGGTCTACAAGAGCTAGTTCCAGGACAGGCTCCAAAGCTACAGAGAAACCCTGTCTCAGAAATAAAAAAAGATTGAATTAGTATACTGCAGAAGAAATTAGTTAAACAAGACTTTCATAAAAAATATGCAAGACATTGAATAAAGACTTTGACCACAAATTCTGCTGCCTGTAGTCTTCATACTGGAGAATGATTTATATAATAAGACAAAATTAGGAGTCCAAAATTCGTAACATTAGAATATTAACAGCAAATATAAAATATCAGAAGTAAAAGGGTTTATCTTCCTAGAAATATATTTAGAAAAAGATTATTTACATTTATATAATTAAAACAGGAGGAGCTAAAGAGATGATTCAGCAGTTAAGAGTTCTGGCTCCTCTTGCCAGGACTCACAAGGCTGTTCATAACCACATCTAACTCTCTGATTCAAAGGGATGTGACACCCTCTTCTGGTATCCATTCGCAGCAGGCATGCGTGTGGTGTGCATGCATATACGCAGGCAACGCAGGATAATAAATACGCAGGGAAGAGTTTAGAGTAAAAAACGCAAAGCTCACATGAACTTTAAGACTTAGCAGTGTCAGGTTTGCCCAAAAGAAAGCTTGAACAGATTCTCAGGTTGCACAGCAAAAGTACTAGAAGTAAGGTTTCAGCATGTGGGGTCAAGTGAGGCTAGAAGATGCTCTATGCCTGGCAAGACAGCACTTATGAGTTGCTTGTAATGTTATGGAAAATTGGCATTAGCAAAAAAAAAAAAAAAAGCCCAGTATGGGTGTAAAATACACCATTAATTCCAACCTGAGTTTGATACCTAGGACCCAGAAAATCAATGCTCACAGGTTATCTCTGATCTCCACACATCTACACACACACACACTTGAGAAAGCAAGCTTGACTGGACACAAGCTAGACTCAAGCCCACATTGTCTTAGTCAATTTGCTGGGATTATAGACATAAACTACATTTCTTTCGTCCTAAACCAATAAACCTAGTAGATAGATCCTATTGGCTCTTGCCATTTTCTGGATAAGAGTCATAGGAACATTGAGAAACACCACGTGCATCAGGAGATGGTGCCTGGGTCAGGTCCTTTCTTTCAGCTCTTAAAATGGCTTCCACTCCAATTTTTAGAAAATACCTACCCTTCCCAATTCATCATTCTGGGTTCTGTGGATGCATTGTAAAAAAAAATCTAAGCTCTGGGCTGGTGCTACAGAGTTCATTGGTAGTGTGCTTGCTACCGTGATTAAGGCACCAACATGATGATGATGATGACAAAATTAGGAGTCCAAAATTCGTAACATTAGAATTCAGATCTAGACCCTGAGAGTAGCAGCACTCAGATGTGCATACTCGTAAACACATAGTCGCAATTTTTTTAAGAACCTCAGATCTTGGCCCGGGCGATGGTGGCGCACTCCTTTAATCCCAGCACTCGGGAGGCAGAGGCAGGCGGATCTCTGTGAGTTCGAGACCAGCCTGGTCTACAGAGCTAGTTCCAGGACAGGCTCCAAAGCCACAGAGAAATCCTGTCTCAAAAAACCAAAAAAAAAAAAAAAAAAAAAAAAAAAAAAAAGAACCTCAGATCTTGCTCTTAGCAGAGATAACCTAAGCAAAAAGTTGACGACTCACTCCTAGGTCTAGTCATGCCCTGACATAGCCCACTACAGGAAGCAGTTTAGACTCCTTTACAACATGATACTCCAAGCTTCCATGAAAAAGCTCCAGATAAGGCAGCTTCCTCTGGCAGGAGCTGTGTCTTGACACAGTCACTTCTCTGCTTAGAGGTCACTGACTGACTCACTAACCTTGCTCATAAATCCTGCCTTGATCCTTCCTGATTCTCTACCCAAAATAACTCCCCTCCACACATTCCCCAAACTCCTTTGACATACCACCTGGATCCATGTCCAACTGCTTTTAAGAAACTGAGTCCAGACTCACATTTGAGTGTCCTACTTCTCTTCACCACCTTTCTTTCAACCTCCCTGTTGAAGCCACATGAAAATGCTTTTAATAAAATTTCCAACTCCTGCTTCATAAAAACAACAAAACTTTCCTGGTGAGGGCAATATAGCCAGTCATGTAAACTACTAATGTGCAGTTTTAATGGCAGCAGCCTGCACTCCTCTTTACAGAGCCGAGAACTGAGACCAGCGCTGAACATGGGGAGTAGTGATAGTGATAAGCCATGCCTGCAGGGACCACCAGCATTTTCACCAACCTAGTCCAACACCGAACATGAAAAATGTAGATGGTTTATCCTCTAAAAAACCTCAAAGAACACCTTTTTAAGTTGCTTCATATTCTCCAAATCCTTTAAATAACATTCAAATTCAAGGGAAATTTACACTAAGATGGAACACAGGGCAAAGAAACGAATCAAAATCACAACCACAATACTAGTTCCCACCTTCCAAGCGACTGAAAAGCTCATATAAATATGGGCTGTGTGTCGGGCGGTGGTGGCGCACGCCTTTAATCCCAGCACTCGGGAGGCAGAGGCAGGCGGATCTCTGTGAGTTCAAGACCAGCCTGGTCTACAAGAGCTAGCTCCAGGACAGGCTCTAAAGCTGCAGAGAAACCCTGTCTCGAAAAAACCAAAAAGAAAAGAAAAAAAATATGGGCTGTGTACTTTTCTAGCATGTGAAAAGGCCCTGGGCTCAATCTCCAAAGATACACTCCAGAATACACACTGTTCGACAGTGTGACCCTCATATGGCATACTCACACAAACTAAGAAGGCTATGATGTCACAGGGCAATATACTCTCCAAGAGACCACCACTGCACATCAATCCATCCCTGGCTGAAACACGGTTTAAATACCCGTCTGGCCGGGCGGTGGTGGCGCACACCTTTAATCCCAGCACTCGGGAGGCAGAGGCAGGCGGATCTCTGAGTTCGAGGCCAGCCTGGTCTACAAGAGCTAGTTTCAGGACAGGCTCTAGAAACTACAGGGAAACCCTGCCTCGAAAAACAAAAAAAAAATAAAAAAATAAAAAAAAAAATAAAAAAAAAATAAAATTAAAAAATAAATAAATAAATACCCATCTGTGTGAATTCTCCATTCTTGTTCTAATACAGGACACAATACACTTCCCATTCTCAATCAGATTGTTTCCTACTGAATGCCCTCAGAAATTTTTTTAGCTTTCTTTTGATTTTATTCTTGAATTGGTGAGATGGGATTTTTGTTTGTTTTAATTCATAACCCAAGGGCCCCATGAACACCATGGGCTCTAAAACACCCTCCAGATCCAGAAATGGTGGCACATGCCTGTATGTAATCCCAGTACTTGGGAGGCTAGACAGTCTAGGCTACATGATGAGTTTCAAGCCATTCTTAGTCACAGTGTGAGAAATCATCAGCTACAAATATTTCCAAATTATTAAGTTAGATGTGATAGCATGCCTGTGGCACCTCTCTAATATCCATCACCAAGAGCCAGTCTTGGTCACATAACACGACCCCCAAAAAGAAAAAAAAATAGGAAAAAAAGCTACAAAGATATTTAATTATTTCTAAAAGTCAACTCTAACATAAATATAAAATTTTATATTATATTTTATAACACTTCTATATTAAATTTCCATTTATAGCACTATTTAAATATGCACGATGAATTAATATACCACAGTAGGTCACAGCCAAGTGGTGGTGGCACACACCTTTAATCCTAGCCCTCAGGAGGCAGTGGCGGATGGATCTCTGAGTTTTAAGGCCAGTTTGGTCTACAGAGTGAGTTCCAGAACAGCAGGGCTACACAAAGAAACGTTATCGTGAAAAACCAAAACCAAACAAAAATGCTAAGTCACTGATTTAGTAAAATATAATTCAATAAAGCTTTTCATTATGGACTATACAAGTCTTACCAACCATGTTTGAGCCACCTACTACGGTCAGGTGGGAAAGAGTCCATTAGCATAGCACATAGCAGACAGTTCTGAAACTGTCTCCCTTGTCCTCCTGTGTTCTAGTTAATGGTTGAGCACACTCGCTGTGCTTGTAGAACCCATTTTCAGTGCGCTCTGTAGACCAGGCTAGCCCTCAAACTCAGAAATCCAGCATTAGTCTCAGAAATGAGCTAAGTGGCAGCTGTATAAGTAATACTATCAACAGACTGCTGGTTCCACCTAGCTGCTCCTGTATTTTCTCCATTTAACAGTATAAAAATAATGAAAAAAAGCAGTATTTACAAGTATAACAAATGTATTGTTCAAAGATGAGGTGGTGTTTTCTACTGTTCTCTGCAATCTTATTTTTCTATCCACACATTCATCTTTTAAAAAAAAAAAAAATGAACACTGCTGGGCAGTAGTGGTGCCCGCCTGTAATTCCAGTGCAAAGTGCGGGCCATTCTCAGATCCGGCCTTAACAAGCACTCTCTACCACATACACAGTTTTAAAAAAAAAAAGTGTAGTGATATTACATTTGTATTTTAATAAATAAAGCTTGCCTGAAGATCAGAGAGTAAAACAACCACCCCTGTTAGTCTTACAGACCAGGCAGTGTTGGCACACCATTCATCCTACTCAGTAAGGCTGTAGTAGTACACACCTTTAATCTCAGCCCTAGAGAGGAACATACAATGGCAGGAGACAGCTCTCAGGCAGTCTCTTTCTTTTTCCTGGAGGCCATTTTGGACTGAGGTAGAGCCAGTGGCTGGATGTTTGCCTTCTTTCTGGCCTTCAGGTTGAAACCCGATTATCTGTTTCTCTGGGTTTTATTAATCGTGCTATAAAGAAAAGCTTCTATTAGGGACAAAGATTTTACTGAGTTAATATTCTTACTGAATATTTAGTGTATATCGATTTCCAAAGGATGTTGGAGATGTTGCAAAACTTAAGTTTAGAGCACTCAGAGAAATAAAGCATGAAAAAACTGTCAATTTGTTCTATGATAACTTCCAGCATACCTTAATGAGGCTATGATTCAATGACTAACAATGGTTAACACTAAATGTTTAAGTCTATAAACAGAAAAACTTTGCTAGGTGGTGGTGGCGCACGCCTTTAATCCCAGCACCCAGGAGGCAGAAGGCACAGGGATCTCTGTGAGTTCGAGGCCAGCCTGGTCTACAAGAGCTAGGTCCAGGACAAGCTCCAAAGCTACAGAGAAACCCTGTCTCGAAAAACCAAAGAAAAACCTTAATTAACTGAAACTTTCAAATTGGAAATTAAATACCTGAGCACTTGAGCATTTTTTAAGCATAACACAATACACTTAATAACTTTTTTCTTCTTTCTGGTTTTGAGTGCGGGGATTAAAGGCATGCACCACCACCACCAGGCTACATCTGTCTTATCTTATATAGTCACTGCTGTCTAATGCTTTAAAAACTACTATCAAATGTATGGTTCTCTGACCTAGTGACTGTTTAATCTCCTCGCATAAAACAAAAAAAGGCAGCATAACAAGAAAAAGTCCATATGGACTGAATAGTTTTTTAGTCAAGGACTACCTTGAGATGGGCTGAAGCTTAGTTGGTAAGAGTGCTGTTCTAATTGGGGCGGTGGTCATAAAACCAGGTGTGGCAGCACAGGAGGCTGAGCTTGAGCCCAGCTTAAACTACACATGACTGGGTAGAAGAGAGTGGAGAGATCCAGCAGTCTCAAAAACTAGATCAATTCTTTACAGAAATATCTAAGATAGCTAACTGAAAAAAAAATAGCAAACATAATACAGAGAAGAGTCTCGATTAATTCTTCAAAATAATAAAACTTGCAAGCATCTAGCTGCACACACCTGAGATCTAGCCCCTAGAGGCTGAGGCAGGAGGATGAGTGTCAGGTCAGGCAAGTGTGATTCTGGGCTAGCCTAAGTATAGCACAATTTTTTGTGGTTTTTAGAGACAGGGTTTATTTGTAGCTTTGGAGCCTGTCCTGGAACTAGCTCTGGTAGACCAGGCTGGCCTCGAACTCACAGAGTTCCCTGTGCCTCTGTCTCCTGGGTGCGGGGATTAAAGGCGTGCGCCACCACCGCCGGGCTTAACACAAATTCTAACTGGTCTTAATATTAGAGTGAAAGCTGAAGGTTCAGAGAAACAGAGCGCCAGCCACCAGAGTTCTTACCTCTACCAACACTCAGACCGAAGGGGCGATCCTGTCCTCAGACTGCACTGCTCCGGTCTCCTCTCACCTTATATTCCTCTCTCCACCCAGGCTTATCACCCCTGCCTCCACCTCCCAAGTGCTGGAATTAAAGGTGTGGAGCCCAAGCCGGGCGGTGGTGGCACACGCCTTTAATCCCAGCACTCGGGAGGCAGAGGCAGGCGGATCTCTGTGAGTTGGAGACCAGCCTGGTCTACAAGAGCTAGCTCCAGGACAGGCTCTAAAGCTGCAGAGAAACCCTGTCTCGAAAAACCAAAAAAAAAAAAAAAAAAAAAAAAAAAAGGTGTGGAGCCCAAGTGCTGGGATCACCTTTGTGTGAGCTGTTTCTCTTTTAGACTGATTTCAGGTAGCCCAGCGTGGCCTTGAACTCACAGAAATCCTGTCTCCTGAGCTCTAGGATTAAAGGTGAGTGCCACCACTCCTTGACTTCAGACAAGCTTTATTTGTTAAAACACAAACAAAATATCCCTACTTCTAGGCTGTTCAGCAAGACCAGATCTCAAAGTAAAATAAATAAAGCTTAAAGCAACTATCTCCCCTCTAAAACATTTAGTTGACAGAATTCAAAATGGTCAACAACATTCCAGGAGAGCTAAACACAACCAGAGACAGGCAGGGTAAAATCCTGCAACTCCACTCCAGAGGTGGAGGTGGGTGGGGAGGTGGGGAGAGGGGGTCAAGGTTACTAGTCCCAAATCAGGTCACGCCAGAAGAAAACCCAGGTCTCAAAACACCAAAAAAAAAAAAAAATTAAAATAAAAAAATTTAAGAATCTTAGGTGGTCATGTAGAAACATCTCTTTTATCCAAAGACTCAGTGGGAAGAGGCAAGCAGATCTCTGAGTTTGAGGCCAGCCTAGTCTGCATAGTGAGTTCCAGGACAGTGAGGACTATCAGAGAAACCGTGTCTCAAAAAACAAGCAACAATCTCAAGCAGTGGTAAAGGTGCTAAAACTTTAAGGCTTATAATATATTCTAAAATTTCAATAAGTCTGTCCCAATTAAAAGCTAAATAACAAGTAATGACCACCAGATGTATCTAATGCTTTTTTTCCCCTGAGGTAAGGTCTTATATAGCTCTGGCCTCCACCTCCCCAGTGCTGGGATTACAGCCAGCAGTGTTAGGGATCCAACCCAGGTCTTCACGTATGCAAGGTAAAAGGCTAACAAACACATCTCCAGCCTAAATGTTTCAAGAGCTCTTAAATACAGCACCACAAGAATTATGCTAACTTCTGCAATTTAACATGATACATCACCAAGACTTAAAATCTAAACAGATCACTCTGACCAGGTCATTGACTAATACAAATGAATTCAGGCCTAGGTGTAGTGGCACGTATCCTTTAATCCCAGAACTAGGCAGGCTCAGTGAGACAGGCAGATCCTTAAGAGTGCCAGGCTAGCCAGGGTTACATGGTGAGCCCTTGCCTGGAACGAAAAGGAAAGAGGGAGGGAGGGAGGGAGGGAGGGAGGGAGGAAGGAAGGAAGGAAGGAAAGGAAGGAAGGAAGGAGGAAGGAAAGGAAGGAAAGGAAGAAAAAAAAACTGTAAAAGCAGATCAGCCACACATCCACAGCGATCACCTACACGGCAATTCCCTTCTTTTCCAATGCTCCTATGACCAGAGGCCTAGTAAGTGTACCACTGAATCAGTTCTCCCAACTTCCACCACGCCAAAAGTTCTGCTTTTATCTTTCCTTGCTTTTACCCAGTAGTAGGGATGGAACCCAGGGCCCCAGACATGCTAAACAACCACTTTACCAATGAGCGATATCCAGGCCCATATTTACTATTTATTTGGATTTTTCAAGACAGGGCTTCCCTGTGTAGTCCTGGCTCTCCTGGAACTCACTCTGTAGACCAAGATGGCATCGAATTCAGAGATCCACCTGCCCTCTGCCTCCCAAGTGCTGAGATTGAAGGAGTGCACCAACATCGCCTGGACTAATTTTTATTTTAAAGCGGGGGTCTGTTAAATTCAATTGACTTGAGGTCTAATATGAACCCTGAGCGGGTCCTCCTACCTTACTCCTGAGTGGCTGGAATCAATCGGAGGCCGAGCCCACCTACCCTTTCCCCACCCTCAGGGCTCAGGTGTTAGCCTTTTTTTTTTTTTTTTTTTTTTTTTTTTTAACCTTACCAGTCTTTCTAATACTGACCTCCAGGGGCTGACCCTGTGATGAAATTACTGTAGCAGGTAGTACACATAAAGAAAATGTTCCTTTTAATAAAAACCTAACACTTTCTGACACATTTGAAGAAATGGCAGGCAAGGTGGAAAAGTATGAGTTTCTTATAAATAAAGCAATGTTCTCCTCAAGAACATACATCCAAGCAAGCAATGTGAACACACTAGGAATCCCTGTACTTTCGGAAAGGGGCCTATGCAGGAAATACCCAAACATAAAGACCAGCCTGAGACATAGCACATGTGCTAGGCCTGGGTTAGCTAAGTACATACACTCAGCCTGCCAGAAATCCCATCTGTAAGTCACATACTCAACCACGGCAAAGAGCAGACCAGAAAATGGTGCAGATCCCTGCAGGTTCTCCATTTCCTCCCAGGCTTTCTTCAGGTGTCCTTAACCTGTTCGCAACTTTTAAAGGACTATCTAATTCTCTGAAAACTACAAAGTATCAAAGTAAGGTGCGCTACCATTTTTGCAAAGAATATATACACACCCGTTTAAAGGCATAGAAACATATCTTTGGAAACATGTAAGAAAGTTAACAATATCTGGCTCCAGGGAAAACTAAGAGACAAGAGGGTTTCAATTCTATGCCCTATTGAACCTTTCCAGTTGTGAATCTAAGTTTGATTTATTCAATGGACCACCAGTTAAAGACTGCTGAAACTCTCGACCCATCTTTCCCACTTCTCGTGAGGGCAGAGATCTCTCAAACTGTATGACTCCTTAACTTCCGCACTGTTTCACACTCAAGACATTCACTCCAACTCTCTCACCTTTTCCCCATCCCTTACATGGTACCGTCATCCTCCGTTTCAGCTCTAAAACCCAAGAGACACCCCTATCTCCTCCACCAACTTCACTCTTATCCAAACTATAACAAGGCGTTCAACAAGTATCTTCAACATAGCTGGAACCTTGTTACTTGTCTTTTAAGGATCCAAGGCCAAACTCTAACCCCGGGAGGGGGTATCTTTTGACATTTACTCTCCAATCTAAAGACTATAAATCAGATACTACTCTTGACTTTCAAATTCCAAAATCTATTTTTTTTTTTGAGACCAGGTTTCTCTGTAGCTTTGGAGCCTGTCCTGAAACTAGATTTTGTAGACCAGGCTGGCCCAGAACTCACAGAGATCCACCTGCCTCTGCCACCAAACTGCTGGGATTAAAGGAATGCACCACCACCGCCAGGCCCAGGGTTTGGTTTTTAAAAAAACATTTTAGGTTTTGGAATTTGATAGCTGGGCCAGCCTGGGTCTATATACAAGAGCTAGTTCCAGGACAGGTCCCCAAGCTACAGAGAAACCCTGTTTAAAAAAAAAAAAAAAAAAAAAAAAACCAACAAAACTAAACCCTGGCCCTGGCTATGGTTCAAGCACCCCCACGGGGTCTTCCTTTCACCGAGCTGCTTCCAGTTGGCTAGACTCCACTCCACCTCAGGGCTTTCCATTTGCACTTCTTTCAAAGACCTGTTCTTGCTGGCTCTTTAAAATATGTCAAAGGTCACCTCAGACAGGCAGTTCTCAACCACAGACTCTGAAAACCACTTCTCCCAATCACTTCCACTCATTTCCTCCAGAGCACTATTATTCCGTGTTTGTTTCATTTTACTGTGTCTCCATCTCAGCAGAACTAACTTTATTATTTATTTATTTGTTTGTTGTTTGTTTAATGTTTTTGTAGCTTTGGTTGTCCTGGAACTCATTCTGTAACTCAAACTCATAGAGATCAACCTGCCTCTGCCTCCCGAGTGCTGGGATTAAAGGATTAAGGCGCCTCCCCTGCCTGGCTAAGGACCATTATTTAACAAATGACTAACATCATAATCATAAAAGATTCCAGTGGGGTCTATGAAAGTGTTTAATTGGTAAAGGCAGTTGGGGTGGAAGAGGCAGGTGAGGCCCCTCTGGTCTCCACAGTGAGCCCCGTGTAGCAGTCTCAAAATACAAAGCAATCGCCCGGCTGTGGTGGCGCACGCCTTTAATCTCAGCACTTGGGAGGCAGAGGCAGGCCAATCTCTGTGAGTTCAAGGCCAGCCTGGTCTACAAGAGCTAGTTCCACGACAGGCTCCAAAGCTATAGAGAAACCCTGTCTCGAAAAAACAAAAAACAAAAAAAAAAAAACAACAACAAAAACAAAAAAACAAGCAAAGCAATCAAGCAAGCAAAAAAATAACCACCACCACCCCCGCAAAAATAAACACACACACACAAACCAAACAGTCCCACTACTCATAAACAACATAGGGGAGAAGCAACTAAAAAAGAAAAATGTACACTACTGTTAATTCATTTGTGACTTTTTGGGAAGGGACTCCAAATACTGTATAGGGGAAAAAAAGAACCAAATTTTAGCTAATTAGATCACTTTTATGTCATGGAATGACACTAAGATTAAAGAGAATAAAGTGATCTTTCATATTGTATATCAATGTGGGTTTGAGGTAAGTTCTAGGTTTGCGAACTTTTCTATTGAAGTCAATAAAGAAACACACACGCGCACTTTTTTCTTTTCTTTGCAGAAGGCGGTGCAGGAGTTGAACCCAAGGCTTCTTGCATACTAGGCAAGTGTTGAAGCACTGAGCTACAGCCCCAACTTAGTAGTTTACATCTTCAAAATAAAACTTAGAGGGTACTGCCATCCAACCAGTAATAGTAACCAAGGAGGACGGGGGTAACTTATAACAATAGAAATTCAAAGATGTACTACTTGCACACACGTAATGGTAGGAAAGGGTTCTAGACTCTAGTATGTAAACAAGTGCTGGTGAGAGTCAAGAGGCTCTTATTTCACCACCCCAGAAGTGTTGAGGCAGGAGGTGCAGCATGCACGTAGAATACTCCTCCCCAAAGCTATCAATCTTCACTGTCTGCGGAAACAAAAGTGAAAATACTCGTGGCTAGGATGTATGAGATTGATGCCACCCCCCTTCAACAGAGACTTTGGTCTCCGAGTGCGCACGTAAATAAGCCGGAGAGCACACGCTCACCTTCCCTCCTTAGGAGGAAAATGAGGCCGAGGGAGGGGCGGCCGGTAGCGGATCGGGGAGGCCTGGGATCCGGTCCAGGCTTAAGGGTCAGCAGTCTGGGGAGCCGAGGTCACTCACAGGACACCATCTTGCCAGGCCTGCAGCCCAGTCCCTCCGCCAGGTCGCCCCTAACTCCGTTCCTCCCGCCCCATCCTCGCCACCCATTCGCCGGGAAGGGAAGTTTCCCTGCGCCCACAGCCCAGCTCCCCAGCTTTCAGCAGGGTTACCTTCTGCGGAAGCAGGGCGAGGGCAGGGGCCCGGGGAGGGAGGCAACCCGCAGGCGTGAAGGACGAAGCCCCCGGCTCGGAGGGTGGGCGGCGGCGGCTGTCAGCTCGCGTTCCCCGGCTCACAGCGCTGCCATTACTGTGCGCCGAGGCCGCCTCCCCGGCTGGCCACGGCCACCGCCCGGGGGCCACGGGGGTGCCCGAAGCAAGGCGCCGCCACTCACCTGCTCCCGAGGGAGCCGTACCGACGAGGCTGCTGCCGCGGGGAGGGACGGGGTCAGGGGAGGAGGACGGGCAGTGGCGGGCTCGGGGAGCCAGTCGTCCTCCAGGGCTCTGGGCTTTGCCCGACACACGCCCTCCGCTCTGCCTCTCCCAGCCTCTTGCACTCACACACCCGCAGGATGCAATGGTCCAGTCCAGGTTACGGCAAGCGTAGGGAGCCACGCTTCGAGAATCGCGAAGCCCTTGCACTTAATTGTCAAAGTAATTCATCAACCAGCACACTTGTCAATGAGGCAATCACAGTTCCCTGAGCTCAAGCCCTACCCACCAAATTGGGGACTATTGATATCCAAATCACTGGAGGGGGAGGGGGTCTGTTTTATTTGTATGTGGTTTTGAGTTTTTGAGACTGGGTCAAGCTAGGTGACTCTTGCAGGCCTGGACTGCTTTTACAGCCTGAGCTGGCATTGAACTAGCAATCTTCCTGTCTCAGCCTCCCCATTAAGCCACCACTCTGGGCTCTTGTTGGTTTTTGTTTTGTTTTTCAAGACAGAGTTTCTCTTTAGTTTTAGGAGCTCGTCCTGGAACTCTCTCTCTATAGACCAGGCTGGCCTTGAACTCACCGCCCGGCCTCTTGTTTTTACTTCAGACAAATTAAAAATTATTAATAATAATAATAATAATAATAATAATATCTCTTTACAACAGTAATAGCTGAACTTCCCCCTTTGAAATACAAGGTGGGGCTGGGTCGGGTGGTGGTGGTGCACTCCTTCAAATCCCAACACTCAGGAGGCAGAGGTAGGCAGATCACTGTGAGTTCGAAGCCAGCTTGGTCTACAAGAGCTAGTTCCAGAACAGGCTCCAAAGCTACAGAGAAACCTTGTCTCGAAAAACAAAAAAACAAAACAAAGAGAAGAGAAGAGAAGAGAAGAGAAGAGAAGAGAAGAGAAGAGAAGAGAAGAAGAGAAGAAATACAAGGTTAAAAAAAAAAAACGAAATACAGGTAGAGGGTGGCAACATTCGCCTTTGTTATTTAGTTGCCTTTCTTATAGCAAAGGTGTCCTGGCTTGGGGACGTGAAGGAGTCATCTCCATTTCTACCTATGAATGAATTTATCCCTCCCAACCTCTCCAATCTGTGCCAATCCTTTAAAATACATTTAATACTCCTATCCTCTACCCAGGGGGGATCCCCCCGGTACATGCTCTCACCTTGTACTCCCAGTGTCTTTAGGAGGCTGAGACAGTAGGATAGGAAGTCCTGTCCCTCGTCCGCAAGGCTCATCCCCGAGGCTGTAGGTGAGGACCAAGCTAAAATAAATCTTATTGTCCAGATATGATAAAAGATATGATAACAATCTCTCTTCTCATAGCACTCTGAATTTGTACTTTATTTTCTTTTTTTCTTTCCCTTCTCAGGCTGGCCTCAAAACCTCCCTGTGTAGCTGAGATGCTGAGACTGGGTTTTTAATTCATGATCCTCTTGTATCTATGTAAATGATGGGATTATAACTACAGCAGCACACTCCGCCAGTCTCTCTCTTACACAGGAATCCTCAGATTCCAATATCTGGACCTCTGGAAATTCCTAAAACGTTGGTTGTTTTACTCTTTTTACTCTTTTGGCTTTGGGGGAGGGGGTTCCACCACCCAGTTTCTAAATAAATCACACACCGAGTCTTATTCTTTCTTAGAAATGGTCGGCTTTAGCTTGCTTTTTCTAGTCAGCTTTCTTCATTATCCCACCTCCATTTCGGCTCTGGGCTTTCTGCTCAATCTTACTTCTGTGATCTTGTCTCACTCTCCCTCCATGGCTGGCTGTCCCTGTTTTCCCCACTCCCTTCATCTCTTCTGCTCTATTTTTCTCCTCCTCCTTTTTTCCCAGATTTCTTCTTCTATTGATTCTCTCTGTCTCCAGCCCCGCCTATCCCTTCTCCTGCCTTGCTTTTGGTTTTTCAGCTCTTTATTAGACCATCAGGTGTTTTAGACAAGCAAAGTAACAGCTTCACAAAGTCAAACAAATGCAACATAAAAGAATGCAACACCATCTTTGCAACAAACTAATGTTCAACAGCATAAACAAATGTAACACATCTTAAAATAATATTCTACATTCCCCTTTTTGCCTAAATAACAATGAAAGATTTTAACTTTAACATAGTAAACATATACAACAAAAACAGTTATCAGGTAAGAAGAGTTACATTTACAATATTCAGTCCATTTGTACTTAGCAAACCCAGAGATAACAGTCCACTGTCCATCCCATCTCAGTTGACTCCAAAGTTTTTCTTTAATATTTATTTATTTATTAAGTATACAATATTCTGTCTGCATATATGCCTGCAGGCCAGAAGAGGACAGCAGATCTCATTACAGATGGTTATGAGCCACCATGTTGTTGCTGGAAATGAACTCAGGACCTTGGAAGAGCAGGCAATGCTCTTACCACCGCTGAGCCATCTCGGCAGCCCCGACCCCAAAGTTTTATACCTAATTTACTTTCTATCAGTAGGAACACTGAAACTCTAATTATTAGTCCTTAACCCCATCAAAGTCGCAGAAGGATTGTAATATTACCTAACAACAGAGACACTTGCTGCCTGGACAGGCATCCAAAGTTCCTCTGCAATGTTGGGGCATCCATCTTCAGGCTACAGGCCTAGAATATATAGCAGACTTTTCAGTAAAGCAGGAAATTTGAGGGACTGTTCTGCCTTGTCTTGGCAAGTTTGTCAGTTGCTTTCTTTCTATGTCCTGCAGAATGTCTGGCAAATTCTTCTGTAAATCCAGAATTTTTTAAGAACTGTCTTACCTTGTTTTGGGCAAACTTCAACAATTTTTCCCCCGCGTTTTGTATGTCCAGTCTGCACAGCATATTATCATCAGGCAAAGGAAAGAGCAGTTTCTTTGCCCAGTGGGCTAAACTTTCCACAGTGAAAACAAACTCTATAGGAGATTTCTTCAGTGCCCATCATCTCTGAAGTAAATTGGTACTACTGCCAGGAGCAGATGTGTCTCGTTGTCATATAAACACCTTATGTTAACAAAACATTTTAAATGAGATATTCTATAGATCTTTGAAAGGTTTGAAGAACATTTATCTATCTAAAATATACCAATTTAACCCAGAAAATGTACCTAATATGACTACTGGTTTGATTATTATAGATTAACTGCTGATCTAATTTCTTATTTATATTGTATTTTTAAATGAACTGCATAAGCACAATAGCCCAAATAAGAGTAAGAAACAATATATACAGTATAAGAAAAATAACTAAACCAGGGTGTTAGTGGCACATGCCTTAATTCCAGCACTTGGGAAGCAGAGGTGTGTGGGTCTCTGTGAGTTCAAGGTCAGCCTGGCCCTACAAAGTGAGTTCCAGAACAGCCAGAACTAAACAGTAAAGCCCTGTCTTGAAAAACCAAAAAAAGAAAGAAGAAAGAAAAATAACTTTAAATTGTGTCATTATACCAAAATCCATGTCCAATACAAAAATATCTGAGATTCATAATTGTCTTTTTAATCCTATATTCCTATATTCTAATATCCCCGAAATTATAACAAAATCTACAACCCACGAAATAGCCAAAAGCCTCCCAGAGCCCAACTCTTGGGAATGTGGACATCATGTTCTCTAGACTGCTTCCTGTTGAATGTGGGTGAAGGCATCTTTAAGGTCCTTGATGAAATTTGAGATAATGATCAAGTCCAGGGAAGACCAGCTATAACCCTTGTTGATAGCTATTACCTGTAAAGATTCAGGAAGTCTCCCTTGATCAAACCTGATCTATATTAACCCATAATAATCTACAATCTCTTGTTTCCTGTGAAAACAAAAGCAACCAACCTCTTCTCCAAGAACATTTTTAACTTTCACTTGATAAATGCGTTTTTTTGACTTTTTGTAAATTAAGGCATTCCTGAAGTCTATGGGCTGGTTTCTCTCAACAGTCCTCATTGTTCCCAGGTCTCTGAGCAGCTGTTCTTTGCTCAACACTCAGAAATTCACAATTAACACAATACTATATAGGATCCAGACTTCCTGTGTATTTCCCATCTCTTTTTAAATTATTATTTTACTTCTCTTTAAAGATACACACACACACACACACACACACACACACACACATATATATAATATATAAGAGAGAGAGAGAGAGAGAGAGAGGCAGATCTCAGACACAGCATGATTGTTTCTGAAAAACATTTTAATAATGATACAAATGTTCTTTGTATTTTTACTGGTTTTATAATTTGAACTGATGGTGATACAGAACAACTCTATTGGCAACCTGGCAAGAATAACCACAGAAACATCCAACTCTCCTCTTGCATCACATTCACCTGCACACGTTTGGTGTTTAGGAACAGAATGCTGTTGGCCGGTCTGTAGCAACATGCCTGTCTTTCCAATATTTTGGGAAGTCAGGTCAGCAACACCAGCAGCCTGTCTACACAGTGGTTTTCCAGCTCAGATAGAGCTATATATGATACATCAAAACTTAAGAGCCAGGTAGTAGTGGCACATTCCTTATATCACAGCAACTTGGGAGGCAGAGAAACAAGTGGATCTCTGTAAGTTCGAGGCAACCTAGTCTACAGGACCAGCCAAGCCTAAACAAAGAAACTGTTAGACCCTAACATTTCGGGGTGTAATTACTCGGGTGGGCTAGCCCTGCAAACTCAATGACCAGTCAGGAGATTTCAACAGCAAGAGGTTTTTTATTGTAGCGTCCTGCGTAAACGGGCTCCCAAAACTGTCTCAGCGAAGTAGAGATCCCTGAATAAGCTAGCATTCGGAGGTTATATAGAGCAAAACCATAGAATTATCATAAGCATATTTGTGCTAACACAATGATTGTGGTCTAGCCCAAGGGCTCACAAAGGGAACAGGGTTTGGGGACTTTCTATGAGCTCATTTCCTAGGGGGAGAGGAGGTATTTTCCTTTTCTTGGAAAACCCACAGGCTATCCTCTGACCATATCTGAAAGCCCAATCTGTTCTTGGGACGATTAGAAGTTCCTGGTTCCCACTGGCCCTAAATTAATTTCTTCGAAAACCCTGTCCCAAAAAATCGAAAACAAGCCGGGTGGTTGGTGGCCATGTCTTTAATCCCACCACTGGAGGCAGAGGCAGGCGGCTCTTTGTGAGTTCGAGACCAGCCTGGTCTACAAGAGCTAGCTCCAGGACAGGCTCCAAAGCCACAGAGAAAACAAAACAAACAAATAAACAAAAAACCCAAAAACAAACAAAACGCCCCAAAAACAAAACAAAATAAAAACTAAAACAAACTGGGAGGTGAAGGCGCACACCTTTAACCCCCCAGCACTCAGGAGGCAGAGGCAGGTGGATCTCTGTGAGCTCAAGGCCAGTCTCGTGTACTAGTACCAGTTCTGGGACAGTTAGGACTGTTACACTGTTACACAGAGAAATCCTTTCTCAGAAAACAACTACAAAAAGTGAATTTTTGCCGGGCGGTGGTGGTGCACGCCTTTAATCCCAGCACCTGGGAGGCAGAGGCAGGCGGATCTCTGTGAGTTCGAGACCAGCCAGGTCTGCAAGAGCTAGTTCCAGGACAGGCTCTAAAGCTGCAGAGAAACCCTGTCTCGAAAAACAAAGAAAAAAAAGTGAATTTTTTGTTTAAGAAGTTGTCCACGCCAGGCAGTGGTGACACCTGCCTTTAATCCCTGCACTCGCCAGGCAGAGTCTAGCGGATCTCTGGGAGTTCAAGGTCAGCCTGCTCTACAAGAGCTAGTTCCAGGAAAGGCTTCAAAGCGACAGACAAACTTTGCCCCGAAAAAACAAAACAAAACAAACAAAACAAAAAAAAAAAAAAAGAAAGAAAGAAAAAAGGGGGGCGGGGGAGAGGTGTCATTTAAACTTTGAACCTTGTGGGGATTCATTCAGCCAATAGTTTTTTGGGTACCAGCCTTAGGGCGTGGCTTCTGCATAAAGGACTTGAGGGGAGAGGAGGGGGCTCTCTAGCTCTCTTGGGCGGCTTGGAGCAGACCAAGGACAAAGCTTGGTGGATTATTCACACTCCCCAGGGCAGAGCTGCTGGGACACTACGACTCCACCTCGCCCTACATTCTGTGTGAGTCAGAGCTCCCTTTGAATCACCATAATAAAGACAATGCTGGGGGTAACTCACGTAGGAGGGCTCCCTTTAGACTCTTGTTTTCTAGTGTTCTCTGTGAACATGAGAAAGACCCGCGACCATAACCTTGTACATACCAAAGTAGGAATAGAATGCTATCTTGAACTACTACGACTGAGGGACATAGTTTTTTTTTGTTGTTGTTTGTTTTTAAGGATTTTGCACGCACATATACATATACTATAAAATAACATATGCAAATAGTTTATTATTACTTGAAATAAACTCGCGGAGCGGTGGCTTGCACATGCCTTAATCCCAGCACTCAGTGGATCCGTCTCAAAACACACACACACACACACACACACACACACACACACGAAAAAAGGAAAAAGAAATAAACTAATATTTCTATAACTTTGGAATTTACAAATATTCTCTCCAAAATAAAGTACATAAACCCAACACTCAAAGCTTAACTTGCACAGGCTCTGGATTTGATCCTCAGCACTGCAAATAAACAATATGATGGGCCATTATTTTTATTTAAGCTTTTAATTAAATTTATTTATTTGTTTGTTTGTTTGAGACAGGTTTTGTTTGTTTTTTTTTTTACATAGCCTTGGCTGTAAAAAACAGCCTGGAACTCACCTGAAAACCAGGCTGGCCTTGAACTCAGAGAGATCCACTGGCCCCTGGTTTTTGCCAGTACCCACATGGCATCTCACAACTCTCATTAGCTCCAGTTTCTAGGGATCTGATGTTCTCTCTGATCTTTACAGGCACCAGGCACGCAAGTGGTACATAGACATACAAAACACTAATATAATATAAAGTACATAGACATACATTCAGACAAAACACTAATATAATACAAAATATATAAATAAATCTAAAACACAAAACAATTCTATCTTTTAGTTCATTGGTATAACATCACTATTAAACTCCTTGAGCTGGGGACATAGAGCCAATCATTAAAATTATAGGGCAAGTAAAAGATTATCTGAGCCAGGTATAGTGGCACATGCCTTTAATTTGGGAGACAGGGTTGGGCAGAACTCTAAGGTTAAGACCAGGTGGTCTACAAAACAAGCTTCAGGACAGCTAGGACTACACAGAAAAACTCTTGTTTTAGAAAAATTTTTTAAAAACAAAGAAAGAAAGGCAGGGCAGGGGTGGGGGCGTGACTGCTATCTGACAATTTCCCTGTCTAAATTTAGAGTTTGGCACCTGCGAGGCCCTGGGGTTGAGCTGGTGTGGCAAGGTTTTACTACCAGCCCAACAGAGGCAGAGGCAGAGGCAGAGGCAGAGGCAGAGGCAGGAAGATCTAGGAATTCAAGGCCTAAGGAGTTCCAGGCCAACCCAGGGCTCAAAAGTGAGATCCTATCTTAAACACACAGCAAGCCCAAACAAACAAACAAAAGCTCAGGTCTTTGTTCGGATTTCTATTGCTGTGAAGAGCTGCCATGACCACTGCAACATTTAATTGGGATGACTCGTTTATAATTCAGAGATTCAGTCCATTATCAACATGGCAGGACGTGGCAAAATGCAGGCAGACATGGTGCTGGAGAAGCAGCAGAGAGTCCTACATCTTACAGGCAACAGGAAGTGGTCTTTCTTACTGACATGAGTTGAACATACATGAAACCTCAAAGCCCGCCCCTACAGTGACGCACTTCATCTCACAAGACCCCACCTACTCCAACAAGGCCACACCTCCTAACAGAAGCACTCTCTTTGGGGGCCATTTTTTTTTTTAAATCACAGCAGGCATGAAGGCACAGGCCTTTAATACCAGAACTAGGGCAACCAAGGCACATGCAGACCTCTGTGAGGTCCAGATCTATCAGGGCTGCAGAGTGCTGCCTTCATGACAGGAAAATCAGGTATTCAAGGTCATCCTTGGCTACGCGTGGTGTTTTGAGTCAGTCTTGATATACATTTTATTTTATGTGCATGAGTGTTGCATGCATGTATGTTGGTGTACCATGTGCAAGCCAAGGCCCACAGCCATCTATCTGTCCAGCACTCTGTTTCCTGAGTCTCTTTTCTTGCATTAACTCTGAGCATTGCTGAGCTCCAGCCAGTGTCTGGCTAGTTCTAAGACTAGTTCTTACTTAGCCCTACTCCACCTTTTTTTATTGGGGACGGAGCCCAGGGTCTCACTTATGCTGAGTGTTAGAAAAGAATATTCTGGATGTTGTACAAAGAAACACTGGAACAAAGAGACAATAACCTGGCAAAGCTACTTCTCTTTGTGAAAAGGGCTCAATGCAACCTAAACCAGACAAACAAACAAGCACACCAAGGCAGGGAGTTCATTCCGTTTGTATTCTGACATAGGTGGTAACTGTCTTTCATTCCATTAATGGGAGCTTTATCTCACAATCTAATGTGATTGGTTAATTTATAATTGGTGAACAGGAAATGAAGGGAAGAGGTGAGAGGTTAACTGCTCAGGGTCGTCAAGTTCTGGGAGTGTAGAAAGGCCTTCATGTAAACACACATTTCACCAAGTACGAGAAATCAAAAAATTACATAAAAGGTTTTGCAAGGTTGGAGAGATTTATGAACTATTGGCCCTTGGCAGGCTAGCCTCCTTTGATAGAAAAAAAACTCATTTCCCAAAATAGGTAAGGCTCTATCACTGAGCTATATCCAAAATTCAATTTTTTTCTCATTTTTATTTTGTTGTATTAAATAAATACAGCAAATAAAATGAAATAGTCCAGGAGGTATGTATCTAGAAGCTCCTTCTAGGGCATGGGCACTCTGAAGAGTGCTAGCCTTGCATACACAAAGCCCCAAGTTCAATCCTCACAAACCAGGGTGGTGGCACCAGCTGGCAATGATAGTGCTTGGCAGTGTAGGCAGGAATATCAGAAGTTCAAGGTCATCTTCAGTCACTTAGGGAGCTGGAGGCCATCCTGGGCTACAAACACACAGAAGGAAGCTTTAAAAATTCTAAAGCTGTATACAAACATATACATATGCAAACATTCACCCCTAATCCTACTACAAAGTCAAAAGGAAGGGTATAAAAAACACGTAACAATAAAATCCATACATTTAGACGCAACACTTTGAAGGAAATGTACCTTCTCAAACCTGCCAGATGGCTTTTGGTATGTGAATAAAATAAACTCGATAGGACTGAAGACCCTGGAACAACGTCCAAAAATATACTTTCTAGAATATTCCTGCACCCTGTTGTATGATAAAACTTTTCCTTAGGAGACACAACATAAATGTCTACTAACCCTGGATAGGGAACCCACGAACAAAGTAAGGGTACTACTGAAGCCCAGCTTGGTGAAGCAGAGAGTTTTACTGGGTTTTCTTTGAGCAGAAAAGACTCAAAGACAGCTACATGACTAAAGCCCACCCCAGCATGAATGACAGCTCACAAAGCTGCACAAATAGCAGGCAGCTCAGCATGTTGGAGAGCACCCTTTCCAGCTGGTTTTAAACCTCTTCCAGGCAGTTAGGAGGGGTTTGCTTCTACCAGGTAGCTGGGTCTGGTCTCATAGTCTTTTCAGAGTCCTTTGTGTAGCTCAACCCCCTTTAGTCTGAAGGGGGCTCTCATAGCTGCCTGAATCTCCAGTTCCAGGAGAGTCAACACCCTCTTTGGCCTCTGAGGGTACTCATATACACACACAAAAAAAGAGGGTAAGGCCAGGACAGGCCTGGTGGCACACAGCTTTACTCCCAGCACTCAGGAAGCAGAAACAGGTGAATTCCATGCTAGCCTGGTCAATAGAATAATTTTTTTCGCTTGACAAGGGTATGTAGTGAGACCCTGTCTCAAAAAAAAAAAAAAAAACCAAAAAACAAAACAAAGCAAAAAAACCTGTCATAATGGTTCACACCTGCAATTCCAGCACTCAGAAGGCTGAGACAGAATTGCATGGGTTTGAGGCTAACCTGGGCTACATTGTGAGACCCTGTCTCAAAAAAAGACAAACTAGAAGGCCTTGTTCCTACTTTTATACTTTTACTATTTATTACTAAAGTCATTGCTCCTTTAATTTTTAAATTATCATTATTATTATTATTGTGTGTATATGTATTAATAGTAATGGAGATGACAACTTTGGAGAACTGCTTCTTCCTTCCATCTTGTTGTGTAAACATTTCCTCCAAGACAAACTGTGGAGGGGAGCTACCTTGTGTGTATGTATGTATATATACACATACATACATACACACACATACACACACGTTTGTATGTATGTATGTATGTATGTATCTTACATTTTAAGAGGCTGTAACTTCTTCTACGGGACTTTACAGCCAAAGTTAATAATACATGGTGAGGCCACCTAAAACCTAAGACTGCTATCCCAGAGTGTACTCAGCCTGTTTGTTTAACCTACCCTTAAGAGAACAATGTAACAACGAGCTTCACTTACTTTGGATTTCCCATGTAATTAACTTTTACAACTTCTAAGGTAATGCATACTGTAATCTTAAATTATGTATTTTCATGCACCTAGATCCAGAGTAATCTATGTGTATATGTATGTTGTGATAATAAAGCTGGAAACAGGAAATGTATGCTAAAATAAATCTTATAAAATGAACATTTGCCATAAATGTTGGGGATGACATACAGGTATGGCTTCACAGTGTCTGTCTGTTATTTGGGTCAGTTGGTGTCAATTGGAGTCTGTGACTTAATCACTTGTAAAACTCTGTTAAAGATTGCTATAAAGTATCCCTCATCCCTTCCCCATGTGATGGTTCCTATGTTGCTCAGTAAAAACAGAGCAAAGCCCTTTTTTAGGGACACACACACACACACACACACACAACAGTGGGAGTGGCTTAGCTGATTTCTTGTGCATTTTCAGTCAAAGTACAAGGATTCCTATCCCTTGTGTGGAGGAGAATCTGTTTCCAAATTCATTTGCTTCACTGGTGGCAGGAGGTCTCCATTTCTCAGCAAATGGTGGCAGGAAACCTCAGCTCCATGCTGTCTATGTGAGCCTCACTATTTGGCTTCCTGGGTGCCCCACAACTTCTTAGTCGTCACATAGGTGCACATCATTTAGAGAATAACTATTTATAATTGGGTAGAATATTTTGATCGGTAGAATTTTACATTTGCTAATCCTTTGAGCTTGCTTTTTTGTTCTTTCAGTACTTGGGGTTGAACCCAGTGCTTTGAGTGTGCTAGGCAGATGCTAATGGGCCCAGGTAGGCCTTGAACTTTTGATATTCTTATTTTAGCCTCTTCAGAAGCTGGAATTACAGGTGTGTGCCACCATACCTGGCCTCTAGCTTTTATTCATTAACTTATTACACCCTTACTTTACATCAAACATATGTTATAGTGATGGAGGACTCTCATTGGTTAATAAAGAAACTGCCTTGGCCATTTGATAGGCCAGCCCTTAGGTGGGTGGAGTAGACAGAACAGAATGCTGGGAAGAAGGGAAATGAGGCAATCGCCATGCCTCTCCTCTCTGGGACAGTCGCCATGAAGCCAGCCACTAGGTCAGACATGCTGAATCTTTCCCGGTAAGACACCACCTTGTGGTGTTACACACATTACTGAATATGGGTTAAAGCAAGATGTGAGAATTAGCTAATAAGAGGTTGAAACTAATGGGCCAGGCAGTGTTTAAAAGAATATAATTTGTGTGTTGTTATTTCGGGTGTAAAGCTAGCCGTGCGGGAGCCGTGCGGGACGAAAAGCAGGCCTGCCCACAGCTCATTACTACATTATAGTATTACCCCATGCAATGTTCTAGCTCTTACATGCCATATGCTATGCAAATACTAGGCACAGCAGGGTTCTGTGTTCAATTAATTTATATTCCAATAAAAGGAGACAGATGAAAATCAGGTAACTAGGAAATACCATCTAATCTACTGATGAATATTGTAATGAAAAGAGTTGGGGAGTGTGGACCCCCACCCCTGCCTGCCGGAGTAAACAACTTGTTTTGTAGCTGCTCTGAGCATGAAACCCTCAGGAGTTCCTGATGGCAGGAGAGTGGTTTCTGGTGGGCTTGCAGCTCAGAGTTAAGGCATGGCCATTAGTCAAGAAGACCCTATATAAGTGCCCTGGAACACAATAAAGGGGGCATTCTTGGAGCATTCTTGGCGTTCTTGTTTCAAGGACGACCTGTGTGTGTGTGTGTGTGTGTGTGTGTTTCAGTCTCCAGCCTCTTGCCTGACTCACAAACCGTCCCGTAGTTCAGGCAGTAGGCTACAGGTGTAGTACGGGTAGCACAGGCGTTACAGGATCATAGTACACGCACTAGTACAGACGGTACAGAAAGTAACCATAGCAGCAGACGAAAGTGACTCTGCTGCAGCAGAGAGGTCACTGGAAATGCTTCTCTGGGGACATGATGTGGAGATCATGTGGCAAGAAACCAAGCATGGCAGGATCTTCAGAACAGTATAGTCATACATGGGCATAGCAGGTGACAAACACCTGGAAAAGAGATGTGTGGCGAGGCCTGTGGAGGGGAAGGAAATTGAGTATGACCACAGAACACTGGGCAAAAGCAAAGGGGCATTGCAGACAGAACTGGAAAGGAAGACAGCGACCTTTAGCTTGTCTAGTTTTACCAAAGACTAACCTTGCTATGCTCTCCAGGCAGCTTTTAAATTCCAGAGGACATGCGTGATGGTTAATTTTTATTACCAATGCCACAATCACAGATCACTAGAATGAAGGTTTTTGGAGCACAGTGGAAGGCAGCAGTGATGATCATCCTGTAGGAGGAGGGGCAACCGGCCCCATCGCAGAGGGCTCAGTACTGAAAGCAGAGGACAAGGTGAGAGCTGCCTTCTGTGATCCCAGAGTCCCCAGGGAAAATGCTGCCAGTGACTGCCAGTCCTTGCCAGAGTGTGAGTGTAATAGGTAAGATCTAACAAGCAAGATAGGAGGAACCCAAGTGTCCCTGGTCACCAAGTGCCAGCAGAACACTGGCGAGTCGAGATGTTGGATGTCTTGGTGTCTGGGAAGATTTAATCAGAGTCAAGGTTTCTACACATCAGCACCAACGGACTCAGTCCCAGAATCCCTCGGATCCCTTCTGGGTTGAGTACACAGAATAGAAGGAGGAAGGTAGGTGGTGATCAATGAGCTTCTGCAGGGTTTTGAGTCTAAAGCAGTACCTTCCTTGTGAAGCCCACTGACTGCTGTCCTCATCTGGAACTGGCTGTCTCAAGTGATGTCAATGATTAAAGGTACTTGCTCAAGGGTCTGGATTGGCCCAGGCACATGGACCCGGTCCTCCATGGTTACTTGGTTGAGGCATAGCCCTGAACTCTAGAAGGTGTTGCTCAGCTGGTGCATGGTGTCATGCCCCTCCTTCCCCCTGCATGCCCCTGGCCAGGATGGTGGAGAACTGACTGTCAATCTCATAACAGAGTGGGTCTGCCACCGAGTGGACAGCTCTTTGGTTGAGTTCTTCCGTCTGACAGCAGATCAGGCAGGCACCTTCTTACTCCAACAAGGTGTCACATTGACCATTTCTCCATGAGATCTCGTTGCAGACTTGGATCTTTTGAGATCGCCCCCCTGGCACATCTGTCCACAGCTGTTGCTTTAAATGAAATACTATAGTTACTCAGTGGGAAAATCTCTGGCATGTCTCTTAGGGCACATCTCCACTGAAGGTGTATGGACGCTGGACACTGGACCTAACCAGGCCGTTAGTCAGTGTAAGTCCAGTGCTGAAAATGCAGACTTTCCTTTACAACCTTATTCCAGCTTTTTAAACACAGGGTTTCTATATGTAACAGTGCTGGGCTGTACTGGAAACTTGCTTTGTAGACCAAGTTGCTTTGTAAGTTGGCCTTGAACTCACAAAGATCACCCCTGCCTCTGCAACCTGAGTGCTGGGACCTAAGGCATGTGCCACCATGCACGGCCCCAACTTCTTTCTTAAGTCTCCCATGAACAGAGTCTGCTGTGAATGCTCATGCATTGCCTCTTGAGTGTCCATTTTTTCTCAGTAATACCTGTTATATTGCCTCCAGTGCCTCATACCATGGTGTCCCAGTCTGTGAAACACCTAGTGTGCCTAATGACTCATATAAGCAGGTCACCAGGGGACAATTTCTCTCATATTGCCTGAGATTATGTGCCTTTGTCTTAAGGAGAGGTGAGCAGCTAATATTCTCAGTTTCTGCTGCTTCTATAGAACTCGGGGCTGATCCCGTTCACACGCACGTCCCATAGCTCAGCAAGGCAGGTCTAGTAAGAGATGCTTCGCTGGAAACTAGGAAACAACTTCCTCAAGACCCAGCAAGACCACTTTGTGTGTTTATCTCACTTTATATTCTTCCTCACGATCCCAATTTTCTCCAGGTGTTCCAAGTTTTTGACTTCGGGAAGGGCTCACAGATCAATTTTTTTTCTTGTATCCTCCCAGCTGTAAAAACCAGCATGCCAACATCCCCATCTCATTCTGTTTTAAAATGTCTTATCCTGACAAATCTGAAGTCAGTGCGGAGGATAGCATCTGGTGTGTTTTATTCTTCATTGTGAGTTTTTTTTTTTTTCCCTTTTGGGACCAAGTTTCTCTGGGAGGACAGCTGAACCCCAGCTGCATGTCTTCCCACCCACAGCAAAGGCAACATGCACTCACACGCGTCTCCACAGCTGTGCCCCATATGTGCAATCATGATGGCAGCATCTCCCTACTCTCTTAGATGACTTGGGGTCACACCTGTTCTTCGAGGAGGCATGCCACTCCATTCCGTTTGGAGAAAGGCAGCTACATTGGGATTCTCCCAAAGGAGGCTCTATACTCGGACAGGTTGGCCTAGGGTTGCATGCTTTAACACAACCATCCAGGAAAAGGGGACAAACCATCCCTGTGAACAGGAGAAAGTAGTCATACTTGTGATCGCCTCCTGACTGCTCTGCCCTCAAAAAAAAAAAAAAAAAGATATGCAGCTTCCGTTGAATATCTTTATCATCCACTGCATGGGCCAATGCGAATGCATCTCCCTAGCTTATCTTTGATTCTGTCAGTCTTGGTTTGGGTACCAATTATGTTGCATGAGTTTTCCTGGGGGAGATGAGCAACATTTCTTCATTCCAGATAGGGCATCTGATGGCAGACCAAGAAATCATTTCACCTAGTTCTAGTTGGTGAAGCAATGAGTTTATTTGGAGCTATTTACAAGACTACATGTGCCGGGCGGTGGTGGCACACGCCTTTCAATCCCAGCACTCGGGAGGCAGAGGCAGGCGGATCTCTGTGAGTTCGAGACCAGCCTGGTCTACAAGAGCTAGTTCCAGGACAGGCTCCAAAGCTACAGAGAAACCCTGTCTCGAAAAACCAAAAAAAAAAAAAAAAAGACTACATGTGAGGGGGTTACTTACAGAAGCATGGGTGAGTCAAAGGCAGCTGCATTATTGAGAAAGCCCACCCCAGCATCTGTGATACTCTGAAAGCTGTATCCTTGGAGCTCCCTGCACAATCTGCAGGTGAAATCCACTGAATTCTCCTCCAGGCCCATCCTGAAATTGCTTACCGTTATACAACCTCAAGGAGGGATCCATGAGTCTTATAATTTGGTGAGCTTCCTGAGCCTTGTAAGATTGTATGTGTGTCAATCTCAAGAGCCTCCATCCTCTCTCTTCCCTCATGTTCAACCATGAGAAGATAGCCAGCCATACAATACTTTCATACAAAACAATTAGGAAAAAATATATAGGACAGTGTATTAGTCAGGATTCTCTAGAGTAACAAAAACTCAGAGAATAACCTCCTTATACTACACACATGCACACACGCACCCCCCCCACACACATATGGGATTTATCATAATGGCTTATAGGTTATAGTCCAGCTAATGCCACAATGGCTGCCTATGAATGGAACATCCGAGGATCCAGTAGTTGTTCGAGGCTGGATGTTTTTTTAGTTTACTCACAGTTTTTAGTATACTCTGCCATCCAGTAGGATCTAATGCCAGAGAGGAATGAATGGTGGTAGCAAGGGCGAGAGCAAGTAGACAAAGAGAGAGAGCTTCCTTTTTCCATGTACATTATATAGACTGTTAACAGAAGGTGTTGGTCCAGATTAGAGGTGGATCTCCCCACACAAAATATCTAGATTAAAGGTGTATCTTCCCATGTCCAAGATCTGGATTAGAGGTGAGTCTCCCCACTTCAATGATTTAATGAAGAAAAAAATACTTCAGGGTTGTGCTCAGTCATTTGGTTTTTAGTAAGTTCCAGATGTAGTCAAAATGACAACCAAGATGGAACATCAAAGACAAGGAAGTCAAATCTGGACTATGTGGGGGTGGTGGTGAGTTAATGCAAACAAGAGAGGGAGCAAGAGGAAGGGGTGGGAGGGGAAGAAAGAAGACAATTCCATGTTTTCTCTCATATGTGCAACCTGTGTGTGTGTGTGGAGAGAAAGACACGTGTGTAATAAGATGTGAAGAGGAGTGAAGGACGGAGAGCAGCGGGTGGACAAGGACGAGTGGAGGAGGTAGTGGGAATGGTCAATGTGAATAAAGCATACTGATATGAGTATAAATGTCATATGAAGAATATTTTATATGCCAACTACAAATTAAACATGTTTACATTTATTTACTGTGTATGTGTGTGTACACATATGTGTGCTCATAAGCCAAGATGCATGTGTCAGAGGACAACTGGTGGGAGTTAGTTCTCTCCTTCTACCATATCAATCACAGTGATCAAACCCAGGTCATCAGGTTTGGAGCAAGTGCCTTTACTGTGTGTGTGTGTGGTGTGTGTGTGTGGGAAGCCTCTACAAATTATCTTTCTTCCAGAGTGGAGGCATGGGAATTTAGAAATATAGTAAAGAATACAAAGACGCAAACAAAAATAAATAAAATGCAGAAACACATAGGATAGTATTGGGAAGGGAATTTCCCTGAGGGAGGCCCCCCCAGACCACCAAGCCTTGACCCACTCCCCAGAGGAGGATCAAGACAGCCAACCAAAATCTTGACCACTCCCCCAGTCTATTTAAACTGCTTCCCCGGAAAGTTCCCTGGTGGCTCCCACCCCTCCCTCTCAGAGCGCACCAAGAGCACAGGAATTCCATTAAATCTGGATATATTTTTAATTTGGGCTTGTTGTGATTTGGCTTGATTGGAATTTTGCGTCGGCAGAGAGTTTGCGTTAGGAAAATTCCTAACAGGTGCCTTTGCCATCTTGCTGGCCCCATCTTTTTCTCTAACAATGGTGGAGGTTTTTTGACCTCCACTTTCCCTGTCAATACACAGTGTCGTGCAAAGTACCATTTAATGTTCATCACGTGTTCTTTGTTGTTGTGACAGGGTCCTCTCTATGTCCTGTCACACTCTACTGCCCTGGAACTCACTATGTGATCAGGCTCCCTTGCCTCTGACTTCCAAATTCTAGGATTAAGGTGTGCACACTACACCTTGCTATATGATCTTTTAATAAGGATACCTATGTTCTCCTTCTTGGAGGAAGTAGGGCTCAGTTTCATCTTCAGAGGGCCTCTTTTTATCAGTTCAGTATTTTGTTTTAAAATAGGTTTAGCCGCTAAGTAACAAGGAGGGCTCAAGGGGTTACACAGGGATCTGCTGGGAAGGAGAACACACAGATTTTCCAGTGGACTGGACGTAGAGGGGGATAGGAATGGTATTGTTTCAAAAAAACAAAACAAAACAAAAACAAAAAACAAAAGAAAAAAACCCCTGAACCAACCAAATAAACAAAAAAGAAATACTGATTTACTGATATCATTCCACCAATTTTTTTCATAGAACAAATCAAATTTCTATTCTAATCCTACGTAGGGCCTCCCAGCAGAAGCCCCAGTCTGAGTCACTGTTGTAGATGTTACTTTTATTTTTTAAGATTTATTTATTTATACATTCTGCCTCCATGTATACCTGCACGCCAGAAGAGGGAGCCAGATCTCATTACAGATGGCTGTGAGCCCCATGTGGTTGTTGGGAATTGACTCAGGACATCTGGAAAGAGGAGCCAGTGCTCTTAACCACCTAGCCATCTCTCCAGCCCCTAGAATGTTACTTTGATTACATAAAGATGGTGTTACATTTGTTTATGCTACATTTGTTTACATTACATTTGTTTAATTATGTAAAGATGTGTTGAGTTTGTTTTACTTTTCCTGCCTAAGGCAACTAATGGTCTAATAAAAAACTGAATGACCAATAGCTAGGCAAGTTAGAAGGATAGGTGGGGCTGGTGGGAAGAGAGAAATGAGCTGGAGGAGGAAGCTAGGCTTGAGGAATGAGAGAGAAGCAGATACCTAGAGTCAGCCAGGAGCCACCAGCCAGAGAAGCAGGAAAGTAGGACATACAGAATCAAAGATAAAAAGCCCCGAGGCAAAACATCTGTGAAGAGAAACAGGTCTATTTAAGTTATAAGAGCTTGTGGGACAAGCTAAGAATAAGGCCAAGCATTCACACTAATAATTAGTCCCCATGTCAATGATTTGGGGGCTGGTTGATGTCCCAAAAGAAAGCCTGATACCAGTTAATCTTCTCTGTGTGGGAAACTCAAAATCATCAGGCAGTTGACTTGTTTGTACAGGTTAAAATACACAGAGTTTCTGAACGTCAACTTTCATTCTATACTTAGGATTTAAATTAAGGCTTGGTGATGTAGCTTAGGGTTGAGTAAACAGCTAGCTAGTGTAAGACCCAAGCTTTACCTCCAACCATGGAACTGCTTTAAAAAAATAGCTTAAAGACTGCAAACAACTTTAGTGTTTTGTTTTGGTTTTGGCTGCAAAGCAGTCTCCTAAGTGTTTTGCAGGCAGTCTGTGAGCTATGATTCCCTACCTCAGCTCCTCCTGGCTGGGACTGTAGAAGAGAGCCACCACATCTAACTTGACAGAAGAGAATTTCTCAAAAGCAGCCATTAGAGAAGTGCTATTTAGCTGCTTTGAAGGTAATGCAATTCTACAAGGAGACACACCCAGTTAGTGTGAAAATGGAGAGAATAAAGGCTTGTAAGGGTTGGAAAATGTTAAAGCGAATGAGTCGACAAGTGGTTAGAGCTATAGTGCTACAGAGAAATTATCTTACAGCTTTTTAAACTGATCGGCACCCCCTTTTCCCCCCAAGAGAGGTGTCTCTGTAGCTTTGGAGCCTGTCCTGGAACTATAGAACTTGGTGACCAAGAGAATTGCTGTGACTCCCAGCTACATCTCCTGCTCTACAAGTAGTTTTTCTCACACAAAAATATCCCTTTGCACTTGCACTATCTTCTTGGCATTTCCTTCACTGCGGGCACCACGCCCGTCTGCGCTCGTGCGCCACCCTAAGTTCCTGAACCAGGCAAGGGGCTGGAGATTGAAAACAAAGACTCCACAGAGACACGAGTCATCGTTGAAACAAATGCTCCCAACACTTCATAGCACACTTTTCTTTCTTTCTTTTTTAAGATTTATTATGTATTCAGTGTTCTGCCGGCATGTATCCCTGCAGGCCAAAAGAGGGCACTACATCTCATTACAGATGGTTGGGAATTGAACTCAGGACCTTTAAAAGAGCAGGCAAAGCTCTTAACACTGAGCCATCTCTCCAGCCCCACAGCAACTTTTCTAGAGATTTCTTGAAAAGAGTGTTGGTCAGTTTGTTTAGGATCGTACTAGTGATTTAGTTTTAAGAAAGGGTCCTGTCTTCAGAGAAGCAGACCCTCCAGGAGGGCATAGTGTAAGATGAGGGTTTAGAAGGTACTAATTACAACGGTGACTGCTTTACAGGCATTATGCAAAATCTCACGGTTCCCATCTGAATGAAACAGAAACTGCATTATAACAGGCTCTAAAAAAATCCTGCCTTTTACAAGACGTCTTTCTTTCTTCTGCCACACCTTTGCTAAGATCTATAGCTTTTTCTTTGAGACATCTGAAGGGAACTGAAGTTTTCTCCCGGGAGACAGCAGGGTTAGAAATAAGGACCCCGTCCGAGTACGCCCCCAGGCCTAGCGGCGTGCTCCAGAACCACGGACACCGCCAACGGGGGCGCTCTTGCAGGCCGGGGTGTCCGGGAGGACTTAGTTACGAGCACGCACCTTCGGCAGGGACAGAGCCCCCACACTAAAAGTGGGAGCTTGGTTGGGGAATGGACTCATCCTAGATGGCATTGATGCCGTCGCGGAAGGAGTTGGAACGTAAAGCACTTTAAGGCGCACGCGCAGAGGAAGTTGCTTCCGGTTTCCTGCCCCCATCCCTTAGCCCCCTCTTAGTATTTGGCTCCACCAGACTAACGCGTCAGTAGCCCCGCCTCCAAGCGCTAACCCCGCCCACCAAGGCCCCGCCCCCCGTTCTATTTAATTGTTGGGTTGTCAGCTCTGCAATCCCGCTGACGGACAGCAGGGGGCAGAGTTCGAGCCGCGACTTTTTCCTCCTCCTCCGCCCGCTTCGGAGGCGGTGGGCGTGGGGGAGGGAGGGGAGGGAGGGGAAAGGAGGGCGGGGCCCGAGGCCCCGAGGCCCCAGTTCAGTCGGCTGCTCGCGCTACTTTCTGTTCGCGTCGGTGGAGAGGCCGCGACGACCGCATCAGAGCTGACGTGGGTACGACGTGGGGCCGCCGTCGCCGGTTGCCTGGGCGGCGGCCGTCGGGCTCTGCCGTCCCCCACCTCCTCCCGTCCGTAATCAGTGACGAGCCCGCTACGTAAACCCTCCGCGCGGGTAAGTGGCGCGCCAGCCTCGCATCACAGCCCGCGGCGGCGGCCGGGCTGCTCGGGACGCGGCCTTCCCGGCCGGGCCCTGGCCCGGCCCGGCCCCGCCCCGCACTGCCCGGCCCTGCCCTGCCCTGCCCTGCCCTGCCCTGCCCGCACCGCCGCCCGCCGCTCGCGGCTCGCCACGGAGAGCTCGAAAGTCCGAGCGGGCAGCCGGGCGGCCGCTCGGGCTCCTCAGCTGCCCGGGGCCGTCGTCATTATGCCTTCGCCCCAGTGCTGCGTACGCGGTGTAGATAGAGACGTAACGAACCCCACGTCTTCAAAAAGCGAGACGGCGGAGCCGCCACGATCGAGCCATCTGGTCCCCACACCCACAGAGCCGGTGTGTCGGGGGAGGGGGAGCGGCACGGCGAGGTGCAGTTGGGGGCCCGTGGGTCTCTGATGACTTGACTCCCAGAGCCGCGGAGTAGGGGAGATCTCTCCTCTCTGTCGTCAACCGCCAGCTTTCCGCGGCAGACGCTTTACGGTGTGCCAAACCCCTACCCGCGAAAGCTGGTGTTGCTGCCGTCGCCCCTAAGTCGAGCTAGAGCCACTTTATCCGCGTGGTTAGGTGACCTCCTGCTTTTCTTCACGGTGTGTGGGGCGGGGCCGACCGGACTGCCTTCATCCAGCATCGCATTAATTACAATAATAGTTTATGTTCGTATTTTCACCCCGGCCGCCACGTCTTTCAGTTTTTGGAACAAGCTTGTTTCCCTTCGTAACATACCTGTTCTTGGAATCTCTGAACTTAAGACTCCTTCTCAGATTGTTTTGTCCAATAAATGTGATTATTTATCCGAAGCTTTTTTTTTTTTTTTTTTTTTTTTTTTTTTTTTTTTTTTTTTTGAGAAGGTCTCAAGTAACCCAATTCTTGAACTGGTTATGTAATGGATGATTTGAACCTCTGATCCTCCTACCCTCCTATGTCACCTCCTGAGTGCTGGGGTTTTAGACATGCCACCATAGTGTGTCTGTTTAACCAAACAAAACTTTGTAAAGAGGTTTTAATCCTTCACATGTGAACTGTAATTGTCATTCCAAACACAGAAATGACATGAGCTGTTTTGGTGAACTAAATAGATCATGTAACTAGTTTTTCCAAGTGATAGTGCTTCATGTGTAATTTTGGAAGTGTGAAATTGTAGTCACAGTGTATCTGTTTGCAAGATATGAATAAATTTTTAAATGTATAAACACGGAGGAACTTTTAGTCTTTTTACTTTTACATTGTGCCCGAAAGTTAATGAAATTTCCCTATACTGAAAATTTAACATGCTCCAACACCAAAGAGGATAGACTATATTCTGGTTTTTATAGAGGTAAATACTGCAATGCTCACCCAGTCTTGCTTAGAATATAGCATATTATAAAAAATATTAAGATACATGGGAATCCTGACCAAATCTTTTCTAATATAAGCATTTCTCATTTTCTTCTCTTAATATCATCCAAATAAATATTGGGCCATAAAATTGAGTCAGGTTATTGCTGAAGGTAGGCAGTCCTGCTGGGATGCTCACAAATGCCCTGTCTTATTTAGATAGACTTTTAAAATAATTTAAAAAAATTAATTTTTAAGGTGTGTGTGTATGTGTGTGTGTGTGAGAGAGAGAGAGAGAGAGAGCGCACATATGCTGCTATGTATATTTGGATGCCTCTTTGAGGTCAGAAAAGTGTGTGTGTGATCCCTTGGTTTGGGAGCTGGGACCTGAACTCAGGTCCTCTGGAGGAACAGGAAGGGTGTTAATAGCCGAGCCAGCTCTCCAGTCTGTTTAGGTAGACTTTGTCGAAATGAAACTGAACAGTGTGAACTCTTGCCATTGAGAGGCTGTAACTTTTACAACAGTGAGAGGAAATAAACCTGAACTATCTGAAATTTCAAAGTGTATTTTTCTTTATTGAACTGATGAGTTTCATATATGAAAACAATTTTTGTTGTTTGTTTCAAGACAGGATCTCACTATGTGTGTCCCAGGATGTCCTTGAACTTGTCATTCTGCCTCAGCTTCCCCAAGTGCTGGAATTATATGTGTGTGCCACCAGACTTGACCAAAAACAGCTTTGAGAAGACATAAGAACATTGGATGTGGTTTCAAAATTATCAATTCAGGAACTTATTAGATGTTAGGAAAAATGTCTCACCTGTAACACAATGGGCATCAATAATTTCCTTCAGTTCAGTGCTGTAACACTGTCTGGTGTTGGAGAGCCCCTGGGTAGCTTCAGTACCACCCCACAGAAGAAATACATGAAGGTTTTTGTTTTGTTTTTTGAGACAGGGTTTCTCTGTATAGCCCTGGCTGTTCTGGAACAGCCTCACTGTAGGCCAGGCTGGCCTTGAACTCAGAAGTATGCTTGTTTCTGCCTCATGAGTGCTGGTATTAAAGACATACGCCATCATCACCCAGCTACATGAAGTTTTTAAAATGTTCTTTTCCACCATGATAACTGTATAGTAATGAGTGTGATGTGTAAGACTGAAAGCTTTGTTTCCTAATGCTGTAAGAGTATAGAGAAAATCGCAGGTAATTTTAGCGGAGAGTTGTCTTTGTTTTTGTGGAGACCCTTCTTCCCATGTAGAGCCAGGTTGCTCTTCACCTTGGGATCCCCTTGCAGCTCAGAATAGAATAGTGTCTCAATTTATTTCTCTTTGATGGTGCAGTTTATTTTGCTTGAGAATGTTGTCTTGGTTACTTTTCTATTGCCATGACAAAATACCATGACCAAGGCATGCTTATAAAATGAAAGCATTTAATTGGGCTCCTGGTTCCAGAAGCTTAGAGCCCATGACCATCATGATGGGGAGCGTGGCAGCAGGCAGATAGACATGGTGCTGCAGTGGTAGCTGGGTGCCTGGATGTGATCCACAAGTGTCAGGCAGAGAGAGCTAACTGGGAAGATGTGGGCTTTTGAAACCTCAAAGCTCATCTCCAGGTGACAACACCTGGTCCAGCAAAGCCACACCTCCTGATCTAGTGGTTTCAACCTGTGGGTCACGGTATCCTGCATATCAGATATTTATGATTCAGAATAGTAGCAAACTTGATTATGAAGTAGTAGTGAAAATAATTTTATGGTTCACTACAACATGAGGAACTGTATCAAAGGATCACAGCATTAGGAAGGTTGAGAGCCACTGCCCTAATCCTTCCCAAATAGTTCTACCAATCACAGACCAAGCATTCTCATCAGACCATCATGAATGTTTTCAGAGAATCCTTTTTCTTCAGTGATGAGTAACAAATATCAAACCCGGGCTTTGCATTTGCTAGGCAAATACTCTACCACTAAGCTACAGGTTCATCTTAATTTGGTAGGATGAAAGCCTCCAGGTTTGGAATTAGGACAACTTTATTATGTATAAAGAAAGACACATCCCGATGCTCTGGATGCTTTTATTTTTTATGATTGTGTGTGTGTGTTCACATGAATGTGCAGTATACTCTGTGTGTGCGTTGCCGAAGCCAGAGCAAGACACAGAGTGTTGTCTATTGCTGTTTGCTGTATTGTAGAAGAAAGCGGCGGGCTGTGTTCCACCACCCGGCTAGCTTTATACCCGAAATAATTACACGGAAACTGTATTCTTTTAAAACACTGCCTGGCCCATAGTTTCAGCCTCTTATTGGTTAATTCTCATATCTTCCTTTAACCCATATTTAGTAATCTATATGCACCACGAGGTGTGGGCTTACCAGGAAGAGATTCTTACCTGCGTCCATCTCAGAGAGGAGAAGCATGGAGACTCACTATGGCAACTGCCTGAAGCATCTGCCCAACTCTACTTCCTTGTTCCCACAATTCTGTTCTGTCTACTCCACCTACCTAATTTTCTGTTCTCTTAAAGGGCCAGGCAGCTTTCTTTATTAATTACACCATGAAAGTAACATAGGCAGATAACTCTCCTCCATCACTGTATTTCCTTGAGACTCTCGTTGACCTGGAAAGCTTTCCATTTGAGCAGGCTGGGTGGCCAGCAAGCTCTTGGATAACTATCTCTGGGTTAATGCAGTCATGCCTAACTCTTTAGGTGGGTGCTGCGAATTTTGACTCAGGTCCCCAGGTCTTCATTCTTACAGAGCAAGCATTCTTGCTCTCTGAGCTATCTTTCTAGCCTAGAATGCTTTATTTTTTATTTGTTTATTTTGAGGCAAAAGTCTCATGTTGCCCAGGCTAGACTCAAACTTCCTGTGTAGCTGAGGGTGGCCTTGAACTAACAGTCCTCTTGCTTCTAAATCTCAGGTGCTGTGTAGATGTTTATTTGTAAAATTGCCAAAGGAATTACATTTGGTTAGTCATGTTACTTAAAGATGTTTTAAAAAGATTTTTATTTTCCACGTGTGTTTTGCAATGCATGTATGTCCGTGTAGCACATGCATGCCTATTAGTCACGAGGCCAGAAGAAGTTGTCTGATTCCCCTGAAACTGAGTTACAGAATGCTTGTGAGCCACCGTATGAGTGCTGGGAATGGAACCCAAGTTTTGCAAGAGCAACAAGTGCTTTTTAATCACTGAGTCATCTCTCCAGCCCCTTAGGTATTCTGTTTCAGATACTCAAGCAGAATCAAGTTGGTAAGTAATTTTAACATTCTTCTCTCTGAATAATGGCTAATTCGAGTATCAATTTCTCATATTCATGTCTTATTTTTATAAATTTTAACATCTTTTTATTTTTATAAATTTTATGTGTATGGGTGTTTTGTTTGGACATGCCTCCCCCACCCCATTGTTTGTGGTAATGTGGTATAGAGCAATGGAAAATGCCAGGTGTTCTTACCACTCTGCACAGTCTCATAGACATAGTTTTTTTGGTTATGCAATTATAGTTTTAGTTTTGAATTCTTATTTTTTCTTTCAACAATTTCCTTGCAAAAACTTAGCAGTGCAAGACTTAAAGATTTTACTGTCAGTATTTAAAAAGGAATAAAACCCTAAAACTTTGACTGTTTTATACATGTCTTATGTTGTAGTACTTTTTATTTTTAAATAATGCCCACACAGTGTGTTGTATTTATGTCTAACTATAGTATATAGCCCCAAAGCAACATTTTAAAAGTCATTATTAATTATGTGTTTGTATCTTCATGTTGGTTATGATGTGAATGCAGGTGGTCAAAAGTGGCCAGGACTGTCAGAGTCAGGCCTCCCATAGCTGGAGGAATTACAGATGGTGTGAGCCACTTCTTCATTTGAAATTGTGCCCTCGGGAAGAACATCAAGTGCTCAGAATGGTGAGCTATAATCTCTCTAACCCCCCAATACACACACACACACACACACACACACACACAAATTAGGTAAAAGTCACTTTCAAAACATGTAGCTTAGTTTTCAGAGGTGTAGCTTTCTTTTTAAATGATTTATCATCTAAAATACTGTTTAATAACACAGTTCTAAAACTTCGCAATGTCTAGCATAATAAGGTCTGATAATAGCACTTTTACTAATTAAACAGATACTGCTGCCAAGCCTTGGGTGGCTAGAGAACTGCAGTCGTAGGTTTCATAGAAGGAGTGAGGTCATCGGCCAGTTGGCATTTGGCGTCCGCCTTCTGAGTGCTGTGTTATGTGCTTTGTTAGAAAATTCTTTATATATATTCATTTTCTCTAGAACGTTACATTGTATATTTGTTCAGTTACCAAAGCATAGTACATGTCTATAATGCTCCAAATATAATTTCTAATACATTTTTTTCTGTGCTCTTCATGGATGTTGATGGTTGCTGACAGAGCATGTAATTAACTGAAGCTTTTATGCCAGGGAGTGAAAACAAAGCAACATATTGGGACAGGTGAACTAAGTGCCAGACGCTGTTTCTGTAATCAAGTTTCCATGGTCATGGTACACAAGTTCCCACCAAATGTCTTCAGAAATCTGGATCTAGGAAAGGAATTTTTGAACTAAGGTTTTTGTAACTTAATAGAAACTGTTTATTTGCCCAATGCTTATGACCAGCATTCGGGATCTCAGGCAGGAGGAATTACTGCCAGTTTTGTGGGTATTCTGAACTACAGAGATCTGCTTGAAATACCAAAAACCAAAACAACAACTCACACACAACTCCCCAACTAGGATTGTACGTTAGTGGTAGAGTGCTTGCCTAACATGCATTAGGCCCTAGGTTAAATCTCTAGTACTATATATACAATCACACATAAAAACAATTAAAAATTACAAATCATGCATGGTTCATACTGAAATAAACTGGGAACACTGCTTCAACAATTTTCACAAAGTCCTTCTGAACCTGGGGATGGAAATGATGGAATTGCATTCCTTAACCTCTTATAATGAGCTTTAAATATCCACACAAATCGTTAAAGTCAGCATGCTTAGAATTTGGCATATTTGTCCTTAAGGTGAGGCGAACTATGGGTAATTTTAGGAGAGGAAATAGCATTTCAAACAGTGCTGTGACGAAATGAAGCGAATTGCAAGAAGTTGAGAGTTTGAGTGAGGTGTAGGAGGGAAGGACTTAACTTCCTCTTGCCAGAAAATGACTAGGGTGGTAGCTAGAAGCACGGCAGACGATGACATTAGGAGATAGAATTATCGGAACTGAATAGTGATTCTAATCCCACATTCCAAGAACAGCTGGATGTAGTGATATTTCATTTGTATTTTATTTATTTTTTATTTTATTTATTTGTTATGTATACAATATTCTGTCTGTGTGTATGCCTGCAGGCCAGAAGAGGGCACCCAGACCCCATTACAGATGGTCTGTGAGCACCATGTGGTTGCTGGGAATTGAACTCAGGACCTTCAGAAAGAGCAGGCAGTGCTCTTAACCACTGAGCCACCTCTCCAAGCCCCTCATTTGTAATTTTAATAAGTAAAGCTCGCTTGAGGATCAGAGAGTGAAACAGCTGCAGTGATGAGCATGCAGACCAGGCAGTGGTGACGCACACCTTTAATTCAGCAGCCACACTAGTGTGCCATAGGAACCAGGCAGTAGTGGAGCACGCCTTTAATCCCAGAACTAGAGAGGAGTATAAAATGGGAGGAGACAGCTCTCAGAGACAGTCTCATTCTGAGATTCCTGGAGGCAGGATCGCCATTTCCAGACTGAGGTAGATATAGAGTCAGTGGCTGGCTGCTTTGTTTTTTCTGGTTTTCAGGTTGAACCCCAATATCTGTTTCTGGTTTTAATTAATTGTGCTGCAGCTGGACATTTCAGGTTTAATGATGTGGCTGCAGAGAATGGATATTTGGTAAGTGTTCAGCTCCCAGAGCTCGTAAGGGGTAGAACTCCAGTTCATACTCCGTCAACTCACAGTGCTCTTTCCCCAGCTCCATCAGTGTTCTGAACTGGTCAGCCACATTTCCACCTCAGGAACAGGGACAAAGGTATGGTGTGAAGGGAGAGAGCTGCTAGGGTTCTAAGTCAGTAGTTCTGCCAGTCAGTGAAATCAGAGTACAGTAGGAGACAAACTGCTCGATGGGAAGGGAGTTTTGGGTTAATGTTGAACATGTGTTTGAGACCTGTGAGCCCATCAGAGACACCTGGCAGATTCTTGGGAGACTGATGTTTGAAAGAAGTGTAGTTTGAAGTGAAATTTGAGAATCATCAAACGAAGATGAAGTGGCCTAGGAAGTGTGTGGAGCATTGTTGTTCCTGGAGGCCTGGGAAAAACTAACCTTGTTTGTTTGCTTTTTTGAGACAGTCTCACTGTATAGACCAGGCTAGCACTTCCCAGTGCACCACCACACTGAGCTGTAATGCCAATGTTTAAAATTTATTTATTATGTATACAATATTCTGTCTGTGTGTATGTCGCAGGCCCGAAGAGGGCAGCAGACCTCATTACAGATGGTGTGAGCCACATGTGGTTGCTGGGAATATGAACTCAGGACCTTGGAAGAGCAGGCAGTGCTCTTAACTTCTGAGCCATCTCTCCAGCCCCCTAATGCCATATTTTTTAAAGAGTGGATCAACAGATGTTGTTTTATACAGGCTCATGCCTGTGACCTCAGCAGCAGTTGGAAGGCCGAGGTCGGAGGATCATTATGAGTTTGAAACCAGGCTGAGCTAGAGTGAGATCCTGTTTCAAGTGTTTATTTTATTTTGTGTGTAGGTGTTTTATTTGTGTCTATGCCTCTGTATTATGTGCATGCCTAGTACCTTTGGAGGCTTCAGAGGCTTTTCAATTCCTCTGGGACTGGACTTATGGATGGTTGTGACTACCATGTGGGTTTTGGGAAGAGAATCCTGGCTTTCTGGAAGAGCAGCTAGTGCTCTTAGCCACCAGGCCATCAGTCAAGCCTCAGATCTTGCTTCAAAAACAAAAATCAAGACAGAACAAAGGGCTGAGAGATGTGGAAGAAAAAGCAGAATGTAGTTGTTACACAGACTTGAAGAGGGGTTAGAATTTAAGCAAAGTCGGAAATGCTGAAGAGGCATTAAGGAAAATGGAGCCTAAAAAGCATCCTGTAGATTGGCAGCTTGGTAGCTAACCAGAGACAGCATCTTAGAGAGAGGTGGAATGAATTCTTTCTCTGATAATTCCGTGCCAGAATCTAGTTGTTTATTGAGGCTAATCTTTTGTCAACACTTGGGATGCCAGGAAGCTGGTCGCAGTGCTGACTGCCGCTAGGAAGAGGAAGTGAGTGGCTGCGCCTGAGTTTCACTGAATACCTTTTCCTCAGTTTTTTTTTTCTTTTACATTGGTGAGTGTTTCTTTTGTTGTCCTTTTGAGAGTTCGTCTCACAGTTTAGTCTTAGCTGGCCTTGAACTTGCATTTAGACCAGAGTATCCTTGAGCTCACAAAGATCTGCCTGTCTATACCTCTCAAGTGCAGAGATTTTTTTTGCCCCCCCCCCTTACTTTAGAAAAATTTATGCTTTTCAGTCTGGGCATGGTGGCACATAGGCAGGTGAGTCTCTGTAAATTCAAACCCAGCTGGACTATATAGCAAGCCCCAGATCAGCGAGGGTCTACACAGTGATACTTTGTTTCGACACAAGCAACAGCTACAGAGCATATCAGTTATTCAGGACAGACAGGATGGTTAGTGGGTAAAAGTGCTTGCTATGCATGTCTGATGATCTGACTTTAATTCTTCTGAATCTCATACTGAAAGGAGAGAATTGATTCCACAAAGTTATCTTCTGACATCCACCTTGTCCACCTCCTCATGCAAAATAATAAACTGAAAATGAAACGATATTATTTGATGAATTAAAATATTTTGTAGTGAAATATAGATATCAGTTATTTTCTATTCTGTTCTGTGATCGGATATTATTATCATTATCTTTTGTATATTTGTTCCTCCTTTAGACCTGCAGGCTCTTGGAAAGCAGTCTGTCTACACTCTAGAGTGTCGCCAGGACTTTGCATAAGAGCTTGACATGTAACAGATAATGATCACTATTTAATGAACCAATGGTTCCTATCCTTTCTCTTGGTTAAAGGAATTTTTAAAGAGGATAAGATGAAATGAAATGCTAGCATTATATAACCAACAGTAAGGGTTAATATCAAGGAATGGTGCCCTTTCTTATTAAAAACTTTATATTAGTATTATTGTGCATGTATGGGCGGGGCTTGTATGCCATGTTTTTATTTTTATTTATTTATTTATTTATTTATTTTTTTGGTTTTTCAAGACAGGGTTTCTCTGCAGCTTTTAGAGCCTATCCTGGAGCTAGCTCTTGTAGACCAGGCTGGTCTCGAACTCACAGAGATCCGCCTGCCTCTGCCTCCCGAGTGCTGGGATTAAAGGCGTGCGCCACCACCGCCCAGCTGCCATGTTTTTAGATCAGAGGACAACTTTGTCAAGGTGGTTCTCTCCTTCTCCCTTTACATGGGTTCTGGGGACTGAAGTCAGACCACCAGGCTTATATAGCAAATGCCTTATCAGTTGAGCCGTCTTGTCAATCCTTCACTACTTCTATTTAATATGTATAGGTGGTTTGCCTGCATGTATGTCTGTGTACTATGTACAAGCAGTACCTGGGGAGTCCAGAAGAGCGCATTGGCTCCTCTGGACCTGGAGATTGAGGTTATAGTTGTTAGATACTGTGTAGATGCTGAGAACCAAGTCTGGGTCCTGTGGGAGAGCAAGTGCTGCTAAGTGACGAGCCGTCTCACCAGTGGATCGCTTCAGTCCTTTTAATGCAGGGTGCCTTGTAGCTCAAGCTGGCCTTGAACTCCCTATGATTCCCCTACTTTACCGGCACAAGTGCTGGGATTACAGGTGTATGCAAAAGAGTGGCAAGCCTGACTGTTGACTGAAGTTTCAGAGAGGCCCAGAGTTCTAGGAGCAGTGTGCCCATGGCCAAACCCTGAATTTCTGGCATTCTTTCTAACTCTGAGATGAAGTCTTAGATATTTTGGTCTTTTTGTAACCAGTTTTACATCATTTTACAATGTCAGATGTTTAGAAGTAAAAAAATGGTTAAATTAAAAAATTAATCATGCTGAATATACCCCTTTAAATTCAGTACTTGGGAGGCAGAGACAGGTAGATCTCTGGGTCAGGCCAGTTTGGTCAATACTGTGAGTTCCAGACCAGCCAGAGTTGCATAGTGAATCTTATCTTTAAAAAAAAAGTTTTAGGGCTGGAGAAATGGTTCAGAGGTTAAGAGCAGTGCCTCCTCTTCCAAAGGTCCTGAGTTCAATTCCCAGCAACCACATGGTGGCTCACAACCATCTGTAATGGGGTCTGGTGCCCTCTTCTGGCCTGCAGGCATACACACAGACAGAATATTGTATACATAATAAATAAATAAATATCTTTAAAAAAGTTTTATTTATGTGCCTCTGTGTGAGTATGTACATATGTGTGCAGCTGATGGTAGAGACCAAAGGGGAGCATTAGATAAATTCCTTGGAGCTGGAGTAACAGACAGTTGGAGTAACAGGCAGTTGTGAGCCACCCAATGGGCAGGAACCAAACTCAGGTCTTTGAAAAGAGTACAAGTACTCTTAGTCATTGCGCCATTTCTTGAGCCCCTCTCTTCAACCCCCCTCCCCCTTTATTATTATTATTTTTTAGACAGGGTTTCTCTGTGTTACAGTCCTGGCTGTCCTGTAACTCTCTCTATAGATCAGGCTGGCCTTGAACTAACAGGGATCCTCTTGCCTTTGCCTCCCAAGTGCTGGGATTAAAGGTGTGTGCAACCCTGCCCAGCCTATTTCTTTCTACAATTATTTTGTGTGTGTGCATGTGTATACACATATATGTTTGCATCTGTGGATGCCTGAGACAAGGCACATATGAAGGTCAGCGGGAATCTGTTCTCTTGTCTTTGCATCGGTTCCAGGGATTGAACCCAGGCCATTAGGCTTGGCAGCAAGTAGCTTTACCAGATGACCCTTCTTACATGACTCTAAAAATATTTTACTTACTTAGGCACCACCCTGTGTGTTTGTTTATTTGTTTGTTTTTTGAGACAGGGTTTCTCTGTGTAGCTCTGGCTGTCCATAGCAGCCATTTAAAGTGACTGAGAGGAGGTTTTTGGATGAAGTGGTAGTTTAGAGTACAGGCCGGCCCTGTACTGCACACCTGTAGTCCAGCACTCAGCACAGAGGCGGGAGGGTCTCTGGAAGTTAAAGGCCAGCCAGGGCTGACTAGTGAGACCATTTTTCAAGAGAAAAAAAAAATTCTGCCAAAACTCAACGTTGAATTTAAGGTAAAAGAAAGTGGCTGAAAATTTTATTGCAATGGAGTGAAATTTAAGAAAATGATAAGTTTAGTCTGGAGAGAGGGTTCCAGCAGTTAAGAAACACATACTGTTCTTCAGAGGACCCAAGTTTAAGTCGTAGCACCACAGTCAGGGGGTCTGACACCTCTGGCCTCTGTAGGCATCTATACTCTCTAGAGGGATAGATAACCACACTTAAAAATAAAACTATGTGTAAAAAAAGATAAAATGATAAAATCATTACTTTTTTGTTTTTTATTTAAAAAAGAAAAACTATCTTTTTTTTTCATTACACATACCAATCCAAGTTCCCATTCCCTCCCCTCCTTCCATTCCCTCCATTTCTCCCTCCCCACGCCCCCATCCCATCCTCTGAGAGGGTAAGGCACATTGCTTTGGAGAAGGGCCAAAGCCCTCCCTAGTATATCTAGGCTGAGCAAGGTATCCATCCAAAGAGAATAGGTTCCCCAAAAAACAGTACAAGCAGTAGGGATAAATCCTGGTGCCACTGCCAGTGGCCCCTCAGTCTGCCCCAGCCATGCAACTGTCAGCCACACTCAGAGGGACACTAGTTTGGCCCTATGCTGGTTCCTTCCCTGTCTGGCAGGTGTTGGTGAGCTCCCATTAGCTCAGGTAGACTGTGTCAGTGGGTGTCCCCATCATGGTCTTGACCCCTTGCTCATATTCTCATTTATTAAGTTTATGAGTTATCTTTACCTTTGTAAATAGTGGATAGCTGAGTGTTATACTGAGTGTTGGGTTAGACAGTACTGCTTCTATTCCAGTGGATCTGAGTAGTCCAATTTAAGTCTTATGACTCCTTCCTAGGAAGAGAAGAACATTGAATAATGAATTGATAAGGCTTTTTTGTGATTGTTGTTTGTTTTCTTAGATGCTTTCACTATGGAACTCTGGGTGGTCTGTGACTATATAGATTAGGGTGGCTTGGAACTCAGAGTTCTGCCTATCTCTTCTCAAGTGCTAAGATTAAAGATAAGTGCCACTATACCAGGTATAATGGTGCATAACCCAGCACTTGAGAGGCAGAGGCAGTCAGATCTCTGTAGTATGATGAAAGTCAGCCAGGGCTACATAGCAAGTTCCAGGCCAGCAAGGGCTAAAAAAAAACCCGGTCTCAAAAAATGATAAAAAAGGGAGAAAAAGGGAGAGAGAGAGACACACACACAGAGAGACACAGAGACACAGAGAGAGAGAGAGAGAGAGAGAGAGAGAGAGAGAGAGAGAGAGAGAGAGAGAGGAGAGAGGAAGAAAGAAATTTCTGGCTCAGCATTGAGAGATTTAATTTTTTTAAAAAAATAAACTGTTATGACCTCCTAATTCAACATTGTGATTTTACTGCAGGATAAATAAAGAAGAAAACAGGGAAGGAACAAAACATTAATTACACATGTAATAATAATGAGCAAATGTGGCAGGAAAAAGTATATGAGGACAAATGTAAGGTAGGTGGATATGTTTCCCTCTTCTTTGGAAAGTCTTGCCTAGAGCCAAAAGTTCCAAATTAGTGGTGTCTGCACACGCATGTCATATGTTGTGATAGCATATGCTCGTATCACTCAGCCGTCCAGCTAGGGCCTTCTGGTTCTACGGTGTACTCTGCATAGCAGCATAGAGGATGCCGCTGAAACGGGTGCTCACATTTGGCTTTTCTGAGTTCTGGTGGCATCTTCAGCTCAAAAGTGGGCATGCCTACCTGGATGTGGATGTCTTAGGGGAATCACAGAATTAGAGGAATCCTCTGAGTCTGAGGCGTCTCCCTTGCTATTATACTTTGAAAAGGAGAAGAGAATCTCCAGAGCATTTTACAAATCAGAAATCTTCACGTTTTCTTTTAATTACCCTCAGAAAACATTCTGTTTCATCAGTTGACTATATCTGTAATGAGAAAATAATTTTTTCTATGCCTTTTCTGGTAAAAGTACTTGAAAATAGAGCACACTTTGGCCTGGAGATGCAGCCAGTTGATAAGAGTACTTGGCTAGCATGCACAAAGCCCCAAATTCTAGCCTTAGCAGCAAATAAAGTGGGCTTGGTAGTGCAGGCCTCAAGTCCCGGCACTCCGGCTGTATAGATAGGAGAATGAGGACTACATAGCAAAGCTTGAGACCAGTCTGGGCTACTGAGACCTAATCAGTCTTTAAAAAAAAATGGATTGATGAGTTTTTTTCTCCAATTGTATTATATTTCTTTAGAACAGATGAAAAATATCCCCAGGATAATTTAGTCATTTACCAGTCTTAATTTGTTTTTATAAAGTGGAAAGACCCCAAACTACAAGTTCACTAGTTAATTATGGTTTTAAAACTGTCTTATTTTTCAGTTAGAATTTTTGGACTGTGCTTCCTTTTTTCTCCTTTGATCCTCACTTTTAAGATTGCTTCCTGCGTGCCCATGATAACATTTATTTAAAATGTTTTTCCTTTTTTTCTGTTCTTTTTCTTGCCTACATAACCTTCAATATACTGCTCATGTGGCCCCATTTTCAGCAGATGTCATAATTTCTGCCTGTGGTCTCAAAGCATTTCATATGTATCATACTTCATACAGTTTAAGAAGTTCCAACTAGGAGTTGGTGGCGCATGCTTTTAATCCCAGCACTTGGGAGGCAGAGGCAGGCAGAGCTCTCATGTTCAAGGTTAGCCTAGTCTACGGAGCAAGTTCCAGGACAACCAGAGCTACACAGAGAATCCCTGTCTTGAAACCCCCAAAATGAAAAGATCATGGTAGGACTGCAATCCTAGCACTTGGGAGGCTATGATTCACAAGTTCAAGGCCTGCCTGGCCTACATAGTAAGAGGCCATCTCAAAACTAGCACACCACCCCCAACCCCAGCCCCATCCACATACAGATACTGTGATGGAAGGCAATAATAGATAAAATATTAGAAATATTAAAGGAAGAACATTTCTCACAGTAGACTATAGGTGTTTATTTTATTATAGTTATAGTTACTCTTAAATTATCAACAGATATTTAAGTATGAAGATGACCTTTTAGTATAGATAGTAGACAGATGTGAGAGTAGAAGGCTTGGATTCAGGTGATGGGTATTGAAAAGCCAAAAAAGTAACTGAAACACCTAGATGAAGGATTTGTAGAATCTGGTGCTTAATCTGGAAAGCCAGCTGATAAATATATTATTGTTTTAATTTAGCTTTATTTTGTCTGCATTTTATTTTCTTTCTTTCTTTCCTTCTTTCTTTCTTTCTTTCTTTCTTTCTTTCTTTCTTTCTTTCTTTCTTTCTTTCTTTCTTTCTTTCTTTCTTTCTTTCTTTCTTATTGGGGAAGTATTTTGAGACTGACTCTCTTTCAGTCCATCCAGGCTTGCTTCAAACTCACCATGTAGTTGAGACTGGCCTTGAACTTTTGATCCTACTGTCTGTTTGATCCTACTATGAATTAGAGGCATTTGCTACTTTGCCTGGTGTATTTGTTACTTTTTGGTGCTTGTGATAAAACCTCCGTAACCAACAACTGCTTTAGGAAGAAAGAGTTTATTTTGACTTGAGATTCCAGAGGGTTAGAATCCATAATTGGGGGTGTGGGAATGGGCATAGCAGCGGGCAGTTAGAGAAGAAAGCGGAGAGACCATGTATTTATTCACATACAAGAAGCAGAGAGCAACTGGGTGAGGGTGTGTGTTCTCAGAGTCCTCCCCAGGGGCATCTTTCTACTTCATACAAGTCTCACAAGCCCCTAACAGCTCCAGCCAAGAGCCAACTGTCTAAATATCTGAGTCAATGGGGACCCATTCAAACCATCTCATCCGGCTTTTATATTTTTGTTTGTTTGTTTTTTTAAATTGATTTTTATTGAGCTTTACTTTCTCTCTGCTCCCCTCCCTGCTTCTCCCCTCCCCTTCAGCCCTCGCCCAAGGTTCCCATTCTCCTAATTTACTCCGGAGATCTTGTCTTTTTCTACTTCCCATGTAGATTATATCTATGTAAGTCTCTCAGGGTTCTCATTGTTGTCTCGGTTCTCTGGGATTGTGAATTGTGGGCTGGTTTTCTTTGCTTTATGTTTAAAAACCATGAGTGAGTAAATGTGATAATTGTCTTTCTGTGTTTGGGTCACCTCATTCAAAATAATGTTTTCTAGCTCCATCCATTTGCCTGCAAATTTCAAGATGTCATTTTTTTCTGCTGTGTAGTACTCCATTGTGTAAATGTACCACATTTTCCTTATCCATTCTTTGGTCTAGGGGCATTTAGGTTGTTTCCAGGTTCTGGCTATGACAAGCAAAGCTGCTATGAACATAGTTGAGCACATGTCCTTGTGGCACGATTGAGCATCCTTTGGATCCAAAAATGGTATTATTGGGTCTTGAGGAAGGTTGTTTCCTAGTTTTCTGAGAAATCACCATACTGACATCCAAAGTGGTTGTACCAGCTTGCATTCCCACCAGCAATGGAGGAGTGTTCCCTTTACCCCATAACCTCTTCAGCATAAGTTGTCATCAGTGTTTTTGATCTTGGCCATCCTTACAGGTGTAAGATGGAATCTTGGAGTTGTTTTGATTTGCATTTCTCTGATGACTAATTTTCTCTCTCTCTCTCTCTTTTTTGGTTTTTTTCGAGACAGGGTTTCTCGTTTCTCTGTGGCTTTGGAGCCTGTCCTGGAACTAGCTTTGTAGACCAACCAGGCTGGTCTCGAACTCACAGAGATCTGCCTGCCTCTGCCTCCCGAGTGCTGGGATTAAAGGTGTGCGCCACCATCGCCCGGCCTAATTTTCTCTTAATAGAATAAAACTTCCTGTAATATGATTACCTTATGGAAAGATACCATATAAACCATTAACATAAAATGAGTTCAGAAGTAAAAATATAACAAAAGTAAGTTATTCCTTGAACAATGATTTTTCCCCTCTTGCTAACTGAGGGTCTGAGGATATAGTCAGTGGTAGAGCACTGCCTAGCATGAATATAACCCTGGGCTCCCTGTCCTAGAGCTTTAAATTGGATGAATGAATGAGTAAAGAAATAACTGGGAACTGGAGGAAGGTACTCAATTCTTATTGATTCTACTTTTCTGGGAGACTTGTTTTAGAAGCTGCTTGCTGCCAACAGATCCAGGTACATAATTATAACATAGTATAGACAATGGGGAAGGAAATCTTTCATATCACATCACAGTATAAAGCAGGTGTATTAAGTCCTGAGGATTACTGATGTTGAGCTTTTCCTGTAGTATTTCACCTAATGTTGTTATTTATTCATACCAAACAGAACTCTTATCAAGAAAACAATTATGTGGTTGTTTTAAGTCATAAAAATTATGTTTGTTATTGTTTGTTGTGTGGAGGTCAGAGGACCACTTGCTTGTTTTGAATTTCTTAGTCTACCCAGGGATTGAACTCAAATCACCAAGTTTGGCAGCAAGCACTCAATAGCCAATTCCTATAAAATACATTATTCCCTTAACATCCTTTGTGTTCATTGAGCACAAAATTAATGTCAGAGCATTAAGACTCTATTACTGAGCCTATTTCCTTTGCCCTTTTTCGTTTTTAGTTATTTTTATTTATTCTTCTTTCATACAATATATCCTGACTGAATCCTTCCCTCCCATTCCTCCCAGTTCCTCCCTGTTCCCCCAGATCCACTGCTCCTCCATTTTTATTTAGAAAAGAGCAGGCCTTCCAGGGATATGAACAGAAAGAACATGGCATAACAAGATGCAATAAGAGTAGGCACTAACCATTATGTCAAGGTTGGACAAGGCAGCCTAGTATAGGAAAAGGTTCCCAGGATCAGGCAAAGAGTCATAAACACCCCCCTCCCACTATTAGGAGTCTCACAAAAATCCCAAGCTAAACAAACAGTCACAGATGTATGTAGCACAGACCAGTGAAGGCTTTGTGATTACTGCTCCAGTCACTGCGAGCCCCTATGAGCCCTGCTTAGTTGATCCTATGAGCCATGTTCTCATGGTGTCCTTGGCCCCTCTGGCTCCTACAATCCTTCCTCCCCACTTCTGTTGGGTTCCCTAAGCTTTGCCCAATGTTTGGCTGTGGTTCTCTCTATCTGCTCCTATCAGCTGACAGAGGAAACCTTTCTGATGATTATTGGGCTAGGCACCAATCTATGAGTATAGTAGAATATTAGGAATCATTTCATTGCTTTTTTTTTAATGCAAGTAGTGTTTGATTTTACCCTATGTTTCTAGGCCAGGCAGCTTCCAGTTCCTGACTGTCTAGGCAGTATCAGGCATGGGCTCAAGGTTTTGTGGTGAGTTGGTGTACCAGTCCTACCACTGGAAACTTTGCCTAGTTACAGATGACTGGTTCATGCTCCATATCCTCCATTACTAGGAGTCCTCACTAGGATCACCCTCATAGGTTCCAGGAAGTTTCCAATCTGTCCTGTTCTCATCCCCACCCACCCCCAGTCCACCTGAAAAATCTGTTTTATTTCCCCTTCCCAGGGTAGTCCATACATTCCCTTAGAGCCTCCTTGTTACTTAGCCTTTTTAGGTCTGTGGGTTGTAGCATGATTATCATTTTATTAACAACTAATGTCTACTTAGAAGTATATACTATGTTTTTCTGCATCTGGGTTACCTTACTTAGGATGATTTTTTTCTAGTTCCATCCATTTGCCTGCAAATTTCATGATGTCTTTTTATTTTTAACTGCTGAGTAATACTCTATTGTGTAGATATACTACATTTTCTTTTTCTGTTCTTCAGTTGACGGACATCTAGGTTGTTTCCAGTTTCTGGCTATTATGAAACAAGTCACTATGAACACAGTTGAGCAAATGTCCTCGTGATGGGATGGAGTCTCCTTTGGGTATATTCCCAGGAGCAGTGTAGCTGGGTCTTGAGGTAGATTGATTGCCAGTTTTCTGAGGAACCACCGTATTGAATTCCATAGTTGCTGTACGAGTTTGCACTGCCACCAGCGCTGGAGGAGTATTTCCTTGCTCCTCATCTGCCAGCAGAAGCTGTCATTCTGACAGGTATAAAATGGAATCTTTCTTTTTTTAAAGAAAGAAAAGAAAAGGTAGTATAAATGGATTCCAGAAGTGCATATCAGATAGCTAGGTAAAAACAGTAGCCATGTTTCTAGATCCTTCAGTTATTGCCTTAATATGTTTTTCTTTTTGTTTTTTTTTAGGCAAATGACCATGGAAACAATTGAATCACAACAGCATCGAAGTGTAACACATTCTGGGGCAGAGCACAGCTCTGCTCATATGCAGACTGGACAAATTTCTGTTCCTACTCTAGCTCAGGTAGGCCACAGGCAGGAAACTGATACAAGGTAAAATTAGAAGTGGGAATTGTATAAAGATTTTTCATTAATCTTAAACATCCCATATTTATTTATTTGACTAATGAGAAGATATTTTTGCATTGTAACATAGTCTTGGTAGTACCCTGAACCCCGCTGCTCCTAGCAATGTGGGAACGAAAGAGAAAGACTCCTTTGTAGCATGTAAACTCCCAAGTTATTACTTGGCTGGTTTGCTAATTCCAAATATATATGGTTCTAATATCATATTTATAATGTTGGTGGGAATTTTCTATTTGCTCATTATATATTTAGTTTGATCTTTATTTTCATATCAGTTAGATTTTTGAATTTTTTATTAGTTGAGATTTTTGTATACCATATTTTGATCATATTCACCCCTCTTCAAATGCTCAAGCTCCTTCCCAACATTGTGTCCTCTTTTTATAATTACATTTTTTTTCTTTTTGAGACAGGATCTCACTGTGTAGTCCTGACTGGCCTGGAACCTACCATGTAGACCAGGCTGGCCTTGAACCCACAGAATTCCATTTGCCTCTGACTCCTGAGTGCTGAGATTAAAATCTCTTAACCTCTTTACCTTGACCAGTTGGGGGTCTCTATGTTAATTTCCATCTATTGCAAATAGAAGCTTTTCTGATCAGAGTCGAGAGATGCATTAATCTATGACTATAATGATAAGTCATTAGTAATCAATTTAATACCATGTCCATTTAACAGCATAATGGTAGTAAGTTCTTCCCCAGATACTGTGACCTGTCTAGCCGTAGGCTCTTGGCCTGACAAAGGTGCTGAGTACAGGTTTAAATTTATCAGCAGACCTTAAGTTCAACTAGAAAGTGGTTGGTTGATTTCGTGATGTTCATGCCACTCTTATACCAGTGGCATGTCTTGTCAGGGCAATCATTATTGTGGCTTGTATGGTTCATAAGTGGGTGAGATTGATGATTAGTTTTTCCCCCAGTAGCATGAATAGCACCTTGCTGCATTATGGAAGTTAGCCAGTAGGGATAAAACTTCCAGGTCACTACTAGATTCTACGACTCTGGTATGTGGCTTTTTTTAGCAATAGAGTCTTACTATCACATTTCAGAGGGTAACAAATAACATTAGCAGTAATAGTTTGTAGTATATGGGAGTCTGTTGTACCTTACTAGTCAACAACTCAAAAGGAGATGATCCATTCCTAGTACTAGGGTTATCTTTACTGTTCTGTTGCTGTGAAGAGACACCATGACAAGGAAACTTACAATAGCAAGTATTTAATTGGGAGTTTGCTTATAGCTTTAGAGAATTTGTCCATGATTATCATGGCAGGAAGCATGGTGGCGGGTAGGTTTTGGCAGGCATGGTGTTGAAACTGCAGCTGCGTATTTTATATCCTGATCTGTAGGCAGCAGAGAGCTAGCCTGGCCTAGTGGGGACTTTTGAAACCTAACAGCCCACTCCCAGTGACACATCTTCTCCAACAAGGCCACACCTCCTAATCCTTCCTTTTACTGCTCTAGTTTGCAAAGTGAAAATGGGATAGTGGGACCTAAAAATGAAGCAGATTAAATCTCATGCAATAGCCAAGTTTACTCAGAGCATTAGATAATTTATATCCAGACAAGTCACCTGAGTAAAGGATATAATCACAAGGACAAGATGCATGTGGCAAAAACTTATTTTTATAGAGGCATATGAACCAGTAATAGCCAGTTGTAATGAATAATCTGAACTGAACTCACTTCTATCTACTATACCTGGGAGGGTACGAAAGCCCATTCCAAGAACTGCCGTGCTATGGAGGAATAGCTTGTTTACTTGGAGCTTTCTCACAAGGCCTCAGAAATCTCCCACAGCTTCATTCATGGGCTGTGTTCTGACATCTTTCCCTTTTTTATTTATATTTTTCCTTTTTTATTTTAAAAGTAGGATATCCAGTGGTTTTGATTTGAGATGTTGTAGATCAATCTAATTGTCATTTGATGCATGAGTATCCTATAAGCAAGCAAATTATAATATTTGAATAATGAAAGCATTGTGTGTAATACTGTGCCACCAAGAACAGAGATCCAAATTATGCCCAGACACACTATTATATTGATCAGAAAAATCTAGAGAATATCTTGAAATGCTATTCTGAAAAGCTATTCTGATATCTGGTAAAACAAAAGTACATATATGCCTTCTAATAGGAATGCAAATTTTATAATGGTCGTTGCAAATAGGAAGCAATTTAAATCCCAAGAAAAAATTAAACACAGTCTCGTCCTAGATGAATGAATGTGTCTATTACAGTGTCAAGGTCCAGGCATAAACACAGAGTCATTAGTAAAATAACGTCTCCCACATTGACAGACTTGATTTCGATGATATGGTGAATATTTCCTTGGCCCTTCAGTTTGAAGTTTGCTATCTTTCTGGTGACGTCTGCTTTCTCTCTGACTTGATTGCCCAGGGCCAGAGGAGCTGAAGAGGGATCTATAATCTTTCAGTGGCTCCATCTGCAATGGCAGATGCATACCCCTTCCCAATTTTCTGGAGAAGTAAAAATAGGGCAAGTTAATGCTTCAGCTTGCTTATTTCCTTCTGCAATAAAACCATGAGTCCAGTGTTGGAAATAGTCCTACAACATAAGCAGAATCTGAAACTATATTTAAGGGTTTATGAACTAACCATAATAGATAAGAAAAAAAGCCAGTTCACCTCTTGGGCTAATGAAAAGGAAATATTAATAGATTGATGCATATCTGGACCATGAATTCCTCCTATACTGTTAGATGAGTTATCAATAAAATAAATATCTGCCTGTGGAATGGAAAAAGGTTAAACAATTTTTGTTGTCAAAAATTTAGTTCTTATGAAAAAATCCTATAGTTTGCCAGCTGGATATTGGTTTCCTATCCTTCCATAGTAATTTATGAATGAAATTTGAAAATTTATTGAGTTCTGCAAGCCTCTTAAAATTGTTAGTTAAAAGTAATATAATACAGCAAGGATCAAATCCATATAATTGTGGACATCAATTCCTCTGATTTACTAATTTTCTAAGTAAGAAGAGTAAGATAAGCAGTTAGTATTTTATGGCCTATCTGGTATAAATAGATACAGTCCAAATGTTTATCCTTTTGTGCTATAATACCTGTAGGAGACAATTTAGTGGGGAAAAAATAACTAAATATAAAGGCAGTGAAGGAGCCATACTGCCCACAGATGCTTTTTAGTCTGAATTCAAGTATCTGTAGTACTTTTCTTGCCTCTCAAGATAATATGCAAAGACATGTCATCTCTCCTTCTAGGGTTTATAATATATATATCGGTTAGTGCATAATTAGGTAAACATTTTGATTTTTCTGACATTGCATCAAATATACCACGTGCAGCTCCTGAGGCTGGGGACAAATTGGTAAACAAATTCCATTTTCATGCTGTGCCCTAGCTTGCTTACGTTGTAAAGTTAGCCTTTTCATAGGCTCTCCTAATTCCTTATTAAAAAGTGAAGAGAATTCAGGATAGATTAGATAGAGATAGATTATCACATTCGCTACACCTCCTTCTCTGAGGGTCCCCACTCTCTTATCTCAGAGCTGACTTCAGGTCCCTGATTTGTGGCCACTTGTTTACTGCTCTGGTTGGCAGTGTGAACCAGGGATAGCGAGGCCTAAAAATGAGGCAGATTAAAGTCTCATGTAATAGTCAACTTCATTCAGAGCATCAAACAATTATTAACTCTGAGGGTTAATAAGAGTCACCTGAGTAAAGTATGCAATCACAAGGACAAGCTGCATGTGGCAAAACATGTTTTTCTGTAGAGGCATATGAACCAATAATAGCCAGTTGTAATGAATAATCTGAAGTAAACCCTACATCTGGAGGGTCAAAAAGCACAACCAACCTATGTTATGGAGGAACAGAGGTTATCAGACTCTTGTCTTGTTTACCTGGAGTTTCTCATAGGGGCTCAGAAATATCATACAGCTTCATTCATGGACCATGTTCTGACACCTTCCCAAACAGTCTAACAACTAGGAACCAGACATGCAAGTGGTCCACCACAGTTATATTGATATTGTATGATATCTATCAGGGCATTTCCACCTGTACTAGAAAGGACCTCATTCTGTATCCCAAGATGACCTACAACTAAGAATGTAGTTACTGTGGGCTGGTCTTTTTTTTTTTTTTTTTTTTTTTTTGGTTTTTCGAGACAGGGTTTCTCTGCAGCTTTAGAGCCTGTCCTGGAGCTAGCTCCTGTAGACCAGGCTGGTCTTGAACCCAGAGAACCGCCTGCCTCTGCCTCCTGAGTGCTGGGATTAAAGGCGTGTGCCACCACTGCCCGGCTCTGTGGGCTGGTCTTAAACTTAGTGTATTGCCTCTGCCTCCATCACCCAAGTGTGAGCTACTACATCTGGCTTCAGTTAGGTCTGAAACTTCAAAATGGTTTCATTCAGAGAGTTCTAATAATACTTAATGCTCCTTGATCAGACCCCAAGATACTTATATAAATAGATAATAAAACAAATACATTTATGAATTTATTGGTTTATTAAATAGTTAAGAAAGTAAATGTTTAAAAGAATACCTACTGACTCTTGTCATAGTTTTAAACACAGAGACTTGTAGCTTCTGACTACAGAAGCTTTGGAGTGTGTATCAGTTACTTTTCTGTTGCTGTGTTAAAATACCATGACCAACTTTAGAAAAAAGAGTTTGTTTTGGGCTTATGGTTCCAGAGGGATAGGTGGCCATGATGGCAGAGTGGAGGAAGTTAGCAAGTGGCGGGAGCGGTGCCTGCAGTAAGATATTGAGAGTTCACACCGTGAGCAAAACATGGAGCAGAGAGAGTGGACAGAGAACGGCATAAGTTTTTAAACTCTTAGAGCCTGCCTTCAGATGTACTTCCTACAGCAAGACCACCTCCTAAACCTACCCCAATAGTGCCTGCCCAAATGGGGCTAAGTGTTCAAAGAAGTGAGCCTATGGGGAACATTGTTTCAAAGCACCGTGAGTTATGAGCTTTATAGGTATTTCAACAATTCCAGTACACATGAAGTGGTGGTAAATGCTGTATACAATGCAAAAAGAGTGAGGCATATAGCAGAGGAAGTAGTCAGCTGACTTTATGTGATTTTCATTTGAGGTAAGTACAAGGGCTAGTAGTTTTTTAGGTGGGTGTGGAAAGAGAGGGAAGAGTGTTCTGGGTGGAGGGAGGAATGTGTACAAAAGTACAGTCAGAATATGGGAAGCTATAGGTAAGCAGAATTTTGGGAGGTGGTCTACTGTCTAGTTTGGGAATCAGAACTGGTAAAAGTATGACAACAGTTATAGATAGTTGAGACTTTAAAGTACCCTGTACTTTAAATACGCTTAAAATATTTTATATACCCACTGTGTTTAGAATACTAGTAGCCCTGTGGAGATGGGTTGAAAGTCAGTGAACCAATAGGCAGGCCATTACTAGGATCTGGTGGAGCCATGGCCATGTGGGATACAGGGACTACTATAATTTTTCATAATTAAAAATGTATATTGTGTGTGTGTATGCATGTGTGCGCATGCACATGTATCTGCAAGTACCAGTGGAGGCCAGAAGAAATTATTGGGTCCCCCGGAATTGGAGTTACAGGCAATTGTGAGCTCTGCTCAGTGTGGGTACTGGGAACCAAACTTGGGTCCTCTGCAAGAGCAGCAAACATTCTGAATTTCTGAGCTATCCTTCAGCACCCCGCCCCCAGAATCTTATATAAAATATTTATTTATTTTGTGTGTGTGTGTGTGTGTGTGTGTGTGTGTGTGTGTGTGTGCTGGCACACATAGGGCTAGAAAGTTGACTTAGCAACCTAGTTACCAAGCTTGATGACCTGAGTTGGATTCCTAGGACTTACATGGTGGAAGGAGAAAAATCAATACCAAAAGTTGTCCTGCTAATCTCCCTTCACGGGTGCAGTGACACTGGAGTGCCCTCCAAGACGCACACAAATAAGTGATAAGTAAATAAGCAAGCAGGAAATTAGTGAGAACATGAAAAAGAATAACATAAAACTCTATATCTTCACATCTAGAGATGTTAATTATGTTATAATAATGTTATCATTTTGACATTTTTGTGCATATTCTTCACTATTTTATCTGTGAGAATAGAATAGAATGAAAAGTATATTTTTTTCACTTTGTGTGTTTCTCTTTTATTTTGCTTTTGAACTGTATTTCCTGGTCTCAAATTCTGCCATTTCTTGCTGGTCATAGTTGAAATAAACCCTTCCTTTTGCCTCTTCTTTCTTTTCTTTAAGTGCTGACTCACTAACTTCTGCTTATACCATTTCTCCAGAGACATCTGCTGAGCACAGTCAGTAAACTAGGTCCATTCATTTTAAGTTAATAAATGTGCAGTTCTAAGGGACCAGCAGGCTGGTGAGCTCCAGCTGTGCAGGCCTCAGCACAAATCACTGAATAGGGTACCACTAAGCTGCCCCCAAAGCACTTGTGATTTATGCAATATGTATGTATGTACGTACATACGTATGTATGTATGTATGTATGTATGTATGTATGTATATAGTGTGTATGTGTGTTTGTGTGTGTGTTTGCATACACACAACATGTGAGTTCCATGACACTCATTTGGAGGCTAGAGGACAACTTGATTCAGACATGTCCCTAAGTCTTTATTCTCCCTTCTATTCTCATTACTCCATCTTAAGGAATCTATACTTTCAGTTTTCCTATCCTTTCTCCTTATTTAATTCTTTTATTCTATTAAAACCTAGTTTCTGGGCCACTGGGATGACTCAGCAGGTAAAGGTGCCTGCTGCCAAACCAAGCAATTGGACTTTGAATCCTGAAAGGAGAAAGCCAACTTCTTCAAGTCATCCTCTAACTTCAATAAAATTAAGTTTGAGGATGATAATTTAGACTTAAGTTCAGTTTATGAGCAGGGTTAATCATTTAGGTCTTGTAGTATCTAAAGCTACTATTGGTACATAGTAATATATATTATATATACATAATATATATGTATGTATAAATGAAAAAGTCAAGCCCAAAAGTATTTATATCCTGTTACATGTGTCCAAAGGGGCTGATTATTCTCAGAAGTTTCTGATAGCCAATAAAATTAAATTTGAGGATGGTAATTTAGGCTTAAGTTCAGCTTTGTATGAAGATTATTTATTTTCTTATGTGACCAAATCATTATTAAACCATGTGGAACTAAAAGTTGTGACCAAAATGCTCAGTGTCTTTTGTGTGTGATGTGGTTTGATTTCAGAAGCTCTGGCACTCCTGACCTTTCCAGAGCTTCTGCTCATCAGGTACTGAAGATCATATTTAAAAACCTGGAAACTGTTGATCTTGGTCTTTGCCTTAGGGCTCTGTACTGATGAGTGGAGAGAAGGATCCCACCAGGAAATGGCTGCACCATTTTCATCTCTGTTCAAAGGTCAAATTGCAGGGTGGCTATGTGTAGTGCCCTGTGCCTATAATTCCTAGTACCTGGGAGTTGGAGGTAGAAGGATTAGGACTTCTAAAATCAGACTCTGTTACATAGTGACTTCAGAGTCAGCCTGAGCCACATGAGAATCTGTCCTCAAGAAATAAAAACTAGACCAGCAAGACAGCAAGGTAGCTTATCAGGAAGAGTTACTTATGGTAGAATCTGACAATGTGAGTTCAACCTTCAAGACCCAGAGGTCTCTGACCTCCATTTATGTGCTGTGACATATGCATGCCCCCTTCCCCGAGGTGTTTTGTTATTTATTTATTGAAGCTATTATCTTTTTAAAAATAATTATATATATATATATATATATTTATTTATTATGTATACAGTTAGCCAGAAGAGGGCACCAGACCTCATTACAGATGGTTGTGGGCCACCATGTGGTTGCTGGGAATTGAACTCAGGACCTTTGGAAGAGCAGGCAATGCTCTTAACCGCTGAGCCATCTCTCCAGCCCTGAAGCTATTATCTAAGTATATTTTCTGATCCATAAGATTAAGAGCCCACCCAACCCTGAAAAAAACTCATTAGTAATTTAAAGGATCTGTTTTAAATAACCCCAAAAGAAACTCTTTCCAAAAATCAGAATGCTAAAAACCAAAAATATTATGTATGTAAATAGCTTTAGTTAATTTATATATTTACATACTGTGGAACAAGTGGAAGTCCTCTTGCCTTAGCCTCATAGGTGCTAGGATTAGAGCATGAGACACCATATCTAGGTATTTGTAATTGTTTATTTTGTTTAGGTGTGTGTGTGTGTGTGTGTGTGTGTGTGTGTGTGTGATTTTTGCCTAGATGATGCCTATAGAAGGTGTCAGAAGTTAGCGTTGGATCCCTTGGAATGAGAGCTACAGTTATTAGCCACCATGTGTGGGAGCTGAATCTTCTGGGTCTTTTACAAGAACAAGTGCTTGTAGCTGTTGATCTCTCTCTCTCCTATTCCTTTAACCATTTTTAAAAATTGTATTTTATTTATTCATCTCTGTGTTGGTAAATACAGAGGCCAGAGGAGCCTGTTCTACAGTGTGGATCTCAGGAATTGCACTCAGGTTGTTAGGCTTGGCAGCAAGCACCTGTTACACACTGAGCCATCTTACAAGCCATGGTAATTTTTTTTAAAAAATTACTTTTTTATTAGTTTATGTGTGTGTTTGGGGGATGGGGAGATATATGCTCACCTGTGTTCACTTGTGTGGCATCCAGAGGACTGCACTGGTTACAGATATATCTAGGGTCACACCTGGATTTTTACCTGGGTGCCAGAGATCCATACTCCGGTTTCCATTCCTACACAGCAGGTATTCTTGCCAACTGAGTCATCTCTCCAGCCCAGTTTTAGCTATTTGTTGTAAAATTGAACTTTTCTATCTTAGAACCTGAAACTGTGCCCATAAACAGGTCTCCTTTTCTTTTCCTCTTGCTATTCTACTCTACTCTCGGATTCCATGAAATTTAACTACCTACCTTCTAGACATAGAATTGTCTAGAATTTATCTTTTTTGTGACTGGCTTATTTCATTTGTCATGATTTCCTCTAAGTTCATCCATGTAGTTTGAGATAAGTTTCATTCTTTTTAAGGATGTATAAAATAATCTATTGTATGTCATTGTTATTATTATTATTATTATTATTATGGTTTTTTGAGACAGCATTTCTCTGTGTAACAGCCCTGGCTGTCCGGGACTAGCTCTGTACTCACAAAGATCTGCCTCCCAAGTGCTGGGATTAAAGGTGTGTACCACCACTGACCAGCCTCAAGTTTTCAATTTATAGTGTTCTGTTTTTCTGTTTTCAGCCTCTAAATATTTGAGATATTCTTTAAACACTATTTTCCATCAAGACACATCAACAACTTTCCTGATCATTGAAGGGAATTTCATTTTAGTCCTTGAGGTTAATCTGGATAACTCTTTAGATTTGATCTCTCAGCCAGCAGAGTGGACAGAGCCTGTGGTCTGCTATATTGTGAATTCATATCTCTTTAATCTTTTATTAACTGTCCTGAATGCAGGCCCATGTCTGTGACATTCTCAGCTGTATTATGACATCACAAACCCCACCGCGAGGGAACCTAGCTACGCACTGGAGCTGGTCTGCTCGGTGCTGATCGCATGCTGTGCTACAACACTGTGAGGTTTCCCTAGTAGAAGTGTCATTTTTAGAACTTTTTAAAAAGTTCCAAAGCCAAGTGAGGCTATCAATCGCATCACCTACCCTGTTTCTTCCGATTAACTACTGTCTATAGTGGGTTCTCAGTGGATGTGGTGGCATCAGCATAACCTATGCTTCAGACATCCTATAGAAGGAGATTATTCTTCAGGGGATCTGGATAAAAAGGTAAAATCTTACCTGCCGTGTGTTCATTCTATATGCTGTCAAAGCGCCGGGGAAAAAAGCCCCAAACTATAAAGTATAACATATACCACCTTTATGTTTTTAGCTTGTTCTTGAGAAGATGCCTGTTTGATTTTTGGAATGAGATATGTACAGTCTTAGCTCGCTCTCTCTGACAGTTTTGCCTTCTCTTCTTTTAGGCTTTCTAGGCAGATGTCCCCTCCCCTTTGGCACTGTTCCTGTGCCAGTGTCTCCTCCCCTTCCACATCAGATCACCATGCTCCACTGCTGCATCTCTTTCTAATTCCTTGCTTTGATTTTTCTTTGAAGAATTGAGTACTATCCAAAACATTTGATTTCCCATTGTTTTCTTTCTTTCTGACTTGGGAGGGCGGGACTTTGATTCTTTCTGCTAAGTCCCCACTGGCTGAGCACTGGCCTGTGAAATCCTGAGCAGGCACCCAGACAAAGTGAATAGAAGAGAGAATATATTAAAACATATTTTGCATTTATGTAAAATTTCTGGTTATAAAAATTGTTTTAGGGCAGCCAGAGAGATGGTTCAACAGTTAAAAGTACTTGCTACTCTCCTCTCACCTCAAACAATTGTCTTTATTTTCTCTTTACTACTTTCCATTGCACTTAGGGATATTTCTCAAGTCATGGCATGCTTGCATATCTGTTAACTTCTCCCTAGACTTTATAAAATTAAATTACATTTACATGGCACTTGTTCTTTCAGAGGTTCACTTTTTAGCATTCAAATGATGGCAAAATACTACCTGTAACTCCACTTCCAACGGAATCTAGTTCCTTCTTCTGGACCTGTAGGTGACTGCATGCATGTGAAGCAACACATAGATGTAGTCCAAACATTCATACATAAAATACACTAATCTAAAAATTTTGTTTGGGTCATACACAGTGGTATATGTCTATAATCCCAGTTCTCAGGAGGCTGAGATAGAAGAGTGACAAGTTTGAGGCCCTCCTGAACTACATAATAAGGTCCTGTCTCACAAACACAAAAGGAACAAACACCAAAAATATTAATAGCCTTAGAATTTTGATGTATATAAGAGAGATTTCTCCATTTCTCACTGTATATTTTAATTCAAGTATACTTTATTGTCTGCCTATAAGTAAGATTTTTTTTTCCTTTTGGGGCCTTTTTTTTGAGACATGGTCTTCTTATGCAGCCCAGACTGGCTTTAAACCTGCAATCCTTCTGCATCTGCCTCTTTAATGCTGGCATTACATGCTGCAAAGCCTAGTACACTAATTCCCCAGTGTTTCCAAAGCTTTAGAATTCTTTTATGCCATAAGTAATTACATATGTCTATGGGTTCCTCTCTTGATATTATTCAAGTTTTCATTTTCTTCATGAGCTCTAATCCAAAACTCTCTCTCTCTCTCTCTCTCTCTCTCTCTCTGTCTCTCTCTCTCTCTCTCTCTCTGTGTGTGTGTGTGTGTGTGTGTGTGTGTGTTTCTCTCTTTTTGGTTTTTTGAGACAGGGTTTCTCTGTGTAGATTTGGAGTCTGGCACTAGCTCTACAGACGAGGCTGGCCTTGAACTCAGAGATTCACCTGCCTCTGCCTCCTGAGTGCAGGATTAAAGGTGTGCGCCATCACTCAGCTTAAACATTCATTTTTAAATGGATTTAATCTTAGCCTGCTTAAAACTGAATTTATCTCTTCATCTGAAGTGAAATGCTACTTTTTTACTTATCCATTTTGATATTTGAGAGCAGATTAAGGTTCCTAAAACCTTAAACCTTTGTTCTTTCTATGCCTTGTGTATATATATATCTTACTTAAGACAGTCAAATATCCAGTTGCAGGCAATATAACCACTATAACAATAAAATACTAATAAATTGGGAGAGGGGGTGGGAAGCCATGTGAGTTTTGTTGTTGTCCTTCTGCCCAGTTAATGGTACCAGGGTGTGAGTTCCATCTTGTAGAGCAGGCTTTAAGTCTAGCCAGAAAGTATATGATTGCTCCTATGACATTCTTGCCACACAATTGCACTAAGTGAACCTACCTTGCCGTGACAAGCAGTAGTTCCTGTAGCACACGGGTTCATAGCTGGATGAGGTTGTTGGTTACTTTTCTCTTCTGGCAGCATGCACCGTGGAACCTAGCCAGTAAGGGATGAAGCTTCTAGGTTGGTACCAGTTTGATTTCTCCTTGTCCTATGACTCAAGTGTGTGTTATCTTCAGCAGTTGGGTCTTACCATCAAGTTCTGGAGGAAGAGCAATGGCAATAGCCTGTAATGTTTTGGGGGGCGCTCTATGGGAGTACATTGAAAAGTGGTGATCCATACTTAGCACTGAACTTTTTATTTGATCGTCTATGGTGTCTGTGATTATCAGGTAACATCTTTAAAGTCCTTTTCTATGTTTTAGGAAACTTCTCTAGTTGAAGTTTCTATATGTTTTCTTTTAAAGATCTGTAGTGTTAGCTATTCCTTCCCATACTTCTGTATTCCTCCCTATTCCTTGGCCCGCTTTACCCTTCCTGTTATTATTTTCCTTTCTCCTCCCTCACACCACATACCTGTGTTCTAGCCCTCTTCACTTTAAGCCCAACCCTGTGGCACCTTACTAGTTTTTTGATTTTTATGGGTATTTTAATTTAAATAGAATTATGTAGAAATTCAAAGGTAACATCCATGAATGAGAGAGAACATGTGACATTTGTCTTTCTGAATTCATGTTCCCTCACTCAGAATGATTGTTTTCAAATCCATCCACTTACCTGTGACTTTCATTTTTCTTTGCAGCTGAATAATATTTTATTGTGTGCATGTATCACATTTCCATTATCTATTTATCACTTGATGGACGTCAAGGCTGTTTCCCCTTGCTGGCTTTTGTGACTATAATAACAGTAAATACTGATGAGCAGGTATCTCTGTAGAAGAATATAGAGTCCTTTGGGAATATGCCCAGGTGCTAAAGCTGGATCTTATGGTACAACTGTTTCTAGCTTTCTAGGGGATCTCACACTGAGTTACGTAGTGGAAGCACCAGTTTGTTCTCCCACCAACAGTGAATGTGTTTCGCCCTTTCACACAGACATCAGCATTTGTGGTCCTTAAAAAAAATCATAGTAATTTTAACTGGGGTAAAGTGAAATCTCAAAGTGGTTTTAGTTTGCATGTCTCTGAATGTTTAAAGATGTATTTATCAGCTCTTTGTATTTCTTGTTTTGAAATTTCCCTGTTTAGTTTAATGCTCCATTTTAAGTTGGGTTTGTTTTTGTTTGCATTCTTTGTATGTTCTGGACACCCTCTGTCAGATGTCTAGGTGATACGGATTTTTTTTTCCCATTCTGGGAGTTGCTTTGTCGCTGGACTGATGACTGTTTTGCTGCACAGAAGCTCTTTGGTTTCATAACATCCCATTTGTGACTTGTCGGTTGATAGCTGTGTTAGTGGGGTCCTGTTCACACAGCCCTTCCCTGTGCCTGGGAGTTGAAGCATACTCCCTTCCTCCTCAGATTCAGGGCCTTACATTGAGGTCTGTGGTTCATCTGGAGCTGAGCCTTGTGCAGGTGGAAGATAAGGATCTACTTTATTCTTCCGTATGTTCTGGCACCATTTATTGAAGATATTGTCTTTTCTTCAACATGTATTTTTGCCTCTTTGTTGAAAATCAGGGAACTGTAGGAATGTGGAATTATCTTTGGTTCTTCAGTTTTATTATATTAACCAATATGTCTGTTTTAATAACAATACCATTCTCTTTTTATTACTATAGCTCTCAAGTATTACTTGAAATCAGGGGTGGTGCTTCAGTGGTATTTTATTGTTCAGGATCGCATTAGCTAGTCTTTATCTTTTATGTTTCCATGTGAATTTTGAGATTACCTTTTCAATTTTATGAAGAATTTTATTGAAACTTTGATGGGAATCAAATGCTTTAAGTAGGACAGTCAGTTTTACAACATTAATTTTACCAACCCGGTAGCATGGATGGTCTCTCCTTCTAGTATCTTCTTCAATTTCTTCAGAATTGAATTTTCATTGTGCAGGTCTTTCATTTCTTTGGTTAGATATATTTCTAGATTTGTTTTTGAGGCTGTTGTAAATGGGATTGTTTCCCAGATTTCTTTCTCAATATGTTTGTCATTTGGTATGTAGGAAGGACACTGATTGTTATATATTAATTTTGTATTTTGTTATTTAACACTATCAGCTGTTGGAGTTTTCTGGTGTATTTCTGAGGGTCTTTTATGTATAGAATTATATCATTTGAGATACAGATAACTTTGATTTCTTGTTTTCTATTTGTTTTCCCTGTATCTCCCTCTTTTTTCTTACTGCTCTAGTTAGACTTCACAAACTATGTCAAAGAGGAATGAAAAAAGTATATATCTTTGTCTTATTCCTGTTTTTAGTGGTAATACTTAGAGGTTTATTTATTTATAGTTATCATTTTCATGATGTGGGCTCATTGATCCTTGATTGAGATATGTCTCCTTTATGACTAGATTCCTTAGTACTTTTGTCAAGAAGTGATGTTGGATTTTATCAAAGCCCTTTTTTGAATCTAATGAGATGATCTTTGAGTCTCTTTGTATGGGCATTATACTTATTGAATTATGTATGTTGAACCATCCCTGTGTCTCTGGAATGAAGATGATTTGATTGTAGTGATGATACTTTTGTTTTGATTTTTTTTTTTTGAGACAGGGTTTTTCTGTGTACCCTTGGCTGTCCTGGAATTCACTCTGTAGACCAGGCTGACCTCAAACTCACAGAGATCATCTGGATCTGCCTCTCAAGTGCTAGGATTAAAGGCATATGCCACCACTGCCTGGTTTTGAATGATACTTTTAAATGTTTTTGAATGTGGTTTGCAAGTATTTTATTGAGAAATTTTGTGTTTATATTCAATAGGAATATTGGCCTACAGTCGTATAATTTTGTTGTTGTTACCTATCTGGATTTGTTATCAGGCAGTACTGGCTTTATAGAAACAATGTGTGGAGTTGGGCAGTGGTGGCTCACTCATTTAATCCTGGCACTCTGGGGCAGAGGCAGGGATCTCTGAGTTCAAGGCCAGTCTGGTCTAGAGAGAGAGTTCCAGGATAACCAAAGACAGAGAAACCCTGTCTCTAAAAAGCAGAGCAAAACAAAATAAAACAGCAGCAACAACGAAACATGTTGAAAGAAAATGTTTGTTTGTTTTTTTAATCCTTTATAGAAAAATTGGAAGAATACTGGTATTAGTTCTTTGAAGGTTTGGTAATTTCTATGTCAAATCCATTTGACCCCTATGCTTTTCTAGTTGGGAAATTTAAAAAAAAAGTTTGTGTTTTGCTTGCATGTATGTATTTGATCCTCTGAAACTGGAGTTACAGGCAGGTGTGAGCTGCCATTTGTGTAAATATAGTGACTGCTCTTATCTGCTGAGCTCTCTCTTTAGCCCCCAGTTAGGGGAATTTTATGTTACTAATTCTGTCTCTAATTGTTTGCTATTGGTCTGTGTAAAGTATTTATTTCATCATAGTCTAACTTTGATGGGTCATTTGCATATAGAAATTCATCTTGTTTCTTTTAGATTTTCCAGTTTAGTAGAGTATAAAAATTTAAAGTATGTCTGTGATTCTCTAAATTGATTGTGTCTGCTAATTTTGTTTTTATCTCAAATGAATCAAATCAATTTTATTGATTCACTTTTTTTCTCAGTCTTTTTTGTTTATTAATTTCACTAAAACAGTGGTTCTCAGCCTTTCTAATGCTGCAATCCTTTATACAGTTGTGGTAACCTCCAATTATAAAATTATTTTCATTGCTACTTTATTACTGTAATTTTGTGACTATTATGAATCATAATGTAAATATCTGTGTTTTCTGATGGTCTTAGGTGACCCCTGTGAAAGAGTCCTTTGACCCCCAAAGGGGTTGAGAACTGGTGCACTAGTGGTTTGTCAATCTTGCTAATTTTTTTTCTAAGAACCAACTCTTTGACTCTGTATTTTTTCATTTCCTTAATTTTACTCTCATTTTTTGTTCTTTCTTGTCCAGTTTTTGGGTATTGTTTTTTTGTCTCAAGACTTATTTTTTCATGTGTATGAATATTTATGTGCATTCATGTATTGCACCACACTCATGTATGATACCCAAGAGGTCAGAAGAGCGCTTCTGAGCCCTATAACTAGAGTTGCAGTCATGGTTATGCATCGTCATGTAGGTGCTGGGGACTGAACTCTGTAAGATCAACAAGTTTTCTTATCCACTGAGCCATCTTTCCAGTCCTCTCAGTTTTTTTTTTTTTTTTTGTGGTAGGTACTTAGTGCAATAAACCTTCCTCTTAGGCCTGTCTTCGTGGTGTCCCATAGATTTTGGTATGTTATGTTTTCATTTACAGTCAATTCTAGGATTTTTAAAATTTTCACGTTAGTTTTTTTCTTAACCCAATCACCATTCAGTAGTGTGTTGTTTAGTTTCCATGAGTTTGTGTACTTTCTGTAGTTTCTCTTGCTGTTGATGACCAGCTTTGCTGCACTGTAAATAGGTAGAATGCAGGATATTATTTCCTTTCTTATTATAATTTTTGGCTTCCAGTACCCACATGGTAGCTCACAAACATTTATGTCCTCTTTCTTTTGACTTCCATTAGTAATAAGCACACATGTGGTGCTTATGCTTGTATTGTGGATGCTTGTTTTGTGTCCTAATATGTGATCAGTTTTTGAAAATTTCATTGACTTCTGAGAAGAATGTGTATTTTTTAGTATTTGTGTGGAATGTTCTGTAGGTATCTGTTAGATCTATTTGGCTTGTGGTATCATTTAACTCCAATGTTTTTCTACTTAGCTTTTGTCAGGATATCCTGTTTATTGGTGAGAGTGAAGTGTTGAAGTCATCTGATACCACTGTAGTATCTGATATCTAATAGTATTTCTTTTATGAAATTGAGTGCATCCATGTTTGGTATACTTATTTTAGAATTGGAGTATCTTTATTTATTTATTTATTTATTTATTTATTTTTCGGGGCAGGGTTTCTCTGTAGCTTTAGAGTCTGTCCTGGAACTAGCTCTTGTAGACCAGGCTGGTCTCGAACTCACAAAGATTCGCCTGCCTCTGCCTCCTGAGTGCTGGGATTAAAAGTGTGCACCACCACTGACTGGCTAGTGGATTGTTTATTTAATGAATATGTAGTGACCTTTCTTATCCCTTCTGTCTAGTTTTAGTTTGTAGTTTCTTTCATAAGACATCAGAATTGCTATTCCTGCTTGCTTTTCAGTTTCATTTGGAAGCAGCAAAAAGATGTGTTCCATTTTCTAATCCAGTCTGATAGTCTGTGCTATTTGTTGAGGGAATTGAGATCATTAATATTAAGAGTTAACAATTGATAGATGTGTATTGTGTTTGTATGTTATTTTCTTAGACTTCCTTTGAGTAACTGTTTTGGAGTTACTTAATACCTGTGGCCTACTGGGTGTGTTTATCCTTTTCTTCAGATTGAAGTATTCTTCCAATAATCTCTGTAGAGCTGGCTTAATGATCATAAATTAATCTGTTTTTATATTGGAAATATTTTATTTCTCCTTCAGTTTTAATAGATAGTTTGGTTGGGTATAATGTTTTGATCCCTTTATAATGTGTTGTGAAGGGTTTCATTCCTGGGTCTGTCTATTTGGAATTCTGTAGGCCACTTGTACTTGGATAAGTATTTCTTTCTCTAGACTGGGGAAATTTTATTCTATGGTTTTGTTTTGTTTTGTTTTTGAGACCAGGCCTCACTATGTAGCACTAACTGACCTGGAATTCATTGAGTAGACCAGAGTGACATCGAATTCACAAACATCCACTTGCCTCAGTCTCCTGAGTGCTACTATTTAAGGTTGCATGCTACAATACCAAGTTCTTTTATGATTTTATTGAAAATATTTATTTAAAGAATCTATTATCTATCTATCTGTCTATCTATTTAACTCATATACAGTGTTCTGTCTGCATGTATACCTGCTGGCCAGAAGATGGCACCAAATCTCATTACAGATGGTTGTGAGCCACCATGTGGTTTTCTGGGAATTGAACTCAGGACCTCTGGAAGAATAACCAGTGCTCCTAACCACTGAGTCATCTCTCCAACCCTGAAAATATATTCAATGCCTTCATTGTGATCGTGTCCTTTTAGTCCCATAATCTATAGGTTAGCTCTTTACCTGGCTTCCTGTTGTAAAAGGAAGCGGCAGGCTGCTTTTCATACCGCCTGGCTCCCAGCCGCCCAGCTAGCTTATGCCCAAAATAATCACACAGAGATCTGTATTAATTAAATTGCTGCCTGGCCCATTATTTCTAGCCTCTTATTGGCTAACTCTCACATCTTGTTTAACCCATTTCATTAATCTGTATTTCACCACAATGTCGTGGCTTACCGGGAAAGATTCAGCATGTCTGACCTGGCGGCTGGCTCTATAGCTGCTCTCTCTGACCCTGCTTTCTTCCTCCCAGAATTCAGTTCTGTATTCTCCACCCATCTAAGGGCTGCCCTATCAAAGATCAAGGCAGTTTTCTTTATTCAACCAATGAAAGCAACACATAGAAAGAAGACCCTCCTACACCATTTCCCCTTATTCTGTTTAAACAAAAAGGAAGGCTTTAACTTTAACATAGTAAAATTACATATAACAAAACAGTTATCAAGCAAGAATTACAGTTACAATATTTATATCTATTTTATCTTTTTAATTTTTTATATGGTTTATTTTTTTATATTTAAAAATTTCCATCTCCTCCCCTCCTCCTCCCCCTTCCCTCCCCTCCATCCATACCCCCCCTCCCTCCCTCCCTCTCCAGGCCAAGGAGCCATCGGGGTTCCCTACTCTATGTTAAGACCAAGGTCCTCCCAACTCCCCCCAGGTCCAGGAAGGTGATCAACCAAGCTGAGAAGGCTCCCACAGAGCTTGTCCATGCAGAAGAAGCATAGCCCAGCGCCATTGTCCTTGGCTTCTCAGTCAGCCTCCACCATCGGCCACATCTATTTTATCTTTTATCATAACTAAGGAAAACTATAACTATCTATCTATTCTTCAACTCTTTCAAAGACTCCAGAAGGATATAATATTACCTAAGTAAACAAGAAGTAAGCAACTACCAAAACTCTAGAACTGACAGAGACATCTCAATGCCTGGAGAGTCACCCAAAGTTCTTTTGTACTGTTGGGGCATCCATCTTCAGCCTACAGGCCCATAGTATCCAGCAGACATTTCCATGAAGCAGGAAATTTCAAAGACAGTTCAGTCACTTTCTTCTGTATCCTGCAGAATGTCTCACAGACTCTTTCATGAATCAGGAACCCTGGAAGATCATCTCACCTTTAGGCAAGTACATCAGTCCTCTCTCTGCGGGTTCTTTGTGTCCAGTTTATGCAACAGTCCAGGCAAGAGCAGTTTCTTGCCCAGATGGCTAACCAACTCCATAAGGAGCTTCTTCGATGTCTATCTTCCTCTTGAAGTAGATTGGTGCTGCCAGAAGCAGACGTGTCTCATTGTTGTGAAAAGCCCTAAGTTATTAAAACATTTTAAATGCCATAGTCCGTAGTCTTTGAAAGATATGAAGAATGCCTATCTACCTGAAATATATCTCTATATATCTAGAAAATCTAACTAACTTGACTACAAGCTTGACTATTATTGATGATTAACCATTAACAACCTATATTTCCTAATTATACATTACATTTTAAATGAACTACACAATCAATACCTTAATCAAGATCAGAAATATCTATACATATAACAAAATTGACCTTAAATTTATATCACTAAAGCAAAATCCATACCAATGCAAATTATCCATATCTATATCATATCCCCCTTTAAATGTAAAAGAACATTTATAAACAATATTTGGGAATGTGGGCACAGTTATTTCTCTCCAAACTGCTTTGTGCTGTATGGGGGCGCTGTTAATCAGGTCTTTTATGGTATAACCTGTGTGCTAGGTTCATCTCAATTGGCAGTTGAATGACGTAATTTTCTGAAAGTGTTCACGGTGACCTTTCAGGAGAATGTGGTCTATCATACCATATTGGGATAGAAGCAATCCACAGGGTCTCATCCTCTGTGAAAACAAAAGAAGAACCTCTTTTCCAAAGCATCATATCCTTAGACCCAAATTCTGAATTCATAATACCCTTATGATATCCATTCTGGTTCAGCGTGGCAGCCCATATAATGAAATGTCTCTCTGTACCTTGCTTCTTCACAGTCAAAGAATTTAAAGAAAACACAATAATACAAAGAGTCCAGACTCTCTGTGAATTTTCCATTTTTACGTGGCTTACTTTTACTCTATCACTTTATTTTATTTTGTCTCTTTAAAGACTTTACCCTTTTTAAAAAAACATTAACTTTTTTATGACTATACTCTTTTTTTTCTCTCTCCCAAGCCTACGTATGTCTAACACTGTGACCCATTTATGGATCTTTTTTTTTTTTTTTTTGGTTTTTCGAGACAGGGTTTCCCTGTAGTTTCTAGAGCCTGTCCTGGAACTAGCTCTTGTAGACCAGGCTGGCCTCGAACTCAGAGATCCGCCTGCCTCTGCCTCCCGAGTGCTGGGATTAAAGGCGTGTGCCACCACCGCCCGGCCCATTTATGGATCTTTTATGTCTGAATCTGTCCTATTGTGAATCTGTAATTCTTTACTATCCAGGAGCACTCCTTAAAATGCTGAGCACTTCTTAAAAACTTAAGTTGTGCTATGTAGGTGTAATATGGTACCACCTGTTTACTGCCCAGTCTAAACCTTAACTGTGCTGTTATTATAATAATTATGATAGTTCCTGAGTTCAGCACAGTTCAGCATGGTGGAGCAGAGCCAAAGGCACTCCTGCCACAGAGCCATTTGGTGCCCCTGAGCCGAGCACAGTTCCAGGTACACAGCAAGTTCATATTGCCATTAAGCAAGCTGTAACATTTTACTCACAGACCCCCATCTAAATGCTATGACTCCTGCAAGAGACAGAGGTCATGCTGATGGCACAACCCAGAAAGCTGGCATTTTAAAATGCCCAGTTTTTTCCTGCTGCTGAGTCAGGAAAATTTCTTTGCAGCAAGCCCGCCAAACAAACAGCAAAAAGGCTGTGTTAAATATGTTTGTGTCTATAATTCCTTTTCAAGCCCTCTCAGGTTTTTAAGTGGGTTTAGTCCATCACGTTGGGTGTGGTGTACTGCCCGGCTACCGGCCACCCAGCTACCTTATGCCCGATATAATCACACAGAGATCTCTATTAATTAAATTGCTGCCTGGCCCATTATTTCTAGCCTCTTATCGGCTAACTGTCGCATCTTGTTTAACCCATTTTTATTAATCTGTATTTTACCACGATGTCGTGGCTTACCAGGAAAGATTCAGCATGTCTGACCTGGCAGCTGGCTCCATGGCAGCTCTCTCTGACCCTGCTTTCTTTCTCCCAGAATTCAGTTCTGTACTCTCCGCCCATCTAAGGGCTGCCCTATCAAAGGCCAAGGCAGTTTTCTTTATTCAACCAATGAAAGCAACACATAGAAAGAAGATCCTCCTACACCAGCTTCCCACTTTCTCTTCATATTTATTTCAAAATTTCTCAATTGACCTTCCATTTCCTATGCATTATCCTCTGAGTCCTGACTCTGTTTTCCGATGGTCCATTCCATTGGTGAGGCTTTCCACTGAGATTTACACTTGGCTTATTGAGTTTTGCATTTCCAACATTGCTTCATTTTGACTTTTCTTCAGCAGTTCTGTTTCTGTTGAATTCTGTTTTCACATCTTGGATTGACTTTCTTACTTCATTCACCTTATTGTTTTTGTTTTCAGAGTATGTTCATGTCTTCTATGAGTTATTTTAACAAGATTATAATAATTCTGAAGTTTTCAGAAGTTCTTCCAGGCACTTTCATTAGATTCTATTATTATGGGATTTAGTTGTGGGGAAGAGATGTCGTTTTTGTTTTTGTTTTTATCCTGGGACTTGTGCATGTGCATCTGGAGTAGTTAGTTGGTTGAATTCCCTTCCTCCCTTCCTCCCTTCCTCCCTTCCTCCCTTCCTCCCTTCCTCTCTTCCTCCTTTCCTCCCTTCTGTTGTCTTCCTCCAATGGAGGTATTTACAGTGTTCAGGAAGTACTTAGTAGTAGGTCTGAGAGGTCTACTGTCTTCTGTAGGACTGGTAGAGGAAGAATCTGAGCAGCATAGGTGGGCCTAAGCAGGGGAAGCTGGGTTTCTTACATGTTACAGGAAACTGTGCAGGCAAAATTCCTAGGCACTGTAGGTGGGCCTATGGCAGAAGGCAATGGCCAGCATATGGTTTCAGGATGGTATAGATGGGCCTAAGCATGGGAAGTGAATGCAGGGGGATATGAGGGTCAGGAACCTGGTGCACGAGGTCATGTGAGCTTTTAATGAGTAATAATGATTTTTAAGTCCATTAACTCTATCAATATAGTTGCAGGCTTAATGTTTATCACTTAATAGCATCCTCAAAGCTAGTGAGCATATAGAATGTCAGCTTTGCAGATTTAAGTGCTTTCTTCTTTAAAGGATACATCTAAAGTCAAGGGTACATTATTTTTATTTTAGAAGTTTAATGATGGTCTCTTAAGCTTTTGGCTGCCCAGAGTTTGGGCATAAAAGAATTATCATTGAAGAATTCACTTAACTCACCTCTAGAATTTTAGTACTGCCTGTGTTTGAGGGAATTTACAAAATGTTTCTTCATTAGTTTTGCCTTGCTTTGTTTTTCTGAGACAAGGTCTTGCTTATGTAAACTAAACTAGCCTCAAACTCACAGAGGTGTCTGTCTGTCTTCTGAAGGCTGGGACAAAAGACATGTATCACTGTGTCTGGCCCAGGTACTGTTTAAAATATATTATTGATATGAATATATGTGTACCATGGTGTGTATGTGGAAGTTAGAGAAACAGCTTGTGGGAGTCAGTTCTCTTCTTCCACAATGTTGTTCCAGGATCAAACACAGGTCAAGTCTTGGCAGCAGAGGTTTTACTCAGAGTCATCTTGACCTGCATCAGGTATTTCTAAACCATTTCTGATAGAACTATTGTTTAATATGGAGTCTTCAGACTGATACTTGAAAGATAGAGTGACTGAAAGCATGATCTCCCCCCTCTCTATAGATACACACACACACACACACACACACACACACACACACACACACACACACACACACATCTTTATGTCAGCTTGCCACAAGCTGAAAGCATCTGAGTGGAGTGAGCCTCAATTACGAAAATGAAGACCAGCCTGTGGAAGATTTTTTAAATTAGTGATTGATGGGGGAGAACCCAGCCCATTGTGGGTGGTACTATCCCTGGTTGTCCTGGGGTGTATAAAAAAGTATACTGAGCAAGCCATAAGGAGTAAGCCAGTAAGCAGAGTTCCTGCATGGCCTCTACATCAGTTCCTTCTTCCAGGTCCCTGCTTGAATTCCTGCTCTGACTCCACAGCTTCCCTTAGTGATGGATTGCTACCTGGAAGTATAAGCTGAAATGAACCCTTTCCTCAGCAAGTTGCTTTGCTCGTGGTGTTTCTTCACAGCAATAGTAACCTAACTAGGATGTGTGTGTGTGTGTGTGTGTGTGTGTGTGTGTGTGTGTGTATAAAATATATAATATATATATTTAAAGCTTATGATCCATTCTTGATTTAGTTCTTCAAATGATCTCATCTGTTGAAGCTGGAGTGTTTCTTCACAGGAAGTGAATACACAGATTGCATGTACAGCACAACTTTTGAGGATATTTCTAGTATTCTTGAGTTTCTCTGCTGTAGTTTCATTATCATCAAATGTCTTACTTTTTTAAATTAAAAATTAAAAAAGCAGATCATTAAGATGCAGTGGTAGGACTTGTCAGAGAACTCTAATTCTACAGAGTAAAGTTCTTCAATATGAGCAACTGTCATAGTTTTAAATTTTTTTCACCACCAGCTTGTCATTGTGCTGTGCCTCTAGTCTCAGTTACTGAGGAGGTCAACTGGTAAAGGCCAGAGTTTGAGACCCGTATCTCAGAAAAGAAAAGCAAGTGTGGGCTAAGGACACCTGCAGAGGGTGCAGCAGCGTCTTATGACAGTATGCTAGCTTCTCTTTGGGTTAAAGTGGTTTTGTTTTGCCTTTCTATACAAGTTAAAAGCATGTTTTATATTTTGCTAATCAGTGATCTACAAACGGTCAGTGTTACTGGGTATGAGCCCTGGCTGTGAAGCTTTACTAGAGTTGAAATCTCAGCCTGCCTCAGCCTCTATTTGACTTAAGCAACAGCAGACTGTAATGCAACATTATTATAGAGTAGCTATCACAAAGTGTTCTGTGCACTGCAGAACCTTGGGTGAGACTCTGAAGATGCTTTCATACATAATAAAAGGTATTGTCTTTTATGTATAATAATAAAATATTATTTACCTTTTACTCTCTATTAGCATTTGTACTGATATTTGTACTGATATACAAAAACAATGGGTGGAGGGTAAACTGTTGGTCTTAATTTGAACCGTGTTCCTAGCATCAAGAAGCATGATTAGCCTTTTTTCTTCATTGCCATTCCTCCGAAGTGAGAGTTCTGAATGGACTAGTAAGAACTGTGGTACAGCATGGCCCTGAGGTCCTCTGTCATGAGGTGGGATGTGTTTTGAGGAAAGGTGCTGTGCTCCACGTTAGCCTCACCCACTGAGCCAGTGCCTTCCTAGAAGTATTTCATGGTGTCGCATAGTCTTGAGTGGGTTAAAGATCCATCCAAAGACTACATACAGATCAATGGATGTTAATGTCATTGGTTCAGAGTCAGGAACAACCACTTGTGAGTTTCAGAGTTGTGACAAAGAAGACATTCTTTCTCGCCTGTGAAAAGCTATAGTAATCCTCCTGCCCTTTAAAATCCACTGTGTGAGGTTCAGATTTTCTTCACATATCACCCAATGCAACACATTGCAGATTCATTTTGTAAGTATAATTAGAGTCTGCATCTGGGACTGCAGAGATGGCTCAGCCATTAAAGGCTAGGTTCACAAACCAAAAATAAGAGTCTAGATCTGTTTGATTGAAACAAGTCATTAAAGCCAGGTGTGGTGGAGCATGCTTATAATCTCAGCGCTTGGGAGGCAGAGATGGGATGGGGCATCATGAATTTGAGGCCATTCTTGAATGAATATATATAGTATGTATAATTCCAGACTAACCTGTTCTACATATCAAGAACCTGTCTCAAAGTTGATGATATGGCTCATCAGGTTAAAGTACATGCTGCTGCACGGCACCTGATGGCCTCGTTCAGTTCCTAGGATCCACATGGTAGAAGGAAAGAATCTATATTATATTTATGCAAAATAATTATAATAATAAGAAAATCAAAAAACAACGAAAACCTTAATCATTAAAAAGAAGCTGTTAGTCTGCCATGGTGGTGTGTGTCTGTAATCTCAGCAGAAGCAGCTGGATCTCTGTTAGTTTGAGGCTAGCTTGTTCTTTGTAGTAAGTTCCAGGCTAGCCAGGAATACATTATGAAGCTTTGTCTCAAAAACAGCATCAAACCTCAACCAACTGAAAACACATGTATACAAACAAAATCCTCAAAGTAAAAGTACTATCACTATTTTTAGGAAATAGTTTTGTTTTGGAAGAAATGTAACTTTTTCATAAAATGATAGCATGTAGTAGATTTACTATTGCTGAGCTATTGGTTGGTAATTTTTCCCTTTTACTTTCTAGTGTGATACAAATCAGTAGATAAAACCCTCTGGAGCTGTCTTGTGTGGGCTTACAAAAGCCAGACATGTACATCTTTTTTCAGCTTTGTGTATATGGTTTCCAGTTGCAGCCTGAAACAAGTCATGATGCATAATACATAGTTTATATCACAGATATAAGCAAAAACTCTGTCAGGATTCCCATTTCCTAGGACCTGGTTATTAAATATTTACTAGCACTCTACTAGGTTGAAATCCAGTAGGTTTAGGTAATGTAAATACTGTAGGGTTGATGAAATGGCTCAGATGCTGACAGCCAACTGCCAATTTAATGGCCCGAGTCTGACCCCAGGGAACTACGTGGTAAAGGAGAAAACCGCCTCCTGTAAGCTGTCCTCTCACCTTCACATGCACACTGGCATACACAAAGTAGCACACACAGTGCATATACACATACCATGGCATACACATACACATACACACAAAATCACTCTAAATGTAATAAAATACTTAAAAACAACAAGAAACTGAGGTCATTAGCAAGTTTTAAGTATAAAGATGTCCCGAGACAAAATAGTTTGAGATTTAGCTGTGAGGAGAAGGGAACCTTTTGGCAGTTAACATGGAGATAAATGGCTTTTTATAATTTTACAGTGTTGCCTTTTGTGCTGAGAGTTGTAGAATAAATACTTTTTCTTTTTACCTTGAACTGTTCAACCTATGGTTACATATAAGATGTTCTTTCTTCCAAAACCCAAGGCAGGTGATATTGGGGTAGGCCGGCTGAACCCCAAGGCAGGTGATATTGGGGTAGGCCGGCTGAACCCCAAGGCAGGTGATATTGGGGTAGGCCGGCTGAGCTCGCCTGGTAGCTTGTCCGTGTCAGCTGTCACTTTCTGACTTCACTTGTCTGTACGTGACATTCGTGGCTGATGAGTGGTGTTAACTCTACCTATTTGATCTGTCGTTTCTTAGGCATCATTTTTAACAATTCTGCTTTATCATCAGTCCACATAGTTCAGTGCTTGGCATATGGTTTCTTTTTTATGATTAAATTGTAACCTTTGGGATTACTAGAGAAAGATTTGCTTTCTTAGAGAATGATGATGTAAGGAAATCACAATTATTTGTTATAAATCTAGTTGTTGTTGTTTTTTTTTTTTTTCCAAAGAGAGGTCTTTCTGTGTTCCCCAACCTGGCCACAAAATCATGATCCCCCTGCTTCAGCCTCCTGAGTGCCACCATTGCCACCTTGCAAACACAGCTTAAAATAGTTTTTAAAGTAACATACACTAGTAAAGTAGCTTGGGACTCATTGGTGTTTCTTAAAAATTGAGGTCTCACTTGGATGCTTCCATGAAAAATAACACTTTTAGGTTCTTGTATTACTCAAGATTCTCCCACAGTGTATTTCATTTTTAAGATCTTTGAGTGGTTTGAATAAGCCATAATGTGTAGTGAACCTAAGTAAATGCAGTAAAGTTTCTAAAATTATTGTGGCAGGTTGAAATGGCATGTTCTCACTAGGGATCTTAGTAGATTTCAAGTCCAGTTCAAAGCAAGTTTGTTACGAGTGCTCAGTAGATGGGAGACACCTAAATTAACTCTTCTCTCAGTTCAAAACCGTTGGATGGCTCTTGTTCTCTCTTGATCCATGTTGGGAAGAGGGTAAGTGTTAGGAGGCTACACCAACCCTGAGACAGGAGACGTTTCTGGAGCAGAGATACTTAAGGCTTGAAAGGTCCTGTAATTTCTTTGCTCTCTGGTGTACTCTGTGTGTGTATGTGTTTGTGTGTGTGTGTGTGTACATGTGTATTTGTGTGGTTATAGACTGTAAAATTGCTTTTTCTTAAACTAATATTGAGACAGAATATCAGCTTGCATCTAAAATAGTGAAAAAATTACCATATACAAAACATTTCATTTATCCAAAAGTAATTCATGTTTAAATTTCCTCCAGTCTCTCTTAAGAAGTTAAAGAGGAAGAGTTTGTATTTTGGCCTGAAGAGGGCATCCCTGCTAGTAGCATGAGTTGCATCGAGGTAGTTTAACTGCTTTAGAACTTTGTGCTCGGAACATTCTTAGCTGCCAAAGCATGGGCACCAAAAGTGAGGCGCATGGGTTCTTTAGTATCTGTCACATCAGAGAATGACAGTTCCAGGACGGTGACTACCTCCTAATGGTAAGTACCCCATGTGTTTGTCATTTCTAAGATTCAAGAGAAGCAGGCTGGTTGTGATAGCAAGTGGTACTCTTAAAAATAAACAGAAGCCATGCAAGTCCAGCTTTAATCCTCAATGATGGTCATTTTTTCAGGTTTCTGTAGCTGGATCAGGCACTGGAAGAGGCTCCCCAGCTGTGACTCTAGTACAGTTACCTTCAGGCCAAACTGTGCAGGTCCAGGGAGTAATTCAGACACCACATCCATCGGTTATTCAGTCACCACCAGTACAAACTCTGCAGGTTAGCTTCCTTCCTTGGCAACCTGTCTTTGACTTTCTGGAGCTTTAAAATTTCTTCTTTTATTTAATTCATTTATCATCATTTTTCTTTATTTTATTCTTTTGGATAAGGTCCCACATTGTAACTAAGGCTAGCTTTGAACTCTTCTCCTCCTCCTCCTCAGCCTTTCAAATCATGGGACTACAGGCAAGTGCCACCACTTGTCTCTTTACTGTAACTTTACATTCAAGACATCTTCTTGGATACTTGGGAGATTTTCTTTTTATGTGTGGTACATTGTTGCTCTTAATTTACATGATGAATAATTGCTAGTTAAGCAATTTTATCTTTTAACTTCTTGTTTCCAGATTTATATTTATTTAGCAAAGCTCTCTAGTGGTATTTTGAGGGTTCTTGTAAGACATTGTACTAAACATAGTACTATGAAAACTATAGTTCTGGCTGACTTCAAACTCACTGTGTAAGCCAGCAGACCTCCTGCCTCAGCCTCCTGAGTGCATCATTGCACTTGGCCCAGAAATTTATTTTACATTTAGTGAATGCAACCCTTAGAAGTCAGGCTGTCACTATTTATTTCTGTTGCTGCTGGGACTTAAACTTCAGGTCTTCGTTCATGCTCAGCTCATGCTCCAGCATCTGTTGTACCCAGTCTCAAAGTGGGGCTCCTCATCACTTGGGCACTTTATTTCCATGCTGTGGGATTGCGATCAGATACATATTGTACTACCTATTATTACCAGAGTGATCACAGGTCCTAATTATTGAAAGTAGTTTTTTTCTATTAATAGATGTAAATTATTATGCATGCACTTTATAGCATACTTATCTACTGAATGGATTTCTGCTTCTTTCTTATGTCACGTTATCATTATTCCTTAAGTGTAGAAGTTATTTGAACCTAACTGGTGACAGATAAGCCTCCAGTCTGTGAGGAAAACAGACATGCATATATACTTAACCTTGCCTTTGCCTGCATGCCCGAGTGTAGCTTATCACAGAATGCCGTGACGACCACAGTACAGTGATACGAGAAATACGCATACTTCCTAAGCGTGCTGTCTTGTCAGAATAGTCTGTCTGTCCTTTGTTCTCAGGGTGTAAAATAGTTCCTATCATTGTCTTTAATTTTGTGACCTTTGATTGCAAGAATTTGTAATTTCTGATCCAAATTATAAAGTAAGAACATTTTTCCCTTGTTACTTCTTACATTATGGCTTTTATTGGAAGTACAAGTTTTAGCTGGCTGGTATTGGAAGGCAGCATTGCCTTATATTCTGATACTTCATTATTGCTGTTGTTTTTAGTGAATGAAATCACTTGTCTTTGTAGAGATAAATGCTCATAGATCTTACCTTTGAATTTCTGTGTTTTATGTGACAATCATTCTGCCGGAACTTTAATTTTTTAATGCTTTTATTATTGTATATTAGTTACATGAATAGTGGTTTCATTCATTATGATATTTCATAATGTATTGCTCATATTCATGTCAACTTTTCTATTTCTCCTTTTTTTCTGTTTTTTTTTTGAGACAGGGTTTCTCTGTGTAGCACTGTCTATCCTAGAACTTGGTCTGTAGATCAGGCTGGCCTCAAACTCACAGACATCTACCTGCCTCTGCCTCCCGAATGTTGAGATTAAAGGCGTATTCCACCAGTCATCTAATCTTTTCTAAACTGGATAAAATAATGGCCACTACTGCACATGAGGGAAGTGCAGTAGTTTCGGACAGCTATGTGAAGTGTATTGCCAGTGTAAGATACATGATACATCACCATATAGGGCAACATTTTTCCTCAATAAGTTATGTTCTTTGTGTGTTTTTGTGTATTGTATCCATGACCAGAAGTGTCCTATTTGTGGATGAATATATATATGTAAGTGTATACACAATACACACCTGTATATATGCATTGAAGACTATATATTCCTTCTATTAAAATCAGAAATGAATTTTTAATATATTTTTACTTGGCAAGCAATTTTTATCAATTTGCTCTGAACAACATTTTGTTTTGAAGTGTGTGTGTGTGTGTGTGTGTGTGTGTGTGTGTATGTGTGTGTGTATGTGTGTGTATACTGGCATGACTAGATGGCTAGTTAAAATATATGTTACTTTATGTCATCTTTTTCATACTGGAAATAATTTAAATCTGCTAATTCTGCACAAACTTGGAATTTTCAAGAGAAAAATATACCGATACTCTTTTTCCTCCTTTTTGGCACTTTTTCTAGAGAAGATTTTTGAAGCTCAAACTGGCTTCAAACTCATTGTCTCTAAGGATGACCTTGAATTTTGTATGTTCCTGTTTCTACCTTCAAGTATTGGGTTTATGGTCATATACTACCACACCAGGTTTTATGTGGTGCTGGGGTTCAAACAGACTCACACTGTTCTTAACTGTACTCACCCTGTTGTAGAGCAGGAACTACATGGCCTTGCTTTTGTTCTTGATATTTTTAGTTTTCTGCACATCACATTCTCATGTAATCCTAATACAAAGTTTCATAAACTCGTCTCTCCTAAACCGTAGACTTAAGAGACTAAATAAATCGACAGAAGACATGTTTAGAGATTCATTATTTTAGTTTTCTCATTTTCTTTAATTGTTATATCATTGTATTGTTGCCTGGCTTAAGAGTGAAATCATTCTGAAAACTCTGATGCTGTTATTTTTGTCTGTCTCTCTGTCTGTCTCCCTGTCTGTCTGTCTCGCACCCAGCCATCAGCCTATGCTTTATGTGGGTGTGTCTTTGGGTGCATTCCATAGTGTCTCCTCGGAGGCCAGAGGACAGCCAGTGGACATTTGTTCTCCCGTGGGTCTTGGGGCTGAACTCAGGTTGTCAGGCTTAGAAGCAAGTGCTTTTGTTCACTGAGCCCATCTTACTGGCCCTTTAAACAGAAGTTTATTTTGACTTCAGAATCTTTAAACTCTAACATAATCTTCATAATATAAATCCTTCTCTTCATAAGCCCAGTTTGCTGACTTGTTTACTACGTAAGTACTCATTCTTCTTTGGGCCTACCTAGTCTCTGACTTTTATACTCAGCTTATGCCAGCGGTAATGTGAAGAAAACGCTAAATTGGGTAGTTTTCCCACCTCTGTTACGGTCTCACTCAGTGTTATCTGGACTTACAAAAACAATTCAGGTTTGGAGTTTTGGGTCTGAAGTGTTTGGTGTTTTCCCTTTCCTGTGACCCCTCCTTGGAATGGCAGATATTCTTTCCACTGAGTTTATGTAGTATTTACAGTCTGTACCATTCTTTGCTTTCCTTTTCACACAAGCACTAAGCTGAATTCTACCAGCAGATTCTTAATCACCAGTTTTTGAATGAGGATGAAGATCATATATTTTATGATGGGTTTCAGAAAATCTTGTATTATAGGTAGCAACAATTGCAGAGACAGATGATTCTGCAGAATCAGAAGTAATCGATTCTCATAAACGTAGAGAAATTCTTTCACGAAGACCCTCATATAGGTGAGTTAACTAACTTTCCTCCTGCAATGTTTTTACCCCAATAGGTACAATAATTATAGAGCAAAACAACTATTATTTATAGCTTTCCTGTTTCCTGTTTCTTTTTATATCCTAATTGCTTATATTGTTAAATTATATTTTAGAAAAATACTGAATGAACTTTCCTCTGATGTGCCTGGTATTCCCAAGATTGAAGAAGAAAAATCAGAGGAAGAAGGAACACCACCTAACATTGCTACCATGGCAGTACCAACTAGCATATATCAGACTAGCACGGGGCAATACAGTATGTATGCTATGATTCAATAGACACAGTGCTAGCTTTAAGTCTTCCCTAGTCACAGTGAAGCAGCATGGGCTTGGGCATCTAATGCTTTTCATCAGCTGTACGCTGCTAACAACTGTGTGCCATAGAGTAAAAAGTACATGTGAAAGGGAAAGCAGTAAGAAGTTTGTACTGAAAAGTCGAAGTCTTCGTTGCTGGATATGAAAGATAAATGGTTAAAAGTTAAAGGGATGGTTTTCTATTTACATGTTTATATTCATCTCAAGTAAAAGTTTTAAAGTTCCTGTTTTTGTTGTCTTCATGTTATAAATGTCTGTATTTTATTGTTGCTGGCTTTTGTTGCCAATAGCTTATTACAATTTATCGGAAAGAGGTAAATATGTTTTCTAAATTGTGTTTCAGATGTAATTTTGTTTTCATTACTCTGTTAATTTGTGCTGCAGTTTTTCTAAAAGTACAAAAAAGATTTAACTTTCAAACTATAGCAGTTGGATAGATCATTTTATTTGGACTTTACTTACTGGAAGCTCTAATAAACAGATATATTGGCATTTAGTCTTGTGCATTTTAATGGATTATTACTTCTGTGCTTTTTGTTCTAACTAAAGCACTAATTATTTTCCCATTTTCCCGTGTCAAAGGACATTTGATAAACAAAAGCAATGAACTGTGGACCTAGAAAACAAAGTAAAGGAAAAGAAAGGAAGGCAGGGAGCAGCTGCTGTTCCGGGACTGGGTGTGTGTGATGTTAAATACTGCGTCAAAATGCAAAGACTTTACATTTTCAGTTTTTCCTTTTAAAAAGTACTAATAACCCCAAAGCTTCAAGGCTTGGCTATTAAAACATGTTATTATTATCTTCTTTTTTGTATGGAAAGCTCTTACGAAGCTGTTAGGGTTTGTTGTTGTTTGTTTCTTAGAATTTCTCCTGTGTTGATATTTGCTATATTAAATTAAACCCCTTTGGTAGTTTTTGGTAGATTCTGTCATGACACCTGTCTGAGATGGGTGTAATTTAATCCACACCTTGTACGGGATGCTAAATGCACATGTTCAAAATGATTGTTAAGACAATTCCTATGACCTTTTGTTTCCATCTTTGTTTCTTTGGTCCACTGGGATGGTGTAGTGAATGTTTCAGGACTGAAAACCAGAGCTTGTCAGTTTTTGTGCCTCTGTAGTGCAATTCAAGGTTCCAGAGGTCAGAGCTCCTCAGCCCTTGGTCCCTGGACAGGCTGAACATGCCTGGGAGGCTAGAACCTCCTGACTGAGTCCCAGCCTTGAGCAACTTTGCCCATTTACCCAGTGGGCTGTTTACATTATTGTTTTCCGTTTGTGCTATAATAGGGAAAGGTTGGTAATCACTGCTGAAAGAATGTTAAGACTTCTTAAAGTTTTAGGGATGAGCGAAGAGGCTGTAATCTTGGCATTTCTCTGGCAAAGCCTGATACTACATAGGACTTATCGAGACAGCAGTGATCTAACTACAGGGAGTAGGGAAGTTGATGCTGTGGGTTAATTTCCTTAGATCATCACTACAAAATGTGACATAGTGAAGTGGAAACTAAAATATGTTGAAGTCGAGAAAATGCACTGAAGGATGCTGGCGTCTGCATTAGTTCTCTCAGTGATCTGGTCAAGAGGCAGCGCAGATGTTAGTCTTTGAGGTGGGAATAAGTTCAATGGTCAAACCATGGGGCTTGTGTGAAGACAAAAGAAAAGAATGGGTCAAACTGGGGAGAAAAAGATGAGCAAACATTGGGATGAGACAAAGAAGTGTAGATTAGCTGAGAGAGTCTCCATGCTCGTTAAACCCTCCTTTCTAGGAGCTTCTGAGCCACGACACCTGTGCTCCTGGCACCAGCTGCCACACTGGGCATATAAGCTCACTGTAAGATGCAGGGCTGGGGGATGAATCAGGAGGTCCAGGTAAAACTAGACGGCTACTTGGCTTGTTTGTTTGTCCCACAAGAATAATTTCTATACGTCTATTAGAGAATATTTATATTTATATTATACCTTTATATACATATAAAATCCACTGTAATTAATCATATTTCTTAGTAAGTAAAACTGTGTGTGTTTTGATGTTTTTATGTTATATATATAAATATTTAAGAATATAAATAGTTGTTAGCATCCTTTGGCTTTTGGAATAGTTTGACTAGAATTTCTGAATTTTTTTATGCATTGTTTTGAGTCACCCTCATAATCTTAATTGTGATATGAGTACTGAAATTGAGGAAATAAAAATATATTTACTTATTTTCTCCCATGTATAAATAGTTACATTAAAAGTATTGTGTGTATCTATGTATATGTGTGCACACGTGTATGCAGGCACACTTGCTTACACATGCAAGTATAAAAGCTAGAGGCTGACATGGATGTCTTCTTGTACAACTTCTTCACCTTGTGTTTTGAGTCAAGGTCTCATCTGGGGCTCACCATTGTGTCAAAACTTTCTGGCCAGTGAGCCCCTGGAACTCACTCATCTCAGTGACTGTTGAGGTGACAGATGCGCAGCACCGTGCCCAGCTTTCCCACGCGTGCTGGGAACTCAGGGCCTCTGTCTGCACAGCAGGTGCTTTTCCCACTGAGCCATCTCCCTAGCCCAAAGCCATATTTTTAATAGTTGGAAGATGTTTGTTAGAAATTGATCTTACGGTTTTAGTTTCTTTTCTTGTTAGTTTTTCTCGTAGTCCTAGGGATCCCTCTCGGACCTTGCACATGTTAGACAAGCTTCTGTTTACTATTTATCCCCAAAATAATTATTTCACTAGAAACAGGAAAATAGGCAGACTTTAGAAATAGAACTTAAAAATTTTAAACTTTAAACAGGGAAAGATTTATTGTTTCAGCACCAACTAAATAGCTACACCTGCAGAGATTCTGCCAGGAATACAGATCCTTGCAGTAGTAGGTTTATTATCTAATGGAGGAAGCCGGGGGTATGGTGTATGTGAGGCCTGGGCTCTACTCTCCAGCACCATGGTCAATTGGTTTGGAAAAGCAGTTCTACCTGAGGGGAAAATCCTGAGCTAAGATGGCATTTGAGAAAGTGTTAGCAAAAAATGTTACTTGCTGCATAAAACATTTAAAATATACAGTGAATTCATAAAAACAAAAGTGAAAAGAAAATTAAATGTCTTAAATTTAATTTGAATTTTAAAAATATTTATTTTATATGTATAGGTGGTTTTGGATGAATGTATGTCTGTTCACCATGTGTATCCCCGGTGCCTGAGAAGGCCAAAAGAGAGCATCCGATCCTCTGGGACTGGAGTTTGAGACAGTTATGAGTTGCCATGTGGATGCTAAGAGTCAAACCTGGGTCTTCTTGACCCAAGTGCTCTTAGCCACTGGGCCATCTCTCCAGCTCTAAATTATTGAATGTTTTTAATGCATTTTCTTCTTTGAGGAAAAATTAAACCCATTCTCTGGTACACCCAACCTCTTCCTTTTCCAGTGAAAGGCTGTCACCAAGACTTCACACTATTCTTTCTAGATGTCCCATTTTTTTCTCTTCTACTATATTTTACTAAGAACCTTATTGGAATGAGTCTCTATGACTTATCTTTTCTGGATATGCCAGGTAAGTGGGTCATACCAAAATCCACCTAAAAGACAAGTATGTATATTTTGGACTGCTTAAAGAACCCAGAATTAAAATGCTTATTAGCTTATATTAATTATATTTAATAATAAGTAATTACATATAATAATGAGTTTTATTATGACATTTTTATACAAGTGCATATATATCATAAGAATTTGGAACCTTAGGATGCTCATATGAATTAACCCTTTTCTTATAAAGGCATTTGTTTTGCACATTCTAAAGAAACTCTACTTGTATATTCTTAGCTGTGACATTGCTTACATCCTCCCAAGTTACTTTCAAAATGATTTATGTAGTTAATGTCATGTATGTATGTGTTTTGACCTTTGTGTTGCTCTTCTCATGGTAACTGATTTATATTTTTTTGTTACCCTGGCTTTTAAGACACACAATTTATTGTCTCTCTCTCCTTATTTCCTCTCCTTTTGCCCCCATACCCAGTTCCAGCACTGAGCATCAAACCAAGGCCTTGTGCTTCATGCATTCTTCTCTGCCACTGGCCCACACCTGCTATCCATGCCAGATGTGGGGCACGCCTTTAATCCCAGCACTCGGAGGCAGAAATAGGTGCATCTCTGTGAGTTTGAGGCCAGCCTGGTCTACATAGTTTCAGGATGGCTAGGGATCTGTAGTGAGACCCTGTCTCAAAAAGCCATTTTTTTCTTTTTTCTTTTTCCTTTTCCTCTTCCTATTTTCCTTCCTTCCTTCCTTCCTTCCTTCCTTCCTTCCTTCCTTCCTTCCTTCCTTCCTTCCTTCTTTCCTTCCTTCCTTCATTTTGGTAGTGGAGTTAGGCATGGTGGCACAGCATAAGCATGCCTTGAATCCCAGCACTTAAGAGCCAGAGATGTTTGTGGATCTCTGAGTTTGAGGCCAGCCTGACCTATATAGTTTCAGGACAGTCAGGGCTACACAGAAAAATCCTGTATCAAAGAAAACAAAAACAAAAACCCAAACAAAACAAAGAAAAAATTAATGTGAGATTTCGGTTTTGATTCTTCCAATTGCAGTTTGAAATTAGAGTAGTTTTGAATTACATCTACTTAAATATTTACATGCTTATGCATTTGAATTACTTCTATGCACAAGTTTAGAATAAAAATATATATGAATCAAGTGAAGAGAGCTCAGATTTTAAGTTGAGTGAATTCTGATGGTTTGCTCAGAAACTTTTCCAGTTGTTTACATTTTTCCTTTTGAGACAGAGTCTCCCTATTGTAGCTCTAGTTGAAACTCAGTATGTAAACCAGGCTGGCCTAGTAGAGGTCTGCCTGATTCTCTGCTTCCCAAGTGCATTACCATGCTTGGCCAGGTTTCCACTCTTTAAATTCATCTTTTCTGTCTTTATTAATTATATAGGACTTAAAATTTGCTTTTTGGGCTTTGGGACATATAACTCCGTTGGTAGAGTGCTTGCCAATTGTGCATGAAGCTCTGGTTATATCTCCAATGTGGCCTGAACTACAAGTAGCTGTATATTCCACTGATGTGAGCACTTGGGAAGTGGAGGCAGGAGGCTCAGAAATCCAAGGTCATCATCAGCTGCTTATTAAGTTCAAGGCCAGGCTGAGACGTGAGACCTTCTTCATCTCATAAATAATGTTATTCCTCCTTTAATAATAATAATCACTGTCATAAAAGGTTAAGTAATGCTAATAAGTAATGGAAGTAGCAGATTTCTGTCATAGTTTTGTGTCCCAGAAATGTTTGGGGTTTATTTATTTGGACAAGCAGATAAGTTTTATCATCCTATCTGGTATTGCCCATGGTGTGTGGTGAATTGTGGGAAACTAGGCTGGGGTTAGTATTTACTTTTTTTTTTTTTTGGTTTTTTGAGACAGGGTTTCTCTGTAGCTTTGGAGCCTGTCCTGTAACTAGCTCTGTAGACCAGGCTGGTCTCGAACTCACAGAGATCCGCCTGCCTCTGCCTCCCGAGTTCTGGGATTAAAGGCGTGCACCACCATCACCCAGCTAATATTTACTTAAAACTAAATCTCTGACTACATGAGAATGCATATCAAAGATATTTGTATAACCATCTAAAATTAACTTGTAGATACATACTTAGTAAATAAATAAGTTGTGTTTAATCTGGACAAACAGGCTTCGTTTTGTACTGGTGATACAAGTTTTCAGCAAAAGCTGGCCTCAAGCTCTGGATTCTTCTGCCTCATCCTCCGGAGTGCTGACAGCACAGGCAGGGCAATCCAAACTGTTTTTAAGTTAAGGTCATTGTGTTCAACATTCAGCCAGTAGATACTGGATGGCCTTGTGTTATGGGTTATAAAAGTTTAGCAAAAAAATGTTTATGTTTTTAACAATTAAAATAGTAGTAGCTTATCCTATTCCTTTATTACTGTGAACTGAGAGCATAGTATCAAGTTGAGTCAGCTAAAAATGAAAATGTATAGTTTTGATGATTATAATGTCAATTTTAATTAAATTTAACAAAACTTTAAAATGTTATTCTATATAATGTTATTTTTTTTTTGTTTTTTTTTGTTTTTTCGAGACAGGGTTTCTCTGTAGCTTTGGAGCCTGTCCTGGAACTAGCTCTTGTAGACCAGGCTGGTCTCGAACTCACAGAGATTCGCCTGCCTCTGCCTCCCGAGTGCTGGGATTAAAGGCGTGCGCCACCACCGCCCGGCTCTATATAATGTTATTAAGGCTATAATAAAAAAATAAGTATGGTCGAAATTTAAAAGATACTTTTTCATTTGCTTGAATCTCGGTCCACATTCATGAACCAGTATGGACTATGCTTTTTTAACAGATATGTATATGTAAGATAAAGAAGCCTTATGCCTTTGTTGAATGAGTTACTTCAGGGAAACATTAAAAGGCTGTGTTGAAGAGATGATGCCTCTGGGGATACTTACAGCCTTTCCAAAGAACTGGACTCAGCTTCTAGCCCCCATCTCGGTCAGCTTACACCTGCCTATGGCTCTACCTTCAGCCGATCTGACATCCTCATCTGGCACCTGAGGGGACACACACACACACACACACACACACACACACACACACACACACGGAGATAATAAAATAAAAAATGTAAAAGGCTGGGTTCTCAGAGTAAAATGACTCGGAGATACAAAGGTATTTTATTTTCATGATTGCTAGCGACCATTCAGTTGTTGTGAACCCTCCAGATGTGCCCAGCCCCCATAGTGACTCAAATGGTGACTAGGAAGGGGAAATGGGTGATAGAAACAGTTCACAGCTGAGCAAGGTAGTGTATGCCTATGATCCCAGCCGTAGGAGATAGAGGCAAGAGGATCAAGAGTTCAAGGTCATCTTCTAGTTCTGGGGCACATACTGCATGAGACCCCATCTCAAAACTCAAGACAACAAACACATTTCTTTTTACTGTTGTATTTGCTGAAAGCTTTCTGTAATAGCTTTGCTATTTCAGCACACGGTCTCATTGTAGTTTAGACCAGCCTGGAGTTCATGGCAATCTTGCTGTGTCTCCCAGAATGCTAGGATTACAGGCACATGCCAGCATGCCTAGCTGATAAGTTTTGTTGGTTGTTTGTTTTTAAAGGCTAAAATAAAATATATTTTTAAATTTATTCAGACATATTTTATTTTTCATACTTTTTAATCTTGATTGATATTTATTGAAAGTAAGTTATTCTATCTTTGGATATTTTAGCTCCTTAGAAGTTTCTGCTTAAATCTGTTACTACAGATGGCCCATTTCCAGGATCTCTGAAACATTAAACTTTATTCTCCAACAGTAAATTCCCTTTTGGATGGGAAGAGCCTCTATCATTTCAGAATGCCAAAATCAGAAGCCCTGTCAGTCTAAAATATAAATGGCTAATGAAAGAGATTTATCAGTGGAAATGTTTCTGGCATGGCAGTTTGTGTGCTGTGGGTGTGGGTGTAGTGTTTTCAGTTTTATATATAAAATTATGTATTTTAATTTTAATTATATTTTGGTTTTACCAGAAAATAAAATGACAGACTCTTAATATTATAATCTGTTCATATTATGAAAACAAAATTTACGAGAAAAATTACTTTAAAAAATACTAAAAAGGAAGAAAGTAAGAATAGGGCAACCCTGCCCCCCCCAAAGTAATTCGGTACTTATTTCAGGATTCTAATAACTGATCCAAAACCCTGACATTGTATTGTTGAAAAATTAAGAAAAAGAGAAAATTCAATTTCTGTGATTGGAGTTTGAAACCTTCATTTAACTGAGACCTTCATTAAGTGAAATTTTGACTGAGAGTTACTCCCTCCGTCCCTCCCACCCTCCGTTTCTGTGAGAGCCTGAGGTTGTATCCTTTGCCTGGTTCATGATCTGAGCACGCACTCTGCCACTGAGCTTCAGACATCTCAACTCTTAAAACTGCCTTTCATCTAACAGTAGATCAGAAATGTAGTTAGGTGATATAAAGTACAGACTTAATACAATCACAGTGCCTGATGGAAATGTAACTGACCATTTCCTAATTCTCAGAATGTTGTTTATAACTAAAATATGAAAGAATTTGTAATACTTGGAAGCTGGATTTTGCGTTTGCATGAACTGTTCTTCTGGAGGGCTGGCATTCGATTCCCAGCACTTGCATGGCATCTCACAATTATGTAACTCCAGTCCAGGGGCTCTAATACCCCTTCTGGCCTTACAAACACCAGCGGTGCCTGCGGTGCAAAACATACGTGTAGGCAGTGCATCCACACACATTAAAACATAATTGAGTGGGATAGATACCTAGAAGGAAACTTCGTGGACTCTAGGAATAATAAAAAGACCTAAATAGAAAATGCAGTCAACAGCAAAACCATAATAAAATAATTTGTGTTCATAATCTTTTATAAAGTTCTCCCCACGATGAAGAAGCTAATATTCCTTACTAGTCCCACTTAGGAAAGTAACAGTGGAAGTAGTGGTAGTATGTAGAATATATTCTCCCAATATGGGATTCCAATAACTCAGAATTCTCTAATATTTCTTCTTTCTTTTTATTAAGTTGCTATAGCCCAAGGTGGAACAATCCAGATTTCTAACCCAGGAACTGATGGTGTTCAGGGACTCCAGGCATTAACAATGACAAATTCAGGAGCTCCTCCGCCAGGTGCTACAATTGTACAGTATGCAGCACAATCAGCCGATGGCACACAGCAGTTCTTTGTCCCAGGCAGCCAGGTTGTTGTTCAAGGTATATTTTATTAATATAATACATATAGAATACCTGTGGGTTGCTGTCTCTCGCCTTGTAGTGTCTGTGTGCAGTGTTGTGAAATAAAAGGGTAGATTTTTTTGGAGGGATGGGAGACACACAAGTTCAAAGAAATATTTATACTAAAGAGAATTAAAGTATGGTTTTCACTGACTCTGAAGAGAGGGTAATTTCAGAGCAGCGTGATAAATGAGGCGAGAGGGAAGCAATGCATTTTTAAACGAAGTAAATATCTTTCATGTAGTGCCACATGCTGTACCTAGTGTGTTATTTTTTAATTTTGCTGTGCCTGTGTGTGTGTGTGTGTGTGTGTGTGTGTGTGTGCAGTATTCATGCCATTGCTTGTGTGTGGAGGTCAGGACAGCTCTGTGGAGTCAGTTACTTCTTCTCACGGTTTATGTGGGTTCTGGGGATCAGACTTAGAATACCAGGCCGTGCAGAGAGTCCTTCACTGACTGAGCCGTCTCAGTGACCTCCAGTGTGTTTTTATTAATTTGATATGGATATTTGAGTTTATAGCCAGTGACATCTTAAACTTGTTCTTTTTTCCTACCTTATTTTTTCAAGATTAATTTTTACGTAACTCATTTAAAAACAAGTGCAGATGTTCCTATCTTCTAGAGTCTTCTTAGTATTTAAGGTCCTCACTGTAGGTCTTGAAGAGAGCCTGTAGTGAAGTGGAATAGGATGCAGCCGCAAGCTTTCAGCATCGCCTGTGAGCCGAGCTAAAACTGGGCTGTATATTAATTTCATTCAACTGTGCTTATAACTATAAAGCATGTATTTAATACAACTTAAAAATCATGTTTTTATTCTTGTCTTTTGGTGGGTCTGCTTGTTTAGAATGCATCACACTAACTTTAAGGAAAGTAATATCTGTTCTTTTATTTTGAGAGTCTTGGAAATACGGTCCAGCTGACCTAGAACTTGAAGATGTTCACTGCTTCAGCTTCCTGAGTGCTGAGATTACAGGCATGTGGCCCTATGGCTGACTGATGAGCTAGCTCCTTTACTCTTAAGTATTTGAAGAATGAAAGTGGGGTGTAATAGAAGTGTATGGAGTCTGAAAGGCTGGAGAGATGGCTCCATGGTTAGGAGTGCTTGCTGCACAGTTGTGAGGACTGCAGTTTAGATCCCAGCACTCACAAAACAAGTCAGCTGTGATGCATATGCCCGTAGCCACAGCTCCAGGGATGGTGGAGACAGGATTTCTGTGGTGTTCTGACTTCCAGCCTAGCTGAGAAAACAGGAACCTCAGGCTCAGAGAGAGACCCTACCTCACAGAGATCTGCAGTCAGAGGAGTTCAGCTGGCTGTCTTCTGGCCACACATACACACGCACATATTCTTAACAAAGTCACAGAAACACATACAAACCAACACACGAGCCTATCCTGAAAACGAGAGGAAAGACTGAAGCTAGGTGGGACTGTGCATGGCGATAACCCCAGCACTTGGGAGGGGAGGCAAGAGGCTTACTCCTGAGTTTCTTGTTTTGTTTTTTGTTTTTCGAGACAGGGTCTCTCTGTGTAACAGCCCTGGCTGTTCTGGAACTAGTTCTGTACCTCGAACTCACAGAGATCCGCCTGCCTCTGCCTCCGGGGCTTAAAGGTATGCTATGCCACCTGGGCTACTCTGAGTTTTAAGCCCACTTAGACTACACAAGTTCCCAATCAGCCAGGGTTCTATCGTGACACCCTGCACCCTCCCCAAACCAAACCACAAAACAAAGATCATGCCCCTAAAAGAATAAAAGTGGAATTTTATGCGTAAAACAGTATTTACATACTAATGTTTTCCTTACCATTCATTAAATTTTCCCTATGCTCCTGAACCTTGTTTGTCTAAATGAATAAAGAATAGTCCTTCATTCTCATGTCACCTTTTTTTACATGGAAAAATATGCAAAATTGACACTATAAAATGTTTTGAGACTTTTTCATACTTTACATAATACACATGTTAGTTTTATGCTTTGGGGGTTAAAAATCATTTTCTTCCACAAGTTTCAAGCCTATTTTATTTTATACCTTTTGTGTGGGGGCATACATGTATACATGTCTGTGTCTGGGTAGGTTTCTGCCTCCTGACCACTGGGATTTCAGGCATGTGCCTGGCCTGGCTTTTTATGTGAGTGCTGGGGACCACAGCTTGTGTGGGAAGCACTTTACTGACTAAGCAACTTTCCAGCCTCTCCTCTTGCTTCCTCGGTTTCTATTGTTTTGAGCTAGAAACCCAGGAGGTACTCTTCACTCTTCCTGCCCCTCCTATTCAAAGCTCCTTTAGAGAGTCGTCCTAATAGCTAAGTCGGAAGGTTTTCATGTCTTACACCCACTGCTGTATCAGCCTCTTCAGGCAGCTGTCCCTGTGGTCTGGATTACCACAACAGACAGCCTTCTTGGAGCTGATAGCTTTAGGACTACTTTTCAATACGCCCGGGGCAGAGGCTCTTTTCCTGGCTCATTGTAGGGGAATACCACCTCAGAGTTCATTCAGACCCTTGTCATCACCTTCTAATGATACTGGGAGCCATTAATACTTTTTTTTTTTTTAAAGTGAGATGTCATCTCCATGTCTGCTTTTATAGCATACTCTTCTGCTTCTCCAGGTTAAAATGGTCTGTCCCCAAATTCCCCCTAAACATTCCCTTAATCTATTCCAATTGAGATAAAATACTATGGACTGGAATGCTTTTATAATTCACATTTATATTTTTATGATTCTGGGGACTGGGAAGCCTAAGAATAAGTATCTCTGGAGTACCTGCTTCCTGATTCACACATAGCTGCCATCTGTCTCCTTACATGGTGGAAAAGACCAGGGGGCTCTCTAGGGTTTGTGTGCTTGTTGTATAACTTTTCCTGGGAGATGTGGACAAATGTTTATCAAGCCAATCTGGGGCAGCCATGATGAAAAGGATGCTTCTACCCAAGTCTGATGTGGTAAATCAGTGAGCTAATTGGGGCTGCTCACACGAAGACAAATGAAATGTTACTTCTAGGAGCAGCTGCATCGCAGAAACACTCATCCCAACATAGGCGATGGCCTCGTGCTCCTTACCCATTCCCAGCAGAGCTGTGGTGGGAGTCTCCTCTGCCAGCAACCGGTACTACCTTATAGAACCCGAGGAAGAGACTCATCTATCCTGCAGTTTCTGGAGCTTTCGGGAGACTTTTCTTTACTTGTGAATCTTCTGGGCCTCATCTTCCTCCTAGAGGAAGGGACTGGATGTTTTGAGAGTACTACTCTCAAAACCTAATTACTCCCAGTACTCTTGCATTGGGATTAGAATCTTAACATAGGAATGAGGGATTGCGCTCTCATTGCCTTGTAGCATGGTGCCAGACTCCACTCAGAATATCAGTGAACACTTGTTATGTGCTAGACAAAGTCAGACTCCACTCAGAATATCAGTGAACACTTGTTATATGCTAGACAAAGTCAGACTCCACTGTGTAGCCTGCTACTTCCTCTTACGTAGGCCTTGCTCCTTCACAGGCCTTCCCTTCGTCCCCTCTGCTGGCATGTAATCCTGTTTCTTTCATTTCCTCTCTCCAGCCTTCATATCTTCTTGTCCTGACAGGACCCGTCCCTTAGCTTCTGTATGTTATTCTGGTTTCATTTTACATAGCACTTCCTCCAGGAAGACTTCCCTGACTTTACTACTCTGGCCTAGGCAACCCCACAGTTCCCATTGCACCTCTTAGGCAATGGATCACATGCACTGTATCCTGCCTCAATGGTAAGTTCTGTTTACGTTACAGCCTTTAGTGTCTATTAGCAAGATTTCTGTCATGTGATAAATGTGTACATTTTCCAAATAGAAGTAGTGTGGTGGCTCATGCCTGTAATCCCAGCACTTGGGATTATCTATCTGAAGACCACAAAGGGAGGCCCTGGTCAAAAGAGGAGAAAAAAAAAAGAAGGAAAAAAAGAGAAAATAAAGGTCTCTGTCTCTAAAAATGTTGTTATATAGTCTGTTCAATAGTTTAGTGTAGGGGCTATACTAAAACTTTATTAATAGCAATAATCAACTTAGAAATGACCCATCTCCCCTCCTTAAAAATGACTATTTTTTTGTGTGGGGGGGCATATCACATACATGTCAGAGGACAGCTTCCACCAGGTAGGTCCTAGTGATTAAACTCTGATTGTCAGCCCTGGTAGCACAGCCTTTACCAAGTGAGTTCTATCGTGGGCTAGTCTCCCAGTTTTTCCAGTAATATTTATTCACTGTCAATGTGAAAGTTTAAGGAAATATTGAGATAAAAATAAATGTGAATTCTGAAATTGAAATAAGAATTATTAATATTATTTTAAACCCCAGAGCCTTAGGTGTACCAGATGGGAGAGAGCCCCTGGTGAAGCCCTGTTGAGGCTGGCGTTTGTGCTGATTCTCCAGGCCATCTCATCAGTTACAATTCCAATTCTAGAAAACCATTAGAACTATGGATGATCTGAGCCCCATGCCCCTCATATACACATAAACATAAAGTCCTTGACTTTGGTGCAGCGAGCTTAATTGAACAAAGTAAAAATACAGCATTCAAAAGCAATTATTACATCAGATGTGGTGGCACACACCTTTAATCCAGCACATAGGAGCAGAGGCAGGTAGATCTCTGAGTTCCAGGCTAGCCAGGGATACACAGTGATACCCTGTCTCAAAGAAAAATTATTGACCATTTATGACATATATACACATCATTAATAGAAAGTCAGGGTGAGCTTTAATCATACAGCAATGATTTCCCCCAAAGGTTTATTTTACTTTATATTTTTAAAAGTTTTTAAAGATTCATTTATTTTTATTTGCATTGGCGTTTTGCCTGTAAGCATGTCTGTATGAGGGTGTCAGATCCCCTGGAGCTGGAGAACAGACAATTGTGAGATGCCATGTGGATGTTGGGAGTTGAACCTGGGTTCTCTGCAAGAGCAACCAGTACTCTTAACTGCTGAGCCATCTTCGTTAGCCCCAGAAGAATGGATTTTTATAACCTACTGGGGAACACAAAAAAGAATGTCTTGTGAAATAACATGTCATATTTTTATTTTGTTTGCTTGCTTTGCTTTCAGTAAAGATGAAAAAATATTTCAGAATGTAGGCATGGTATACCTTAGAATATGTGCCAGCTTTGTGTCTGACCTTGGTTTTGTTAAAGTTTCAATAATGGTCCAGCTTTTTATTTACTGAAGTCTCACCAAGTGATCCAAACAAAATTTAAAAATTATGAGTAATAATTTTAGTTATGAATTTTAAAAATCACAAAACTTCAAGGTATTAAACCGAATCACAAAATTCTATTTTTATGGGTTAGAAAGAGCAAGTATCAGCAAGTTCACACGACTCTGGCAGTTAAGGAAGATGATGCAGCCCACTTGCTGTGCTGGCACAGTGAGCTTCTCAGCTATCAGCCTTTACACACTTGAGGGGAAAGAGCATGGTCCAGGTCCCTCTGGGAATAGTTGAACTTTATGGTGTGGTGGCCAACAGAAGTGGGACCGAGTGAGCAGAGACTTCCAGCTTGGGAAAGTTAGACGTGTCTGTGAAGCACAGTTTTTTTTTTTTTTTATATTGACTCACAGGTTTTTTTTGTTGTTGTTTTTGTTTTTTTGTTTGTTTGTTTAGTCTCAGAAATGATTTCTTCTTTGAGTTCTGAGAAACAGATGAGGCTCATTTCTTCCTGTGTCCGCAGCTCCATAGCTACAACCCATTTTATTTTTGCCAGAGCCCGTCTGAAAAGATTTTCATGTAAAAAACGAGAAACGAGCTTTCGGATGGTTTATTACAGGAAGAATTTTTAGAGGGCTTTGGTTTCAGTGAGCTGCTGGGTGACAAAGCAAATTGATGGCAGTGATAGGCTGGTGATGTCATTGTGATGTCAGTACTCCTACTTATCTTACACATGCTTGCTAGTTTGGAACACTTTATTTTGAACTGTGCTGCGGCCAACAAGACCACTCTGTATGCAAAAGCCCAACATGGCTGTAACTGGAGATGAAACTGGTAAGAACTTAAAGGAGGGTTTACATTAATTCTGCAGGGTTTCCCTTTCCTGTAATATAGCGTTTAGGAGTTTTTAGGAACTTGGAGGTGTTTTAGAAAGTGTGGTTTCTTAGTTGCTTATGCATGTGAGGTTTCTTTCAGCGTACATCCGCACGTTCAGCCTGCTTTGTTAAGCCATCATAGTGTGAATGTTTCTTTATACTGCGATTGTTTCTTTGCTCTGGGCTTTTACTGCTCGGTCGGACGAACGTGGCAATCTGAGTCCCTCTCGCCCTGCTTTTCTCTTCCCCTTCGCATATTACTCTTGCCGTTCTGCCTCACTGAAATAAACTAATATTTTATCTGCAACCTGTTGCAAATTCAATCTTACCACTTTAAAATATCCGATGTCCATGTTGTAAACATTTGAGGTACTAGGTACTAGCTAGCTCTACATCGGCTAGGAGAAAGCAGCGTGCTCTGAATGGACATTTTCCAGCCTGCTATTTTTTTCCTCCTGCCTTTAAAAAAATGGTCCGCTCTTCAGCTAATTGAGTTCAAAGGGCTGACGTCATTACATTTCCTGGAATCGTGTTTCAGCGGGGAAGTGGAAAAGTTAAACTCCATGTGAGCTGCACATTGACGTCAGCTCCGAGTCATGTTGTGATTTAGTCAGTTCCTTTCTGCTTTGTCAAGCGCTGCGGACTGATCGCAAGTTTGTTAACTAGTTCACCACCGCCTCTGGCTGCGGGAACGTCCTCAGACCGAAGAGCTTTTCTCGTAAGTCTGACTTTAGCATTTTTCTTGTGGTAAGTATCTGCTTGAAGATGGGGAACACATTAGGACACTTGTAATGCTTACATGAGCGCAGCTCAAGGGTTGGCTGACAAGTTGTAAAGTCGTGCCTTCTGAGAGGCTGTCCTTGCACCTGCCTGGTGACAAGTGGGCTATATTTAGGCTGAGATTTTGGTGCTTGCTAGATCTATAGGAACTTGGGATTCAGAGTGCCCTCTAGTGTCCAGTGGGGGACGTGCTTGCCTTTCATTGTTTTCTCAGCCTCTTCTATTTAAGCTTTGTAATCTGTTCACTTGGTTTTGCTTTCCTTAGTTAGAGATAAGTGATTTTGAAAGACTTGAGTTACCAGTGACCTTTGTATGGTTGCAACATTGTTTATTCAGTTGGATTTATTTGTAACCTAGTTTTGAATTTGCAGTTTGAGAATGAAGAGGATTATGTGCCCCCCCCCCCCCCCCCCCCACAATTTAGCTCGTTTAGAGTCAGTGGGTCTCAGCCCTCATCCTGGATTGACTTTTGCCTCGACCAAGAACAGCTTGCACTGAATTGTTTATGAGACGGTCTTTAAGGGGCTGTTGTTTTGTTAGACAGTACTTCTTGTGAAATCTATAGATGTGCTGTAGATTGCAGAAGCTTTGGGGTGACTGAGATAACAAGACATTATGTAGCATCAATCTTAAAACCAAAGACATTTTTTTGTGCATTGGTTTATTTTAGAAAAATTATTGGTTGATTTTTTTTCTTTTGACTAAACTTTAAATTTCTATTCACCACTGGACTTGTCAGAGCAGGAGGGAATATAGTAATGCAAAAACTTATTGAAATACTGGGTATATTTAAAGTGAATAATTAAGGAATGCCATTGCTTGTGATTACATATTTATATACATTTGTTAATAGGATGAACATATCATCTTTGAAGCATTTTATTCTTCTAGTTTGTTTTACCAGTATTAAAGCCACAGCTTTAAATTAAAAAATTTCAAGATACTGAAACTTACAAATGTTGAGCAATATAGATCATTTTCACAGACCTGACTTTAGTTTGGAAATGATTATTTTCATGAATTTGTCACTTCTCACAGGAATAGTGACATTTTTAAAAGTGCCATATTGAAAGAAATAAATGAAATTTCCATCCTTTATTATTAATGAGTGAGAACTGCACATGACTTGGGAACATTTTTAGCAGCGTAGCAGAGGCTACACTAGGCCTCTGGATTCTTGGCTATGAGTTAGTCTGGGTTGTCAAGGCAAGGACAATTTTTAGATCAGTGCCTTGGAAATCTTTGCCCACAATCAGCGTTTTGTATCATGACATGTGGCATGTTTTTCTTACTCTGGGTTTATATAAAAACAGGTTTCCTACCCAACAGTAACACAAAGACACAGATTTCTTTCTAATTTCTTTCTTTCTCTCTTTCTTTCTTTCTTTCTTTCTTTCTTTCTTTCTTTCTTTCTTTCTTTCTTTCTTTCTTTCTTTTTGCTTTAAATGTTAGCTCGTTCAATGGAATTGATTTTATGACCCATGGTTTATAGTGTATGCCTGAGATTCAGACCTAAATCAGGCTTCTTATGTTAATGACTGTCCTAGAAAAGACACTTGCAGCATCTCTAATAGGATCATGGGATCCAACATACAAATGATATTGTTGCTGGGTGGTGCTGGCACCTGGCTTTAATTCCAGCACTTGGGATCTGCAGAGGTGGGTGGATCTCTGTGAGTTCAAGGCCAGCCTGATCTATAGAGAGAGTTCCAGTACAGTCAGAGTTGTTACACAGAGAAACCCTGTGTCAGAAAAACAACAACAACAACAAAAAGAATGATATTGTTGATTTTGTTGGCTGTAATTTAAATTTGTTTTGTCTTTTTTTGGTTTTATTCATAATTGATTATGTTAGGAGCTTAATTTCCTGTCTTAGACCCTGGATTCCAATGTTATATTCAAGAGCAGTTTCATAATTGTTAAACAAACTTTTCGACTATTCAGATTTGGGAAATATTGTGTTAATATTTGATGTAGGAGTACAGGGAATGCATACCACTTTTGCAGTTCTGTTAAGAAAATTTGACATAAGGGGATAGTTTTGATTAGAGTTTAACTTTACAAGTTGGTATTAAAGCAATTTATACTTGTATTGGAAGTAGATAGAAGAATAACCTGCCTTGTGTTCAGTAAGGCCTTAAAGCTCATAGAACAGCTATTGTGCTGTCTCCACTTGGTGAATACATTTTAATACAATGTGTAGGATAGTTATTTTACTTTCTCCTTGTCTTATTTACCTATCTGAATATATTGCCTAATAAAGTAACTATGTCAACACTTCATTTGTGTAAAATATATAAAAACTATGTAAGATATTTATTATAAATAAGAGTAAATACAGGCGAAAGAAGGAGCTATCAAAGTACTCAAATTATCAAGTAGACACAGGAAGAAGGAAATACAGGTTGAAACGCTGGAGGCTTACATGGAGGAAGCCACACCAAACACTGGAAAAGGAGAAGCGTTTTACATTTATGCTTATGGACCGCACAGGGCGTGCCCTACTGCATAGGTGGTAGTGATGTGAGGAAATGCGGATCAGAGTTGGCAGGTACTCTTCTGAGTTACAAAGCTGGCCAGCAGTGAAGCAGCTCTGGTCTTCACTATCCTTTGGTGCTGCTCTCAAATTCACTGGACACTGATATATAATGTAGCTAATGGAGCATGGGTCATAATAGCATGCTAGACACAGCTAAATGAAGCTAGCACCACTTTAAGAAATCAAAATGGGTTCCCCCAGGCTAGTATTCTGATAAGGCAATAGGGCATTTATTTGTCTTTCTGTAGGACCTTGAATTTCAGCTTTCATAATTACCTGTTTTTTTTATACATTTCCTGACTTTCACTGAATAAACAACCTAAGAAGTCTCTTTATGTGTAACTTGGGTTGAATATGGTAATTATTTGACATTGTATATAAATCCATCAAATTATCATTGTACAACTTGAATATATATAATTTTAAATTGTTGACTATACCTCAAATAAATAAAAGTTGAAAATATTTATTTAAAATTGATTTATTATTAGTTTATGTGTGTGTGTGTGTATGTGTGTGTGCAGGTGTGTGTGAACACATGTGCAACTCATGCCATGGCCTGCATGTGGATGTCAGAGAACATATTTGAAGAGTTGGTTCTCTTCTTATATCTTGGGTTCTAGGAGATCAAATTCAGGTTGTCAGGTTTATGTGACAAGTACTTTTATACCCTGAACTGTTTTTGCTGGCCTTAATCTGAAAACATTTAGTGACTTAATTCTGTATGGTCTACATGTTTTAGGACTTGAAACATGGTTGAAAATGCTCACTGCTTGCTTAGTCACTTTTTTTGTAGGATTTTGTTTTTCCACAGAAAAAGGAGCAACGGGAAGGGAAATTTTCTGACAGAGTGGGACACAAGGCATGGAGAGGCTTGATGTGGGAACTAGGAGCGCTGATGTGCTGCTTAAGAGGGAGAAAACTGGGGGAAGGGGCAAGGAAGGTGCCAGTAGCTTTCTGGAGCTTTAGAAAAGCCACTTTTCCTCAGTTACAAGTATGATTGCTAAGTTACCCATATTATCTCCTGAGCTTTCCACATTGAAATGACATAAACGTAGGGACTTTGATATGTTTGGTGGTTCATGTTCATGATCCCAATACTCTGGAGGCTGGAACAGAAAACACCAAAGCAAGCCAACAAAGCCTCTTGTATTCAGTCAATGTGCACCTCGATAAATAAAAATAAATTGAATAAAATGACAGTCCTTTGGGGGTGTTGATGAATAGCTTATCTTTGGAAGCTATCAGAATTGGTGATATTTGGGGATATTTGTTATGTCTCTGTTTCTGTCTCTGACTTGTTTTTCCTAAGAACTAGGAGTCATGCACTTTGATTCACAGACTTGTTAGAAGGGGAATGCCTAAAGGGAAGGGTTATTGGTGGTGTTCTAAGCCTTTTAACTAAACATAGTGTAAGTATAACTTAGAGAACTGTCTTTCAGACATGAAGGGAGGGATTGGAAGGGAACCAATGCATCAAGTGTCTGCTGTGTACCAGGCACTGAGCTAGACATTTTGAGATATATTATGGGGTTTCTTGTGAGTATGAAATGAGATAATGTATCCCCATTTTACAGATGAGGAGACTGACCTTGCCCCAAGTCACATGGCTGGTAAGTGGCAGAGCTGGACTATAACCCAGACCCCAAATCCAGTGCTTTTTCTTCTGTACCCTGTTAGAGCTTGGCAAGTGAGGTATGAAGTTCATGATCAGAATTGACAGCTCTAGGAATTATTTTTCATGCCAGGAGTTAGATGATCGGAAACATCAGAACCCCCTGCCTCTGAGCTGCTATGTTAGGTACATGTGACATGCCTTAAGAAAGAACAGTGCTTTTTGTCAAGACATGTCAGATTGAATGAGCATGTGGCATCTCATGGATTTACTGTGTCTGTGTTAAAGATGCAGCTGCAATAAAATGTCCACATCCATAGCAAGAAGCATATTAAATACTCCAGATGACAGCATGTCTGTGCAATTTCCCAGGGAGTTTAAACTTGACTTGGTAGGGTATACATAAATCCATTAAGCACCCTGCATACTAAGTCCTCTGCTAGGTTCCAGAGCGTAAAGTGCAAAGATACCATTCTTGACTTGTCTGGAAGTTCTTGCCTCCCTGAGAATAAACTTGGAGTATACTATTACAGCAAAGCATATTTTTAAAATTATCTTCAGTTATGATTTTTGACCCCTATACATGACCTATGGCTTCTCAAAAAATAAAAATGAAACTCTAAAGTCAGGTGTGGTGGCACCTGCTTATAACCCCCAACACTTAGACTGAGGCGAGGAAATTGAAAGCTTAATGCTAATCTGAGTTATATAGAAGAAGTTTACCTAAAAAGCCCTTGCAAAAATAGTTTGGACATTGTTAGTACTTAGATGGGAATAGGAGTTGGACTTTATAAATAGTGCATGAATAAAATTCTGTCACCAGAGAATGTAGGATGGTTCTTTGAAATTACCACTGAATTTATAGTGTTAGGCCCCGATGCTAAGATAAACATATTCTTGTAACTTGTTTCAAAGAATTCTGACATTTAGATTCCCTCAAAATAAGTCTCTTTCCCCCATCATTTTGGTGTACATCACTAAGATTACATTTGCATATATAGAATTAATCCATTATTCAGTGAAAGTATATCTATCATTGGGTCGTTGGGTTGAAACAGGAATCTATTTTAACTCCTAATTTACACTAATTCCTATTTGTTGATTGAACTATTGAGTTGTGATCCTGGACTTGTGTTAGAACGAATAGAATGAATACCGGAGCACAGTGAAGTCAAGCGTCCCTTCTCTCTCAGCACTAATGCACCCAATACATCAGCCCTTGCAGAGGCAAAGCAGCTAAGCTGTTGCCCAACAGGTTTGAAGAATGCCTCATTTGGGATCACCCTTGTCCCTATGCTCCCAAGTCTGGCTCTCCAAGGGCAGCTGTGGCTTCTGCAGAAAGACAAAAGGGTTTTTGTTTGTTTTTTAAATACTGTTTCTCATATCCATTGCATCTGTGAACTGTCTCTGCCTGTCTTCCCTTAAAAAATGAAAAGAATGCCCTTAACAGCTTTTGTACATCCTGTTTCACATATTACAGAAAATAGCCAATGTATACATTGAAAATACTCCCTTTCCTGACGTGCTCTCCCTCTCTTTTAGAAAAGCGTCTTTATTTAGGGTCTGGCAGGGATAGGAAAACCCCTCACCCACTCTGCAAATCTCTAGTATTGTTTATACCCTTGTTTATGAGCAAGAACGACTGGAAGCAGGTGTGCATTCAGGCTGCCAGCAAGACACAAGTGCAGGGGTGTGTAAGCTCTGCCTTCGTCACTGGTTATTGTGCTGACTTTAGGAAGCCAGGCAGTTTGTAGCCGGGGCATTGTTTCAGCATTTATTGACTTGTAACCTCCTTCCTCATATGTGGGTAAAGAAAAGGGGGAGGGCTGTGGCCTCCTGTTTCAGCCCTTATCTCCTCTCACAGGATGATCAGCAGAATAAGAAGATGTTAATTAAGCTGTCAGTTTATCTGTTTTCTTCTTAAATGTTTAAAACTTGCACATCCGATGAGATTTCCATGTGTGTACTGTTTGCAACTGTAATGAAAATAAATTTAGGACTTCCCTCAAGAATCCAGTTTACTGTTTTTCTTCCATTTTTCCTGTTAACTTTAACTGAATCTATAGCCAGTTAGATCCCTTTCCTCGACTTAGTCTTTTATCCCCCCCTTTTTTATTTTTTTGTAATTGAAAGGCTTTGAATATTTGTTTCAGGTGTAGGCACAGGGAAGTCCTAGTTGGAACGTCCAGAGGATGGCTCTGTCCTCCTTAGAGTGTTTGTGATGACATATTGGATCTGCCTTTTACTGGTATGCTAGGATCTCTGTGAGCTGGTTGTGAAATAGCTGTCATGAACAGTTTTCAGTGTACATATATATTCACACACAAAATAGACCCCATTAAAGGCAGTCCTCAGATGCTCGCTGTTTGTGGTAATCTCCAGCTTGTTTCCATTCGTGAACATCTCCTCTCAACTTGCCACTGAGTGAGGTCACATTGGCGTCTTTGATCTTGCCATAGTGGAAGTGTTTCTGCTGTGGATCTCACCAGACTCTGCAGAGCAAGGCTCGGAGTTAGCAGCACATCGCTGATGCAGCTAACTGAACTGTAGTTGGAAAGCCTATCTGCTTTAACCTGAGAGAAGAAGTGCTAAACTGTGCTAGGACATTCTCTAAAATGTGAAGAAGAAGCTAAAGTATTTGTTGCTTTGTTCCAATTTGATAATTTCTTGATATTTAAGACCCCTATAATACTAAGAACAATCATTTTTGCTTCTACCAATATCTACTAACATCTATAAACTATACTATTTAGGTTAATTTTATGTGTAGTATTAGCTAGTGAAGTGGCGATATAAGCTTATAATACCTTGTTTCATTGCAGCTGCCACAGGTGACATGCCAACTTACCAGATCCGGGCTCCTACTACTGCTTTGCCACAAGGAGTGGTGATGGCTGCCTCACCAGGAAGTCTGCACAGTCCCCAGCAACTAGCAGAAGAAGCAACTCGCAAGCGGGAGCTGAGGCTGATGAAAAACAGGTAAAGTACTGGGAACAGGCCAGTACTTTGGTAGCCACGGTGGGAAGCACCATCTGTGTGGTGTGCTCTTAATGGATTAGCCTGCTCTTGCTAAGCCATTTCTCAGGTTCAGGGTTCTGTGGCTTCTTGTGTGTGCTCATGCTCTGCCTGTGATGCTGGCTTGTCTTCTGGTGAGTTCGTGGTCATTTCATAAGCAGGAGATACTTTCCTTTATATTGTAAGGGTTGTTAAAAGATATGTTATTTTTTAATACAGTATTATTAGATTCTTGGTTATTAGTAAAGCTTGATTTATATATTTTGCTAAAAATATATTTTATTTTAATTTAAATTTTAGCACCTCTTCCCCAAATCAGTATTGTGGATAGAACCTAGGACCTAGGGCATGCTAGGTAAACATCTAGATACATCTCTGACCCTGAATTTTTAGCTTCTTTATTAGCAAAATAAATTTAAGTGTTAAAGCATTTTATATTTTATCCTTTTAGCTATTTTGTATTGTTTTTACTCCATTATGAAGCAGTACATGCTCTTTTGACAAATTCTAGTCAAGTATAAATACAAAATAACAAAAATCACTCATGCCCCTGCCATATAGGTAGTTAGTGTTATAGTAGGTGTGCTTGCAATCTTCTCCCTCTGTCCTCCTGCCTCAGCTTCCTGAGTCAATCTCTTGAGTACCACTGCTTCTCTCATTTACTATTGCTCCATGGAGCTGTGTCATTGTTCATACATTAGCATATCATATTATAAAACAAACTTAAATAATATTTTATTTGTCATTTGCATATTAATTTTTTAGTTCTTTTTATGGAGAATGATACAACTTAGTTTAATTTTCAAAAAAGAGTTTCCCGGTATAATTTGTTACCTGTTCTTCATTGTTAAATTATATTCTTATTGTAAGAAAGCAGTAAGGTAGATTCAGCTGCTTTGCTTGTCTGCGGCAGAAGCAGACTGTGGTCATTGACTATCCAATGTTACCAACCTAGTTAATCTACAGATTTGGCAGCTGAATCCCTGAAACTCACTGTCTTATAAATAGGGGTCCGACTTAGGTGACTGTGTTCACTGCATTAGTGGTCCTTTAAAAGACAGTTGGGGTGCTAGAAAGATGAGTCAGCAGTTGAGAGAATCTAGTGTTCTTGCAGATGGCCTGAGTTTTGCTTCCAGCAACCATATCAGAGGGCTCACAGTACCTTGTAACTCCAGCCCCTTTTATGGCATCTGTAGGCACCCATGCATGCATGCATACAGACACACACACACACACACACACACACACACACACACACACACACACAGTAAGGACTGGAGAGATGGCTCAGCAGTTCAGGGCACTTGCTATTCTTGCTGAGGACCTTGGTTTGATTCCCAGCTTCACATGGTGGGTTTCAACTGCTTCTGACCCCATCTCAGGCAGCTGCTGTCCTCTTCTGGCCTCTGTGGGTATGAGGCAGGCATGTGGTGCACAGACATAAATACTGGCAAAACACCATACAGATAAAAATAGAGCTGGGTGTGGTGACACACACCTCTCATGCCAGCACTTGGGAGGGAGAGGCAAATGGATCTCTGTGACTTTGAGGCCAGCCTGGTCTTCACAATAGAGTTCTAGGCTAACCAGGGTGACAGAAACAAACAACTACCACCAATACAACAAAAGAGTTTATAAAAAACAAACATAAATCTTTTTAAAGATTCAATATGATATACTGTGTGACTCCGTAAGACCAAACTTACTGCTTGCCTAGATCATTGTATGGAGTTTGTACACTAGAAGTAGGATCATAAAAATAGAAACATTTGTCAATAATTTGTCTCAGAAATCCAGAGTGGCTGGGGAGACGGTGCAGAGCACAAGAGCACTTGCTGCTCTTCAGAGGACCCAAGTTTGGTTCCTAGCACGCACATCAAGATGCTTAAAACTGCTTGTAACTTCAGCTCCGGGGCATCTAGCGCCCGCTCACAGGCACCCATACACTTAAGACATTCTCTGGCTCTGTCTCTCTCTCAAATGCATAGAAAAGGCTAATAGGTGGAGCTCACAAGACTACCTCGTGTTATGACTGCTTTGTTAATACGTAAGCCATGGGATAACACACACCTGTATTTAAACTATATAATCAATAACTAATATTTTGGCTACAAATAGCTAAGGGAAATAGAGGCTAAAATATCTAGTCAGGGTTTTGACCTTTATGGCAGGGGTAGAGGTATGTGCAGCCAGAACAAAGGTTCATGGCATCCCGGGGACCAGGCTTCTCCTTGATGCTGCATCTTCAGTGTGTACAATTGGCTACCATGAACACACCTCTGCTCTAGATGGTGTCAGACAGGAAGGTGGGAAGATGACTATGGTCAAAGAGTGCAGCTGGCTCAGTTGTCTTTTCAGAAGATTCTTTTCTAGAAGACATTTATGGCAGCTTTTACCTACATTTCTTTGGCTATAAGGACTTCTAAGGAGCATTGCTTAGCACTAGAATTACACTGGAGAACAGCAGCAGCCGGTGGCTCTTGATGACTCAGTGTCGGCTTAGCAAGTTTCCAGCGCTTGCTCCTCCAGGTTCCTGAGTTTCACAGCTCTAGTGAGGTCGGGCGGTCACTGTCTCACTCTGCAGGTAATGAGCTGGAGTTGGAAATGGCTCAGTGGCAGTTGGTCAAGGTCATAGAGCCAGAGGAGCCAGAAGTAGGGTGTGCTGTCTAACAGCTCTTTCCCCCAGAGCCTTCCTCTACCCTTACACCAGGATCTCCTCAAATAACCTTGGTGCGAACCTTCACACTGGACTAATGGAAGGATGCAGATTTTGTACTTAGCATGAATGAGCTCATATATTGGCTGATGTTGATAATTATATCCCTACCATAGTGGTCAGCAGTAACTTTTATTCCTTTGTAGCCTGGTTATTTTGTCTTTGGCTTTGAGACTGTCTCACTGTGTAGTCCAGGCTGACCTCAGACTTGTGCTCCTCCTGCCTCCCGTCACCTCCTGAGTGCTGGCAGTACAGGTGTACAGCCCTCTGGGTTCTTTATCCTTTTCCTGTAGTTCACCTTGTCCTTTCGTCCCCATGCTGAGGGTGGACTCAAATTCAGGCCTGCAAACTGAGCTAGCTATTAATAGTAGAAGCAGGTGTTTTCCACAGCTGAGAATACTTAGGAATGTACCAACCTCTTGTGTGACCACTTTGTGCCGGGGACATTTTGACTCTGGTTACTTCGCACACACAGTGTAAGATGTGAAGTGTGGATATTTACAGTCAGTAGTTCAGTAAGCAAGAGTTTAAAAGCTAACCACCCCACAACATCGCTATCATGTATTTAAACTTTCATTTAATGTTTGTATAGAAAGATTTAGAATTTAGCATATTTATTTACTAATGAAACATAGAAACCTATAAATAAATTTGAGTTGCATTCTCCAGCTGGCAGATTTGTGTGCGTGGACACGCTGTTGCTCTTGCTGTGTTCCCCTGGATTGCTAGAGCCACTGCTTGTCAGTCTCCTTTTACTTTTACCTGCTTTAGTTTTTCATTACCTAGTTGTCCAACCTTGGTGAACTCACTCTTGGTTAGGAAATGGGCTGTTCTTTCCCTGCAGTCCACTGGGATTTCAACATTCCTTTTCCGCTGACTTGCATTGCATAGAGGAAACAGAAATCCAGTCCACGAGAGTCAGTTCTTCTAAAAATGCAACAGTTGACTGGTCTATTGCATGTGTCACCGTTGGGGGTTAGTATTGCCGACCAGCATTGAGGCAATGGTATTTAGACATGCAACCTTACCTTTGTGAAATTCAGCTGAGTGACAGTGACTGACAGTTTCTGAGATCTGAGCACTCCCAGATAAATCTTTATCAGAGGGCCTCTCCTGTAGAGGAGTCAAGTGAAAAGTGAAGTCGATGCCATCCTATCCCACTCTGAAAAAAAGAAAAGAAAATGGGGACAATATTAGCTATTGTTTCCTGTAATCATGCACGAAAGTGATTAACTTGTCTTCATTAGTTTTAGTCATTTGGTTGCTTGTTGATCTCTCTTTTCCCTTGGATTGCTTAAAGTTCTGTAAAATGTGTTTAATGTGCGTACAATGCGGGTGGTTAGAGAGGAGCACAGGAGTACTCTTTCCTTAGCTAGCCTCTTCCATTCTTAGTTATTTTATTTACGATAGGCTAGGATATATGCTAGACTAGCCTTGTGCTTATATAGTAGCTGTGGCTGCCCTTGACCTTCCTTTTATTTCCTAAATTACTTTCTAAATGTGTATCAGTGTTTGACCTGAATACATATCTGTGCACCACTAGTGTGCTGGTGGTCATTGTAACCAGAAGAAGGTGTTGGATGCCCTGGAACTGGAGTTACAGGCAGTTGTGAGCCATCATGTGGGTGCTTGGGATTGAATCTTCCAGGTCCTCTGGATGAACACCCAGTGCTCTTAACCCCTCCAGCCCCTGGCTTTGTGTTTCTTATTCTCCTGTCTCCATCTCCAAGGGCCAGCTATGCAGACATGCACCACCATGCCAACTTACTTTTTCATAATTTTAATTGTGGTATTCTGACACTTGTTAATTTAAATTGTCGGCATTGTTAAATTCTGTGTCATGTTACTCATTTTTTAATTTTCACAAGCACTGCCATCAGCATGTATGTGTTTTATTTATTGTTCTAATTTATCTATGTTGTGTTTTTTATGCAGAAAAATGTCCCTGGAAGTCAGGATTGATCATTGTTGTTGAGATTTAGTCTTGAAGCATACAACTGTTCAATATTGGCACTTGAGATTTCATAGGATTCTGATAATCATTTTCATCAAATGAAAATTTCTCATTGTGATGAGTATGTGTATCTTTGGACAACCAAAAATTAGCTGAGAGGATTGTGAGGATCTGTAAATGTCTTAGTAGAGCTTCAGCTGGGTGTGGTCCTCTGGTTGTTGTTTATTGAACACAGAGGGTCATTCTTATTATGGCACTATTTGGGTAAAACTGCCAGTGCTCTTCAGTTGTTCTGTTGTTCAAAACAAGGCACGTGTTTTGTTCAGTTGTTGTGTGGCTTTGTATACCTGTCCTCAGGTCAATTGGCTGTTGATTGGGGAGAAGGGGGGCAGATGTTCACGGAGCCACTCTGGATTGTGCTGGGAGGTTGTTCTTGTAGTCATTTGCCTTGTGTTGGTTCCAGGGAAGCTGCCCGGGAGTGTCGCAGGAAGAAGAAAGAATATGTCAAATGTCTTGAAAATCGTGTGGCTGTGCTTGAAAACCAAAACAAGACTCTCATTGAGGAACTCAAGGCCCTCAAAGATCTTTATTGCCATAAAGCAGAGTAACTGTGTTTGACTTGGACCTTGTTTACTGTGAAGTCTAATCGAGGCAGGCGATGCAGCATCCTCCTAATGGCCGCGTGGACTTGTAGATAGGTCACTTAACCCTTGCTTAAGAATCCAGTTTGGTTTAGGGTATGAATTGGGAATACTGTTCCATGGGTTGCAATGCAGCTCTACTTAAATTACCAAGCTTGCTTTATTGTCAATCGCATGCAATATATGTTTTGTTTGCCCTTCTGCTTCTACTTTTTCCAGGGAAGCTGCTAAAGAATGTCGCCGTCGAAAGAAAGAATACGTAAAGTGTCTGGAGAGTCGAGTTGCAGTGCTGGAAGTTCAGAACAAGAAGCTCATAGAGGAACTTGAAACCTTGAAAGACATTTGCTCTCCCAAAACAGATTAGTAGAAATATTTAACTATGAACTGATTACAGCATGTACAGTTGCTTTTGAATGCAATACAATATATAGCCGGCAAGAATTATGGCTTTTTCCTTTGTATCATTCATCTGACTTTCTAACATCTAACATTCCTAAAATACTTTATTGTATTTAATTAGCTCTTACCTCTAAGGTCAATTTTCTTAGAAGAGACAAACTGTAAAAAATGTATGTAACAAATTCTTAAAATGAATTATTTGTAAGACTTGTTTCAGTGCAACATATTCGCAGTTCCCAGTCTCTCTGTCATGAATAGTGTTCTATGCAATAAAAATTTTGCAGGTTTTAAGAATCATTTTAGGAAAGGATGATCAAAGGCAGTGCATCCAGCAGTACAATAAAATCAAACCACAGAAATACCTCAGGAAAGAATGAGAGGAAGTGTATCTTGATGACATGGCTATGTGAGAAGAATAGCCTAGAAATGAATTTGTGCATTTATAGATTTTTATAATCGTCACTTTGTAAAGAAAATATTGTATTGCTGTCCTTGAATGCCATAGTTGAAGACAGTTTTCAATAGAACCATGTTGGTTGCTCTTTGTAGTATTTGGTGTTTCTTTAAATATCTGAACATTTACTATAGCTTTCTGCTGTGTATGTAGAAGTTTGGTCTGCTTCACTCTTATCCAATGCAAGACTACATATTTTTATTATCTGGAATGAGTTCCAGGAGTATGAACTTACTGCTACACTGGGTCACAAGCCTTGCAAATACTGAGTCATTTCATCAGGACAGCTGCAGAGTTCTAGGGGCGGAGTTGAGTGCAGAGCACGTGCCTAGGATGTGCAAGGCTTCATGCTCAGTCAGCAGCACTCTAACAAAACTGAGTGACAGTGTTTGAAAGGGAAGGCCTGGAGCTCTGCACTGGGTGGGAGGCTGAGATCAGAGGTCAGCCTTTGTGCTGCACTAGGCTTCCTGCAGATGGTCTGGAAAGTCCCTGCTGATGATCTTCCATTGTCAATTATTACTAGCGGCTTCAGGTACGTTAAAACCTAAACAAACAACGCAAGATCTAATTTTTTTCTTACACAACAACTTGAAGTCTAGTTAGATCAACTTTGTTTTGTTTTTTGGAATGCATTTATCATCTAGGTCCAGGTTGGTCTTGAACTCACAATCCTCTGGCCTCAGCCTTCTGAGTGCTTTACTTACAGATTGGGCCAGAATGTTCCCATATGATGTTAACCATATGATGCTGTCATCTTTCATTCACTTGCAGTTACTGACTGCACTACTGCTGGAGTCCACTGTAATTTCTGTTGTTGGCTTCTGATTTGTTAAGAATCTGCCCCACCTCCCTTGGTTTTGATAAGGGATCTGGTAATGAGTAAAGGGAAGTACAAACATGGGGAGTGGTAGCAGGCATTCGCTGCTCCCGTCATGCTTTCCTCTCTAAGTCCAGCTGGAGGTGTCTGGTCTGGCTTTGCTGTCATGATAGAACCCCCACAGAACAAACTAGTTTAGCTCACAGTTCCAGGCTGTGAGTCCGTCAGACAGAAAAGCCAAGGCAACAGGCATTTGCAGCAGCTAGTCACATCCACAGAGCAGAGCAGAGAGAGAGAATGTATGCAGCTCTTTTCCTCTGTTCTGGCCCAGTTCAAGACTCTCAGCCCCAGCGAATGGTGCTCTCTGTAGGGTATTCATTAATATAGTAAGGCAGTCTCCCACAGACACGCAACCTCATCATTGGACAAGATTTCATTGTGACTCTCTCCCCAGGTGACTCTCGGTTGTGTCAGGTTGACAAACTAACCAACGCAGGGATAGAGATGGCTTGGCAGTTAAGAGCACTTGCTGCCCCTCCCGAGAAGCTGTGCTTGGTTCCCAGCACCAACAACACTGTGCTCAAAACTGTTTATAACACCATCTCCAGGGGATCTGATGCTGTCTTCTGACCCCTGTGGGCATCAGGCATACATGTGGTGCATATACATACATGCAGGCAAACCGTTTATACACATAAAAACAAATCTTAAAAAAAAAACTCCTAACCGGTGCTGGGCTGGAGAGGTGGCTCAGTGGTTAAGAGCATTGCCAGCTCTTCCAAAGGTCCTGAGTTCAATTCCCGGCAACCACATGGTGGCTCACAACCATCTGTAATGCGGTCTGGTACCCTTTTCTGGCCTGCAGGCATACACACAGACAGAATATTGTATACATAATAAATAAATAAATATTTAAAAAACCCTCCTAACCACCATGGTAGGAAATGCCAGTTCGGGCTTTATTTTCAGTTTCCTTTCCTGTGCTCTTCAGCTCTGAATTTCCTTCGTCACCATTTGTCACTTCCTCTACAGGGAGTCGAGGAGACAATACAGGAAGAAAAAGGGAAAGGAAAGCCCCAGGTTTCAGGTGCAGTCCAGGGACTGTGGTGCAGTTGCCTGCTGAGAGTGGTAAGCATGGGGAGAGCCGCAGGAAGTGGGAGAGGAGTGTGGAAGCTTGAGGCAGTGGGGTGTAGAGATCCCAGGCGGAGTGCAGGACCCGCACTTCACCCACAAGATTTAGCTTCACTTATAAAATAGGAGATGAATTTTTGTGCATGAATGTCTGTATGTAATCTATAAAATCACATTATTTCAGAGGATAGAAACTGGTCATCCACTCAAGGCCAGTGGCTTAAACAGTAAGGCAACATTCTTACCTCACAAACAAGCCCACATGCAGGAAATCCCACACCTTGCTTAATCCAATCAGTTAACAGTGGAACTTGGGCTACAATCTCCTCATCCAGTCTGCACCACACCTCCTCACCTCCTTGCTGGTTCCTGATGCTAAGGTTGATGGCATACTTCCAGGCAGCAAGATTGGAAAAGGGAGACACTCCCAGCAGCCCCATTTTTGTTTGGTTTTGGAGACAAGACTGTGTCTGGAAGAGCAGTAAATAGGCAACTGGCAAAGACTTGTGTGGATAGAGGGGAGCTTCAGAGCATTCATGACATGGGGACAGCTGTGAGAGGACTGGGATCTGAGCCAACTCTCAGAGATGCATAAGAACTTGTATTCTTGTTCACCTAATTGGTTCCCTAAACCAAGTCTTTGCTTCTAACATAGAATATTCCAGTTGTGAGCAGCAGTTTGGAAGCTTCCTTCCCACGAGCAGTGCAGTTCCTGCTCTTCAGTGTCCTGTGGAGCCTAGAACTGCCACTATGTCTGCCACTGTGTCTGTGTTCTTTTAAAAAAAACTTACAGGTTTTAGAATCTGGAGAATCTGGATTGTGCAAATTTCTCATCCTGAATTGTGAGGGCACACCATCTGATTGTGTTGCCGCATTTGGTATTTAGACTAGGAGGACACAGAAAATGCCTTACGCTGCTATGTGAATGCACGTGACTGCTGTGCTTGCACCAGACTGAGAACTCCAGCATCATTATACTTGATGTCGATGGATGGCTGCTGTTTTATTGCCTGATGCCTTCCTCATCAGCCACATGTATCAAATTTTCCATGTACTCTTTATGTTCAGCGCTCACAGTCTTTTATGTGTGTAAATGACTCTTAAAGCCAGCACATTTTTTTCTCATACACACCAAAAACTAGTAGTTTTGACATGTGAGACAAGCATAGGTGTCACTAGTTGGCTATCTATGATATATCAAGTTTCATTCTGCCTTGTAGCTGCTAGTTTTTCAAAACTCAAATGAAATGTGCTTTTTCATTTTTTGAGATCACTCACGTCCTAGTTTTGTTTCTATTGCTGTCATATTATACCGACAGACGGCAGTTTTGGGCAGAAAGGGCTGTTTTACCTTCCAATTCCAGGATGTAGTCCAGCATAGCAGGGAAGTCAAGGCAACAGGAACTTGGAAGAGTCACTTCACATCCACAGTCAGGAGCAGATGCCTGGCTAGGTTCTGTTCATTTCACACCTACACAGTCTAGGGTTCCAAACCAAGGCATAGTGAGGCCACTTCCAGGTTGGATCTTCATATTAATTAAGGCAATCGAGACAGCCCTTCCCTCCCAGAAATGTCCACAGGACAGTGTTATCTGGACAGTTCCTCACTGAGACCATCTTCCCAGGTGATTCTACATTGTATCAAGTTGGCAATTAAAAGTAATGGTCACATCTTGGCCCTTTTTGAACCTGATGTGCAAACACGTTACTTTAAGCTATCACATTTGTCTCATAAAATAAAGGCCAACTCAAAAAGTCGCCAAAGTCTTTGAAAGTCCAAAATGTCTTATAAAATGAAAAAACAAGCTATACACTTTACACAGGTAACGTACAGAAAAAACATCCTTATTCCAAGTAGGAAGAACTGGCTATAGAGAAGGAACAGTCATGCCACTACAGTCCCAGAAGCCGGCAGGAAGAGCACCAGGTCTTGCAGCCACATGTCCAGCATGTGGAGCTCACAGTGCAGTCTTCTGTGTTCCATCTGGCTCTGCCACGTGCAGCACACACAGCTTCTCTTGCCATCGTAAGCCAGCTCCACAGCTGTATCCCGTTCTGGAGAACATCCCACAGTCTTGGCATCTTCAGTGTCCTAGTATCTGCATTGCAGCTGAGGCTTTCCTGGCATCTTCACACAGTAGCTTCGCAGGGTCTGTTTGCAGTGACTCTCGCCCCAGCTGCTCTCCAGGATGCCCTCAGTCTTGCATCTTTCATACTTTGAAAACCAGTGCCACATGGATGGCACATGGCATTACCAAGTTCTGCTGTCACCTTGGATACGGCCGAGCCTCCTGGGACCGTAACTGTATATATAGCTTCTGTGTGCTGACCCCAAGGTAAGCATGTTATTGATGTGCGAACAAGGTCTCTCTATGGTGGTGCCGATCTCTGTTAATTACAGCTGCTTCTGCAGCACTGGCCCAAATTTGCTCTCACCTCAAAATTTTCTCTGCCAAACAAGCTGGTCCATTGTCTTTAAATTCAGCTTCAGTAGGTTTTAAGAACACGGAATGTAGCCTGATTCTCGTCTAAAATATCACAGGAATGGTCCCGGTCCAGCCCTTGTTTTCCTCTGAGCTTCATGAGCCAGGCTTCTCCTGCCTGCACCTCTCTCAGCAGCACTGTCTTCCAAGCTGCCGTAAGAATAGCCCATGAGGGGCTGCAGAGGTGGCTCAACGGTTAAGAGCATTGCCTGCTCTTCCAAAGGTCCTGAGTTCAATTCCCAGCAACCACATGGTGGCCCACAACTATTGTAATGAGATCTGGTGCCCTCTGCTGCAGGCACACATGTAGGCAGATCATAAAAAATATAAATAAATCTTAAAAAAAAGAATAGCCCATGAGTCTCTTCTTCCAGAACCTAATGAACCTAGTTCAACATAACAAATGCTTCTATCTTTCTCTGACAATTCTAAAGCTTAAAAGCCACGTGGTCAGGTTTGTCACAGCGTCAAGCCCACGTTCTCATTGTTGGTTTCTGTCCTGGCTTCATTTCTGTTGCTGTGATAAAATTGCCTGACGAAAGAGTTTGTCTTAGTTCACAATTCCAAGTTATGGTCTCTCATAGCAGGGAAGTCAAGATGGCTGGAACTCCAGATGGACACACCACATCCAGTCAAGAGCAGAGCAAAAGGAGCTCATGCAGGTTTGATGCTCAGTTCCGTTCTTTACTCCCATTCAGGGACCACACCAGGAGATCATGCTGCCTGCTTTCACACTGGGTCTTCCTCTAACAGTAAGGCAGACCAGACAGCCCCATTTCCCTTAGATATGTCTACAGGTCAACTGGACTTAGATAATCCCTCTGTGGTACTCTCTTGATAATTAATACTAACACACAATTCTAAAGAAACATATGAGATTATGAATGGTGTATGTGCATGTGTGTGTGTGTTTGCTATACAAGGGATATGTTTTTAAATTAGATTTTGAGAATTTCATACTATGTTTAGGTTATATTTTTACCCCCAATTCCTCTTCTCATTTTTACCCACCCAACTTTGTATCCTTAGGGGAAAAAAAAAAACTATCAACTACAGTTTGTGCTACCCATATACTCTTTGTAAAAGAATTTTTAACTCTATTTATTTTTATTCATTTATTCATTCATTTATTCATCCATTTATTTATTTATTTATTATTTTTTGGTTTGAGGGTGTTTTGTCTGCATGTGAGTATGTCTGTGTCCACCTTTGTATATACAATGGCTTAGGAGGCCAGAAGAGGGCATCGGAGTTCCTAGAACTGGAGATAGTTGCAAGCTGCCACGCAGGTGCTAGGAATCCAACTCTGGTCCTCCGAAAGAGCAGCCAGTGCTCTTAACCACTGAGCAGTATCTCTAGCTTCCCCATGTACTCTTGTTTGACCTTTCTTTGGAATGTGGTTGACCTACTAGGGGTCACACCAGTAAAGAAAACTGACTCTTCATATCCTAGCAGCTACTGATTAACAACAGCTAGGGGTGAGTCTGTGTGTCCACCTCCCCACTCAGTTCTGGGAATTTTGCCTGAGTTGAACTTGTACAGGACATTTTCATGTAGTCACAACCCCTGTGAGGTCATATGTGCAACTTGCATTCTGTGTCTAGAAAACAAAATGCCTTTATGCATTATCTGTCACCACCTCTGGCTTTTAAAACCTTTCTGCCCCATCTTCCCCTGAGCCTTGGGAAAAGAAGAGGTGATATATGTGTCCCATTTAGGACTGAGTACTCTGAAGTGTCTCATTCTCTGCACTTTGACCAGTAGTGGGTGTCTGTGTAAATCTCCATCTATTGCAAAATGAAACATTTCTGATGAGGGTTGAGAGATGCACTCATTTCTGAGTGTAATGATAAGGCACTAGGGTTTGATTAACACTGGGATCATTTAGCGGAGCAACAGTAGATTCTCCTCCATGCCCCAGGCTCCTGGCCAGGTGCTAAATTCTGACTTCTTATGCAGCAAGTCTTAAATCTAACCACAAATGGTTGGTTACTGCCATGGCATTCCCGTGACCATTGCACCCGTGGGCTTGCCTTTGCTAGACAATAATGACAAAAATGAGTCCAGAGCCAGTAATGGGTTGCTTCTTTTGGAGCTGTAGGCCAGTACGGGCTCATAGATCCCTAAACTTATTGTCTATTGCAGGTTCTCTTGGTTACCCTCCAGAACTTGATGGTAAGACCCTGTGGCCTCAGATATCACACAATATTAGTCATGGATCGTGGAGAAGTCAAGTTGATACTGACCCAGAAGCTTCATTTCTACTGGCTAGGTTGCCCTGTGCTAGAGGCTGCTGTGCATGTGAGCAGGGGAGAAGAGTCACCACTACTCTATGGAGCGGTGACTCCTGAGAGCCACAGTATATTCTAGTCTGCACACTTTGTGACCGTTTCTATATAAACTGTCTTCTCATGCGTGTCTTTCATATTACATAATATTTTTTTTTTGAGATAGGATCTTTGTGATTAGTCTCTGGCTGACCTGATATTTGCTAGGTAGCTCAAGTTGACCTTGAATTCATACGGTTTCTTTCACTCCAGCTTCCTGAGTGCTGGGCTTATAGGCATTATGTCACCTCACCCAGTATTCTAGGAGCATAAATCTTTTTAATGCACAGATTGTGTGTGTGTTCTATGGAAATCAGAATTCCACATGCTGGCCAAGCATTCTGCTATATAACTACACTCTCTGCCCCACAAACCATTTCAGTACTGTACTTGTTATCGAGAGATTCTTTTGCCTAGGACTACCATGTGACAGTTTGATTATGAGATTTAAGAGTCTTCAGGGCCAAGACCGTCACACACACAGTTCTCTCAGGAAATGATGAGTGAAGGGGAGAATGGACTTGCCTTGTTACACTTGACTGCACTTGCTCAAATACCATGAGCTTGGGTTATTTCTAATTTTTAAGATGATGAAGAGAATTTTCTTTTTCAGAAATTTTTCTTTCTTAAAGGATATTTAGAGCCAGTAAGATATCTTTGCAGCTAAAGGCTTGCCTCGAGCCTAATGACCCGAGTTTGAAATCCCAGATCTCACGCACTGGAAAGAATGAACTGACTTCTCTGGCTGTCCTCTGACTTCCATATGCATACTGTGTCTTGCTCACACACATACACAGACAAAGAGAGGCTGCAAGCCCAGTGTAGGACGTTTACCTGGCTGTGTCTGAGCCCTGGAGTCACCTCCTTCTTCCTGAGTGATGAGATCAGGTGTAGAAGGTTCTTTGTCTTCATTCTTCTGCTTAATTTTGTGGTGCCTTGTGCACGCTAGGCTAGCAAGTGCACTCACTACTTCTGAACTGAGTCCCTACCCTGAGCAATGGGATTTTAAATTCCCACCTTACTGATATACTCTGAGGGCTCAGTGCCCATAGGCGAGGAGGCTTCTCGTAAAAATGTCACAGGATAATGTGAATGTGTCCCTGTGATTATTCTGTTTTGCATTCCGTATATCCAGGTTTTTTTTTGTCCAAGAAGTCTGGCTATTGTAACCTATTCTGTGCTGTTTGTGAGTCATGCTAATGTTAGAGGACACTGAATTTTGCCACTTGGGGTTGGTCTTTCCCTAGCTTTCTGCTGTCATAGATGTTATGCACTGCATGGCACTAATTGTGCTCTTAAGACTGTACCTAGTAGCCGGGCAGTGGTGGTTCATGCCTTTTGCTTGGGAGGCAGAGGCAGGCAGATCTCTGTGAGTTTGAGGCCACCTTAGTCTACAAGAGCTAGTTCTAGGACAGGCTCCAAAGCTACAGGGAAACCCTGTCTTGAAACCCCCTCCCCCTAAAAAAAGAGAGACTGTACCTAGTGTCACAGCCACTGATTGCTGGTAGTTACTGCTACCAGTTCCCGTGTTCATTAAAACATTAGTCTACAAACCCTAAAAAAGGGATGGATGGGGTGCCTTGAGACAGGTGGCTGCCATACAAGGCCGTCTTCCTTGTTCTCCGGGTTTGCTGTATCTGCCTAGCCTTGGCCTTGGAATTGGCCCACAAGGCTACCCTCTGCTTGTCTGTTTCCCAGCTGGCCAGACTCCCAAAATAACCACACAGAAATTGTATTAATTAGATCACTACTTGGCCAATTACTTAAGCATATTGCTAGCTAGCTCTTACATTTACAATTAACCCATCTCCATTATTTTATATTTTACCACTAGGCTTGTGGCCTACCAGCCAGGTTTCAGCATGTCTGTCTCTGGTGGCGGCTCCATGGCTTCTCTCTGACTCTGCCTCCTTTCTTCTAGCATTCAGTTTAATTTTCCCTGCCTAACTAAGTTCCACTTTGCTATAGGCCAAGCCAGTTTCTTTAACCAATAAAAGCGACACATAGGCAGAAAGACCTCCCTCACCATTTCCCCTTTTCTGTTTAAACAAAAAGGAAGGCTTTAAGATAGTAAATTACATATAACAAAACAGGTATCAAGCAAGAATTATAGTTACAATATTTATATCTACTTTATCTTTTATCATAACCAAGGAAAACTATAACTATCAATATTTCAACTCCACCAAAGACCCTAGAAGGATATAATATTACCTAAGTAAACAGGAAGTGCATTGTAAGCAACTTCCAAAACTCTAGAATTGACAGAGACATCTTGCTGCCTGGACAGTCACCCAAAGTTCTTCTGTACTGTTGGGGCATCCATCTTCAGCCTACAGCCCATAGTATCCGGCAGACTTTTCCATAAAGCAGGAAATTTGAAGATCGGTTATACCTTGTAATGGCAAAGTCCATCAGTCACTTTCTTCTGTGTCCTGAAGAATGTCTGGCAGACTCTTTCATGTAGAAGGTGCCCTAAAGGATTAATTATCTCACCTTTAGGCAAATTCAGCAGTCATTTTTCTGAAGGTCCTGCATGTCCAGTTCATACAGCATACCATCAAGCAGTTCACACAAGAGCAGTTTCTTGCCCAAATGGCTAACCAACTCTATGAGGAGCCTCTTTGATACCCATCTTCCTCTTGAAGTAATAGGTACTGCCAGGAGCAGATATGTCTCATTGTCATAAAAAAGTTCTAACTTCTTAAAGCATTTTAAATGCCATATTTTGAGGGTCTCTGAAAGATGTGAAGAATACCTATCTAACTGAAATATATCTCTATGTATCTAGAAAACCTAACATGACTACAAGCTTGACTGTTATAGATGATTATCTATTAACCTGTATTTCTTAATTATACATTACATTTTAAATTAACTACACAATCACAATGCCTTAATCAAAAGCAGAAATAAGCATATAATAAGATTGACCTTAAATTTGTATCAATAGACTAAGATCTATAGTAATGCAAAGTATCCATCTATATAGCATATCCCTCTTTAAATGTAAACAAACATTTATAAACAATCATTTAGGGAATTTGGGTGTAGTTCTCTCCAAACTGCTTCCTGCTTTTGTTGGGTGAAGTAATTTTTCAGGGTGTTCACAGTGACCTTTTGGGGGGGGTCTTGGTCCATGAAACCACATTAATCAGGAAAGATTCCATAGATTTTCATCTTCTGTGGAAACAAAAGAAGAACCTCTTTTCCAAAGCAACAAGTTCTTAGACCCAAATTCTGAAGTCGTGATACCTTTAAAATATCTATGCTAGTTTAGTTTAGCAGCCCATACAATGAGATGTCTCTCTGTACTTAGCTCCTTCACAGTCAAAAATTCGAAGGAAACATAATAATGTACATAATCCAGACTCTGTGTATTTTTTATCTCTTTGTGGCTTATTTTTGTTTACTCCTTTTAATCTATGACTGTCTGTACTCTGTCTCTTTAAAGATTTTGTTTTATATTTTTATAAACCATTTACTTCCTTTTATAACTGCCTATACTTTTTTTCTTCTCTCTCCCAAGCCTGCATACATTTATCCAACACTATGACCCATTTAGAGGTCTTTTATGTCTGAATCTGTCCTATTGTAAGCAACTTCCAAAACTCTAGAATTGACAGAGACATCTCACTGCCTGGACAGTCACCCAAAGTTCTTCTGTACCGTTGGGGCATCCATCTTCAGCCTACAGGCCCATAGTATCTGGCAGACATTTCCATGAAGCAGGAAATTTGAAGATCTGTTTTGCCTTGTATTCTTTACTATCCAGAGCGCTTCTTAAAATGCTAAGTAAGTGCTTCTTAAAAACCTAAGCAGTGGCATTGCTGGTCAAATACAGCCCTGCCTGCTTGCTCTGCCCAGTCCAACATGGTGGATGTCCGTTCACTGCCTCTGAGACTGCCAAGTGGGAGCCGTCCTCACTACTTCAACTCTGGTAATCAGTTAGCCCATGCTGCCACCAAGTAACTTGCATCATGCTGCCCACAAACCCCATTTAAATTCTCGGCCTCCTTAAAGAGCCAGAGTTTGCGCTGGTGGTATGGCGCAGAAAGACACTGTTTCAAAACCGCGTGTGGTTTTTTGTTTTGTTTTTTGTTTTTTTTTGCTACCACTGCTGAATCAGGATGACCTCTTTTAAAGGAGCTGCAGCATGCTGTCAGCTGAAAAAAAAAGTGAGGCCAAACTTTGTGTTTTTTTGTGTTTAGAGTTCCTTTCCAAGCTTTCTCAGGTTTTATGTGGATATAGTCAACCATGTTGGAGCACCAGTTTGTAGTATGAGGCCGCTTGTGTGTTGCTGGCCACCCTCCACTTGTTTCCTGGCTGCCCAGACTCCTGAAATAACCATACAGAAACTGTATTAATTAAATTACTGCTTGGCCAATTACTTAAGTATATTGTTAGCTAGCTCTTACATCTAGAATTAACCCATCTCCATTATTTTTTCCTGTATGCATTATTTTATATTTAACCAAGAAGCACGTGGCCTGCTGGCAAGGTTTCAGCATGTCTGTCTCTGGTGGCAGCTCCATGACTTCTCTCTGACTCTGCCTCCCTTCTTCTAGCATTCAGTTTAGTTTTCTCTGCCTACCTAAGTTCTACCTTGCTATAGGCCAAGCCAGTTTCTTTATTCATTAACCAATAAAAGCAACACATAGACAGAAGGACCTCCCACACCGCCTACCTGCTTAATCCTGAGGTTTTAGTTTTTATGTATTATTAGAGTTGGTGTCTAGGGTGTGTGTGTCGGAGGAGCACATCCTGTCACTAGAAGTTAGTGATAATTCTTAGAAAGCATCACTCAGACAGATGAAGTATGTATACTGTTGCTTAGAAGTTGCTAAGTTCTGCACGTTATAACAAAGCAAGAAAAAAAACCTAATATGCTAGCAGATGAAAGCTCTGGTGGCCTTTGATGATTCAACAAGTGACAGTATTGACCATTAGGCAACATGCCTTTGTACATCTCAAATGTGGTAAGTTTTCATATAACATGTGAAAGCAACAGGAAAAGGCTAGCACTTTTAGAGCTTAGACTATTAATCGGTGCTAATAATAATTTGCTCTAAACACACTCCAAGTATCTTCCTGCCTTAGCCCCCACCCCCAGCAGCTGTTCATGGGCATAGTCCACCATGTCTAGTTCTCTTATTTTCTAGTATATTTTGTATAAAGAGGCCTACAGAAACAAAGCCAGCAAACCTTGGCTACTGGTGCTGTAAGAACAGCAAGAGTGACAAAGGCTTCTTTGACTGAAGGCTCTGGTTCAGGCCAGGGACCCCAGAGTGCGCTCTTAGTTCCTTTGTTAACTTCCTCTGCCACTCAGGCCTAGACATCTAACCCATCTGAGCATTTGTTCCTCGACTTTGGCCTTGGTATTTACTGAAACTGTAAAGAAAATAGGTGGTCAAATTTCAGAGAAGAGTTACTATAAATAACACCTCATCAGACTGCTTCCTAACCTCTGTGTTGCTCCAGATTCTCAGTAACTGTGTCATTAATCCAAGGAATAACTTACAAAATGCTTCTAAACATCATCACCATCACCCATCATTAGTTTTTCGATTCTGAAGAGTGTCATTAAATTTAACCAGGATTCCAGAGAAGAACGGCACCAGGCTGAAACGACTTGGTGGACAAGTCACTACTTTGGCTTTGGTTGAGGTCTGGATCCATAAAGGTTTCTTTGTGTAGCTGTCCTTCCACTCACGGGTCACTCGTGCACAGCCTCAAACCCCAGTCCTTTTCAGCTTGGGGGAACATGCCCTGCCCATGAAGGTGCTGGCTCACGGTTTATGTGGAGGGTTATTATTTTAAACGTCCTCAGAAGAGCTAAAATACTGAAGGGAGGGGTCCACTTTTAGATGATATTTTGATATCTCCATCTCCACTAGTTGTTTGAAAATTTTACTGGGGCAGGTGAGATGGTTCTGTGGGTAAAGGCACTTGCTGTCATGCCTGGCAACCTAGGCTCCGTCTTTGGGACTCACATGGTGGAAGGAGAGAACTGACCTCAGGGAGCTGGATTAGGACCTCTCTGTGTGTGTGCCCTGGCCTATGCCCCTACCCTCTGACAAATAAGTTTTTTAAAAATAGTTTTATTGATTCCCATTTTCCTATAAAAAAGGAAATGCAATTGGACTGTTAAGTTGTACTTTTAAAATTTTCATTAAGTTTGTACATGTGTGTTTGTATGTGTATGGATGCACATATCCCACCCAGTCATGCAGAGGTCAGAGAACAACCTGTCAGAGTTGATTCTCTCTTTGCACTATGCTGGACCCAGGAATTAGAACTCAAGTAATCAGACTGGGCACCAGAAACCTTTATGCAAGGAATCATTTTGCTGGCCCCCAAATACTCACTCAAAAATACCCCTGGCAAAGTTGGGATTTGTCAAGGTTTATATTTATAAAAATAATACAAAGTTTAGATTTCTTAGCTGTAAAATATATCATATAAATCAAAACATTAAGGGAGATAGAAAAATGGCTCAGTGCTTAAGAGCACTTTCTACTTTTTCAGAGGACAAAGTTCAGCTCCCAGCACTTCATCAGGTGGTTCACAACCACTATAACACCAACTTCAGGAAATCCAGTGGCCTCTACTGCCCTCTGCAGGCACCTATGCATGTGCTATACACTTACTAACTCTCACACACATAAATAAAAGCCAGGCATGGTAGTGCATGCCTTTTAATCCCTGCACTCAGCAGACAGAGGAAATGGATTTCTGTAAGTCTGAAGCCCGGTCTACACAGCATCTACATAGTAATTTCCAAGCAAGCCTGGTCTACATAGTGCGTTCCAGGCTATATAGTGTGACACTCCTCTCAAAATAATTAATGACAATGGGTATGGATATTACTGAAATGACGAAATGTCCAGATCTGGTCATTGCACAACTCAGTAAGTTTGCTAATCTTCAAGTGGGTGAATGTTCTAGTGAGTGAATACATGCTTTGGTTTTCAACATAAGATTAAATGCATCCACCAAATGAATGATAGTGCTCCATATGTCCCTAGGACAACAGCAAAGACAGCCCCCGGGAGTTTGTCCCTATGCCTGTTGACATGAGCTGTGGCTGCCTTTTTATTGCTCAGATTCCTTTATTCTCAGTACCAAGTGCTTGGACTCATTAAACACCAGAACTAAATGATGGAAATAAAGAGTAAGGAACTTTCAGATATGGCAGAAGTAAGTGTATAATGACTAACCTATGAAGTCATTTTTAAAAAGTTTTTATATAATTTAAAAATCTTACTGCAACAATTCTCGAGAAGGAAAGTAAAGGTTTATTTTTACCAAAAGTATTAAAACTGAGCCATGTGCATTGTGCATACTAGAGATCCGCCGGCCTCTACCTCCCCAGTGCTGCGATTAAAGGCCTGCACCACCGTGCCTGACTGTATTTACACTATTACTTTTCTATCTCAGCAGAGGTGTGCACTAGCAGTCTAAGCTAAGGCGGTCGCCGGGACAGTCTGTCACCGATGAGCTTTGAGTTTTATCAGCAGATGACAGCATCACTACACTCCAGCTGCACCGTTAGCAGGTTTGTGTCAGCTATAAGACACGGTTGCTGGCTGATGAGATGGCTCTGTCGGAAAAGGCACTTGCTGCAGAGCACAGTGACCTGAGTGAGCAGGACCCGTATGGCGGGAGGAGAGAACCATCTACAAGTGGTGCTCTGCTCACCATGTGTGCACTGTGGCATGTCTACACACACAGACAGACACGGAGACAGACACATGTCTACACACACAGACATGGAGACTGACACGTGTCTACACACAGACAGACACGGAGACAGACACGTGTCTACACATACAGACATGGAGACAGACACGTGTCTACACAGACACGGAGACAGACACATGTCTACACACACACAGACAGACACAGAGACAGACACGTGTCTACACACACACACGGAGACAGACACATGTCTACACACACAGACACAGAGACAGACACGTGTCTACACACACAGACACGGAGACAGACACGTGTCTACACACACAGACAGACATGGAGACTGACACGTGTCTACACACAGACAGACACAGAGACAGACACGTGTCTACACACACACACATGGAGACAGACACATGTCTACACACAGACACAGAGACAGACACGTGTCTACACACACACACATGGAGACAGACACATGTCTACACACAGACACAGAGACAGACATGTGTCTACACACAGACACAGAGACAGACACATATCTACACACACAGACAGACATGGAGACTGACACATGTCTACATACACAGACAGACACACAAGAGACAGAGACACTCACACACACACGTGTGCATGCACAGAGGCACACACAAAGATATACACAGATACACAGACACACATACAGATACACACATACACACAGGCGCACACACACACTAAGGAAACTAAAAATAGAAAAGTATGCATGGAACACAATTTTCTGTGGACACACTGTATTTTCTTGTTTTTTGGTGCGTGTAGCACAGATGTTCTCTATCTGGAAATCTCTCATGTGTCTAGGATAGTGTAGAAAAATAAAGGAACCCCTCAAGTTTGTCAGTGCTTCCAGATTACCAACCCTGACCCTTGTAGGCATTTCCTAATATGCCTGAAACTGCTTAGAGATCTCAGCAAATACAGTGTGTTTTAATATCTCCGTGTTAATGACTTTTCTATCTCTGTGACCTGATAAGAAACAGCAGGGAAGGGTGTGCTTTACCTCACAGTTTAAGAAGGGCGTAAGGTCCCTAATGTCTGGGAAGGCGTAGGAACCGAACGCGAAACAGACAGGAAGTGGAGTCAGGCTGCAAAACCTCAAGGCCTATCCCAGGGACCCACTTTCTTCTGTGGGATTTTGTCTTTTAAAAGTTTCACAACCTTCTATAACAACGCCCAAAACCCAAGACCAAGTATTCAAGCACGTGAGCCTCTGGGGGAATCCCTGTTTCATGCAAAACCGCAGCAGTTTGGTTTTCAGAGCACTGGAGGCAGGCTTATTTTGTTGTCCGGGTTTCTGTGTCTAAATTTAAAAAATTTTCCAAAGACCATTGGAAAACGTGGGTACTTAGACTAGGAGTCACAAGAGTAACAGAATTACAGTTAGAAAGTAGCAACCAAAATAATTTATGGTTGGGGTCACCACAACACGAGGAACTCTTATCAGTCATAAGGTAGGCTGAGAACCACTGCTCTAGAGGTTTGTAAAGTCTCTCCACGGAATACCCACACAGCTAAATAATCTGTAGTACAGTCAAGGTATTAAACAGTGTCACAGTACTGAAGTACATAAGACCAGGATGGCTTCCCCAGACATGTATACAAAAAAAAATGAAAGTTGTGCAGTAGTACAGAAGTATCATCTCAACAGGGTTACAAGAAGATAAACACATTTATGAGTATACATTCGAGGAAAGAGGCCTGGCCTTTACTACTGCTTGGCGCTCCGAGACCATAAGCTATGATTTAGCCAAGCTCTGATTCGGTCTTTCCATGGGCAACCTCCTCAAAAGATGACTTGGGGACTGGGGAGATGGTTCAGATAAAGAACTAGCCATGCAAGGCAGATCTCTGTGAGTTCGAGGACAGCCTGGCCTACAGAGTGAGTTCCAGGACAGGCTCCAAAACTACAGAAAAACCCTGTCTCCAAAAACAAAAACAAAAACAAAAAAACAAACAAAAGAAACGAAAGAAAGAGAAACATAACAACATCAGTTTCCTCCTCCATGCCTCCCTAGAGCTCTTCCCAACTGCTCTCCCTCAAATTCCTCCTTGTCCTCCCCAGTTAACAGCTTTTTTTATTTTTATTTTTTAACAGGACATTTCTGATAGCTGTAATGTTTTTACTTTTGTAACTTAGTTGTTACTTTATATCCTTGGAGGATATTAATGCCAAACACAGCAAAGGTTCTTCCTACGTAATTAAAAAATGAGCAAGCTTTTCTTATATGTAGATGTTGGGAGGCTCTGCCAGTTACAACTTGCAATCCACCATGTCTGGACTGCTCTCTCTGACCTTGGCACAAGATGGAAGATTCCCTTCCTCCCAGTGTGGGCTTCCTGCTCTTTGCCTGACCTTATGGACATACATGTAAATGTATCATGTCTAAATATATTTTTATTCCCACTATGTGTGCATTATACATATTTGACAATATAGAAATACAATATCTTAAAAAAAAAAGAACTAGCCATGCAAGCACAGGGCCTGAGTTCAGATCTCCAGAGCCTATGCGAAAGGCTGGGCATGTGTCGTGTCTGCCTGTAACCCCAGAGCCCGTGCAAACAGTTGGGCATGCGTGGTGTCCAACTGTAACCCCAGAGCCTGTGCGGAAGGCTGGGCATGCGTGGTGTCCACCTGAAACCCCAGAGCCTGTGCGAAAGGCTGGGTATACGTGGTGTCCACCTGTTACCCCAGAGCCCGTGCAAACGGTTGGGCATGCATCGTGTCCACCCGTAACCCCAGAGTCCATGCAAATGGCTGGACATGCGTGGTGTCCACCTGTAACCCCAGAGCCCATGCAAACAGTTGGACAGGAGTGGTGTCTGCCTGTAACCCCAGCACTGAGGAGGCGGAGATGAGACACTCTAGACAAGCTGGCTAAACTACCTGCAGTCAGGGAGCTCCGGTTCAGTGGTTTGGTTTGCCGTATAAATAAGAATGGGGAGTGATGGGCTCTGTGGGAGCCTTCTCAGCTTGGTCGATCACCTTCCTGGACCTGGGGGGAGTTGGGAGGACCTTGGTCTTAGCATAGAGTGGGGAACCCTGATGGCTCCTTGGCCTTGAGAGGGAGGGAGGGGAGGTATGGGTAGAGGGGAGGGGAGGGAAGGGGGAGAAGGAGGGGAGGGAAGGGGGAGGAGGAGGGGAGGGAGGGGGGAGGAGGAGGGAAGGAGATGGAAATTTTTAAATATAAAAAAAATAAACCATGAGGAAAAAAAAAAAAGAATGGGGAGTGATGGAGGAAGACACCTGATGCCAGTCAACAGCTACACCCGCGTGCGCATGTGTACCCATGCATTCAGGCACACGCCATGAACACACACAAAGGGAAAAGTGCTCGAGTTAGAGGAGAGGCACACTGAAGAGCAGGTTCCACGGGGGTCGGGAAATCCTGCAGAGGCTCTGTCCCTGGGATGCTGAGCAGAAACTCTGGGTTGAGAAGAGGGTACTGACTGGGCCATGGCGTGCACCAAACCATCGTTGTCTGAAATTTAGACCTAGAAGGTTGCAGGGACCAAACTAACAAGAAAGGCAAGCCGCTGAGTGAACAAGGCTGCAGAGGCTGGTGTGAGGTCAGTTGGGAAAGGAAATGTGCCTCTGAAATGCCAGAAATGTTGATTGTTCACGCAGAGAAAGATGAAAAAGCCACCCCAAACACATCGCATGTTCTCAGCACTCACGTGGCTGAGGCAAGAGGATTATGAACTCAGTGCCAGCCTCGGCTGCACAGTGGGGTCCCAATAAAATAATAATTAAAAAATCTCCAGATCAACAGCTAAGACTTGAATGTAAGAAGCAAAACCATCAGAAGAACATATGAAAGAAGATAATGAAAAAGGAAGAGTTTCCTATGTCATCCAGGCTGGCCTTGAACTGGGATGCTTCTGCCTCAGCTTCCAGAGTGTTAGGATTAAATACCACCATACTGGCAGGGATATTAAATGATAATACTACTTTACAGAGCAATTTATTTGTATCTACTAGTGTTTAAGAGGCAGATACATTCATCCATCAATTATGCTGAGTTATACTTCTCAGAGAATTCTTACACAGGTGTCAATCAGGCTGGTACGGGATGCTGTCTATTTCAACAGGGTCACTTGTAGAGAAATACTCCTTTTTCATATACACATACATTTTGTATGTCTTCACATTATCTGCACATTATCAAAAGATTTATTTAAAACTATGTATCTGTGGCCAGGCCATGGTGGAAGCCTTTAATCCCAGCACTTGGGAGGCAGAGGCAGAGAGATCTCTGAGTTTGAGGCCAGCTTGGTGTACAGAGCAAGTTCCAGGACAGCCAGGGCTACACAGAGGAATCCTGTCTCGAGAAACAAAACCAAAATAAAACAAAACAAAAAGCATGTGTCTCTGTGTGGGTATATTCACATGCCTATGGAGACCACATGGGTAAGGTGGTATATGCCTTTAGTCTCAGCACGCAGGAGACAGAGACAGATGAATCTCTGTTACAGTGAGTTACGAACTAGTCAGGGCTACACAGTGAGACCATGTCTCAAAACTAAGGCAAAAACAATATAAACAACAACGAAAGAGGAGTTCAACCCCCTGGCTCTGGAGCCCCAGGTGATTGTAACCTATCTAACATGGGAGCTGGGAACCAAACTCAGGCCCCCTGCAAGGACAACAAGCACTCTTAACTGCTGAGCCATCTCTCCAGCTGCTTTAAAAAATAGCTATTTTTTTAAATTTCATTTTACATTCCCACCAAAGTTCTACCTCTCACCCCTCCTGCAGTCCCACCCCCTAAGCCTTCCCCTGAAACAACCCCTGCATCCACTCCTCTCAACAGGTAAGGATTCCCATGGGGAGAAGATACAATTTGGTATATTATGTTGGGGGCAGAACCAAGCCCTACCCTGTTGGTAGAGCTGCTTGTTTGTTCCCGGCTGTCCAGACCTGAAATAATCACTCAGAAACTATATTATTTACAACACTGCTTGGCCAATGACTCTAGCATATTCCTAGCAAGCTCTTACATCTTAAATTAACCCATTTCTATTATTTTATAATATTTTACTGTGAGTCTCGTGGCCTACCAGCAAGCTTCTGTTGCGTCTGTCTCCTGCAGGAGGTTACATGGCTTTTCCTGACTCTGTTTTCTTTCTCCCAGCATTCAGCTTAGTTTTCCTGCCTATCTTTACTCTGTTAAGCCATTGGCTGAAAGCAGCTTCTTTATTAACCAAAGGCAATAAAACATATTCACAGCATACAGAGGGGAATCCCACATCACTTCCCCTCTGTGTTAAGTCTGAACATGGCATCACCTCAAAGGGAATGAGCTCTAACAAGATAGCTCATGCACCAGGGATAGATCCTGGTCCTACTGCCTCAGATAGTCCAAGCTTCACCACTGTCTCCCACATATGGAGGACCCCGTTTGTTCCCATGGGGGCTCCACAGCTGTCTGCCTAGAGTTCATGAGTTTCCACAAGCTTGGTTCAGCTGTCTCTGTAGATGTCCTCATCATGATCTTGATCTCCTTTGTTCATGTATTCCCTCCTCCCTCTCTTCAAATGGATTCCCGGAGATTGGCCTGGTGTTTGATTGTGAATCTCTGCATCTGGTTCCATCACTTACTGGAAGAAGGCTCCAGCTTCTCTGGAGTTGTGGATTGTAGTGGTCTGATTATTCTCTGTTTAATATCTAATATCCACTTATAAGTGAGTACATATCATTTTTATCTTTCTGAATCTGGGTTACCTCACTTAAGATTTTTTTTTCCAGTTCCATCTATTTGTCTGCAGATTTCATAATGTCATTGTTTTTTACAGCTGAGTACTCCACTGTGTAAATGTACCACATTTTCTTTATCCATTATTCAGTTGAGGGGCATCTAGGTTGTTTCCAGATTCTGACTATTATGACTAATGCTGCTATGAATATTGTTGTGCAAGTGTCCTTGTGGTATGATCCTTTGGGTAGATGCCCAAGAGTGATATCACCGGGTCTTGAGGTAGATAGATTCCCAATTTTCTGCGAAACCACCATACTAATTTTCAGAGTGGCTGTGCAAGTTTTCACTCCCCCCAGCAGTAGAGGAGTGTTCCCCTGGCTCCCCATCCTTTCCAATATAAGCTGTCCTCAGTATTTTTGATCTTAGCCATTCTGACGAGAGATGGTATCTCAGAGTCGTTTAGATTTTCATTTCCCTGATGATTAAGGATGTTGAGTAATTCCGTGTCTTTCAGACATTTGAGTTTCTTCTGTTGAGAATTCTCTGTTTAGTTTTCCACTTCGCTTTTTTTAAAAAAATATTTATTTATTATGTATACAACATTCTGCCTCCATGTATGCCCGCATGCCAGAAGAGGGCACCAGACCTCTTTACAGATGATTGTGAGCTACCATGTGGTTGCTGGGAATTGAACTCAGGACCTTTGGAAGAGCAGGCAGTGCTCTTAACCTCTGAGCCATCTCTCCAGCCCCTCCACTTTGCTTTTTAAATTGGATTATTTAGTATTTCGTTTTATAGTTTCTTGAGTTCTTTATATATTTTGGAGATCAGCCCTCTGTCTGATGTGGGGTTGGTGAAGATATGGTCCCATTCTGTAGGCTGTTATTTGTCTTATTTACTGTGTTCTTTGCCTTAAAGAAAGTTTTCCGTTTCAGGAGGTCCCATTTATTGATTGTTGCTCTCAGTGTCTGTGCTACTGAGGTTATATTTAGGAAGTGGTATCCTGTGCCAATGTGTTCACGGTTATTTTCCACTTTCTCTTCTATTAGGTTCAGTTAAGTGACTTTATGCTAAGGTCCTTGATCCACTTGGACTTGAGTTTTGTACATGGCAATAGATAAGAACCTATTTGCAATCTTCTAAATGTTGACATCCAGTTATGCCAGAACCATTTTTAAAAGATGCTTTCATTTTTTTCCATTGTACCATTTTGGCTTCTTTTTCAAAAATCAAGTGTTCATATGTGCATGGATTAATGTCAGGGTCTTCAATTTGATTTCATTGATCCATGTGTCTGTTTTTATGCCAATACCAAGCTGTTTTTATTACTATAGCATTATAGTAGATCTTGAGACCAGGGGTAGTGATGCTTCTAGAAGTTCCTTTATTGTACAGGATTGTTTTATTTCCATAGGAAGTTGATGAAGTTCTTTCAAGATCTGTGAAGAATTGTGTTGATATTATGATGGGGGATTGCGTTGACTCTGTAGATTGCTTTTGGTAAGATTGCCATTTGATTCTACCTATCCAAGAGAATGGGAGATCTTTCCATTTTCTGATGTCTTCTTCAATTTCTTTCTTTAGAGACATAAAGTGCTTGTCATACAGATCTTTCACTTGTTTGGTTAGAGTTACCCTCAAGATATTTTATATTTGTGGCTATTCTAAAGGGTGATGTTCCTCTGATTTCTTTATTGTCCTGTTTATCATTTGTGTACAGGAGGGCTACTGATTTTTTTAGTTAATCTTGTATCTTACTACATTATTGAAGGTGTTTACCAGCTGTATGAGTTTCCAGGTAGAGTTTTTGGGGTCATTTATGTATACTATCATATCATCTGTGAAAGTGATAGTTTGACTTCTTTCTTTCTGATTTGTATCCCCCTTGAGCTCCTTTTGTTGTCTTACTGCTCTAGCTAGACTTTTGAGTACAATATTGAATAGATATGGAGAGAATGGACAACCTTGTCTTGTTCCTGATTTTAGTGAAATTGCTTTGAGTCTCTCTCCATTTAATTTGATGTTGGCTGTTGGCTTGCTGTAAATTGCTTTTATTATGTTTAAATATGTTCTTCATATCCCTGATCTCTCCAAGACCTTTATCATGAAGGGGTATTAGATTTTGTTGGAGGATTTTTCCATATCTAATAGATGATCATGTGTTTTTTTTCTTTCAGTTTGTTTATATGGTGGATTACATTGACATATTTCCATATGCAGAACCAACCCTGAATCTCTGGGATGAAGCCTACTTGGTCATGGTGGATGATTATTTTGATGTGTTCTTGCATTCGGTTTGCCAGTATTTTACCGAGTATTTTATCATCAATGTTCATGAGGGAGATTGATCTGTAGTTCTCTATATTTGTTGCATCTTTGTGTGTTTTGGGTATCAGGGTAACCTTAAAAGGAGTTTGGCAATGTTCCTTCTATTTCTATTATGTGGAACAGCTTGAGGAGTATTGGTATTAGCTCTTGTTTGAAGTTCTGGTAGTGCTGAAACCATCTGATGCTGGGCTTTTTTTTTGGATTGGGAGACTTTTAATGACTGCTTCTATTTCTTTAGGGGTTATAGGTCTATTTAAATTGTTTATCTGGTCTTGATTTAATTTTGGATTGTGATAGCTATCCAGAAAATTGTCCATTTCTTTTAAATTTTCCAATTTAGTGGAGTACAGGTTTTTGAAGTATGATCTAATGATTTCCTGGATTTCCTCAATGTCTGTTGTTATGTCTCCCTTTTCATTTCTGATTTTTGTTAATTTGGATGTTCTCTCTGCCTTTTGGTTAGTTTGGATAAGGGGTTGTTTATCTTGTTAATTTTCTTGAAGAACCAACTCTTTGTTTCATTGATTTCTTTTATTGTTCTCTTTGTTTATATTTTGTTGATTTTAGCCCTCAATTTGATTATTTCCTGGTGTCTACTCTTTCTGGATGAGTTTGTTTATTTTTTCTAAAGCTTTCAGGTGTTCTGTTAATTCACTAGTATGGGATTTCTCCAATTTCTTTTATGTAAGCATTTAGTACTATGAACTTTCCTCTTAGTACTGTTTTCATAGTGTCCTATAGATTTGGGTATGCTGTACATTCATTTTCTATGAAATCTAGAAAGTCTTTAATTTCTTCCTTATTTCTTCCTTGACCCAGGGATATCAATTGGGTTATTCAGCTTTTCAGTTTCCATGAATATACATACTATACTTTACATATAGTATACATATATACTATAGTGTAGGCTTTCTGGAATTTGTGTTGTTGAATTCTCACTTTAAGCCATGGTGATCTGATAAGAAACAGGGGGTTATTCCAATTTTTTGGTATCTGTTGAGGTTTGCTTTGTTACTGAGTATGTGGTTAATTTTAGAGAAGGTTCCATGAGGTGGTGAGAAGAAAGTATATTCTTTTATGTTTGGATGGAACATTCTATAGATGTCTGTTAAGTCCATTTGAGCCATAACATCTGTTAGTTCCCTTATTTCTCTGGCTGTCTGGGAGACCTGTCTAGTGTGAGAGTGGAGTGTTAAAGTCTTCCACTATTAGTGTGTGGGGTTTGATATGTGATTGGAGCTTTAGTAGTGTTTCTTTTACATGTGGGTGTATTTGGGGTGTAGATGTTCAGAATTGATGTTTCATCTTGATGGATTCTTTCTGCTGTGAATATGAAATGGCCTTCTCTATCTCTTTTGATTACTTTTAGTTTGAAATATATTTTGTTAGATATCAGGATAGCTACACTGGCTTATTTCTTAGGTCCATTTGATTAGAATGATTAGAATTAGAATCTTACTGTGAGGTAAGGTCTGCCTTTGTAGTCTGTGTCTTTTTTTAAAAAAAGATTTATTTATTATGTATACAGTGTTCTGTCTGCATGTATACCACCAGACCAGAAGAGGGCACTAGATCTCATTATAGATGGTTGTGAGCCACCATGTGGTTGCTGGGAATCGAACTCAGGACCTCTGGAAAAGCAGGCAGTGCTCTTAACCTCTGAGCCATCTCTCCAGCACTCGTCTGTGTCTTTTTGAATTGAGTCCATGTGTTTTAAGGGATATTAATGACCAGCGATTTCTAGTCTTTTTTGTTTTGTTGTTGTTGGTATTGTGTGTGTATTTCACTTCTTTTGGGTTTGCTGGTGTGGGATTATCTATTGTCTGTGTTTTTAAGGATGTAGTTAATTTCCTTTGGTTGAAGTTTTCCTTCTAGTACGTTCTATAAGGCTGGATTTGTAGATAGATATTGTTTAAATTTGGTGTTGTCTTGGAATATCTTGTTATTGCCATTTATGGTGATTGAAAGCTTTGCTGGATATAGTAGTCTGGGCTGGCATCTATAGTCTCTTAGTGTCTGCACAATGCCTGTCTATGACCTTCTTTCTTTCATTGTTTCGATTGAGAAGTTGGGTGTAATTCTGCTTTATGTGTTACTTGGCCTTTTTCCTTTGCAGCTGTTAATATTCTTTCTTTGTTCTGTATGTTTAGTGTGTGATTATTATGCAGCGAGGGGCCTTTTTTTGTTTTGGTTTAGTCTATTTGGTGTTCTGTAAGCTTCCTGTACTTTCACAGGCATTTCCTTCTTTAGATTGGAAAAGTTTTCTTCTATGATTTTGTTGAATATATTTTCTGTGCCTTTGAACTGGACTTTATTCTTAGATTTGGTCTTTTCACGGTGTCCCATGTTTCCGGATATTTTGTGTTAAGAATTTGTTGGATTTAACATTTTGTTTGACTGATGAATCTATTTCTTCTATTGTATTTTCAACATTTAGGTTTCTGTTTTTCATCTCTTGTATTCTGTTGTTTATGCTTCAATCTGTAGTCCCTGATCATTTACCCAGATTTTCCATTTCCAAAATTCCCTTGGTTTGTGTTTTCTTTATTGCCTCTATTTCAGTTTTTCAGTCTTGAATCGTTTCCTTCATCTGTCCGATTGCTTTTCTTGGTTTTCTTTAAGGGATTTGTAGATTTCTTCCATTTTTTATTTGTCTTTTTTTTTTGAGACAGGATTTCTCTGTAGCTTTGGAGCCTGTCCTGGAACTAGCTCTTGTAGACCAGGCTGGCCTCGAAATCACAGAGATCCTCCTGCCTCTGCCTTCTGAGTGCTGGGATTAAAGGCGTGCGCCACCACTGCCTGGCCCCAGAGGGATTTCCTAAAACAGTTTCTGGAAGCCACAGTGGCCAGGCTCAGGACCACCGTCGCCTCCCTCTCTGACACTTCTGGGCTGCTGCAGTGCGCTCTCTCTCTCTCTCTCTCTCTCTCTCTCTCTCTCTCTCTCCCCCTCTCTCTCTCCCTCTCTCTCTCTCACTCTCCAGCTGCTTTTTACTCACTATTTTGTTTTTGGTATCATTAACTTTGAATAGACATGATCTCATATGGATTCTCCCACCATTTTATACCTGAGTTCAGTCTCTAAGAGACACACAATTCAAAGAGGGCCAGACATGGTGGTGCTCTCCCATAACTCAGGAGATAGAGGCAGGAGGATGGCAAGGCCAAAGTCTTCCAGGGCTATAGAGTGAGATTTTGCTTGAAAAGAAAGAAAAAGAAGGAAGGTTTAAAAGAGAAATAGTCAGTTTCCCAGAAAGGAAAAGATACTTGTCAGTCATGTTTAGAGTGAAACCTTGCTCTTTTTCAGCTGTGAAATGGACACTCAAGAAGCCTGTGGCCTACAGGGGCCCAATTAGCAAGTAATCCCCGAACTCCTGTTTGTTCAGAAGAGGACAGAGCCCATGCAGTTCCCCTGGGAAATGTGGGCTAGGAGCTGAGAAAGGTGTTTATCACCTTGGGAAGGGCATTGGGGCAGTGCAATTTCCTTTCAGGCATGAGATGCTGAGTTTCAGTCCAGCACCGGGTGGAGGGTGGGGGATGGGATGTGGGGTGGAGGGTGGGTGGGTGGGGTGGGGTGGAGGGTGGGGGATGGGAGGTGGGGGAGGAGGGTGGAGGATGGGATGTGGGGTGGAGGATGGGATGTGGGGTGGAGGGTGGGTGGGGTTTGGTGGAGGGTGGGGGATGGGAGGTGGGGGTGGAGGGTGGGGGATGGGAGGTGGGGTGGAGGGTGGGTGGGGTGGGATGTGGGGTGGACGGTGGGTGGGGTGGGGTGGAGTGTGGGGTGGAGCTACAGTGGTGGAAGCCTCAGAAGCAGAGAAAAAGTTACTAAAGGAGGAAGTTGATGATGCCAGGCCTGGGGACAACTTGGAAGACCGAGGCAGGAGATTCACAGATTCAAACCTACACAGGCTGCTGAACTAACTCAAGGGACTTTGTGAAGCTGTGACAGAAGAGGAGGGGGAGGAGGGGAGAGATAGAACGCGTGGAGTCGGACTTTGAGATCACGAAGAAGGTTCAGAGCTGCCTGGCTCCAGGTCCTGCTGGAAATGCATTCAGATGGACTGGCAGGCTGGTTTTGTCAGGGGTCACATGTGGGGTGTCTAAACTCACACTAACAGGAAGGAGGAAAGTCTACCTAGTGCTCAAGTCGAGGCTGTGGAGGCTGAAATACTAGGGAAGCCAGGCTTAGATGGCTCTGTAGGCGAGCTGACCACCCAGCCAGGATGTGGGCAGAGAGATCTACCCTTCCTCTGTAGTGAACAAGAGGTGATGGCCTCTCTGTGCTGTGTGACAGTCGGTACTTGTACAGGACCATGATCCCCTCTGAGAAGCATCACCGACACCTAATGTCTTACCTGCTTCCTATTTGCTTGTTCTTAGAAAGTTAAGAGGCCATGACAAATGGTAAAAGTTAACTTCAAAGCAATTTTGAATTTACCCTTTGTCTGGGATGCTGTGAATTTTTGTTACAGATTAAGAATTCATCTATCTTTTATAAAAAGTCTATCACTTGAAATGTAAAGTGTAAATTGTAACACAAATTATCATGTTATTTATTATTAAATATCATTATACCAGTAATAAGTATTAGAAAACTCTCCAAAAAGTCCAAGGTAAATGTCTCCATTTTTTTTTTCATATGCTTTCTTCTGGGTTGGGACCCACAGAGGGGCATTCTGGATTTAAGCAATTATGACATTTGCTACTTTATAGGGAATGAGCAGAGATGTAAATTTACATAAAAATTCAGTGTGCTCCAGGTATCCTGCACCAGGCACAGCTGACAATCCATAGCAGTCGTGCGGGGCTTGGTACACGGATGAGAGCGCAGCCGCAGTGGACAATAACATGGCGTTCCTGCAGAGTGCCGGCCGCACCTTCAAGCCATCCCATCTCTAGTTCCCACTCTCTCCACCACACGCGCACCACTCTGCTCCTCCACCTTTCCCACCTCACCATTGCATATTTGGCTTATTTGTTCCTGGAAGGAGTATTGCAAATTACAGTATGCCCCGCAGTATATAGTTTTTTTTTTCCCAAACATCTCCTGCTCTTGGTGCCGGCTGCCCTGGACAACAGCAGGATATCCGAGACGATGCGTAGTGATGGTCGAGCATTTATGGTGCTTCAGAAACCAGAAACCTTGAGCCAGACCAATGACTAGTTTGCAATGAGTATTTTCATGTAAAAGCTGTTTGAACCAAAAAAAAGAATACCCAACAGTTTGCAATGCCACTTCCACGAACAAACGTGCGATGGAGAAGTGGGAGAGACGGAGGAGCAGCGCGGCAAGCGTGCACTGGAGAGAGTGTGACTGGAGACGGGGTCCAGTGGCGGGTGTGGGGCAAGGCTGCGGTGGACAGGCAGGGGTCGCTGATGGGTATGACTGTCAGGGCAGTGCGGCAGCCTCTACCCCTGAACACACTGCCCAGTTGTGTGATCTCCCTGGCTCGGAGCAACAGCAGGACGTCCCAGATGGAGCATGGTTCGTTGTCTGGATTGGACCCAAGGCATGTGGAGGGCCAGGTTCTGTGCTGCCGCTGAGGGTCATGCTGATGTCCGTGGTTCCTTGGGGCCGGGGCTGTGTGGATGTCCACGGCCCGTGTTACCACTGAAGGCCATTGGTTGTCCGTGGTCTGTGCTGCCACCTAAAGCCATGTTGATGCTGAGGTCTCTGGTCTGTGCTGACGCCAGAGGCCATGCGGAAGTCGATCTGCGGTAGCTGACTGTGGAGGACAGTGAAGCTTCTTTTGCAGAGGTATTGATGACTGCAGACTCAGTTGAGAATGAGAGACAGAAACTTCTGGGACAACCTCTCCCTACCCCCATTCCCGAAAGTAACAGTCTAGACAGGAAGCCATTGGCGAGAGCTCCTAAAAACCACGACAGGGATGCTGAAGTGTAGCAAGTGTAGCCTTACGCGGCTGACGGCTTCTGGTAGGAGAGGGGTGGGGAAGGACTCAGTTTTATTTAAGGGGCTGGCCACTGAAAGTCTGACCATACCCCAGTGAGCATACAGGCAACACAAATTGGACTTGGATTGTTTATTTTTCTGTTCTTCTTTCTCTTGAGGGAGGTCCCAGGAATGAGGGGTGGACCTGGGAGAACTGGGAAGTCAGTGTGGTGGAGGGCATTGTATGAAATGCCTAAATAATAAAAATACTATGTTGGGAAAAAACTCAAGTGTGTTCTTAATGTGCCATTACAATGGGTTCATGGCTTCTTCTTTGTAGTTACTATAATATTTGTGTGAGAGGCGAACCCTTAACAGGGCATCTGGCTAAAGAATGGCTTTGTTAAAGTAACATGTTGGCTTTATGCGCATTCATGGGTACAATGTGGTGACATCTTTAACTTTTCAAATGAACCTCTAAAGAACATCAAGCAGTTGCTAAGGGAGAACCCGGATTGCCATGGATGATGGATCATCACTTGAGTTAATCGTATATCTGCTGTATGGATTCATCTTATGTGAAGACGTAGTGGGAATATTCTATAAGAGGAAAACCAAGAGAAGGGAAGATCAGTAGATTTATTTCAAAAAACAGGTTGCAGACAGGCTTGACCTGCGAGGCCCCAGAATGCCAGCCCCTGCTCCAGAGCTGAGAATGTATTTTACATTGTAAAGTGATTACAAAGAACCAAGTACTGTGGACCACGGTTGTAAGCCCAGGACTTGAGAGGAAAGTAAGTTAAAAGCCAGCCAGGGTTACATGGTGAGAGGTGCGGTCTCTTTAATATTAAAGGTGGGGAGGAGCAACAAAGAAAGAGAAGGAAGAGTGAGGGTGAGAAGGTGGGATGAAGGAAGGAAAGGAAGAAAGAGATTGAGAAAGGTCAAAGGAATAGTATACAAAGACCTGAGAACTCGGCAGATATGTATTGTTCATGTTAGGACATAATTGCTCATGTGTTTGTAACAAAACGGTGTGGCCCCAGACTAAATGTTTGCCATTTCACAGAGCGTGCCTATCAGCCTCCAGCCTGGAGCAGATGTTCTCAGTTTCAGAACTGTTTGGAAATATTGCTTTAATTGTTCTGTGGAGAGTCTGGATATATGATATTCCCATCCTCCATCCCATAATCGGCAGCCAATGCAGCGTCTCTCTTAGCCCAGGCTGGCCTAAAACTTGGTATGGCGGTTGAGGATGATCTCTTCAATATCTAGTTTTCTGTAGTGCCGGGAATTGGACCCGGAGTTTCTCACGTGCTGGGCAAACACTCTGCCAACTGTGACGCAAATTCAGCCCCAACTGATACAGTTCTTTTGGGGTAACAGAGCTTGGGACCTGTCTCTAACTGTGAGACCCAAAGTTTTGCTCCCCTTTCAGTGGCTGTGTGTTCTGGGAGAAGGGATGCTGAGTCCTAAATCCTTACCTGACAAGCAGGTTGAAGACGGGGAGAGGTGAAGGGGAAGCCTAGCCAATCACCTTGTTTTGTAAGGCGTGTCCCCCTTAGGCTAAAGGCGTGTCCCCCTTAGGCTAATATTGACATAAAATCTTGCGGGCCTGCAGCCCGACTGCTCTTTGTTTTCCTGTGTTCCTCGCTGGAACCTTGGATTTGTAAGTTCCCTTTCCTTTCCTTTATTAAAACTGAACTATATATATTAAAGCTAGTCTGGTGAATCATAACTGCTGACCAACCACGCACCTTCAGAGAGGAGGTTTGGTGAGGGAGGGGCCACTACCTCTTGAAAATGGATGAGCGCTTTGTAGATCATTTTGCTGGCTTATGTGGAGACAGATCCCTCGGCATCCGCAGAGCCCAAACCCGAGTGCCATTGAGGGACTCCTTTTGTTAACTGTCAGGAATCTTCTGCTTGCACAGCCCAGGGCAGACTATGGTGATAGTAACAATAGCTTTGAGTTGGGTTTTGGTCTTTACGATCTTCATTTCTTAAACAAAATGTAAACACCATAAATACATAAAAATGGGTATCAGATTTGTGTATCCAAGACATTTTTATGCCCCTGATTTTTTTTATCTGAATTTAAAAATTCCCCGGAAGTCTTACGTTTTTATTTGGTTAATTTAGCTCTATTTGCAAAAGCCAGTAATTAAAATAAAAATTAAATGTAATGTTTGCTAAAGTAGCTTTTACCAAAACCCAACTCTAAGCATTTTCCTCTAAGGCTTAGAGTCTAAGATTTTCTATGTAAAATGACTGTTTTGTGTTTTTATTTTATTTATTTTAATTTTTAAACCAATCTTTTTTTACATACCTATCCTAGTTCCCTCTCTACCCCTTCGCATCCAATCCCCAGAGAGGGTTCAGCCTCCCATGGGAAGTCAACAAAGTCCGTCACTTAAGGCAGGACCAAGGCCCTCCCCCCTGTGTCTAGGCTGAGCAAGGTATCCTGTCATATGGAATGGACTCCAAAGAGCCAGTTCATGCATTAAGGATAAATACTGGCTCCACTGCTAGTGGCCACACACTGCCCATGCCACACAACTGTCACCCACATCCAGAGGGCCCAATTCAGGCTTATGCTGGTTCCCAAGCTGTCAGTCTGAGGTCAGTGAGCTCCCATTAGCTTGAGTCAGCTGCTTCTGTGGGTATCCCCATATGGTCTTGACCCCTTTGCTAATAATATCGCTCCTCCCTCTCTATGACTGGACTCCAGGAGTTTGGCCCAGTGCTTAGCTGTGGATCTCTACATCTGCTTCCATCAGTTACTGGATGAAGGTTCTATGACGACAATTAATGTAGTCATCGATCTGATTACAGGGAAGGGCAGTTAAAGCATGCTCTCCTCATTGCTTAGATTCTTAGCTGGGGTCATCCTTGTGGTTTCCTGGGAGTTTCCCTAGTGCCTGGTTTCTCACTAACCCCACAATGGCTCCATCTTTCAAGGTATCTCTTTTTTTACTCTCCCATTCTGTTCTTTAACCAATTCAATCTTTATGATCCCTCATGTCCTCCTTTCCACTCCCCTACCACCCTCCCCTGGCACTGCCAATTCACTAAAGAGATCTTGTCTACTTCCCCTTGTGGGGGGCGGGGATCCATGCATGTCTCTCTTAGGGTTCTTTTTGTTTCCTGTCTTCTCTGGGGGTGTGGACTCTAGGCTCATTATTCTTTGCTTTATGTCTAATATTGTGTTTGTCTTTCTGTGAATCTTACCTCACTCAAGATGGTTTTTTTTCCCATCCATTTGCCTGCAAATTTCAAGATGTCATTGTTTTTTACTGCTGAGTAGTACTCCATTGTGTAAATGTATCACATTATCTTTATCCATTCTTTGGTTGAGGGTTGTTTCCAGGTTCTGGCTTGTTCCTAGGTTCCTAGGTTGTTTCCAGGTTCTGGCTATTACAAATAATGCTGCTGTGAACACAGTTGAGCAAATGTCTTTGGGGTATAGGTTTGCATCCTTTGCGTATATGCCCAAGAGTGATATTGATGAGTCTTGAGGTAGATTGATTGCTAATTTTTTGAAAAACCGCTATACTGATTTCCAAAATGGCTTGTTTTGTTCTTAAAAGGGAATGTGCAATGGAATTCTACTAGAATTTGAAAACTGACCGCTAGAGGGAGCCAGACTATTATTAAAGAAGTTAAACTGCCATTCTGTATAGGTCGTTGGCTCTGCATGAAAACTGTAATGAAAATTGAAAAACCATTTTTTTCCACCTCACAGGAATTTTGTTACCTTGAAAAAATACATAATAAGCTTGTCCACTATCTGGAAAGGTGACAAACACATCCTTTCAGCGAAGAACCGTTTGTGCTGAATCTTGGAATTGGAGGCTGGGGTCGGCAGGAAGGTAACATCTGATAGTGAACTTGAAGCCGGATTGCATAGCACACTGGACTTAAAGTTATAAACAAGAACGAGATCTGAGCAGCGATTTACTGAATCTGTGAGGAAAACAGTATGGGGATTCTCCAACGTGAGTCTCCTTGACTCACCGGGTGTCATCCCCTCCTGTCCATCCACGAGCTATGGATAGATCTTTTGTAGAAAGGAAAAATTACAACCTCCTGGGATGCCCCCTCCAGTCCTGGGAGTCCCTCTCGGGCCGGCTTGGTGTAAATGTCTATGTTACTTTAATTTTTTTCAAAATGAAATTATCTCAATTTTCCTGATGCTTCGACCCTTTAATGCAGTTTCCCACGCTGTGGTGACCCCCAAACTACAAAATTATTTTCATTGCTACTTCATGACTGTAATTTTGCTACTGTTATAAATCAGAATGTAAATATCTAATATACAGGATACTAACTGATGATAAGCAACCCCTGTGACAGGGTCATGTGACCATCAATGGATCATGACCCACAGGTTGAGAATAGGTGATTTATCAGTTTTGGAGACAGACCCAGGCTGGCTTGGAACTCCTTATGTAGACTAGGCTGCTCTTGCAATTGCTGTGATCTGCCTGCTTCTGCCGTTTAAGTATTAGGGTTATAGATGTGTGCCTCCATACCTGGAAGATTTAGTTTAAAATTTTGCTATTTAAGTAAGATGTGGTGACACATTTCCTGCAATCTCAGCACTTGGGAAGTGGAGGCAGGAGGATTAGGAAGGAGTTCAAGGTTATCTTCAGTACCACAGGAGCTTGAGGCCAGCTCTGTCAGTAACAAAATGGTCAGTCAAGGAGCAAGGTGCTGGAGAATAGAGCACTGTGGTCTCCCCGGGGCTGCATCTTTCCTATGGGGTGAAGATGTTCTCCTCGGTGCTGCATCTTCCTGTGGGATGAAGACGTTCTCCTCGGTGCTGCATCTTCCCGTGGGATGAAAATGTCCTCCCTGGGGCTGCATTTTCCTGTGGGATGAAGATGTCCTCCCCAGGGCTGCATCTTCCTGTGGGATGAAGACATGTTCCCTGATGCCCCATCTTTCCGATGGGATAAAGACATTCTGTATTATGATGAGAATGCCCTATTTGTCAGAAAAGGGCTTCTTGTACTTGGGGGCATGAGGCACATGTGGGCATTTCTGAAACACACTTAGAGAGGGTGAAAATGTGACATATTAGGAAATTTGTGGATGGCGTATCTTCCATATGGCAAGTCCTGTCTGCCAAGCACACATTCTTTTTGCTCAGTACAGTCCTATAGGATCAATCCCCCTTACCTCTTTTTTTTTTTTTTGGAGGCGTTAGGCTCTTTGAGTATTTAAGTGAGTCTGGCAAGGTTGGAGTTTATTTCCAGGAAGGTTTACTCTTCTAGTGCTAATTGTCTTGAAAGGCTGTACTCACACAAGTTTAGTGGCCCTGATGTATGACACAGAGTCGCCGACGTGTTTTGAGAGTATTGATAACCAAAACTAAAATAAGATAAAATAAAATGCTGCATCTACCAGTTCAGACGTGAGAATAAGCAGGGATTTGAATATGGTCGCTGGGCATGCCAGCTCAAATTTGGTGGTAGTTGGTTCAAGTGGAGACAAAATCTTTGGCTAAGGGAGTTCACAAGGATATTGAAGGGACATGCGCTGGCCACAATAGCATACTGTTGTCCATGGTTTTTCGGCACGGGCAGGAGGGTATGGAAGTTAGGAGTGATGGGGAGCTGCCTATGATGATGCTAACAGCCCTTAGGTGGCTAGCTGCCGTTCTTTACCACCTGCCATTTTAGCATGAAGAATTTGGAAATTATGGGAAATGGTATATATTCCTTTAGAGATTTATTAAAATGTGAATCCAATTGTTTTGGTTGTTGTGGTTGTTTTTATTTTCTCTAAATACTTTATTTAAAAATGTTACCCTTTCAGGAGAAGGGGATGTGTGTATTTTGAGTGTCTACTAGATCTACCATTAAGATGGCAGTGCAGAGGCCGGAGGAGGGAGAGTGTAGGCCCTTGAAACACTGCAGCTTGGAAATGTGATGGTGTACAGCAGCTGCAGCAGGAGGAGGAGGAAGAGAAAGAGCAGGATAGGAGAAGGAGGTGACAGGAAACGAGAAGCAGTGGAGCAGAGGCCAGTAGGAAGAACAGCGCCTTGAGAGTGGAAGGCACCGTGGAGGGCAGCTCTAGAAGACACATCATTTAAAGACACTTTGGCTACTGTTTAGCTGGAGACAGTCTCTTTCGATCTGGGTTTGAATGCTTCTGCATTCCACTAAAATCAAGTCCCTTGCCTACTTTCTGCTCTAAAACCAGCTAACTGCAAGGGTTCAAACTAATTTGGGGGACTCCCAAGCCTCTCTGATTTGACCAGTGTAATTCTAAATCTTGCCGGGTCATTTGGGCTCATATACTAAGAGGCATGTAAAAGGGAGATGAGTGGGTTTGTTACAGGGAGACAGGGGCAGTTCCAGAATGAATTAATTTTCCTTTGCATCTTGAAAGTATGAATTTTCCTTCTGGTCACTTACAGAAGAAAAGATCCTTTAACCTAAAAATTTCACCCAAGGACAGAGATAAAATTAAGTTGAAACCCAAATCACCTGTCCAGTGGCAAGGACAGAATCCTCTGATGAAAGTAGGGATTATGTCAACAGAATGGATCCCTGCCCTGACCCACACTTCTGCAGTTCCTTTAGGTCCCAGTGCTGACAAGCCAGCAGCCACCACTGGCCTACGTTGTCACTTTGCCAGCTAGCTCAGATGCATAAGTTCCACAGACAAAATAAGAACGACACTAAAATTCAAGGAGCATGTCTGCTCCAAAAGTTACTAGACCCATAGTAAGCAACCCCAAGAAGAGCGGCCCGGAAGAACAGTCTGAAGAATTGAAGAAGAATTCAGAAGGATGATTACAGCCAAGCTCCAACAGCTCAAAGATGACACAAATACATCCCAACAACACAAAGAGATGAACGACAGAGAAAGTCAATGCAAAGCAGAATTCAATGGGGATACAGAATTACTGAAGAAATGCCAAACTTAAAGCTGGAAATGAAAAATCCAAGAAGTCATTAAAAAATCAGTGGAAAACTCCACAAGTGGGATGAATCACACAGAAAACAGCGTGCCAGGGCCTGAAGGCAAGGTAGAGCAATTGGGTTATTCAGTAAAGGTCAATGATAAATTAAAATATTTTCATTCATTTATTTATTTTTTTGTAGCAGGAGTAATGCCCCTGGATCTCACCAACAGCGGCATTCCAGAGACAGCAAATGACCTGAGAACATGAGTGGTACCTTGCTGGAGTCAGACATCTATGTCACCCCTGCAAGGCTCAAGGACCCTTGCAGAAGGGGCAGGAGGTTATGGAAAGACTCTAAAAGCTGGAGGCATGGATGGAATGTTGTGCAGGACCTTCCCCTGAATCTCCAGAATTCAGTTTGGCCTTTTCTCAAAAGATCGTCCTCCTCAGAGTCTCAGAGCCTGGAGCTACAACGTGCCCTTGCTTGGATTTGGAGGCCTCTCACCAGTGTTCAACTTGGGATCATTATTCCTGAAAACAAGTCACAACGGAAGTCCAAGCCCCACCAACATTCCAGCAGCTTGAGATAGAGCCTACTGAAGAAGGAGGCCTTGGCCATTTCTGCTGTGGTGGGCTTGCCCTGCTTGCTGTTCCCAGCTTCCTGGGTGTTGAAATAAATGTTTGTTTTAATAACTGAAATCACAAGCAATATTTTGTAACCCTTTAAATGAAAAACTTCTCACAACTGTGAGTCTTGATGTGCTGATAATAAAATAAAAACACAGTGAAGATTAGGTAGCGTTCCTCATCCAGAATACACACAGGCACACACACATAGGAACACACACATAGGCCTACACACACAAAAAACGACTTCAGACCAGAGAATCACAGTGAAGTAAAAGCAAGTGCTAATGTAGATGGTTCGCAGTGAAATTCATGGACTCCTTTGTTATTATCGTTTCCTCATCTTAAAGAAGAGAATTATTACAGACAGTATGTTACTTTAACTCATTTGGCCTGTTAATAAAAATAACTATAACAGCAGTACCATTCATTCCTTGATTTATAAGATATAATTAATAAAGTTATTAACTAATTTTATTTAACTTATCGCAATTATTAAATACAAAAATGTTGAACTTCCCAACTTTATCTATTCTTTTTACCCACTAGTTCACCAAATACACTTTGGTCCTCTGTTACATAGCACACTTATTCTATCTACTACCTATACTTCTACTCACTCTTAAAGTGTCCGTGTTTTTCTGCCCTGTGTAGAAAGTTTAAAGAAATTGGACTCAAGGCCAATTGAATCATTGCCTCTTTAACTTCAAATAACAATATTTCTGAAATTAGGAGATTGTAAATAGTAGTCATTTTGAAAAATTATATCAGTATCAGATACTCACATTAATAAGCCATTGAAATATCTTATTTCTGCACATTGTGTAAATCTAAGTATTGAATAAAATGACCCATACTTTTTTATCTGAGTCCTGATTTTTCTTTAGCTGAAGATCATATAAATCAATGAAAGAGTTATATTTTGGATATAATTTTATCATTATCATGCTACTTTTACCTACCCAGATTTTCAGATCTTAAATCTATCTAAATATTATTACTAGAATTTTCAAAATCATTTAAAATATACATATGTGGTTTAATATGGGCACCATTGGTTGTGATGCCCACCTACTTTATAAAACCTAAAAGCTACTGTCAATTAAAGCTTAATACATCATGAATTATAAGTAGCATTCTAATGCAGAGTTGTCAGAGTATACAAAGAGTGTCATGAGCCAGGTACAGTGTGCTCTCCTGCAGTCCAGGTACCAGTTGTCTAAAGTAGGAGGGTTGCATGTTTAGAGCTCCTGAGGGACATGGTGAATTCATGACCAGCCCGAGCTCTGTAGCAAGACCATGTCTCAAAACAAAACATCTCAACACTGAGCACTTTTGTGGTAAATGCTTTGCATATGTTCTTGTTGAATTGTTCCACTTTGCCCTGTGAGGTAAGGATGTTTTGATCCCCACTTTATGATTGAGATATTCGGTGTGGAGTCTAAATAATGGATAGCAACAGAGTTGAAAGTAGGATTCGAATCCAAGTTGAGTTAACTCCTAATTCCGAAAGGTTGCTTTGGTCAAGTGTACTAGGTAGTTTTATGTCAATTTGACACAAGCTAAAGTCACGTGAATGGAGGCAACCTCAGTTGAGAAAATGCTTCATTAAGATCAGGCTGTAGGCATGTGTATAGGGCATTTTATTAATTAGTGATTTATGGAGGAGGGCCCAGCCTATTGTGGGTGGTACCATCCCTGGGCTCTTGGTCCTAGGTTCTTTAAGAAAGCAGGCTGAGCAAGAGATGAGGAGCAGCACCTCCATGGCCTCTACATTAACTCCTGCCTCTAGGTTCCTGCCCTGCTTGAGTTCCTGCCCTCACTGCTTTTGACGATGAACTTTCATATGAAACTATAGGTGAAATAAACTCTGTCCTCCACAAGTTGCTTTGGTCATGGTGTTTCATCACAGCATTGGAAACCCTAAGATAAATTGGTACCAGCATAGTAGAGTACTGTTGTGATAGACCTGACCATATTTTTGGGAGAATTGTGGAAGGGCTTCAGAACATTGTGCAAGAAAAGCCATTAAGTGCTCGGTGCTTGGTGAGCCATTCTGCAGGAGACTGGAAGACAAGAATGTTGAGCGCAATGCAGAAGACAGAGGCCAGCTTGTGGGGTTTCAGAGGGAAGTTTAAGACTCTATCAGGGCCTTTTGTTATTTTCCTCCCCACGTTGCTTTGTTCATGGTACTTCATCACAGCAACGGAAACCTGACTAAGATATCGGGCATGCAGTTCAGTGATGGTATCCTTGACTCCCATGCAGGAAAGCATATGCTGCCTTCCCAACACTGCAAGAAGAAAAAAATCTCTGAATCAGAAGCTGTAAATTAATGAAACGTGTGGTAAGAGCTGATAAATATTGTTCATATGTCAGAAGAAAATTACTTACATGCTAATAATGCTTACAGCTACATGAATAAGTGTGTGCTTTTTACTTAGTCTTGTATAAATTCTTTAAAAAATCCTCATTTTCACAGAACTCTTTTGTATTATGCTTGTGCACATGGCCATCCTGAGGAAGTAACCCTCCTAATAGTATGGAAATATGACATTGACCTCCGTGACAGAGACAAGAGCATGGCCCTAATTAAGGTAGATGGTAGCCAATAGTGTCAGTATGACATTAATTTGCTGTAAATGCTGAGAAGAAACATAATTTTTATCTCAACTAAATGCAAATAATTAGTGAGATCCTTGGGATGCTTGTCTTGAATTTCTCATCTTTCCAATCTATTTCTTGATGTAATATGCACAGGCTTCACAATATGAGCATGAAGAATGCATGGTCATTTTATTAGAATGTGACACCAATCCAAATGCTATGCACAACTGCTGAGCATGAAGAATGCATGGCCATTTTATTAGAACGCAGCACCAATCCAAATGCTGTGAATGACCGCACTATGGTGTTTGGAGTAAGAGCACCTCAATGAGAGCAAAACTGCTGGCATACCATGCCAACATCAGTATAAAGAACAAGGAAGAGACCACACAGCTTTGATTTCCAGATTATTTGGACTGGATTTGCTTTACAAGGACTTATTTGCATATACATAATTTGATTCACCAAATCTAATAAGGCCTGCACATGGTTATGTAAAAATATATCATTGAGATTCGGAAACAACTATGCCATAAGAATCTCTGAAAAGATAAGTTTAATATATGAATTTTCAGAGCTCAGAAAATTAATACATATCTAAATGTAATACATATCTAGATGGGAATGCCTTCCTTCCCAATGACATTGCACTTTTTCCTTTGGTTACGTGGTTACTTGCTGATGAATGTAATAAAGAGAATTACTGGCAACATCAGCCTGGCAGTTATAAATATATAATCACAGAATTCATACGAATGGTGATGGGACCCCTCTTGTTGGTTTGTTCCTTGGTTTATGAGACAGGATCTCATACAGTCCACATTGGGCTTGAACTTTTTATGTAGATGAGGATGACACTGAACTTCCTGCCTTCATCTCTGAAATGCTGGGCTTATGGACATTTGCCATCATGCATCTTTGTGTGTTTCCATAACCCCAGAACTGTCTCTACCTCCCAAATGCTGAGGCTAACTGCATGCTCTACTGCACCCAGTTAGGTTGGTGTTTTTCACTGTGTTACAATGACCCACATGGGTGATTATCAGATTTTGTACTGAAAAACAATTATTTTTTTCTCATTTATATTTTGCCTAAAATTAAAAGTAATTTTAGAAAGTAACTAAAAAGGAAGTGGCTTTAAAAATAAATTTTTGAAAGATATGTATATCAAATGACTATGAAAGATCTTACAGATGAGATATTGTTCTTCTTGGGATTGGAAAAAAATCCCACAGACCTCTTACTAACAAGGCACCAAAGTTCATTTGGAGTCCATGCTGTCTGATTTACAACTTTGTCCTTACTGAATCATTTGGAGCAGAGTGTTTGCTATGAGTTTCTGTTCCTATAAGCAGAAAGAGTCTACAAAGTTCTTCCACAAACTGCTGAAAACTTAGATGTTTCTGGAATGCTGTCAGTGCTGAGACACTGAGTGTTGCCACAAAAGTGTGTGTAAGATTATGCGTATGTCATGATATCTCTTCCATACTGGACCTGTCCTGCTCAGGTTTATTTTTCACTAAAAGATGACGTTTATGTGAGGCATGGTAATTCTGGGAAAGTAAATATTCCTTAGAATGTGGAGGGTTAAGCCCTGCCCTAGAGATGCAGTTTAACTCATCACTCAAGGAAGCAGTGTGAACTTGTACTACCGTGATTTAATGTTTGGGCCAGTAGAGGTAAAAGGCACAACTCCCATCCTCAAGAAGTGTTGGTTTAGCTGGGTGTGGAGGCCCAAAAATGTGGGACCATTTCCACCTTGTCTGATGGCCAGAGAGTTTGGAGGTTGTTCAAAATGTTAAATAAGCATAGTTGCACATCCCAACTCAGGATGTGATTGCTTGGTTCTTTTAATATTAAAACAGCTCATTTTAATATTAAATAGTAAAGTAGGTAAACGTTATCCTGACAGGTAGTCAGGATATGCAAATGCACTTCTGTTCTTTCTTTTGTAACTATGAGGTCACCAGGGGAGAGGTGGCCTTCAGGATGTGTGACCTAGAGCAGCTTCACTACCTAGACAACAGAATGCTAATGATTTGCTGTCTCAGAGTGTTAAAGCGATTGACTGTGTGAGTTATCCTTTGTATCATGTTAATAAAGTCTTTTGTAAAAAATAAAAAAATAAAGTCTTTTGTAACCTTCTCCTCCCCCCCCATTTACATTGGGTATAAAAGCCGTTAAAAAATAAGCGTGGGTGACTTCAGTCACTGAATGTCCTCTCAATACTTTCTATGGTCTCTGTCCTGTTATTTTTTATACGTCTTAATATTCTTTACTTACGTTTCTAAATCCCCACACCCCTACCCTGGTAAGAAGTATTTTTGTTGAGGTTGGTTCATGACAGCTGGGAGCAATGACGTGCTCTAAAATACCATGGTAAATGCCAGCCAGGGTAAAAGCAAACCTCCAGGAACCAGTTCATGCTTGAGTGGTGTTGGGAGCACGGGGTCTCGGGCACAGCTCCAGGCAGGGAGAGACTTTTCAAAGGAAGAGCAGTATGTGCAAAAGCCCTGCCGAGCGAACAGGTTGAGGCTGCCGTTCACTGAACCTACAGTAGATGCTGAGCTTCACTGTGTCTTCCATGTGATTTCCGGGTATTCTGAGAACTATGAATTTCTGAGAATCGTAAGTTGTGGGTTTTCCCCCATAGGATGACTTTACACCACTTTTATTGGCTTGAATAGAAAACAATGAGAATCTGATGGAAATTTTGGTAAGCCAGAGAGCAACTCAGGATGTGATTGCTTGGTTCTTTTAATATTAAAACAGCTCATTTTAATATTAAATAGTAAAGTAGGTAAACGTTATCCTGAAAATGAACATATTAACCATTTTTAAATATTAGCTTCTTATATATACTTCCTTTAAAAATGCTATACTAAGTGAAAGTACATTTTGAAAATTTTTTTCTCTTCAATGACTGTTTTCTTCAAAGTCTTTTCTTTATCTGGGTTTTCTTTATTCTGGTCAGCCTGAGCTACAGAGTGGGTGCTAGGACAGCCTTTTAGTCCCAAGAGTTAGTGCAGCAACTCACAGAAGCTGCAGGAAGTGAAGAGAGGAGACAAGGTCCCTCACAGAGGTGCAATTGAAAGGACTGTGGCAAGGGGGTTGCATGCCCATAAAGGAAATAGCCGTGTAACGTGAAACTGTCAATTCCAACACTTGTGTGAATCCACTCAGAAAGGTCTGCTTGAAGTCATTTGAATGATGTAACTTGGTGCTGAGGTGGAGCTCAGTGGCACCGTGCATGCTTTGTGTGTTCGAGGACCGCATACACAAAAGTAGAAATGCATAATTTGTACCTTATCTCAAAATTTGCACAGACACAAAAATGATGGTTATCAAGATATTCACTGTGAACAATTTCAGAAATGTATCTAAAGATTTCAGGGACTCTGTGGTATTCTAAAAAATTGGTCTGTGAGAATAATTATTTTAAAATAAAACCTTTAGACTTGATCTTGAAAATACAAAGCTAAAAATTAAAACAGACCATTAAGCAGGAGAAAGAGGACAGCATCAGCAGACCTCCATTTGCCCCTGGCAGTGCAGGTCTCCTCTCCTCTCCTTTAAGAAGTAGACCTAGTTCACTCAATAGATGCTCTTGATGCTGATGTTGGTGACAAGAATGAAAATTCCTTAAGCCAAGTCATATATGTTGCATTTTATATACATGTTTTTACATATAGACATGAGAGATTACTATTATCATTTAAAAATTAGATTTAATTAACCAATTAATTTGTGTGTGTTGTCATGTGACTGCCCCGGTGCAAACAGAAGTCAGAGAACAATTTGTAGGAGTTGGTTCTCTACACACACATATATATTTATACACACATGTTTTTCCAGTGATGGGGTAGAACGTACTACCTTAGGAGAACTAGGCAAGTGCTCTGTCACTGAGCTACACTCTAAGAAACACTTTGTGACTTCTATTAATATAGCTACTCAGGATATTGTTGCTTGACTATTCATTTAAATTCCTGAAAAAACTCTATAACTTTAAAAAATAATATGTTATTTATTAATTGAGAATCTCACACATATGTATAACTTATTTTGAGCATATACTTTCATTTCCCTGCTCCTAGATTTCCTGAAGCTACCCCACAACATGTTATCCTCCCAAATTTATTTCTTCTCCTCTCCTTTTTCTTCTCCCCACTGTAGTTGGAATTTTCTTTGGGCCATTAGCCAGCACCTAAATAAAGACATGGAGATTTATTATTAATTATGAATGCTTGGCTTTAGCTTAGGTTGTTCCACTTGCTCTTCTAACTTAATTTAAACTGTTTCTATTCATCTACATTTTGCCTCAGTTTTTTTAAACCTTTCTTTCATCCTGTATGTTCTACTTTCCCGATTCCTCCATGCCTGTCTATCTGGCCCCTGGCTTCTCCCTGGCATCATTTTATTTTCCTTCCCAGTGCTTAAATTCCTCCTCCTACTTACTCTTTCTATCCACTAGTTCTGCCTATACCTCCACCTCCCACTATTGGCCATTCAGCTTTTTATTAAACCATTCAGGTGCCTTAGGCAGGCAAGGTAAAACAGCAACACATCTTTTCATAGTTGAACAAATGCAACACATCTTTACATAGTTAAACAACACATCTTTGCATAGGTAAACAACACATCTTTACATAGTTAAACAGCACATCTTTACATAAACAACACATCTTTACATAGTTAAACAACACATCTTTGCATAGTTAAACAAATATTCGGCAACACCCTCCCTTCTCCTCTTTCTCCTCCTTTTCCTCTATTTTTAGTTATTCCCCTGAGTCTAATTAATGCTGTCCATATTATTTATAAGTGTGGGGCTCTCTCCTCTGAAGCATGGTCAACCTACCAGTATCTACACTCCCAAAGCAAAAACCTCATCTCCCCAGCAGTCATCAACCATCAATAGCTCTTTAGCTAAGAGTAGGAGTCCATGAGTCACTTCTCTGTACATTCTGTAATTTTGACTGTTTTTATTTTCTGCAAGTCATGCACAGGTAACCATGGGTTCAGGACTATAACAACCATCTTATGTCCAGAAGGAAGCATTCATCCCTGTTCAAAACATAAACATGACTCTTATGTTTTCCAAATTTTCTCTGAGCTCAGGACATTTTATAGATGTCCTCTTAGGGCCCGGCACTTTGAGCAGGCATGAGTTTCCGCATTAACTGCTGCCCCTGCAAAAAGAAGCTTCTCTTACTTGTTACTGTTCTAGTTGGCAGCATGAACCTGGGAGAGTTTGGCCTACAAATGAGGTGGACTAAAGTCTTGTGCAATAGACAACTTTATTCAGACCATTGGGCCATTTGTACTCTGAGGGTTAAGAAAGTCACACGAGTAAGGTGTTCAAGCACAAGGACAAGCCACACGTGGCAAAATGTTTCCCATAGAGACAAATGAATAATAACACCTAAAGTAAACTCACTCCTGTCACTCCTGTGTGCTACACCCAGAGGGAGCATGAAAACATGTTTCCAGAACAATCCCATGTTTTGATGAAAATGAGGTCACAAGACACTTATCCTGTTTCCTTGGAGTTTTTTTTTTTTTTTTTTTCGAGCACTCAAAATTCTCACACAACTTCATTTTTGGACTCTGTTCCAACACTAACCAAGCTTGAGAGCAGCACAAATCGATGGGTATAAACATTAAAATTTAGAAGGCAGTTTAATAACTTGACCATGTAGCAATGATTTCCTTCTTTTTGATCAAATAGAAACAAGGCACAATTATATAAGTATCAATACCATGTAATGTTGCAGTTAAACTCAATATAAGGTAGTGTTTTCTATTTTTACAGTTAATTTTATCTGTGTATATGTGTGTATGTGTCTGTCTTCCACATCTGTGTGTGCCTAAGATGGCCAGAAGAGGGAGCTAGGGTTACAGGCAGATGTGAGCTGCTGGCCACGAGGGCTGGGAACCCTTTGAAAGAACATATAAGCCTCTTAACCACTGAGTGCCTCTCCAACCCTGCAAAGTCATTTTTTATGAAAGAAAATCATGAAAACTAATTAATCAAGTGGTAAAATTAATGAAAAAGTTTTTATATTAAAGAACATCAGTTATTGGGGCTGGAGAGAAGACTTCTGCTTCATCCTCTCAAGTGTTGTGGTTCTAGGTGTGGCCTATCAAGTTTCACAATAGATGGCTAAGGATTAAGGCATGAGAACTGCCTCTAATTGACTAAGGAATGTTGATTCCACGGAGTCATATTTTCAGATCGGTATTTAACATGCCTCCCACAGTCTTGTCTGTTATCTCCTGCTTAAACCAAGAGATTCTCAATGTATTATGTTACACGATCATTGCCAATGAGTGGTACCAAGAAAGTAAGCTATAAATTATTACCATTGCACAAAATGGCTTGGTTAATAGAATTAGTGAATATCCATGTAGTACTGAGGTGCACTCTGGGCTCCACGCTTCCCACACGCTGCCACTTTTGGTAGTCTGGTAAGTGACACAGTGTACCTTATACACAGACCTCATTACCTAAAAGATGGCCAGGCACAATTGTACTACATAAACCACAACTATATGCAGCTCACTTTGTGACATGTACTGTCTAAGTGTTTTAATGCAAAGATGATAATTTAATCTTCTCAATATTCTACTTAGAAAGTTCATGTCCAAATGTTAACTTGTCTGAGCTGCAGTACATATTATATGTTCAAATCAGAGTTGGTGAGCTGGTGCTTTGGATGTATAAACAAGGTCAGTGTCCGCAATCTCCTCCTGTCTCATACTTGGCGAATTTTATCAGTTTGAGTGTTTGTTAATTTCTAAAAGCAGCAACATGTGCTGCAGTCCCTTGATTACAGGTCCCATTAACATTTCTGAAATTGCCTAGATAATGTGACATTAGGCATTGTGGACAACGAAAATCCCTACTACAGTTGCTGAGATGACATTATAGATAGTCCTAGCAAAAGAAGGGCTGAGTGTATTCTAATTTAATATCAGCACAATATGTAGGTGTACATTGTGATCCAGAATATTGTTGGGAGGCCCTGCTGGTCAGAGGTTGCCGTGGTCTCTCCGAGCTTGGCAGCATGGAGGACTTCCTCCCCAGAGAGGCTTTCTGCACTCTGCCTGCCCTCATTTGGAGACGTCTCTAGGCCTGGAGGCCATACTTATCTGAAAGCTGTTCCTAAACCAGGCTGCCCAGTTTATCTCTGGTGCGACCCTTGGCTTAGTTCCCTGCTGGAGCTTCCCCCTGCTGCCCTTATGGTAATTAGACATTGTGCTAGGAGCTTTATGATAGGATCATGTTTCCATAGATGATAATTAAAACTTGTACTAGGAGATTTATGACAGGAGCATGCTGTTTAATGTAAATTAGAGGATTCCCCAGCAGCCAAAGTTGAGCTGACTCCCTGAAGCTATCTCACAGAAAGCTAGCTCTGTTGACCTACAAGCAGTCCAACCCTGCTCACCTGCCTCTGTTCCCACCTCACGGGCCAGTGGGTGATAATCCCCAAGGAGAACCACAGAATCTAAGTCTTTAACAAGTTTATAGGCTGTTCAGAGGTCCCGAGAGGCTTCAGTTCATTGTGGAGGGCTAGGCAGCAGAGTAGCTGTCTGTGGCCTGTTCACAACAATAGGCAGGAAGCAGGAAGAGGAAATTGTATCTAGGGCAGGGATAAGCTCAAAGACCTGTCCTTTGGATTGAATCCCACCCACCAGGCTCCACCACCTAAATACTACACAGCAGTCAAGGTAATGATAAAATCTATGGGCAAAGCCTCAGAGCATAAGAATGCAGTGACTATTTCAGATTTGGACCACAGCATTCTACAACTGACCTCTGCAGGCTCATTCATAGTCATTGTATAATGCAGAATTTATTTAGTCCAACACCAAAGGCAAGTTAATCCGGACAGTTTTCACATTATTTAAGTCCAAAATCTTTTCTGAAATTCAAGCCAAATTTTTAGCTTTAAGTCTCCTCATGCTTCTCCTAATAGCTCCTATTAAACTTATTTCAAATTAATGTTCACCGTCATTGCTTTATACCAAACTGCAGACTTTCAACCTACTTGTTCCGCTTAAAAAAATTCTTTCTATTTATTCTTTGTGTTTTTTATATAATGCATATCCAATCCCATTCATTTTCCCATCCCTTCATATCCACCCTTTGCCCTTGCAACCCACCCCAAATAAAATAAAATAAAGTAAAATTTAAGAGAAAAAAGAAAGAAAAAAGAAGAAAAAAGTAGTCTTGTCATGGAAGCTACAATGTTTGACAGTGGGTCACACAGTAAACCCTTTTTCGATATATCTTTGCTGGCAAGTTTCCATTGCAGAGTCATTGGTCTGATTCAAGGCCTCTGGTTTCTGCCACGCTGTCGATATTGGCCTGTCACTGGAACTCCTCTTTGTTTCCCTGCTGTTGCCGTGTTGTGGAGATCCTGCAGCTTTGGGTCTGCAGGACCGACTCCTTCACATGCTCCAGCAGATCAGAAGGGGTGGAGGTTGGGGTGGGCCAGTTCATAGCCCTGGTTCTGGCCTGGGTAGTTGCAGGGTTGGTCAGCCTGCCAACTCTCCCTCGTCCTCAACACCAGGGTGAGCTCCTCTGCATTGTTCTGGTGAGTTCACCCCTTGCAGTGATGAGCAAAGGCCGAGACCAGTTCTCCTGCTTTCACATCCTCGGGGTGGAACCTCCCGTCTACACACACCTTCAGGGGCAGTGCTACTGTGTTGTCCAGGTGCAGTGTGGGGGCCTCGCTCCCAAGTGCTGCAACTGATGAGGGGCAGGACCAGAAATCCTGCTCTTATGACCTCAGGGCCAGGTCTCCCAACCTGCCTCAGGCATTGATGGACTCGGGGTGGGGAGGTGGGAAGGTGGGAGGGAAGGGCATCTCTCCTCTGCCCATGCCACCATATGATAGATGAGTAATGGGGACAACTCTCCCATGCTCACAACTACAGGACTGGTTCTGCCAACAGAATTGGCTCTATTGTTTTGCCCAGGTGAGGCACAGGGCCTGCTCTCCTGAGTGTTGCTGATGGTGGGAGACAGGGGCTGCTGCTCTCCCACCCTTCTCTCCTTATGACCTCAGGGCCAGCTCTCCCACCTCTCTCAAGCTTTGATGGGTGGGGGAGAGGGAGGGCATCTCTTTTCTGCTTCACCTTTTTACTCTTGAATATCACTGTAAACTCTGCTAAAACCATGAACAATAGCAATGCCACAACCTTAAGAGTAATGATTTCTAGAATATTTCCTGCACTAAATAAACTAACCTACTATTTTTAATTCCACATCACCGAACATTTTGGGCATGGATCCAAATTCCATGACAGAATATAACGCATCTGGCCTTTGACCAGCTCCCAGGAGGAGCATTTTACAGCACTAGAACCCTCATGATCAGAGACTTTGATGTCTGTCTGCATTTTCAGGAACATTCTGCTCCTATGGACTGGTGTAAGAATGACTCAGGCTGATCTCATTCCAGGCCTTCTGTAAACCATAGCTCCAGAATTTTTCATAAGCCCACAAAGAAGTTCCAGAAGTCTAAGAAGCACATGGTCGAGTTTCCTCCAGCAGTGATGATGTGGTGCCCACTTTCTCCTATGTTAATCACGTTTCCTCGCGGTCCAGATGGTATTTGACGAGTCAGTTTGCTAGAGGAAAGGTGACTTGGGCTTAGCTTTTCACAGAATTTCTAGTCTATCATGATAGGAAAGGCCCAGTGACAATGTTCTGTCTGAAGCAGCAGGACCATGGTGCAGCAAATAGCTGTCACTTCTAGTTGCAGCTGCATCAGGAGCTTGGGTGATAGAGATTGTCCACAGAGCTCTATGATGAGAGCACCGAGCTGAATAGCTTGAGCACATCCAGCAAGCCAGCAGCGATGCAAGAAAATCTGTGTCATTCATAGTCATTGAATACTTTTGAAATCAGGGGAGAAATTCTGCTCTTGGTTACCTAAAATGTGTGGTTTGCTTTGGTTGTTGAAGCTCAGTACAGGTGTGCATGTGCTGTGTATTTGAACCTCTAAGTTTGATACACAGCACCACTAAGACAAAAAAGTAAGTGCATATTGGTTCAAATTGCTCTCAAGTTTACACAGATAGAGGGCCACCTAAAGACTGGTAGTTTCCAAATCACTATAATATTTCAAAAATTTTTAGAATTCCCATGTTTCATTCAGAAACTAATTTGGTATTTTCAAATGTATCCAGTAAGCACAATCATTCCAAAATATTTATTTTAGGCTTATGCTCGAAAAGTCAATGAAAAGGCTGAAATAAAGCATCAAGCAGAGGAAACCGAACAGTTTCAGAGAACTCCAGTAAGTACATATTTATTAAGTACACTTTGTATAGTTTCCTGTGTCTAGCAGTAGCATAAAACCACATTTTGGGAGGTAAAAATATTCTCCCTGATCATATGACATATCCACATTACTACTGCCTGTTCGTAGTCATCCAAATTCTCTCAGCTTTACAGAAGTTCTCAGAATTTGAAAAATTTATTACTTTGAGACTAAGATTTGTTTTTGAGACAGGAATTATGTGGCCCAGGCTAATGTCAAATTTATGTTCTGATTTACTTTACTTCCAGACTTCCGGGATAAAAAGCATAAGCTCCCACATCCAACTGGAGATAAAGATTTATTGATAAATATTGTGATAGTTTAAACTCAAAGTTTTATATTTACCATACTTGGCTTATCCATTTACCCATTGGTAGACATATAGATTTCATGTATCTGGCTACTGTTAACAATACTGTGTGGAAAATTATGTCAAACTGTCTTTTAGATGCCTGCCAATGCTTCATGATAATGTATAATTATAAATATTTGATCAAAAGGTTGGATTTCCATTGTAACCTAAACCTTTCAACAAAATCTTGAGTAACATCATTACTTGTAATATTTAATTTTCTTGATGGAGGAGGGTCTTCTATCAATCTGTTGATTTCATTGGTTAATTAATAAAGAAAATGCTTGGCCTGATAGGTTACAACATAGGTGGGTGGAGTAGACAGAACAGAATGCTGGGAAGAAGGGAAGTTAGGTAGACTCGATGAAGCTCCGGCCCAAGACGGACATACGCTAGAATCTTCCCAGTAAGGCACCACTTTGTGGTGCTACACAGATTATTAGATATGGGTTAAAGCAAGATGTGAGAATTATCCAGTAAGAGGCTGAAACTAATGGGCCAGGCAGTGTTTAAAAGAATACAGTTTGTGTGTTGTTATTTCAGGGCATAAGCTAGCCAGGTGGCCAGGAGCCGGGCGACAGGAATGCAGCCCGCAGCTCATCACTACATTTTCTCAAAAAGTAAGTACTAGATAAAGAAAGAATATTAAGAACTACAAAGGAAAAAGGCCAAGTAACATATACAGGTAGATCTATTAGAATTACACCTGGCTTCTTAGTGGAAACAATGAAAACAGAAGGTCCTGGTCAAGCACCATGCAGGCATTAAGAGACCACGGATACCAGCCCAGACGACTGTACTCAACAAAACTTTCAATTACCATAGATGGCCAAAACAAGATATTCCTTGACAGAACCAGATTTAACCAATATCTAGCTACAAACACAGCCCTACACAAAATACTAGAAGGAAAACTCCAACCCAAGGAAGATAGCTACATCAACAAAAACACAGACTAATTGTCTAATAGATGATCTCACAACAGCAAATCCCAAAGAGAAACACACACACAATAACATCATTAACAATTAAAACTAGAATAACAGGAACTAGAAATCACTGGTCACTCATATTCCTTAATGTAAATGGACTCAACTCACCTATCAGTGTTAGGCACAGGCTAACAGATTGGATACAAAAATGAAACCATCCTTCTTCTGCATACAAGAAACATACCTTAACCTCAAAGACAGATATCACCTCAGAGTAAAGGGCTGGGAATAAATTTTCCAATCAAATGGACCTAAGAAACAAGCTGATGTAGCTATCCTAATATCTAACAAAATAGACTTCAAACTAAAATCAATCAAAAGAGACAAAGAAGGACATTTCATATTAGTCACAGGAAAAATCCATCAAGAGAAAAATCTCAATACTGAATATGTCTGCCCCAAATACAAGGGCACCTTATATGTAAAAGAAACATTACTAAAGCTTAAATCATACATCGAACTCCACACACCAATAGTGGGAGACTTCAACACTCCACTCTCACCACTGGACAGGTCAGTCAGACAGAAAATTAACAGAGAAATAAGGGAACTAACATGTTATGAAATGTACTTAACAGATATCTATAGAATATTCCATCTAAACATAAAAGAATATACCTTCTTCTGAGCACTTCATGGAACCTTCTCAAAACCTGACCACATACTAGGTAACAAAGCAAACCTCAACAGATACAAAAAAAAATGAAATAACCCCATGTGTCTTATCAGATCAATTAGAATTCAACAGCAACACTAATTTCAGGAATCCAACGAACATATGAAATTTAAACAATGCTCACATAAATGATCAATGGGTCAAGGAAGAAATAAAGGAAGAAATTAAAGACTTCCTAAAATTCAATGAAAATGATCACACAACATACCTAAATTTATGAAACACAATGAAAGCAGTGTTTAAGAGGAAAGTTCATAGCACTAAATGCCTAAATAAAGAAGCTGGAGAAACCCACACTAGCGAATTAACAGAACACCTGAAAACTCTGGAACAAAAAGAAGCAAACTCACCTAGGAGGCCTAAGTGGATGGAAATAATTAAATCGAGAGCTAAAACCAACAAAACAGAAACAAAGAAAACAATGCAAACAATCAATGAAACAAAGAGTTGGTTCTTCAAGAAAATCAACAAAATAGACAAACCTTTATCCAAACTAACAAAAGGCAGAGAGAGAATATCCAAATTTTAACAAAGTCAGAAACAAAAACGGGGCCATAACAACAGGCATGGAGGAAACCCAGTAAATCATTAGGTCATATTTTGAAAACCTGTACTCCATAAAATTGAAACCTTAAAGGAAATGGGCAATTTTCTGGATAAATATCACTTACAAAAATTAAATCAAGACCAGATAAACAAATTAAATAGACTTATAACTGCTAAAGAAATAGAAACAGTCATCAAAAGTTTCTCAATCAATAAAAGCCCAGGACCAGATGGTTTCAGCACAGAATTCTACAAGATTTTCAAAGACAAACTAATGCCAATACTCCTTAAGTTGTTCTATACAATAGAAACAGAAGGAACATTGACAAACTCTTTTTATGAGGCTACAATTACTCTGATACCCAAACCACAGAAAGACATTACTGAGAAAAAGAATTTCAGACCAATCTCACTCATGAACATTGATACAAAAATACTCAATAAAATATTGGCAAACTGAGTCCCAGAACACATCAGAACCATCATCCACCATGATCAAGTAGGCTTCATCCCAGAGATGCAGGATAGGTTCAACATACAAAAATCTGTCAACGTAATCCACCATATAAACAAACTAAAAGAAGAAAACCACATGATCATCTCATTAGATGCTGAAAAAGCCTTTGACAAAATACAACATCCCTTCATGATAAAGGTCTTTGAGAGAGCACGGATACAAGGAACATACCTAAACATAATAAAGGCAATATACAGCAAGCCAACAGCCAACATCAAACTAAATGGAGATAAACTCAAAGCAATCCCACTAAATCAGCAACAAGACAAGGCTGTCTACTCTCTCAATATCATTCAATATAGTATTTGCAGTTCTAGCTAGAGCAAGGGGATACAAATCGGAAAAGAAGAAGTCAAACTCTCACTACTTGCTGATGTTATGATAGTTTACATAAGTGATCCCAAAAATTCTACCAAGGAACTTCTACATCTCATAAACACCTTTGGTAATGTAGCAGGATACAATATTAATTTGAAAAAAATCAGCAGTCCCCCTTTACATAGATGAGATGGGTTGAGAAAGAAATCAGAGAAATATAACCCGTCCCAATAGCCACAAATAGCATAAAATATCTCGGAGAAACTCTAACCAAACAAATGGAAGACCTATATGACAAGAACTTTAAAACTTTGAAGAAAGAAATTGAAGAAGACACCAGAAAATGGAAAGATATCCCATGCTCTTGGGTAGGTAGAATTAACATAGTAAAAATGGCAATCTTACTGAAAGCAATCTACAGATTCAATGCGATGCCTATCAAAATCCTAGCAAAATTCTTTTTTAAAAATGTTTATTTATTTATTTATTTATTATGTATACAATATTCTGACTGCATGTGTGCCTGAAGGCCAGAAGAGGGCACCAGACCTCATTACAGATGGTTGTGAGCCACCATGTGGTTGCTGGGAATTGAACTCAGGACCTTTGGAAGAGCAGGCAATGCTCTTAACCACTGAGCCATCTCTCCAGCCCCCTAGCAAAATTCTTCACAGAAAAATACTCAATATGTATAAACAAAAAACCCAGGATATCCAAAACAATCCTGTACAATAAAGGAACTTCTGGAGGCATCACAACCTTTGAGTTCAAACTCCATTACAGAACTACAGTATTGAAACAGCCTGGTATTGGCATAAAAACAGACAAGAGGAACAATGGAACAGAATTGAAGACCCAGATATCAATCCACACACCTATGAACAGCTGATTTTTGACAAAGAAGCAAAAAAAATATCAAATGGAAAAAAGAATACACAACAAATGGTGCTGGCATAACTGGATGTCAATATGTAGAAGAATGAAAATAGACCCATATCTATCCCCATGCACAAAACTCAAGTCCACATGGATCAAAGACCTCAATGTAAAGCCAACCACACTGAATTTCATAAAAGAGAAAGTGGGAAGTACACTTGAATGCATTGACACAGGAGACCACTTCCTAAATATAACCCCAGTTGCACAAATGCTGAGAGAAACAATTAATAAATGGGAGCTTCTGAAACCGAGAAGCTTCTGTAAAGCAAAAGACATGGTCAACAAGACAAAACAGCAGCCTATAGAATGGGAAAAAATCTTCACCAACCCTGCATCAGACAGAGGTCTGATCTCCAAAATATACAAAGAACTCAAGAAATTGGACACCAAAATAACACATAATCCAATAAAAAAATGGAGTACAGACCTAAACAGAGAACTCTCAACAGAAGAACCTAAAATGGCTGAAAGACACTTAAGGAAATGCTCAGCATCCTTAGCTATCAGAGAAATGCAAATCAAAAAACTCTGAGATTCCATCTTACATCCAGAATGGCCAAGATAAAAAACACTGATGACAACTTATGCTGGAAAGGATGATGGGTAAAGGGAACACTCCTCCATTGCTGGTGGGAGTGCAAACTGGAACAGCTACTTTGGATTTCAGTATGATGATTTCTCAGAAAATTAGGAAACAACCTACCTCAAGACCCAGCAATACCACTTTTGGGTTAATTCCCAATGGTACCAGAAGGACATGTGCTCAACTATGTTCATAGCAGCATTGTTTGTCATAGTTAGAACCTGGAAACAACCTAAATGCCCCTAGACTAAAGAATGGATAAAGAAAATTGGTACATTTACACAATGGATTACTACACAGCAGAGAAAAATAATGATACCTTGAAATTTGCAGGCAAAAGGATGGATCTAGAAAACATCATATTGAGTGAGGTAACCCAGACCCAGAAAGACAAATATCATATGTACTCACTCATAAGTGGCTTTTAGACGTAAACCAACCAACCAACCAACAAATAAACAAACAGCCTACAGCTCATAATCCCAGAGAACCTAGACAACAAAGAGGACCCTAAGACAAACATACACGGATCTAATCTACATGGAAAGGAGAAAAAGACAAGATCTCCTGTATAAGTTGGGGGCATGGGGACCATGGGAGAAGGTAGAAGGGGAAGGTAGAGGAAGGGAGAGGAACAGAGAAAAATATGTAGCTTAAAAAACAATAAATAATATTTATTATAAAAAGTAGTACTAAATCATTAGAAAAGCACATTTCCCAGACTAGTCTTTTTTTATTTCAAATACTTCTTTGAGAATTTTTGTATTATATATATTTGACCATATATGCTCCTTCCCCAACTCAACTCAGATCTACCTTCACTTCACCAAATACTTAACTGTATATTTTATTTCTTCTTTAGATTCATCAGGTCCAGTTTATGCTACACATATATTTTTGGATGTGTTACTTTCACTGGAGGGTCAACCTGCCAAGGGACACAACCCTTAAAGAAAATTGATTAGCTTTCTCTCACGAGCTGTCAATTGTCAATCTTTCCTTAGCTTGGGGAAGGTATTTGTGGCCGCCTCGACTCCATGCTGGAATTCTGTTGGCCTGGGCCTACACAGTTCTTATACCTGCTGTCAGCTGCCATGTGTTCGTATGTGCAACTGCCCTGCTGTGCCCAGGGAATGCGCTCATAGCATCCCACTGCCTTGCAGTCTTAACAATCTTTTCATTCTTCTTTCATAATGATCACTGAGTCTTGGAAAGAGGGGGTGTGATACAGATAATTTTAAAATATAAATATATGTACATTTTTTTCAAACAATCATTGACACACTGTTTGGAGGAAGAGACGAGAAGAAATAATGAACTAAGAAAAGATATAACTAGGTAAGGTCTTTATTTTTCAAATCATTCATCCATAACTAAACTGTGATCTTTACCAAAACCTATATATAAATTCTTAGTATGTGTGTTTATAATAAAACAAGTTTATTTTCAAATTTATAATAGAAAATTACAACACAATTTTAAATATTTGAAATCAATATAAATTGCATTTATCTGTGATGATTTTGACTTTAATAAGTCACAATGAATGTGCCCGCTAAGGTCATTTGCAATCTTCATAATTTATTTTAAATCTGTATCTTAGAATATGTTATTGTTCTTTCCTTCTACATCCCAGTATATTAATATCTAAATTTCTATTTGTGTGATTTTTTTTTAAAAAACAAAAATTACATAGAAGAAATGTTTTTTCAACTTTTATAGGTACCATTATGTTATTAAGATATACTCATTAAAAAGATATACTCATTTTCCATACTTACAAGCCATATATACATGAAATATGCATATGGTTAATTGGGTGTATTTTAATAAATATACATTTATGTATATATAAATTAAGTAACATACAGCCACTTTGATCTCTTCATAGAAATTGTTCCATGACATCCTATAGAGACCAAAATCTGTAAGTACTCAGTTCTCAAGTAAAGTCACTACCCCATATCTCCTTATATTTTAAGGCATCTCTAAATTGCATATGAACACTAACTGTGCTGGTTGGTTTTGTCAACTTGGTACAAATCTAGACATATCTGAGAAGAGGGAACCACAGCTGAGAAAATGCCTCTATAACATTTTGTAGGTAAGTTTGTGTAGGCATTTTTAAAGCTAGTGATGGATATGGGAGGAGCCAGGTCATTATGGGTTGTTCCACCCCTGGCAGGTGGTCCTGGGGTGCATAAGAAAGCAAGTCAATCAAAACTAGAGGAGCAAATCATAAGCAGCATTCCTCTACGACCTCTGTGCTTCCAAGTTTTATGTCAACTTGACACAAATCAAGGTCATCTGAGAGGAGGGAGTCTCAATTAAGAAAATGCCTATAAGATCAGGCTGTAAGCAAGCTTGTAAGGCATTTTCTCAGTTAGTGGTTGATATGGGAAGGTCCATCCTACTATGGGTGAGGCCCTCCTGGGCTGGTGGTCCTGGGTTCTATAAGAAAGTAGTCTGAGAATCCAGTAAGCTGCACCCCTCCATGACTTCTGCATCAGCTTGCTGCCTCCAGGTTCCTGTTCTGTTTGAGTTACTGTCCTGACTTCATTCAATGGTGAACAGTGATTTGGAAGTATAAGCTGAATAAACCCTTTCCTCCCCAAGTTGCTTTGGTCATAGTGTTCTAACACAACAGAAACCCTAACTATGACACTAACATAATTGTTTTATGATTATAACACTGTTTTGTATTATTTTTGAAATCTTGTCAAAGGCCTATGAATGTTGAGCAAGATGCAATTTTCCCCAGCATTCTCAGTTTATATCTTTCAAAAATTCTAGATGCAGGACCCACATATATAGAAGAGTATATGATTCTTTCTATCTTTATCACTCTCTCTTCATATGCTTATAAATAGGAAGAATGATAGCTAACATGAAAAACTCTCTGATTTAACATGAATGGAAGATCTGTCATTATTCTAGCACTTGAGAAAAATAATGAAATATTTTCTCATGACTTTCAACCTCCCAACATGGCTGCTTTTTTATTTGCTAAGAATTTTGTTTTTTTTCCTAAAGTGTAATTAATATTTTCCTCTGATTTAACATTACACATATAATTTTGTATCTCTTGCATTTTGTGAAAACTGCACTAAGGTCTCAAGATTTCTTCTTTAAAAGCTGTATTATCTACCTACATTTTGCCATGATGAAATACTATGACCCAAAACATCTTAAGGATTGATTTTAGCTTATGGTTCCAGAGGGATAGATTGGATAGTTTGGAAAGGGATACCTTGGCTTCAGGAGCAGGAAGCTGGCTGACCACAGTTTCATCCATACATGGGAAGTAGGTAGAGAATGGAAGTAGGAGGTAGTCTATAAACCCATAAAGCCCACCCACCTCTGTGACTCACTTCCTTCAGCAAAGCCTCCACCTCCTGAAGGTTCTATAACCTTCTCTAGCAACACCACAAACTCAAGCCTAAGTGTTCAAATACATGAGCCTATGGGGACACTTCTCATTCAGACTACCATAGAATTTTTCAAATCTTTCCCCATATTTCTACATTTGATTGCCTATTTCCTAAAGCACTGCCTGATCTACTTTCTCTGTCAACTTATTCCTCAAAGACTTTTCTTGCATTGTTTTCTAATTTCTTATTTGGTTTCCTTCCTTCCTTCCTTCCTTCCTTCCTTCCTTCCTTCCTTCCTTCCTTCCTTCTTTCTTTCTTTTTTTATTGGAACTTAATCAAGTGGCTTACACATGTTAAACATACATGGAACTACTAAGTGGGATGCATAGTCTTTTCTATGTATGTGTGTTCTGGATGTATGTATTCATTTGTGTGTATGTGTGTCAGTGCTCACTCATGTATGTGTGGAGCCCAGAGGTCAATACTGAGTGTCCTCTTCTGTTGTTGCCTGCCTTAATTTTTTGAGAAAGTGCCTCTCATTGAACTTGAAGCTCAACTTTTGGCTAGGCTGACTGGCCCAAATGTTCTTCTAATATTGATCACTGGGATGAGAGACAGGAGTGCCATGCTGACTTTATGTTGGGTTTTCCTGCTCACATAGCAACTATTTCACCCCCTGAGACATCTTCTCAGTGAAAGACTCTAAGTGCATTTCTGAGGCCTCTCAGCTCTAAAGACATTTTCTGAAGCCTCTTAGCATTTGGAAATGGGACAGTCACCTACACACACATTCTGGACTGCTCATCCTCCTGAGTCCTTGTGAATAATCTTCAAACATAACTCCGTTCTGGGAATTGAGGCAAAGATAACCCACAGATGTTGGCTCAGTTCCTGATGTATTGATTTAGTCACTGGAACAAGGTTAGGATGACCCACAGATGCTCCCCATTACCTTACCCGATCATGCAGCTATTCTCCTGTCCTGGCACAGACCAATCACTGCTAGTAGCCCTTCGAATAAGCCAATCCAATTAGTTGGAAAACAACCCTCAGGTTCCCCCCTTATTTCTGTGGCTTTTTGCTTTAAAAGATGGGCTATTGCCGGGTGGTGGTGGTGCACGCCTTTAATCCCAGCACTCGGGAGGCAAAGGCAGGCGGATCTCTGAGTTCGAGGCCAGCCTGGTCTACAAGAGCTAGTTCCAGGACAGGCACCAAAGCTACAGAGAAACCCTGTCTTGAAAAATACCAAAAAAGATGGGCTATAACAATTATTGGGGGTCCTTCATATCCTGAACCTGAAGGGCCCTGTCATGACAATAAATATCCTCTTGCTTTTGCATCAATTGTGGTTGTGTGAGTGGAGTCTGGAGCAACTCCTCCCTGATGTTTGGACTTCTAGTTCAACACTCAGTTTCAGAATAATCCTACTTAATGTTTTCTTGTTAGGTCTTTTTTTTTCTGCTTGTAAACCATGGTCAAAAGTTAAAATGAAAATTTCAAATATCTTTGAAACTTTTACATATAACTCTCTGACATGGTATTCCCCCTCTATGCTGTGAATTCCATTGGTTAATAAAGTAACTGCCTTGGCCTGTTAATAGGGTAAAAAAGAGGTAGGTGGGGAAAACTAAACTGAATGCTGGGAGAAAGAAAGAAGAGTTAGGAGGAGCCATGGAGCCACTGCCAAAGATAGACATGTTGAATTTTTGCCAGTAGGCCATGACCCTTGTGGTGTTGCACAGATTAATGAGGATGGGTTAAATTAATATGTAAGAGCTAGCCAACAAGAATCTAGAGCTAATAGGCCAAGCAGTGATCTAAATAATATAGTTTCTGTGTGATTATTTTGGGGGCTGAGCAGCCAGAACAGAAAGCGGCCTCTTCCTTACAGCACTCTCTTTTTTTATCTTGGTTCGTGACCTCTGAGTTATGGGTCATTTCTTTAGTTAGGGTTTCTATTACTGTGATAAAACACCATGACCAAAAACAACTTTGGAAGTAAAAGGTTTATTTCAGTTTATATATCCTAAGAATAGTACACTATGAAAGGAAGTCAGGGCAGGAACTGGAGGCAGAAACAGAAGCAGAAGTGCATCTTACTGGCTTGCTTCCTTTTGCTTGCTCAGCTTGTTTTCTTATCCAGCCCAGGAGCACCTGACTAGGGAGGTATGGCACCACTTACAGTGGTCTGGGCCCTCCTATATCAACCATTAATCAAAAGATTCTCCCACAGGCATGTCTATAGGACAATCTGATGGATACATTTTCTTAGTTGAGGTTCCTTCTTCTCAGATGACTTCAACTGTGTCAAGTTGATAAAACACTAACCAAAACAAAAACAGTATCCATATTCAGTTCCCAGCATGCATTTCCAAGTAACTCCAGCCTTGGAGGATTCAGCACTGTGGTGCTACTTTCTTTGTGCTGTAACAAATAAAGCCTGCCTGGAGATCAGAGTGTGGAGCTAAGCACACTATCCATAGAGGCCAGGCAATGGGGGCACATGTCCTTAATCCCAGCACTCAAGAGGCAGAGTCAGACAAATCTCTGTGAGTTCAAGGCCACCCCAGGCTATGTGAGATTGAATCAGTCTAAAAGAGGAACAGAGCTCACACCTTTGATCCCAGCACTTGGTATCAGATGCCTTTAATCCCAACACTAGGGAGGTATAGACAGGAGTGATATGGCTGGATGGAGAGAGGAATATGAGGTGGGAGGAGATAGAAGCTCATGACATTCAGTTTGAGGTTTCATAGACACAACATTCAGTATGAGGATTTGTAGGGATAGGATCGCCCTTTTGGTCCAAGGATTTGGTAGAGGTAAAAGGTTTCTTTTGTGGATGGCTCCTTTACTTCCCGGATCTTTCAGTATTTACCCAGACATCTGACTCTGGGTTTTTATTAATAAGACCTATTAGAACTCGTGCTACATTTGGCATTTGACTTTAGGGCATGAATTCGTGGCAAAGCTGCTTGCCTGTGGCTTTGTAGCCACTGGCACAGCCCAGAGCTGCACATGGGCCTCCTGCCAGAGTCATTGCCCAGCCAGCTAGGTTCATCTTTGTTTTTCCCCCAAGCCTCTAAGTGAGTGTTGCAGCCTCTCTGTAACAAACTCCACAGGCCCCAAACGTGGCACCTGGACTCCAAACATGCCAGCAGGACTTACCCACTATAGACTAGCTGGTTTTGCCTGATTCTTCTGCAAAATCCTGTGTGTTTTTCAGACAGGTAGCTCCCTCTCCCACATGGGTTGCAGTATTTCTCTATATCCCTTCTACTTGGGCTGCCACTCTCAGCTCACATGCTAGCAGTTGCAGCTGTCTTCAGCCAGGCTGCTTCCCACCTATGTTCTCCAATCAGATGTGCTATGCAGCCTTGAGCGCTACCATCTTTGTCAGCAGACTTGGTAAGATAATTGGGAATTCTTAAATGGGGGAATTAGTTAAAAAGAGAGACAGAGTTTTTCCTACATTAAAAAATGAGAAACACTATTACAATGGAGGAATTTAGCTCTGTATAATTACACAATGAATGGTTAAAAATAGAACAATTAAGTGAGAGGATGATTAACTTAGATGGAATTTATGTAATGTCAATTATAAATATTATTAGTTCAATCATTCTTTTTTTAATCCCTAAAAAGGCAGATGGTATGAGTGGCAAGTTTTTAGAAAAACTTACTAAAACAGATATAGAGATATTCAGATCCAGACAGAGGAATTTAAAGGAGAAACAATCTCAACATTATATTATAAGGTTAGAGAGGAACAGCCCAAGGTTTGCAAACAACCAGTCTTAATTTATCCAGTCATTTTACAATACCTGCCAAATGACAGGTATCCCAAAGGCTATGCAAGAGCTGACTGGACTCCTGTGGAAATGTTAGATTTGAGAAGATTCAAGGAAATGGTAATTTCATATGGTATGCAGTTACCTTTTGTGAGGCAGATGTTAAATTCACTGTCAACTAGTAATAGAAGTATCTCACAAGACTGGAGAGACTTGGTTATAGCAGTATTAGAGTCTGGTCCTCTATTATAGTGGACGACTTGATAGATGAGGCTAGGACCATTGAACAATGAAGTAGGACTAGAGGTATTGAAATCTCCCAAGAGAACTTCTTGGAGACAGTGATGTACAAAGACAGTCTGTATATGATGACCACACTCTGGCTCTATGCCATGCAGCAGTTTTGAAAGCTTGGGACAGAAGTGATGAAGTCAGAAAGAGAACTGAGTCATTTACTAAAGTTATACAGGTCCCAAAAGAGGGTTTCACTGATTTTTTTTTACAAAGATTAATTTTGGCAGTAAATAGAATGATACCAAATTCAGAAGCTAGACATGTAATAAGTAAACCTCTGGCTTTTGAAAATGCTAATACACAATGCAAAAGGCTAATTAGTCATTTACAGGTAAGGTCAGCACCCACAGAGGAACTAATCAGAGATACAGTTAATATTGAATCTCATAACCATGATGATGACTGGATAGGAGAGTTGATTTCCAGAGGCTTGAAGAAAAATAAAAATGTCAGGTGTTTTAGTTATGGTAAACAAGGTCACCTAAAAAGGGATCATAGACATGGAGTTCATAGAAACAATGTTTTTTCTAAGAATTATACAAACAGAATGCCCATCCCTTCTGGAATATGCAGAAGACATGACAAAGGCTGACACTGGACCAATGAATGAATGTAGATCAACAAGACACAGACAAGGTAACCCTTTGTCATTGGGAAACACCTTGGAGGGCCTCTTGCTGGTCCCTGTATCAAATTTGGTTCAGTCATTTCCTGTCACCATGGAAAAACTCCATCCCAGAATGCAACATGAGGGCCTGTTTGTTGGGGTTTCTGTCCTGCCCAGTTCCCTCAGCCATTTAGCCCCAAAGAAATCACACAAAGAGTCTGCATTAATTATAAACTGATTGTCCCATTAGCTCAGGCTTCTTATTAACTCTTACAACTTATATTAGCCCATTACTCTAGTATATACTAGCCACATGGCTCAGTACCTTTTTTCAGCAGGGCAGGTCACTTCTTCCTTCTTCGGTGTCTGGACAGGACTATACGTGACTGGGCTTCCTCCTTCCCAGAATCTCTTGTTCTCATTGACCTGCTTCTACTTCCTTTCTGGTTGTCCTGCCTATACTTCTTGCCTGGTTACTGGCCAATCAGAGTTTATTTAAAACATAATTGACAAAATATAGACAATTCTCCTGTACTACCAGAACAATGAAAGAGCCTAATGCCTATTGTAAGAAACCATACTGCTCTGGAAGATAGAACAACTGTAGAAGTTACAACAAAAATTTCAGGAGAAACATAAAGCAAATACTACAAAATTAGATTTGAAAAAGAGAGACCTCTTATTTAAAAGAGGAGATAGTTCATCAAACAGCATGGCAATTCATTATAAACTAACTTATATGACTAACAAATACTTTTCACTTGATCAGATATAACTTGACAAAAGGGAACCTCCTAAAGTTAGGGTTGGGGCAGGGTTTTGTTTTGTATTTTTAGGTAAATGAAGGCATCCAGCTAAGGAATCTGAAGACTACTGGACAAATGAGACATGTGAAGAAAAAGGACAAATCATCTAGAAAAAAAGTCCCAAGAAAAAGAAAAATTGGCCTATTGGTATATCATATCACCAATAGGATAAAATTTTATAAATCTTCCCAAATGTTGCTTTTTTCTGTTCTTTATAGACATATATAATGAAAATGGTCTTTTTGTGGTCCAAGTTCAATTAAAAATTAAATCTGGCTTTGGAGTTGGAGTGTGGCTCTCTTTTTCTCTAAATCCAAGCATGCTTATTAAAGGAAAATCCAAAATCTCTGTTTCATGTTAGAAGAAATCACCTGATATAGAACAGAATAAAAACCAAAATTAAGAGACTATTCTATTTCTACTAATCTCATAAACCTTTGGTTTTATTTAGACTCTTTAAGCCTTTTCTTATATGCATATATATATATATAACAATGAGACATGTCTGCTCCAATCTACTGTAGCACCAATGGTGGCAACACAAATCTACTCCTGTAGGAAGAGACTGCTTGTTCATTTCCTGGCTGCCCAGACCCAAATAATCACATAGAAACTATATTAATTACAACACTGTTTGGTCAATATCTCAGGCATATTTCTAGCTAGTTATAATATCTTAAATTAACTCATTTTTTATTATTTTGTGTAACACCATGAGGCTGTGGCCTACTGGTAAGTTCCAGCATCTGTCTTCTTTGGCAGCTACATGGAGTCTCTTTGACTCCACCTACTCACTTTCTATATCTCTTCCAGCCTGGCTATATTCCACCCTACCATAGGCCAAAGCAGCTTTATTTATTAACCAATAAAATCAATACATATACAGAAGGGCATCATACATCATCTCCCCTTTTTCTGTATAATTAAAAAGGAAGGTTTTAACTTTAACAGAGTAAAATTACATATACAAAACAGTTATCAAACAAGAATTATAGTTACAATATTTAGTCCATCTACATTTGGCAAATTATGGAAAATATTCTATCATCTATCCTATCTTTGGAGTCTCAAGTTTTATATCTAATTTATCTTTTATCATAGGAAAATTATAGCTATAAAGCAGGAACCCAGAAGGACTGTCTCACCTTTTTAAGGCAAGTTCAGCAGTCATTTCTCTGTGGGTTCTACATGTCCAGTTTATATAGCATACCATCAACCAGTCTAGGCAAGCCCAGTTTCTTGCCCAAATGCCTAACCTTGCCACATTGAAGGCAAATTTCATAATGAGTTTCTTTAATGCCCATCAACCTCTCTGAAGGAGTTGGTGCTGCCAGAAGCAGACATGCCTCACTGTTGAGAAAAGTTCTTAAACTTAAAACATTTCAAATGCCATATTCTGTAGGTCTCTGAAAGATCTGAAGAATACCTATCCATCTGAAATATATCTCTGTACCTGTAGAAAGCCTAACTAACATGACTACAAGTTTGACTATTATAAATGACTAGCTATTAATCTATAACTTTTAATGATACATTAATTTTTAAATGAGCTGTATAAACATAATACCTTAAACAAGAGTAGAAATATACATATAACAAAATTGACCTAAAATTTGTATTAATAGACCAAGATTCATACCAATGTAAAGTATTCATTTCTATATCATATCTTCCTTTAAATGAAAACAAACAATTATGAATAACCATTTTGGGAATTTGGGTGTAGTTTTCTCCAAACTGCTCCCTGCTGTTTGTTGGGAGAAATATTTTTAGGGTCCATGGAGACCTTTTAGGTGTTCTTGTTACATCAAGCCACATTAGCCTGGAAGGAATTCACAAGTTCTCATCTTCTGTGGAAACAAATCAGAACCTCTTTTCTAAAGCAACATATCCTTAGATTCAAATTTTGAAATCAACATACCTTTAGAGTATATATGTTAGTTTAGCTTAGCAATCTCTCCCAAGCCTATGTATATTTTTAAACACACATGACTCATTCAGGGGCTTATTTCTATCTGAATCTGTCATTATTGTGTATCTGTAATCATTTTCTGGCCTGGGATACCTTCTTTTTAAATGCTAAGTGGGCGTGGCAGGGACCAACTCCACAGTCTTGCTTCTTGGCTCCACCCCATCCAACATGGTGGAGTTATGTTCACTAAATCTGTGAGCTATGCTCACCACTCCAGCTCCCGGGATCAAAAGAGGCAGAGCCATTTGTGCTACCAGCATGAACCAGGAAGCTCTTAAAGAAGCTGTGCCCCAACTTGCTGCCAGCAAACAGAGCCTATCTGAAAAAAATGCAGCTACCAAGAAACTGCACTTGCCTCCCATTTTTGTGAGTCTAGAACCCCCCCCTCCTTTTTATCATTTTTTGAGGCTTTATGTGGATATGCTTTGCCAAACATTTGGGTGGCTGGGAAACAAAGTGCAGTCTCCAAGTACCACTTCAGAGAAGATGGATGGGCATCAAAGAAACTCCATATGGTGCTTACTTTCTTTGTAACAAAAGTTAACCACTGGGTAAGAAACTGCCCTTGCCTCACCTGCTGACAGTATGCTGTCCAAACTGAACAAGCAAGACACAAAAGAAAGTGGTTGCTGAACTTTGCCAAGACAAGGTAGGATAGATCTTCAGAATATCCTGCTCCACAGAAAAGTCTGTCAGATATTCTAGACCTGTAGGCTGAAGATAGATGTTACAAAGGAACCTTGGGTGACTGTCCAGGCAGCCAGATGTTTCTGTCATTTCTTGCATTATTTGGAAATCACTTCCTTGTATTTTCTGATTTTTAGGTAATATTATTTCCTTCTTTAGTCTCTGGTGGAGTTGAAAACTAGACAGTTATAGTTTGTCTTGTTAACAAATTCAGAAAAGAAGCTAATAAAAGAAGTACTGTGACAGGAACGAGCAGGCCTGCTTTTGGTCCCGGCTGCCTGGCTAGCTTACACACAGAAACTGTATTAATTAAAACACTGCTTGACCATTAGCTCTAGCCTCCTATTGGCTAACTCTCACAGCCTGATTCAACCCATCCCCATTAATCTGTGTTCACCATGAGGTCATGGCTTACCGGGAAAGATTCAGCATGACTGACCTGGCATCTCCCATGGCGGCTCTCTCTGACTCTTCTTCCCAGTATTCAGTTTTGTCTACTCCTCCTACCTAAGTGCTGCCCTATCAAAAGGCCAAGGCAGTTTCTTTATTCAACCAATGAAAGCAACACATAGACAGAAGAATCTCCTATACCAAAGTACAAAGTGTTTAAGGTTGAGAGACATAAACAGATAGTTTTGGGTTGGTAATGCAAGTTTAGAATAGAAAGTAAATTAGGTACAACACTTTGGAAGGACTCACCAAGATAAGATAGATAATGGAGTATTTTCTCTGAATTTGTCAAATGTTCATGTAATTCTTGACTGTATATATTGTATATGTTTATTGTACTTATTGTATATAGCTTTTCTATATTACTTATAACCCTCTATTTAGACAAATATGGGGGAATATTGCGATATTTTGTTTGAGTTCTGACAAATAGAGCTTGCCTGGAGATCAGAGGGCTGATGTAGCCACTAGTTAATCTTAGAGGTTTGGAAATCTGTACAGAGAGGAGACGGGAAGGGACAACATGTGGCAGAGACAGGAAGTAATAAAGCAGGGCATAGACAGGATCTCATCCCTTTCTGTCTGAGGATTCCATGGAGGTAAGGAAAGTCTCTCTGTGACTGCTCCTTTGCTTCTCTGATTTTTTAGCTTTAACCCCAATACCTGTCTCTGGGTTTTTATTGATAAAACCAATTAGAATCACACTTCAATGCTGGTATTGGAATTCTTTGCAAATATCTGATGTTAGTGAGGTCTTAGAGGAAAACATTTTATTAGAACAGCATAATTCACAACTGTGTTCTAAAACACATCCATATACCTAAAGATTAGTGTAGCTCTCACCCCAATGAATGAAGTTTCTCTATATGACAAATGAAAATATTTTCAGAAAAGTCCAAATGAATATAATGTCGAGATCAATGGATCAGAAAGATACCAGCCACAATGTATATTCCATAAAAATCTTGTACCTAAGGCCCAGAGAACATTGCAAAAGAAAAGGTAGAAAGGCTGTAAAATCCAGAGGATTAGGAAGCTTGCAATCAAACTTTGTCTTCTAGAGGTGGCTGCCTACGTAAGGCACAAACAGTGACAGTACCAATAGACATCTGAACATGAAGGGGGAGAGTTTCACAGAGTCCTACTTTTAGGTGAAGAACAGTCGGCAACTGATAACTGCTAAGAGAGGAAGAGTTAGTCTCTCCCAGGAATGAGCCCCCAATTGGTTAGCCAGTGCTAAGTGTTTAGTGCTGAAATCATATATGCACTCACAACAAAAATGGACTTAACAGTTTGTTCCTCTCTCTCCCCAGCAGCCAAGGGCCTCTCTCTTTTTCTCTTGTTATTTCTAGAGGGGGTGGTCCAGGGCTTCTGACTCCTGGAAGGCCAAGTAGGCCATGAGGTCTACCACCCTGTTGTTGTAGCCATATTCACTGTCATACCAGGAAATGAGCTTTGTAAAGTTGTCATTGAGAGCAACGCCAGCCCCAGCATCAAGGACGGAAGAATGAGCATCATTATTAAAGCTATCATTATTAAAGGAGACAACGTGGTCTTTAGTATGGCCTAGTATGCTCTTTAGTTGGCCCTGCGATGCCTCCTTCACTACTTTTTTGATGTCATTGTACTTAGCAGCTTTCTCTAGGTGCCATGTCAGAGCCACGGCAGAAATATTGTGAGTAAGAACATGGAAGACCATGGCAGTGAACTTCCTGTTCAGTTCTGGGATGACCTTACCCACAGCCTTGGCAGCATTAGGTGGTACAGGGATGATGTTCTGGGCAGCCCCATGGCCATTATGCCACAGCTTCCCAGAGAGGCCGTCCAGAGTCTTCTGAGTGTCAGTGATGGCATAGATCATGGTTATGAGTCCCTCCATGATGCCACAGCTGAAATGGATGACATTAGCAAGGGGGTTCTAAGAAGTTGGTGGTGCAGAAGGTATTGCTGACAATCTTGAGTGAATTTTCATATTTCTCCTGGTTCACACTTATCATGAACAACATGGGGCAACAGCAGAAAGAGCAGCCATGGTGGCCCTTCAAGTGGGTCTCAGACTTATCCACAGAGGTGAGTACGCAGGCAGAGTCCACAACACACTCAGCACCATCCCAGCTGATGTTGGTGGCGTCTCGCTCCCAGAAGATGGAGATGGCTTTCCCATTCAAGGCTACTTCCCTGTCCTCAGCCTTGACTGTGCTAGGGAACTTGCTGTGGGTAGAATCATATGTGCAATTAAGGTCAATGAAGGAGGCATTGATGGCAACAATGTCAGAGCTGGAGGCAGCCCTGTGACCAATACACCCAAATCCACTCACTCCAGCCTTCATCGTCATGTCTCAGGGTCGAAGCTGACGCTGCACAAGAAGATGCTGCTGACTGAGGAACAGGGAGAAGAAGTAGAGAGCCCATATTTTAAAAATATAGAGCTGAGCCTAAATTCCAGGGCTCAGGAACATTCTGCTCTGGCTCATTAGAATAATTTTTGCAGTCAATATTGTGAGCAAATAAATATATCACCAATATAAAAAGATACAAATTCATTAATTAATCACCACAATTTTCTGTTACCAGAAAATGGGAAAGAAGAAAATAATCTACATAGATTTTAGTTATCTTTGTAAAAGGCCAAAGGAAAATCTTCTATAATAAGATTTACATTATGTGCTACTTTCAAGTTCTGCTAAGCTGATGAGAGGACTAGGGAACTGAACAACTGAGCACAGTAAACCCCAACGAATGAATGGAGTCACCGAAGTGGAAATAACAATTCCACATATCTGGATAGATGTGGGCAAGGCGTGGTGAGTCATATCTGGCCGTTTCATTAGAATGCATAAAAATCACGAAGACCACAAACAGCAAATGGAGACATCCATGTCTCTACCAGATGCAGACCTCAGAACCAGGAGGAGACATGCTGGAAAGATACAAAAACATACTTTAAACACAGAGGAATCATTACCACCAAAGCCCCAAAGCTGAGACCAATTGTACACTGTGGATTTCCACTTCTGTCATTGCAGCTGGAGCTATAAGCACATACTCTAGTCAGGAAATTTTACAGAGGGATTTATTCTTCTTCCCCCTCTCCCCCTTTTTTTTACCTAATTGCAAATATTACGCGGAGGAAGCTTCTGGGGGCTTTTTTCCCCATAGAAATGCCCTGAGAGTCCTGAAATGACAGACCTAGTACCTTTCTGGCACAACACGGCATTACTAATGCAGCCTGGACACTAACCAGGCAGATGATTTTATTCACCCACGGCACAGTTCTGAAGATTTTGATACATTTAGAAAAATATCTGAAATGCAGCTTAATTGACACCTGTTTGTTCACAGAGCCTAAGTAAGAGATGCTTGTGGACCTTCTGGATCTTACTATTTCGGTGAGGGCTGTGATACAGAAGCCTAATTTACAGCTAAGGTTGACTACCTGTGCGCCTCTGTATCAATCCCCATCTACTGTAAAAAGATGCTTCCCCGATGAGAATTGAGAAATAAATTGATGTATGGATATAAAAATAAAATCTTAGGGGTGGTTTATGTTATATCTACTTAGCAGAATAATAAATAGTCTTAGGTTCTCCTCTAGGACCTAGGACCTATCCAGCCATGGTACCAGGCATGAGTTTCATCTTGTGAAGTGGGCTTCAAATCCAATCAGAAAGTAGTTGGTTACTCCCTTAACATTTGTGCTACTACTGTTTCTTCATGGGTCCATCTTGCCTAGTCAGTTATGATTATAGTTCTCAGGGTTCAAAACTGTGAATCTCTAAGCCTTGTGTGCGCAGAGCCTTACAGCACTCTAAAAGCGGAAATAGGGAAAAAGCTTTAGGTGAGCACCAGCTTGATTTCTCCGTGTCTCACAGATGTGGTGTCTTCAGCAACAAGATCTTAACACCGAGTTCTGAAGAGGAGTCAAGAGCAATGGCTTATATTTTGGGGGAGGGTCTATTGGACCCCACTGACCAGCGGTTTGAAAAAAGGTAGCTCATATTGGGCACGGATGGCCTCTGCTGTGTGGGAGAGACACTGTCCTCATTATAGGTTAACTTTGTTTAAATTCCTTTTATAAGTGTATATATTGTATAAACTTCTATGGTATTACTTTTATCTAAGGCATTTTTAAAGTTTTGTTGTTAGTTAGTTATCCTTCCTTGTGCTACCACTGCTGTCGGAGACAACATGCAAGTGTTTAAGCTTTCCAGCGTTGCCAGGCAACAACTGTTACATCAGCTTGCTGTATCTGTGGTTTACAGTGCACACCCCAGATTTCCCTGTTGGAGCTATGGTGGTGAGAGCTGGTCACTGTCAAAGTTTAACACCGAGTTCAGGAGGAAGTGAAAAACAGTGAGGGTAGGGAAGGAGTGATGCCTTTATTCTCCAGCGTAAAGAAGATCTTCATCTCTGAGAAAAAGCCCCAAACACCGCTGGGCTTCTGTGATGGGCCTGGGAAGAGGAGTGAATGGAGGAATTGCCTAGCATGTAGGTGTACATCTCCAGACAAATATGATCTCCTGTTGTATGATCCCGACAATGTATTCCATGCGGCGGTGTGTTCGGGGAAAGTTAGCAGAGTCCAGGATCTCTTAAGTCAGGAAAAATGGAATGTCAATGACAGAGATAACAACAATAGGTGAGTGAGGGCTCTGAGCGGGGGGGGGGCGAGGGGCAGGAAAATGCAATGTGAATGACAGAGATGGTAACGATGGTGAGTGAGGGCTTGGGAAGGGGGGCTGTGGGGAGATGGGGCGATGTGGCAGAAGCCCCGCTTTTCTGGCTTCACCGAAGAGAATGAATTGTGTCTTCTGACCCTTGCAGTCCCCTCAGCCTGGCGACCTACACATTTGGCAGGGTCCCAGTGCCAGGCTGTCTCCAGAGCATTCTCGCAAGTCCAGTGCTCTAGCTGGTTTCTCATTCCATTTAAATTGCCTATATGCCACCTACTGGAAAGTGTTAAATAACACATGGAACAGCATTTTATTTTAATGTATGCATTTTAGAAAGCTGCACGAGAGGAATATTCTTCATAATATATCTACTGCATACTTAAAACTTATTCAAATCAAATTCAAATAAGGAAATGGGCTTTCAATCCAATCAGAAAGCAGTTGTCTTGTTTCTATCAGCCTCAGTCCGTTCACATGTTCCTTTCTGAGGGACATTTGATGAAGCTTTGAAAGGGGAATGTGCTGGGTGCTCCTCTTTTGCCTTTTGTCATTTATGACTGGTATAGGAATGGCTATCATCTACACATTGGGAGAATTTTGAATTTCTCATGTGTGTCTCTGTTCCTTCCTTCACGGCATTCTGAACAGCTAGCTCTCCACTACCGACTATTTTAACAGGAGACTTTGTCATCAGGCCTGGGTCATTTGCAAGTCACTTTTGATGTCTCCTCCAATTTCTGATATAAGAGCTTCATAATTTCCAAAGCAATAAACTCTTCTTGCTTGCCAAATTTTATTATAAATTGTGGTAGATCAGAGTCTCCTAAATTCCCCTGTGAAAAATTGTTGATTCTCATGGGTTTGTTATCCTTTTTTTTAAACCTATTTATGTTTTTTTTTTTTGTGTGAATTTTTACACCGGACACAAACTGAAGTTATCTAAAAGGAGGGAATCTCAGCAAATAAAATGTTTCCATAATATTGAGCTGTAAGCAACCCTGCAGTAGTGACTGATGGGGAAGAACCCAATCTATTGTGGGGGGTGCCATTTCTGGGCAGTGGTCCTGGGTTCTATAAGAAAGCAGGCTGAGAAAGCCAGTAAGCAGCATCCTCCATAGCCTCTGCATCAGCTTCTGCCTCCAGGTTCCTGCCCTGCCTGAGTTCCTGCCCTGACTTCCATCAGTGATGGACTGTTAATCGGACCTGTAAGATGAAGTCAACCCTTTCCTCCCTAAGCTGCGCTGGCTGGCCGTGGTGCTCATCCCAGCAAGAGGAACGCTAACTAGGATAGCCACTATTTACAGTTTTGCCCTCTGGGTTCCTGTACTTAAACTGTCTGAGGATAGCATAAGTGAAATAGCTGTTAACAAAGCAGAGAGATTGCATGTAATTTGACATTCGCAGTTATGTGTGCTTTCATGTATGATGAAATAGTGTGGTCTAATGGTAAAATACCCCTCATTTCCACAGAACTGCCCTACATTTTGCATCCTGTTATGGACATGAAGAAATAGTAAATATTTTAGTGGAAAACAATTGTGAAATTAATGTGACTGATGACCAGATGACAACCCCGTTGGTAAAGGTAGTGCAGATTTCTAAATTTCAGTGGCGGTGGGTTTAATGGAAATGCTTAGAAGGAAAATGGCTTTGCCACATTGAAATATAACTAACTGGGGCCCGGAGATGATTCAGGGTTTAAAAGCAATGGTTGCTCTTCCCAGTGTTTGATTTCCAATGTCTACGTGGTGGCTCACAACTGTATACAATTCCAGTCTCAGGGCATCTGATGCTCCCTCTGGCCTCTGAGGGCGCTGCACACCGTGGTGTACAGGCATACATGCGGGCAAAATACCCATATCATACACATAAAACAATAAAAAATGCATAACGAGTTGGTGAGAACTGTGGAGTATTTACACTACGTTTTTAGAACTGACTACGTGTTTTGGATATAATCCTAACAGGCAGTACAAATGTGTGAAGAAGTCATCGTATCTTTACTCCTTGAACACGATGCTGACCCAAATATAAAGGACGCTAATGGCAACACAGCTTTGCATTACGCAGTGTACGTGGGCAAACCGCCCATTGCTGCCCTTCTCCTTTCTTATGGAGCAAACATCGAGGAGAAGACGAAGGTAAAGCCCACATAACTTGAACTTCAAAATATTTCAAAAATTCATACTTGAAAAGTGACATATAGCCAGGCAAATGGTGCATACTCAGCATTTTAGAGGCAGAGGGAAGATGTCTATGAGTTCATAGCCAGCCTAGTCCACATTGCAAGTTCCAGGCCAGTGGGGCTACACAGGAATCTGCAGTTCTTGTCTTTTACTCTTTGCTCTTTTTACTCTTTAGCTTTTTTGAGGGGGGCACCACCCAGCTTCCAAATAAATCACACACAGAGGCTTATTCTTAGTTATGAATGCCCAGTATTAGCTTGGCTTGTTTCCAGCCAACTTTTCTCAACTTAAATTATCCTGTTTACCTTTTGCCTCTGGGCTTCTGTCTTTCTCTCTTTCTGTATACCTTAACATTCACTCCTACTCTGTGGCTGGCTGGGTGGCTGGCCCCTAGTGTCTCCCTCTCCTTCTTCATTTCTTCTCTTTATACTCTCTGCCTGGCAGCCCCGCCTGTCCTTTCTCCTGCCTGGCTATTGGCCATGCAGCTCTTTATTAGACCATCAGCTTTTTTAGACAGGCAAAGAATCACAGCTTCACAGAGTTAAAGAAATGCAGCACAAACAAAAGCAACACACCTTTACATTGTTAAACAAATATTCTAGGCTATAAACAAGTGTAACACACCTTAAAATAATATTCTATAACAGAGGCCCTTTCTCAGAAAAAGGGCCAAATGATAGAAGTCTATTTTTCATGTTTACTATCTCAGTCTTTCCCTGACTGAAACATTTGAAATACCTTAGTATTCATTTGAATACTGATGTTTTGCTGAGGGGTGTGGAGTTTTGTGTCCAATATCCTTCTCAGTGTGGGGACCTATGCAGGCCCCAAGCCTGCAACCACAGTGTCTGTGAGTTCCTACGTGCATGGTCCTGTTGTGCCTAGAAAACCTTGTTTCCTTGGTGCTCTCCAACTTGTCTGGCTTTACACTTCCACAGAGATCCCTGAGCCTGAGTGGAGGGATTTGGTGAAGACATCCCATTTAGGACAGATTATTCCGAGGTCTCTTATTCGGCACTTTGTCCAGTTTGTAGGCCTCTGTATTTCTTCTCATCTACTGCAGGAGAAAGCTTCTCCAATGATGACTGAGCAAGGCACTGATCCATAACAGCAAGTTATTAGTATCATTTTATTGCTACAATCCTTTAGCACAATAGTAATATTTAGTTTTTTCAGGTTCTTAGCCACCCAAGCAATATCGGGCATGGATGTCATTGCAGGGAGTGGGCTTGAAATCCAATCAGGTATTGGTTGGTTCCTCCCAAAACTTGTGTGCCACTCTTGTGCCAGCACATCTTGCAGGAAGGTCACTATTGTTGATCAAAGGCTAGAAGCTATCTCCAATTGATACTAAATCACAAAGGAAAAACTAGTTTTCTCCAACAGAGTCTCATTAGGTATACAAACCACACTTAAGTGCAGGTCCCATGTCTAGCAGTGGACAACCTACACAAAATTAGCTCAATGGTATTTTTGGAGATTTTCCCATCTCATAATGCTTTGTTTTGACATTTTTTAGTCCCTACATGTCTTCTTCTTATGTATTATGGTTTTTGATCTTGTTTCTTTATGGTATTCATGTGTGCGCAAATGTGTGTGTCTCTGCATCTATATGTATGTCCCTGCTGCTTTTTCTTTGGATCTTTTCCCCCTCTGTTCTTCGTTTTGTTCTATTTAGGTCTGTTTGTTTTTATTTTACCTTATCTTATTATTACTTCCTTTGTTTTAGACAGGAGAGGGCAAGAACGTATGTGGATTTGGGTGGGTGTGGAAATAATGAGGAACTACGAGGAGTTGGGAGAGGAAAAACTTTAGTCAGAATATATTGTATAAAAATCTATTTTGATAATAAACAAACATTGGTATTTTGAAAGAAGTGCTAAGGATTACAGTTTTCTTTTTAAACTCATTACAAATATTTGTGAAAATTCTGCATGATAAGGGTAGCTGAAGTAACATACCTCTCTCTTTCTTCTACTAACCAGAATAAAATAGCACAGGAATGCAAACTATCCTGGAAATAAATCAACTGAAACAAAATATTTTGTTAAGTTTTAGCTTATTTTTTTATTTTTGAAATTAAATTACATTTACAATCTTTCTCCCTTCCCTTTCTTCTCTCCAAGCCTTCCCATATATATTTTCTTACTCTCTTTCAAATTCATGGCCTTTTTTCCTCACTAATTGTTATTGTGTGCATATAAATGTACATATATTCCTAAACATAACATGCTTGGTCTAGATAATGTTACTTTGTATGCATGTTTTCAGGATGACCGTTTGGTATTGGATAATCAATTGGTATTCTCTCCTCTGGGGAAGACTATTTCAACCATTTCTGATACTCCTCAGTTGCCAGCATTTCTTTGTGTAGGATGGAGTCCTTGTGGATTCTTCCCAGTTCACGTTGTGTAGGATGGAGTCCTTGTGGATATTTCCAGTTCACTTTGGCATACCCATGGATATTTCCTTGTTGAGCTTATGTTTGGGTGGTCATGTTGGTGAGATTTGTGGGTATAACTTCTGACATGATTAAGAGACACAATTTCACAGCAAACCCCCTGATCCTCTGTCTCAATCTGTCCACCTCTTCTCCCACATTGTTCCCTGAGCCTTGGATGTGTGTTTTGTAGACATATCCTGTTGGGACTAAAGTCTGCATTTTGATTGGTTGCAGTTTTCTCTAGTGATCACTGTTGCACTGAGAGGTTTCTTTGATAAGATGTGAAGACTGCATTTTATCTGTTATCCAAAGATAAGGACACATATTTAAATACTATAATACCATGCACTTCAGAAACAGAGTTCAAAGACCTCAGAACTGGCTTGTCTCCTCCCAGTGAACTAACTTTCATGGCACTAGACATCATGCAAGCTTAAAAAGGAGGGAGGCCACCAACAGTCCTATACAGCTATGAAGTCTACAAATCATCATTGACCAGAATGGCACAATAATCCTAAAGGCGTAGTTGGCACACATACCTTGGCAGGAACCAACAGCTCTCTAATTAAACTTAAGACCCCCTCAACAAGATAGAAACCATGTCTGGTACTGGACACCTAAGTAACTATTCATTGTTAGTGAAAGTCATGAATACTAAAGGAGAATTTATCTCTACACTTGTGACTCCATAATTTCTTCCTCCCCAAGAATAGGAAAGAATCATATCAATATATGTGGATTGGAAACAGTCCCAAAATGATAAACTCTTCTAGGTATTATGCCCCAATTCCATAATTTCTGATTTTGTTTTTGTGTGCCGAATGTTTTTGATCATTTTTCCTTTCCATTTATTTTATTGTCAATCTCACACCTGAGAGAGAAGTGACTAGATTGAACTTCAAGGACATCAGAGTTAAGAATTATGCTGGGTTATGACAGCAGGTTATTAGAACGCTGTCTGCATTGCGTACCTAAAGCCATCCCCTCGTGTGCTAACATCTACATCACTGAAGCACTGTTAAAGAGGAATGGAGTGAAATCAGTCTTTTCAAATACTGAACAAAACCCACCACTTTGTCATATGTTTAATACAAAGTCTTGGAGTGATACATTTAGGGTACAGACAGAAATCTTGCTCTGGACAAGAACATTTAGTTCATTTACTTAACAAAATGCTGAAAAAGCATTGCTACTCTTTGGGCCTGGAGCTGTTGAGGTAAACTCTTCCCTGACCTCAAGGTTCTGCTTCAGAAGGGAGCCACTACAGGACTCTCAAATGTGATAAACGCTCTGAGGGAGCAAAGGCTCATGGGACCAGCAAATGTCTCAAGTGGGCTTTGGAGAGGACAGGGTTTATGCAGCTACCGTGGGCGAGGGGGACGGACTTCAAGGAAGGGGAGTGTGGTGAGGTGAGAGGAAACAGAGCACTGTGGATCTACTCCGGCTAGCATTTGTATGTTTATAGAGCCAGCTAGAGGGTATCTACTCCGGCTAACATGTGTATGTTTATAGAGCCAGCTAGAGGGGATCTACTCCGGCTAACATGTGTATGTTTATAGAGCCAGCTAGAGGGGATCTACTCCGGCTAACATGTGTATGTTTATAGAGCCAGCTAGAAGGGATCTACTCTGGCTAACGTGTATTTTTATAGAGCCAACTAGAGGGGATATACTTTGGCTAGCATGTGTATGTTTATAAAGCCAGCTAGAGGGGATCTACTCCGGCTAGCATGTGTATGTTTATAAAGCCAGCGAGAGGGGTTCAGCTCAGTCGAGCAGGATTCTGAATCATAAGTTGATTTCCTAACAGGACGGCTTCACTCCTCTACTCCTGGCCCTCAGAGAGAACCAACTACTAGTGGCAGAATTCTTAATAATAAGGGGAGCAGATATACATGTGTCTGATGACCGGCAAAGGTAACTTTTGGGTTTTTAAACACTTTAGTGGTATACTAGACTGAAAACAGTCACTCAAGTCAAAGATTAATTTGATGTGAAGAATAAGATTAACTTTGGTGATATTCTAAGAAATATCCATACAAGCCATCAGTGATAAAATGCTTATTTAAAATGAGTAATACAAGCAATAATAGATGGTAGGTCCCACATTGCCTTCAAAAGTTGACTGATGTTTCATTTAAAATATTATTTTCTTGCTCTTATAATCTTACATCAGCTAAAGAGCTTCATTTTAAGTTTTTGTTTAAACTGATGAAATGTTGGCTTTATTATTGATTGCCATGAAATTCATATTCCCGCACATATCGGGAGTCTGCGGATGACTTGCCTGTATCAGCTCTCCTCTTCCCTGTGTGGCTCTTGGTGATCAAGCTCAGGGTCATCAGACGTGGCAGTACACTGAGACATCTTGCTGTCTTCTCCCCCTGGTGCTCTTGGGAGTTTATGGTTATTTTCTCCTCTTCTTCATATGTACTTGATTTTAAATGCTTTATTAGCGTGAATAGAAGTGGAAAATCAGAGGGTTTTTTTTGGATTTTTTCTTTGCTTTAAATTACCTGCTAAAAACAATATTGATACTGTTATACCTAAGGGACTATAGTTATTACCAGATACTGGTAGTTTATTTTGTTATTCTCCTTATTTTGTTATTTTAATAATTACCTGAAAAGGGCAGAGAAAAGAAAAATAGCTAGAAGTGGACAAACTTTATTGAAAATAACCAATGAGTAAAAAAGAGAGGGCATTTGACATAGGACTTTTAATTCCTTACTTCCCAACTCTCTTTTTTTAAAAAAAATTTTTATTGTTTATTTAACTTTATTTTATGTGCATTGGTGTGAAGGTGTCAGATCCTCTGGAACTGGATCTTCAGACAGTTGTGAGCTGCCATGTAGGTGCTGGGAATTGAACCCTGGTCCTCGGGAAAAGCAGTCAGTGCTCCTAACTGCTGAGCCATCTCTCCAGCCCCCAACTCTCTTATGTAATCTTGGTAACGCTCTTTGCCACCAAGTGTATCTTGTGATACAAGGAGGAGAATAATGCATGTGGAGTAGTTCTAAAATTATATTATATTTAAGCATACACAGCCATTGGCTAGTACCATAATTGTGTATGGATTGAAAATAGTATGGATTCTTTATAACATTACTATCATTTATTTATTTGTTTATTGATTGATTGATTGATTTAGAGACAGGGTATCTTTGTGTAGCTCTGGCTGTCCTGGAATTCTGTAGACCAGGCTGTCCATGAACTTGCAGAGATCTGCCTGCCTCTGCCTCTCAAGTGTTGGGATTAAAGGTGTGCACCACTAGTTAAAATATACCCTTGACATCTAGCTAGCTTAAATTATGCTACATGAAGACTGAGAAAGAAATGAATACTTGCTAATTTAAATCTTTTCATACTTTAGATAAATGATATGAGCAAGATTCCCTCCAAAGGGACATTAAAGTAGGAATTCTTCTGTATAAGATCCCAGAGAGACAAGAGGCTTCAGTTTGCTTTCTTCTTTCAGCCTTGGAGTTGATTTTTAAGGTTGAGTGCTTAAGTTTCCAAGGTATTGTCATGTTTGTTAGTAACTGTCTATTGTGTACAAATAAGCAAGGCACTAAATTGGTAAAATATACTGTTATCCATTTAATCATTTTATTAGACTACCCAATAACAGCATTATCTCTATTTTTTCCAGAACGACATTAATGTATGCTGTCAAATCCGACTCAAAACATATTGTTGATCTTCTGCTTAAGCGTGACATTGATGTATTTTTAAAAGACTCCTTCGGCTGGAATGCAGTGAGATACGCTGTTATGGGTAATCGTAAAGTGTAAGTGTTTACACTAAATGCTGCTTACTATGAAGTGTAGGCTCAGAAATAATTACTGTGTTGTCTTTTATGCTGCACTGGATTTCATTGCTTAGCTGAAGTAGTTTTTAAATGACAGTGTGTTAGTGTACTTATCTGTGCTGTAGCCTAGGGGGAGGAGAAATGAGTTATCAGTGTAGGTACAGGAGACCTCATCTCAGGACTTGTCTGTGGCCGTGGGGATCCACCCAGAGCCTTGCACACACTGAGCTGCATTCTGAACTCCCGTCTGATTTGTAGCGAGATCTTTATTCTTTGGGATCCCAGTTCCATTCTACTCCACATACAGTGGCATGGCGATGAATCGTGTCACCTTTTATATTCCTAATTGTCTATGTGAGTCTCAAAATGTCTCGTTTGACAGAAAACCTTGTCAAACACTGGAAACTGTTTTCTACATCCACTCTTTGAATGCTCTAGAACTTGAGAGATTCCTTAAGCTCAATGAAGTCAGAGTGAATCCTCTTTCCCTTGAGAGAGAGAAAAGGGGAAATTCTAGCCATGCTTTTTTCCCTATCTGTTCTATTGTGGTGGCGCTATTACAACCAAGGTTTTAGTCCAGTACTGATTAAACCTCATGTTAGGTTGGCCTCCTGGTTCTGATTTCTGACTCTTTATATTCCTGAAGGCCTTGAAAGCTAAAAACATATGTCCCCTTTTTATTTTAATTTTTAAAAATGTCGTAATGAGTACACTATATAATTTCCACAGCTTCACCTTCTTCAGCTCCTCCTGTGTTCCTCTCATCCTTCTCAAGTTTGTTACCTTTACTGTGATTATTATTGTCACACATGTGTATATGGCACCTACTAAGTCCTCTTAGCGCTGCCTTCTTGTATGTGTGTTTGGCATTGACTACTTAGGACTGACAAACCCGTCAGTGTCTTGTCCCTGGAGAAAACTTATTTTCCCTTCCTCAGTAACCACTGATTCCCTGAAGCCATTCATCAGGGGTGGGCCACATTCATGTTAGTTAGGATGGTCTTGTGTAGGCAATCACATTTTTGAGAGTTGGTAGGTAGAGCATCCCATATAATTTTTAATTCAAATAATAGTCTAACCATAAAAAGCTGTGATTTGAGAATTGGGTCCCTAGATTTATCCACACACACATAATGCCCTCACCACCTCTTGAGAGCCACCTATGCCTCTCACATCTCATCCCACACAATAAATACGGTAAAGCACCTTTAAGACTTCTTTCTTCTTGTGGTCAAATATGATGCAAATATGATGAGTGATCACTCTGAATTATCATATAAATTCAAACAATGTTGTAGGAAGATTCCTTTCTTCTTTGACATTGGTTTTATCCCCACGGGCTTCTTTACACACCTGATCACTATTTTTGATGTTAAAGATTCTATGTTACCTTTATCAGGGAAGGAGTCAACTTTTAATTGGTCAATAGAGTGAATTTTCCATATTAATGAAAATATTTCAAGCTACCTTAAGAATATTGTACTATTTAGGGATATTCCAATATTGCTTTCCAAGGAAGTCATTAATCAGAAATCTTTAAGTTGAAATTAGATTATCCATATTTAAGAGTTGTCTCATTTTGTCTTATCAGTATGTGCATGCATGTATAAAACAGAGTTAACGTTTTCCTAGTTAATTGGAAATAAGAATTAGGATTGAGCATCATTGTGACAAAGACCTACTAGATCATACTTTGATTGACTGGCGGGAATATAGATGGGCCAATCCAAATCTTAAAATTTATTACTTTATTCATTTTGGATTGATTAGTATAAAATAGTAAATCATTGTCTCACATAATTTAAAAATGTGTTTAGAAATATAAACTACATAGGATAGAACAGCAAATAGCTAAACTTAGGGAATCAACATTTTTCTGCTACTTGGAATAAATCAAATATAGACCCAGATATGAAGAAGCCATTGGATTTTATCTGGGATTCTAAAAGCAATTCAGCATTAATAGCAAACTATCCAGTTTATTTCTCATTGCACATTTGTCTGTTCTTAAATATCATCCTAATATTGTGATTTAATGGCAAAGTACCTTTTAGAAGCTTTAGTTCTGAGCCTGTTCTAGTTTCATTCTGTTGCCATGACCATAGCAACAGGGGGTAAAGACGTACTTGGCTTAGCCTTCCAGATCACAATCCGCCTTTGGCAGAGCCATGGCAGGCAGTCATGGAGGAACTTGAAGCACTAACCACTGAAGGACATTGTTTGCTGGCTCTCTCGCAGGCTCATGCTTAGTTTTCTTAGATAGCCCAGGACTACTAGTAAGATCATTCTATGATGTCACATTTTCATAGTTTCTATGTGAGCTGTCGTATATCCTTTTAGTAATCATTTTCCTCTACATTTATAAGCTTGATAAAAATAATCTAGAGCTTATGAGTTTGCTAAATTTGGATAATAACTCTGATATTGTATGATATATGCTTGTTTTTTATATTTTGTAAATGTGTTTCCTATAAACATTAAAATAATTTTATGCATTACCTTATTTGCACATGGCAGCGCCCGTGCTATTTTAGACTGTCAAGATTCAATAATTAGACATATCCAAAGGTCCAATCAAGGTAAGATTTTGGATAATAAATTACTGTTAGCAGTCCTACCTTATATAATAAAAGTTTTAGTACGAAAACTTTGGTTTGGTAGCATATGGTATTTGGTAAGGTCTTTGTTGACCTATTACAGGTTAACTATTTAAATCCTTTTATATTTGTGTCTTTTATATATTATATATATAATCCTTTTATATATATTTTAGGAGGCTTGTGCAGTAGTAGGTTTTCTTATGAATTTTTAAAATGAAAAAGCCTAGTACCAGAAATGGGTTAGCTTTTTTTTTGTAATTTTTGGCCAGTGAGGACCCTTAGATCCTCAAACATTATTGGCTATTGCCAGTGTTCTTGATTCTTCCCTAGAATTTGACAAGACTATAATCCCAAAGACATTAAGTCTTGAATCATAGAACTTAGAGAAATCAAGCTATTACTGGCCTGAAAGCTTCATCCGCACTGCCTAACTTTCAGGGATAGAAAGTGATATGCATGGTATCAAAGAAGAAAAGCAATCACAAATCTTATACAATTGTGAACCCTACCAACTACAGCAATTACTAGCCTGGCAAGACATGCCCACTGATTCAATAGTGGCACAAATGTCATAGAAGTAACCAACCACCTTTTCATTGGATTTAAGTCTACTTCACAAGTTAAAACCAATATCTGGTACCCATCAGGTAAAGAATCTGTGGGTAGATAGATCATAGACCCCAGGGGAAAAAAATCCACTACATCATTCTACTAAATGGTCACAATGTTAAACCAACTCCTAATGACTATATCCGAAGATTAGTGTAAAAGTTTCTTTTTGTAGTAGACATGATTAATATAGATACCTATAATTGATCAGTGAGAAGAACAAGAGAGTGCAGAATGTTCAGCTCTGAACAGGACATCTATACCAAACTCCCTCCTCCCAGGATTAGGAATCACTGTGGAAGGGGTGACAGAAAGTTTGTATAAGAGCCAGAGGCAGCAGATGATTACAAGGCAAGTGTGTTTTCTGGACACAGCAGGAAATTACCCATATGAACTCTCATTGGTGAAGATACCACCCGCAAGACCTGTGCAGGTTCAAGTGAGACAGTAATCTCCAGGGACCATACTTTTCTAGAATGTTTCCATGTCTGTCACATGATCCTTGGCATGGCAGTAACACTAGGGTGTGGAGAGGACACTATGGGTGAACCATATGTCACTGTGGGGTGACATGGGGTGAATATGAAACTGGTTCATACACAGTTGATTTATCTTCTTATATTATTATATTATTGTCTATTGTACTAAAAGTTTCTCACACACAAAGAAAGTACTCAACTGTCTTCATGTTTTTTGTGTGTGTGAATCATGTGTGTGGAGGTGTACTTAGCCATGTGTGCATGCGCAGAGGCTGGAGGCCATCTTGTCATATGTTTTCTCATTGATCTCAACTTTATTCATGTTTTTTGAGAGAGCATCTTTCACTAACCCAGAGATCACTCTTTTGGCTAGACTATCTGGTCTGTTAGGCACCAGGTCTGCACGTTTCTGCTGCCTCTGGCACTTACGTAACATGTACACTGCTGTTTCATCTCCTATGTAGCCGCTGGGATTCAAATTCAGGCCCTCACACATTCACAGGACACACTCAACCCCCCCACCCCCAAAATCGTCTTCCCATCCCCAAGTCTGTATTTAACCTAATTCTTTTGGAGAACAAATGTTAAATCACTAAGGCCTCACTTTTTAAATAACATAGTTCTTTATTGAGTCTTTGGGAGTTTCACATCGTGCACCCCAATCCCACTCACCTCCCACTCTCTCCATGTCTGCTCCTCACCTCTACGACATCCCCTCCAATTTAATTAAAAACAAAACACACAAAAAACCACCTCCCTCCTCCAACTTTACCACCTCTCCAACACCTCTTCCTTTGTCCTAGTGGCACTGGAAGCTGCAATGTGTCACACAGTGCACCCTTCAGTCCGCTCAGCCCTACCCGCAAATGTCCATGGTAATGAGTCATTGGTCTGCTTCAAGGCATCCGGCACACCATTATCACTGGACCCTCACTGAAATTCCTCTCAGATATCCTGCTGCTGTCCTGAGTCACGGAGATCCCGTGGCTAGTGCTCCACAGGACCAGACCCTCGGGCACTCCAGCAGGTCATAGTTGGGGTAGATGTCATGATGGGCCAACCCAAGGCCCAGGATGTGGGCTTAGGTGGTAGCTGAGCTGGTCAGTTTGGGCCACTGGGACCACCTTCCTCAGGCAAGGGCCAGAGCCAAGTGCTCCTAGCCCTATGCCACTCAGGAGAGCTCTTCCACGCCTGGGCTTAGGGGTGGGACCATCTCTCCGAGGTGCGTGTATGGGGGGCGGGGCAGCTCTCCCGTGAGGTTTGGGGCCAGCTCTCCTGCAGCACTGTCCAGTGAGGGACACAGAGTCAACTTTCCCAGAGTCAGTGAAGGGTGGGCTGGCTCAACACTGCCCTTGGATTTCAACGCGCATGGTTCTTATGACCGACCCTCCCTGTGGTAACATGGGTCATGGACACCAGCACAGACCCCAGCTGCAGCAGGACTGGGGACCCAGACATGGCCCTCAGCAGCAACTTGGGAGGTCTTACTTTCTAAGAGCTGATTCTTTTCTTTCCATAAGAAATGTCAATAGGTTTAACCATGTATTATTTTTTTGCATGTTTTATATAAGTTAAAAGTATTTTTGCTCCCACTAGGAAAAACTTTGTTATATCTCAAATAAATATATCATTATATACATTATATATATATATATACATTTATATTAGATAAACACACACACACACACACACATATTGGTTTTTTTTTTTTTTTTTGAGATAGGGCTTCTCTGTAGCTTTGGAGCCTGTTCTGGAACTAGCTCTTGTAGACCAGGCTGGACTGGAATTCACGGAGATCCGCCTGCCTCTGCCTCCCAAGTGCTGGGATTAAAGGTGTGCGACACCCCACATCAACTCCCTAGGACTTGTGTTTTAAGCTTCTCTCTAAAGCACAGTGCCCATAGAGTTTTCCGGGATAGAGTTTTGACTGAAAATCTGGTTATGATGTAAGTTACAGTTTACTTTGAGGGCTTAGCTACTGACAAATTTCACTTCCCCACATTTGTTTAACACGTAGAAAATAATAATAATCATTCTTATTGCATTGATTGCTGCTCAGTAATATAATTAATATTTATAGTAAAATGTTTTATGTCACATTTTAAAACGCTTTTAGTTTTAATATTTTTCCTTTTTTCTTTAATAGCGTATGCTTCTGAAGAGTTCTCTTTGTACAGGTACGATGAATAGAGTATCTAAAAAGTAAACCAGTTAACTGCCTCTAAAATGCGTAAAAACACTATTTGTAGACAGTCTACTCTATATAGATTTCATCGCAGTGGTTTCCCAAAGCACTGGTGAGATTACAGCAGTCTTTCTAATTATGGCCACCATCCAAAGTTTGAATAATTGGTTCATTCATAGCTTGGATAATTGGTTCCATGATTAAGAAGAAGCTGACCCATGATTTAAATGTTAGCTTTTCTGGCTCCCCATGCATTATCTTGTTCCTTTGCATAAATTGAGAGGGTCCTATGTACTACTGTGGTCAGATAAGTTCCACAAATGATCAATTCACAAAATCAGCTACAGATATATATATATATATATATATATATATATATATATATATACACTACCCAATTGTAGTACAAAAGCTTGTCTTAAAGTTTTTGATAATCGCATTCCTCCTCAATAGATAGTACCTGTCATCATGGTGTTAGGGCAAACATCACTCAAGTATGACAATACCCTTAGTCTCACATAGATAGACGTGATTTATTTTGCTAATTACAGCACAGGTGCATGTAGCCATGTTGGATTTATCATGTTCATTATCTGTTTGGAGGACATGAAGACCTTGTCTTTCTGCGTGTGTATTATCAGTTTGGTTTCCTCTTGGAGTTAGTACCCATGTCTAGTGTCCAGTTACAGGTGCTTTCCCCTGTTGTCTATGCCTTTTTCCTCTGACTTGTCAGTCTTTGCTGTGATTTTACTTTCCTCTCTGTTTGTATTGTATTTTTCAATTTGTCTTAGTCATGTATTCATTTTAGCTGTTAGACAAAAAACAGAGGGATTGGTTTTTTTAAGAGGACTTTTGGGAACTAAGATATAAAATATTAACATCCTGAACACAGGGTTGTTCTTGTGGAGAACCCGAAGCTCAAAGGTAATAAAATGTGTTTTATGTATGTAGTCAGGGCCAAATAGGTTTTGAAGTTGTTTTCATTAGCTATAAGGTCCTCTTCCTTATCCGTCAGTATATTGGTAGATATCTTAATAACAGAAAAGAGAGTAAGTCTGGCGATTGTAGAAGGAGAAGAAATAAATCACAAGTGAGCCCAGGGTAAAGATGAGCATAGAGATAACAGGGGAAGGGTAGTTTGTAAAAGAGCAACAGAAGGATAAGTGGGAACAAGGTTTTAAAAGATCAGACTATTGAGATGTGTGACAATTTCATAAAGATAATATAGAAATAGAAGCCACAGGGTAATTAAAATTATATCAAATATATAAAATAGTATAGTATATTTAAATATGCATTAAAATAGGGCTCAAAGACATCTTAAAATGTATTTAATTTTGGGTTGAATTGTAGAAATGGACAAAGTCTCCTACTGAGAAATGCCACTGGGAAGTCTCTAGAGCAGACAGGAAGGTGACAATGTGTCAGCACAGTTTCTAAAGCCCCTCCAGTACTCAGAACTGGACATTGACAAATGAAATATATTTATGGCCCAGGACATGAGCTCCCCTCCTTTTTCCTAAGTAACTTTTGTCCTTGTGAGACAGGATTGGCTGGCAAAGAGGTCACAGGACGTCTGCGAGGAAGTAGTCCGTGGCCCTAACTTAGGGTCTGCTGTTGACTCTTCATTTCGTCTGTTTGCTGAAGCAGGGAAACAGCTGGCGCTGCTCTTGGTTGCTTGAATCTGTGATTCTTTTAAGAATCTTCACCTCCCTCAAGTGTGTGTGCGTGTGAATATATACATATGGAGGCCACAGGACAACTTCAAGCATCTTCCTTCATTGCTCTCCTTCTTAATTTTGAGACACAGTTGCTCACTGAGTATCAAGATCATAATTTTGCCTAGGCTGGCTGGTGAGAGGGTGTGGGAGCTACACATCTCCAAACAAATATCCCTGCTTCTGGCACTGCAAGTGCATCCCATAGGCCTAGATTTTACTTCTGGGACTGTAAGCACATCCCAGCACACCTGGATTTCACATGTGCTCAGAGAATCTGATCTCAAGTCCTTGTTCCTGTGCAGCAAGGGTTTTATTCCCTGAGTCACCTTCCCAGATCCAGAACAGGTGAATACTAACATGGAATACTCTCAGGGTCTTCCGAGTACTGTCTGATACTGTTTGTTAAGAAAGTATTGTGAGTCTTCATTGACTATCTCGTTGACTGACAGAAGAGGCAGAATGAGGTAGCTAGATGGTCCTTGAAAACTCTTAGACATGCATAGAAACTAATATTTATTACTCACACAGCTAAACTTTTTGCCACATTTTAGAATAAATTCACTTACAATTTTGTTGTGCACTTTGCTTTACAGAACTCTCGCAGAATCTTCAGCAATTACCTTGTTTACACCACTTAAGGAGAGGTTTAGTGCCCACATCAAGGTAAATTGACCTTTGTGAAATATTTATTGTAGTAAAACTTGTTTCCTATAGTGTTTACATTTAGAATTTAGTAGTGGCCTGCCTATCATTTTATTTAAAAAGTTGGGCAGAAAGATTTATAATTTATACATTGCATGTAAATAGTTATTTATATAAGTTATGTATAAATGTTATGTGACTATGTAGTTATCTTTATTGTTATGAATATCAATGAAAAGTAATTATTTTGAGGTACTATCAATTAAAATGGGGTGAAAATTCATAGTGGTAGAAAAATTATACTACAGATACTTCTCACACAATATAGGAAATCTTAAATTTGGACAAGCACTTTTTGCTAATGAAGCTTGATATGATGTCTAAGTTGTATTAATGCAGCAATCACATTTTTATGCTTTAATAAATGTTTAACATACACAATTATTGCATTAATCAAAGATTAATCAATTGACCTCCCTGGTAGATTGTAGCATAGAGCATATAGGTTTCACTCTGGTTTCTTTGTTGAACTTTCTTTCATTTAGTGTCAGAGATTTTAGGAGAGTTTTGTATCTATTTCTCTCTTTGGTTCTCTTGTTCCAAAAGTTAACATGCTTTACAGACATTTAGGAATTCAAAATCTACTTCTCAGAATCAGTATTAAAATTTTGTTTCACGTGTTCTATTCATTGTATTAAGCTCTTAATGTAATTGAACATACATGGTTGAGCACATATACAAATAATAACCAGTTCTAAAATGAAAGATTTATGCCCACTGCTTATTTGGAGTCTCTTCATGCCCAACATGGCATACTACAAGGTATTTAATATGATGTGTGTATTTATTAGTCAAAAACAGTGCTTGTAGCTGTTCTGCTTCATGTTTAGTGATGTATCATAGCAATGTTTCTCATAAAGATTTGGACACATTCGTATTTTATAAAGAGTCTTCTGAAATTGTGGGAAATACAAATTAGTGTTAGGTGTGCAAAGGTGTAAGTGGCAGTGCTCACTTGCTGAGCCAGAGTCTTCTGAGAGGGGACCTCAGCAAGGCTGAGGCTGAGACGAGTTTATTGCAAGCAATCAGACTTTTTATACCCTTATCAGAACAGAATACAGTGACAACAGCCAGGAAGAAAACAATTTGGGTTGCCAGGATTCAATGATATTTGCAAGTTAAATGGGGTACACAAGATGAATGTCTAAGACTAATTGTTCGGTCAGGTTTCTGTGTTTTGCTGACCTCTAGGGAAGAAAGAGACACATGGGGGGTCTGGATGCTTCACAGCTGAGGAAGTGTCTCAGTTCCTCAGGAACTGGTACACAGTGTTCCAGGAGCACAAACTCTAACCTGACAACACATGCCTCTCAAGGCAGCTGGATCAGGTCAATTCCGTGATTCCCCGCACAGAGGTAAAAGGCTTTTCATTTTCCTGATGTGTGCCGTAGGCACATCAACTACTTTCTTTGAGCACAGTTCCTCTGACCCTTCATACTGAGCATACATGTGATCATGTGCATTTGTCTGCCTTCATGCACACATTTGATACATTTGATTTCTCACACATAAACATAAACACTTAGAAAATAAGGAACAACTCACTTTAGTTATGTAATTCCAAGTGTTCTGACCTGGGTTCTGATGGTATGCTTTTCAGGCCCAATGTTTTGTTGTTGTTGTCTGGTTGTTTGTTTTTGTTTGTTTTCTTGAGACAGGGTTTCTCTGTGAAATAGTCTTGGTTGTCCTGAAACTCACTTTATAGACCAGTCTGTACTCAAACTCACAGAGATCCGCCTGCCTCTGCCTTCTGAGTGCTGGGATTAAAGGCATGCACCACCACCATCCAGCTCAAGCCCAATGCTTTAAATTTTTTTTTTTTATGTTTGGATGGCATATTCTTTTTTTTTTCTCATGGTTTATTTTTTTTATATTTAAAAATTTCCATCTCCTTCCCTCCTCCTACCCCCTCCCTCCGCTCCTCCTCCCCCTTCCCTCCCCTCCTTCTCCCCCTTCCCTCCCCTTCCCTCCACCCATACCTCCCCTCCCTCCCTCTCAAGGCCAAGGAGCCATCAGGGTTCCCCACTCTATGCTAAGTCCAAGGTCCTCCCAACTCCCCCCAGGTCCAGGAAGGTGATCGACCAAGCTGAGAAGGCTCCCACAGAGCCCGTCCATGCAGAAGAATCAGAGCCCAGCGCCAATGTCCTTTGCTTCTCAGTCAGCACCTGCTGTTGGCCACATTCAGAGAGACGGATTTGGTCGCATGATCCATCAGTCCCATTCCAACTGGAGTTGGTGATCTCCCTTTAGTTCTGTGTATGCTTTACTTTTTTTAAAGAATTTCATACATAAATACTGTGCTTACATTTCCATCCATCCCTCTTCTACTCCACCCAAATTCATGATCTTTTCTTCTTCTTATTGTTTTATAAATACAATTTATGTATGTATAAATACAACATGCTGAGTCCATTAAATGTTGCAGTGTATGTATATGGGTTTAGACCAGACCACAAGGGATTGAATAACATATCAAGGGCTTGTCCCTAGAAAAGACTGATTCTCCTCCTTTAAGGAGCCATAAATTGCCTATTCTTCATTTAGAGGCTAGACCTCATGTATTTTTTTCCAGCCATGTTGGCATGCCAAATGTGTTGTCATTGTTCAGATCTTGTTTAAGTAGCAATATTGTTGTGATTTCATGGGTCTTGTTTCCCTGTCATGTATAGAAGACACCATCTTGCAGAAGATGTCCCAGTCCTATAGTTCTAAGGCTTTCCACTGCATCTTCTACAATGTGTCCTGAACCTTAGATGTAGGGCTTATGTTGTGGATTTTCAAATGGGGTTGTGTGCTAAGAGGTCAGTTATGCATTCTGTCCTATTGTGGTTTCCTGTAATTGTCTTCATCTGCTGTTAAAAAAAAGTTTCATTGGTGAATGGTGAGAGCTACATTCATCTGTGCTTTTAAGTATGTGGAATCCAGTGAGAAACTGTACTGGTGTACGAAAGTGGTAACATGTTCTGTTCTAGGGTCTATGACCTCACCAGTCATGGGTAGTTGACACCACTCAGCATTCATCCTTCGCACTGAGAGGGCCTGTGCAGAGACACCAATGACCACAACAACTCTTACTGAAGTGGCAGCTTACAGTTTCAGAGTCTATTATCATCACAGCAGGAAGCATGGTGGCTGGGAGTACACGGGCAGGCAGCAGACATGATGCTGGCTGCATCTTGGTCAGAAGGCAATAGGAAGTGATCTCAGTGTCACACTGAGGGAAGCTTGAGTAAAAGCAACTTAAAAGTTCACCCCACACTTCCTCCAACAAGGCCACACCCACTTCAACAAGGCCACATCTCCTAACAGTGCCACTCCCTTCAAGCCTTAACACCAATTAGGAGGTTATTGGTTGCCCTCAAGATGTAAGGGCCACTATTACATGCTTGTGAGTAGCTTGCCATTCTGGTAATTGTTCTTTGGCTTTGTATCTGGGTAGTTCTATTGATTTTTTTTTCCTTTGCCTGCTTGCGTAGTACCTTCAGATGTTGAGAACTAGCTAGTTCCAGGTCAGTTTCTCCAAGTCTGTTTCTGAAGTGTGTGTTGTCCTCAGAAATACGACTTTACCCTCAGGTTCTCAGAGGCAGTAAAGGGCAATGTCAATATTTTGCATTGTTTTGTGGGTCTCTTAGACTGCCCTAAACAGCAAGGTCAAAGGCAGGTTTCCTAAGCCTGGTGCTGGAGTTTTTGTTAGATTAGCATATTGCTGTTAGAGAAATACATTGTTATTCCAAGTGGTGTACCCTCAATATATATAGCATATATATTAGTATATGGCATATATATATATATTTAAATTTTCTTTTTCATTTGCATACCTACCCCAGTTTCTCCTTTCTCCCCTTCTCCTACCTCTCCTTTCCCATTCCATCCCTCCATCCACTCCTCAGAGCGAGTAAGGCCTCCCTTGAGGAGTCAATGAAGTTGGCATACCAAGTTGAGGCAGGGCTAAGCCTCTCCCCCCTGTAAAAGGCTGATCAAGGTATCCAACCATAGAGAATTGGCTGCCAAAAGCCAGTTTATATACCCTGTATAAGTCCTGGTCCCATTGCCAGTCCCCCAGCCCGCACCAACAGATCAAGCCAAATAACTGTTACCCACATTCAAAGGGCTTAGTTTGGTCCATGCAGGTTCTTCAGCTGTCAGTCCACAGTCCCTGAGCTCCTAGTAGCTCAGGTCAGTTGTCTCTGTGGTTTTTCCCATCATGATATTGACCTCTCTTGTTCATATGATCCCTCCTCTCTCTCATCACCTGAACTCCAGGAGCTCAGCCCAGTACTTGACTGTAGATTATTGAATCTTCTATCAGTTGCTGGATATAGATTCTATGATGACAATTAGAACAGTTACTAATATGATTATAGGGGAAGCCCAGTTCAGGCACCCTCTCCACTATTGCTGGGAGTCTTAGCCAGGATCATCCTTGAGGATTTCTGGGAATTTCCCTAGTACCAGGTTTCTCCCTAGCCCTGTAATGGCTCCCTCTATCAAGATATCTCTTTCATTGCTGTCTTTTTCTGTCCCTCCTCCAATTCAGCCATCTCAATCCTTCATATTCCCATTCCCAACCCCTTCCCTTCTACCCCTTTCCAGTTACTCGGGAGATTTTGTTATCAGAGGCTGCTCAGAGTCAAAATAATCATACAGAAACTATATTATCTATCTATCTATCTATCTATCTATCTATCTATCTATCTATCTATCTATCTATCTATCTCAGACATTTCAATTCTCAAAACATGTACCTAAACTCTGAAGAGTCATACATTGTGCTCATGTGTTGCTTCTCTTTCAATGTATTTCAAGTGATGTTCCATTCTCAAACTTGGCAACTTTTCCATAAGACCTCACATAATCAAATGCTCAGAGTCCTAATTCCACTGACTCTCAATTTTGTGCCACATACAGTACATACTCAAAAGTTCAATTTTTTGTCCCACCGTCTCCATGAGTGAACGCACCCCTCTCGTTCCTGACTTTCTCCCTCAAGTTCTCGCTCCTTCTGCTCCTCATCAGGACCTTGGGAGCTCAGTCCAGTGCTCCAATGTGGGGCTCAGTCACCTTCCCCATCTGTCGCCAGCTGGAGGTTCCCTCACGGTCCTGACTTTCTTTCTCATGTTCTCTCTCCTTCTGCTCCTCATCAGGTCCTTGGGTGCTCAGTCCGGTGCTCCAATGTGGGGCTCTGTCATTTTCTTCCTCTATCGTCAGGTGGAGGTTCTATGATGGAGACGGTGGGACAGAACTAATGGGAGATCACCAACTCCAGTTGGAATGGGACTGATGGATCATGCGACCAAACCCGTCTCTCTGAATGTGGCCAACAGCGGGGGCTGACTGAGAAGCAAAGGACAATGTCTCTGGGCTCTGATTCTTCTGTATGGACGGGCTCTGTGGGAGCCTTCTCAGCTTGGTCGATCACCTTCCTGGACCTGGGGGGAGTTGGGAGGACATTGGTCTTAGCATAGAGTGGGGAACCCTGATGGCTCCTTGGCCTTGAGAGGGAGGGAGGGGAGGTATGGGTGGAGGGGAGGGGAGGGAAGGGGGAGAAGGAGGGGAGGGAAGGGGAAGGAGAAGGGGAGGGAGGGGGGAGGAGGAGGGAAGGCGATGGAAATTTTTAAATATAAAAAAAAATAAACCATGAGAGAGGAAAAAAAAACAATTTTTTCACAGCACATTGTTATCCTTATTAGGAAAATAGACCTCCATGAGCAGACAGTCCTGACAGGGCAAGGACCAATGAGGGTTTTTTAGGAAACAGTTCTAGTAGAAACACGACACCGGATGTAACTGAAAATATTCCAGACACAAATACATGACCAAGACTCCAAATTACCACTTAGTATACTTTGTGTAGTAGGCTAATAAAACTGCCCCCTCTATGAAATGTTATGTGACCCCCAAGACATCACAGCCTGTCCTGATTTAGTATCTTGCTATTTTCTGGTTGTACTAAAAAATAAATAATCAACATGTGATTTAACCTCTTAAAAACTTATTTACAATTAAAAAATGGGATGAGGTGGGATTTTCCCCCACCTTTTAAAAATTTTTCTAGAGCCACTAAAAAACTCTCATTTACAAAATAGTTGATAAAAATATTCCTCTGGATTGTACAAGAAGGGAGGCGGAGACACTGACAAACATGATGGATGGTTAGTCGGGCTTGGCCTCTTTCTTTTCTCCTCCTGAGGTTGGACTTTGGTTTTCAGTCTCTCCGTTTTCTGTAGGCAGATCTGTGCTTTGCTGGTTGGCCACTTAAGCTTGTTTGCCTTTGCTCCCTCTTCCCTTTTGTTTGCACTTTTTTATCTGATGATTTAACCTTTCCAGTGGTGTAGACAGAGGGCCACTTAGCCCCAAAATAATCTCAGAGAAACTGTATTAATTAAATCACTCCTTGGTCCATTAGCTCTAGCTTCTTATTGGCTAACTCTTACATCTTAATTTTACCCATTTCTATTAATCTGTATATTGTCACATGGCTGTGGCTTACTGGATAAAGTTCCAGCATCTGTCTCCAGAAGGGCTACCTGGCTTCTCCTTGACTCCACCTCCTTTCTCCCAGCATTCTGTTTAGTTTTCCCCACCTAGCTCTGTTCCCCTATAGCTCTGCTATAGGCCCAAAGCAGTTCCTTTATTAACCAATGCTATTCACAGCATACAGAGGAAAATCCCGCATCACCTCTCCTTTTCTGTTCAAATGAAAAGGAAAATTTTAGCTTTAACATAGTAAAATTACATATAACAAAAACAGGTATCAAGAATTATAGTTATTTATATCTACTTTATCTTTTATCATAACTAAGGAAAACTATAACTTTAAATTCTTCATCTCCATCAAAGACTCCAGGAAGATATAATATTACCTAAGTAATCTAGAAGTGTATTATAAACAACTTCTAAAACTCTAGAACTGATAGAGACATCTCACTGTCACCCAAAGTTCTTCTATATTATTGGGGCATCCATCTTCAACCTACAGGTCCATAGTATCCACAGACTTTTCCATGAAGCAGGAAATTTCAAAGACAGTTCCACCTATATTGGCAGTTTGTCAGTCACTTTCTTCTGTGCCCTGCAGAATGTCTGGAAGTCTCTTTCATAAAGCAGGAACCCTGAAGGATTGTCTCTCCTTCTTTAGACAACTTCAGCAGTCATTTTTCTGTTACTCTTGCATATCCAGTTCATATAGTATACCATCAAACAGTCAAGGCAAGAACAGTTTCTTGCCCAAATGGCCAGCAAACTCCACAAGGCATCTCTTCACTGCCCATTTTCCTCTTGAAGTAATTGGTGCTGCCAGGAGCAGATGTGTCTCACTGTCATGAAAAGTCCTAAGTTCATAAAACATTTTAAATACCATATTCTGTTAGTCTTTGAAAGATTTGAAGAATAACTATCAACTTGAATATATCTTTGTACATCTAGAAAACTTAACTAACATGACTACAAGCTTGACTATTATAGATGACTATTAACCTGTATTTCTTAATTATACATTACATTTTTAAATGAGCTGCACAAACACAATACTTAATCAAGAGCAGAAACATACACATAACAAAATTGACATTTAATTTATATCAATAAATCATATTAATGCAAATCTCCATAGCATATTCCCCTTTAAATGTAAACAAACATTTATGAACAATATTTGGGAACGTGCTTCCTGCTTTTTGTTGGGTAAAGTAATTTTGGGGGGTGTTCTTGGTGACCTTCCAGGGGATCTTGATCCATCAAACCATATTAGTCTGGAAGGAATCCACAGGTTCTCATCCTTTGTGGAAACAAAAGAAGAACCCCTTTTTCCAAAGCGACAAATCCTTAGATCCAAATTTTGAAGCAAGATACCTTTTTTATATATATATATATATATATATATATATATATATACATATACACATATACATATATATGTATGTATATATATGTATGTATATATATGTATGTATGTATATGTGTATATATATATATATATATATATATATATATATATATATATATATACAATCAAATGGGCCAGGCAGTTTCTTTATTAGCCAATGGGAGTCCTCCATCATAGAGCCACTTCTTCACACCCATTGTCTCTTTTTTGCTTATGGGTTTCTGAAGTTGCTGCTAGTTACATACTCTCACCTAAAGATTTGGAGCTATGATCTGCAAATGAACAGGAATGGTTGGCATTTGGCATTGTAAATACGGGTCACCGCAGTACAGCATTCTCTTTTACCATCCATTTGCAAATTTCGTCACTTTCTTTTTCTTTTCTTTATTTTTGTTTTACAGCTGAGTGGAATTGAATTGTGTATATGCACCACAATTTCATCATCCCTCTGTCAGCTGAAGGACATCTAGGTTGTTTATGCTTTCTAGCTTTGTGCGTAGAGTGGCAGTGAGCATGGCTGAGCAAACATCTGTGAAGTACCTGTGAAGTCCTTTGTGCTTGCGCCAAAGTATAATATAACATTTAGATAATTCTCAGTGCCGGTTTCCATAGTGTATGAGTCTGCAAGGCCACCAGCAGTGAATGAGAGATCCTCTCCCTACAATCTTATCAGCATTTGTTGCCAGCTGTCTTTATAGTTTTAAAATAGTTATTTCAACTTTTTTGCCATGTGTTTTGATTGAATTCACCCTTCCCCAACCCCTTCCAGATCCCCTCCAACTCCTACTCACCAAACTTTGTGTCCTCTTTTTTAATCTATCAAGTCTAATTTATGCTGTCTATGTATTCTTGGATGTACAATCTTCCACTGGATCATAGTTGACTTGCCCAGAGAGCAACATTGTTAAATAAAGCTGATACCCCCTCTCTGAGCACTTATCAATGCCAGCAGCTCCTTGTAATGGAGGGACTTGGTTTCCCTTTCCATGTTGGGATTTGGTCTGGCTTGAGCTTGCATGGAGGGCCTGTCCATGCTGTCATAATCTCTTGCATTCATAAGTGCAGCTGCCCTGTTGTGTCAAGAGGACTCCCTTTCCTTATTTATTGGATGCCTGTGGCTCCTACAATCCTTTCCATCCCATTTTAGCAATGAATTCTGAACCTTGGAAAGAACAGATGTGAAATAGATGGCCCTGAAAGAAAGCCTTAGAAAAAAGAACAAACAACAGCCTCCAAATTAGTTGAGATGAGATAATAAAAATCTGGGCTGAAATTAATGGAATAGAAAAACTACAAAAACCACAAAGAGTCAATCAAACAAAAAGTCGAGTTTTTAAAAAGAGTAACAACATTGACAGACACCTAGCCAAGTCAACCAGAGAGAGAGGGCTGGGAAAGTTCAGAGAGCGATCCTTAAAAAATTAGAGATGAATAGGGGTATTACAAGAAATGCTGAGGAAATTCAGAGAATCATAAAGAAATATTTTAAGATCTATATTCTGACAAACTGAAAAATTTTAAATAAATTATATACATAACCTACCAAAGCTAAATCAAGATGCAATAATTTAAACAGGCCCATGTCACCCAGTGAGGTAGAAGCAGTAATCCCAGCACCCTTTGTAGATAGTACTGAGTGGTCATACATTTCTGTAATGAGTCATCATGCAAAGCTTTTATTTCTCCTTCAATTTATGTACGGTTTTGCTCTGTGTAATAATCTTGGCAGACAGTTATCTTTCCCAGTTCAGAACACATCTTCCCAGGCCCCTAGGCTTTAAAGTTTTCTGTCAAGTAATCCAGTATTAGTCTACTAGGTATGTAGTTACAACTGATTTAACCTAGCTCTCTGCAACTTTTTTTCTCTCATTTTTTTATTAAAAATTTCCTTCTCCTCCTCTCCTCCTCCCCCCTCCCTCCCCTCCCCTTCACCCATACCCCCACTCCACCCCTCTCCAAGCCAAAGAGTCATCAGGGCTCCCCTCACCATGCCAAGTCCAAGGTCCTCCCAGCTCCCCCCAAGTCCAGGAAGGTGAGCAACCAAACCGACAAGGCTCACAGTGAGCCCGTCCATGCTGTAGATTTCATGCTCATCGCCGTTGTCCTTGGTTTCTCAGTCCTCCTCCACCGTCAGCCACATTCAGAGAGTCCGGTTTGGTCCCCTGTTCCATCAGTCCCATTCCAACTGGACTTGGTGGTCTCCCGTTAGATCTGTCCCACCGTCTCAATGTGTACACGCACTCCTCACAGTCCTGACTTCCTTGCTCATGATCTCCCTCCTTTTGCTCCTCATCAGGACCTTGGGAGCTCAGTCTGGTGCTCCCATGTGGCGCTCTGTCATTTTTTCCATCCAATGCCAGGTGAAGGTTCTATGGTGATATGCAAGATATTCATGAGTATGGCAATAGGATCTTTCTAAAACCTTTCTCTAGTTTGTGTTTCTGATGCTTTAACTGCAGTATATCATGAAGGATCTCCTTTCTAGTCTGGTCTGTTTGGTGTTCTTGGTGTTCTGTATGCCTCTTGAACTTGTATGGGTATCTGTTTCTTTAGGGTTAGGAAATTTTATTCAATTATTTACTGAAGATATTCTCTATGCCTTTGCTATGGCATTCTTCTCTTTCTATGTCTGTAATTTCTAAGTTAGGTCTCTTTCACGGTGTTCCAAAACTCTCTCAAGTTCTGCTTATGTTTAACATTTTTTTTCTCATTGACCTTTATTGGTGATCTGATTCCTCTACTTTGTATTTCTTCCTTGACTCTGTTTTCAACATGATTAATTCTGTTGGCAAGTCTTCCAGTGAGGTTTTATCTTAGCTTATTGAGCTTTTACTTCCACCATTGTTTCAGCTTGGGTATTCTTCAAAAATCAAACTCTTAATTTCATATCCTGGATTAACTTCCTTATTTCATTCATCTTCATATCTTTGTCTTCTTTGATTATATCCATTCTTCTGAATTCTTTGAGAGTTCTTCCAGGCTAGTTTCAAAAGGAGCCATTGCTATGGTATTGTTTCTATTTCAGGATTAGGATTTTCATATCTGGAGTTAGTTATTTGGTTGAGTTTTTTTTTAAAGCCACCTGTTTTTTTTCTTTTATCAGAGATGTTTACAGTGTTCAGGGCAGGGGCTGGCTAATGCACGGCAAGAATGGGATATCAGTTTTCTCTATCTGGTACATGCCATTGCAGCTTCTTCCCCAGGTCTACTTCCTGCAACGGTCTGGTGCTTTCAAGTGACTTGGTCAATGTCACTGGAACAAGTTTCAGTGTTGTTTCTGTGTTTCAGGGCCAGATAGGACAATGGAGGGGGTCTCAAATAGGCAGCTAAAAGGATCTGGGTGAGTCTCAAAGATATATAGTCGTCTGGGTCTCCCAGACAGTTATGCTGGCTCCAGAGTCCCTTGTGGTGAGTCCTGTGAGGCTGGCAACTAGTGAATCCCAAAGGGAGTGAGAGGGGCAGGGAGAAGGTTGTAGTCTTTGGCAGGAAACTTCTGAGGGTCAAAATGGATAAAGGGTAAGAGAGAGGCATTTGTAGCTTATCTGTCTCTGAACCGCGTGAACGGATGGAAGGTCTCTAGTAAGGAGAGATCTGGGATTTAGCTAGTCCTAGATGCAGGAGGTCATGGTCTCTAAAAGACAGCAGCTTCAGGGCAACAGGAAATTATACGGCTGTTAAGAAGAGCACAAGGAACATGCCTGTATCCCCATGCTACTAAGGCATGCTACAGTTTTTCTGGTAGGGAAGGGCTGGAATCTGGCGAGTCCCAAAAGAATAGCAGCTAGAAGGAGGTTCAGGTCCCTGGTAGGCAGTCACCTGGCAATCAGAATGCCTGCCAGAACATCAGGGTAAGACCCTCTTTCCAAGGATACCACACACTTCAGTTTCAGAATTTTGAGAAATCAAGTTGATACTCGCTTGAAACCCTCCTCTATGGAGGAAGCTTTCACAGTGTTGGAAGGTGCTATGCAAGCTGCCAATGGGCAAAAGTTATCAACAATCCCACCCAGCTGTAAAGACGCAGAATCACATTTATGGGACTGGAAAGACATCCCCCAAAATACGATAGTGGTGTTGTTATCTTGGGGATAACCAATAGCGTCTAGTTGGAACCAAAGCCTGCCCAGCTGAAAGGAATCCATGATTCATAGATGTAAAATTAGCCAAGAAGGCATGGGTAGAAAGGTCATAGCCCTAAGGGACTACTAATGCCGTATTACTAAAGTAATATAGTTTTCAGCTGCCTTGTAAACAGTCATGTACATACAGTCTTAGACAGGGCTCCCATCGCTGTGATAAAATGCAACGACAAAAGCAACTTGGAAGCTACAGAGAAACCCTGTCTCGAAAAACAAAAAACAAACAAACAAACAAAAAAACAAACAAACAAAAAAAAGCAACTTGGAAAAGAAAGAGTTTGTTTTATTTACATTTCCAGATAGGAGCTGATGCTCGAGGAAGTCAGGGCAGGAACTCCAGCAGGGAAAGAACCGGGAGGCATGAACTGAAGCAAAAGGCCTGCTTAATGATTTACAGCTGACAGGTTTCTCAGTCTGCTTCCTCTTACATCCCAAGACCACCTGTCCATGGTTGGCGCCACCAATCATAAACTGGACCCCTCCAAATCAGTAATCAAAATACTAACCAGACTTGCCTCCAGGACAATGGAGCTGATCACAGCTGATCCTTACTACCAAATATCTCTAGTTTGTGTCAAGTTGACAAAAAAAAAGCAACTGTCTTAGTCACTGTCCTATTTCTGAGAAGAGACACCATGGCCAAGCAACTCTTCAAAAGAAAGCATTAAATTGGGGTTTTGCTTGCTGTTTTAGAGGGATAATCCATGATCATCGTGACCGGAAGTGGACACGGTGCTGGAGCAGTAGCCGGAAGCTTTAGAGCCTGATGCTCAGGCAGCAGGCAGAGAGAGAGAGAGAGAGAGAGAGGGAGGGAGGGGAGAGGGGGAGAGGGGGGGGGGGAGAGAGGAGATAGAGAGGAGAGAGAGGCTGGGCCTGGAATGGGCTTTTGAAACCTCAAAGTCCACCCCTAGTGACACACCTCCTCCAGTAAAGCCACCCCTACTCCAACAAGACCATACCTTCTAATCCTTCCCAAATAGTTTCACTGAGGACCAAGCATTCAAATATATGAGCTTACGAGAACCGTTCTCATTCAAACCATCACACCAATCAATATAATAATAGCACCTGAGTTCAGTATCAGCACCCACTTTTTGTCCTAATCCAGGATCTACTTGCACACATGGGCATGCACACTTACATTATACATGTGCATATATTACAACAAATACACAATGGGTTTCATAATTTTTTTATTTTGGTTTGTATGAGTAGTCATGATTCTTTTTGTTCAGTCTGCTTCCTTATATATCCCATCATGTCCATACCAATACAATGTCTTTTTGGGCTCATAACCTGCTAAGTCTAATGCTTTCCACATATGCATCAGTTAGGGAATATTCATTGGACTATGAAAAACCTAATAGTGGCCATATACTTAAGGAACTATTGCTTCCCCCTGCCCTGGCAAATATCCATTGTCAGTAGCTCCTCGGTTTGTGGCAGAGCCTGGAGATCATCTACCCCATCTGCGCTGACATTTTGGCCGACTTCAGTCTTGCATAGGTCTTTTGCAGGTAAAACACAGCTGCTGTGAATGCATGACTGCAGCCACGGGATGTCCGGGGATCGGCATTTCACAGCACCCCTTCTAATCCTCATTCATAAAGCAAAACAGTCACAGATATAAACAGCAAAGTAGAAATTATAAAACGCTGTGTGTGCATGTATGTGTGTGCACGTGCACACACATGTGTTTGTATATTGTGTATATGTGAATGTGCATACCCACGTACACATTGCAAAGACTGGAGAAGCACAGTGGGTGTCCTATTCTATCGCAAGGTCTCTCACTGAACAGAGAGTGAGGCTCATAGCTGATCCTTCTATTTGCCCCCTCGGTCTCCAACGAAGTGTTCTGGCCATCTGATTGTGGGTGCTCATGCCTGTAGAGCAAGTATGCTTACCACTGAGACAGCTCCCCAGCTCTGACGAAATGCTTTACTGTGGCTTGTTTTAACAGGCTATGTCTGGGAATACAGCAGTGAAGGAAGAACCCAGTAAAGATCTCCCTCTACATGGGGCAAGAAAGGAGGAAGGAAACCCTGAAAATGGACCAGAGGAAGGTAGGAAAGAGGTTTTCTAGATGCAGAATGTTAGTGTGAAACAGAGTCATACACTCTCTCAAAGAGTTTACCTGCTAACTAGACAGTAAGGTAGAAAGGACAAGTAAAGAGGTGACAAGTCCCAAATGACATCCCAGTCGAGGAACAGGTAACAGAGACAGTCACTGGAGAGCTGGACCATGAATTACATTCAAAAGCACTCTTACACTTGAGAAATGTGAGGAAGTGAAGGGGAGAGAAGAGAATGGGGGACAGAAAGCCAGTGAAGATACCCATCTTAGGTCAGGGAGGGAGAGTGAGGTGTGTATGCAAGTTTGGAAAAATAAATCCTTCAGGAAGGGTTACATTACTAAGGTCTGTTTGAGGAGGAAAACAAACCCAGAGACTCTGATTCCTCGATGCTTGGAGACCTTCATTTTCAAGCAGCTGATCACACAGAGCTATGTTTTGTTTACTTCCAATGGATATAAACATGTGTGACCAGTCATATATGTATATAAGTTAATATTATGCCACATATGTGATCCACAAAGTACTATCTATGGTCCAAAAAAAGTGGGGGGGGGAATTGGAAAGAAGAACGATATTGAATTAGTTACAGGGAGATAAAGTCATCAAAAATAAAAAAAAAGCATTAGAGAAGAAATAAGTTCAAACACAGGGTTTCAAATTAGGAGATAAACTGAATCTTGTTTGGAGGCAAAGAATTCTGGGTCCCAACCAGTCTCACAGAGAGCATTCTTAGGATAGCTGCTTTCCCCATTCTGTGGCTGGGACATGCAGCATGCAAATGGGGCAGGGCTTTCTGGTCTCCTTCTCCAACCAGGGTTTTCCTAGCTTGCCATGATTCAACAGGCAGCTCCCACACCTCATCTTAGTCATCCCTGACATACTCAGGTTTTAAATCTTAAAAGAGACCTTCTTTGAAGCTTCCGGCACCAACGGTGGTCTTGAAGCTCCCACCCATACTCCTGCCTGGTCATCAAAGCTTCTGTACTCCTGGCTTCCGGCTGATTGAGTTTTCTACCCATTTTCCAGAGATAGACAGAGTCAATTAACTCTAGAGTGTGCATTGCGTCTCTGATGAGGCTTTTGCTCAATGTGTGTTTCCTTGTGTGTTAATTGAATCTTTATGGTCAGGTTACTGATATGTGAACTCCATCTCAAGGAACCTTGATCCCTTGGCCCAACTGTAAACCTGATAGTAGTATATTAATATTTATTGTCCTGGAGGTGGTCTGAATAGCAACAGAAGGTGAGATCCCACTAGCTCAGAGGGTGAATAGACTGATCTAAGTTTTTATAATGGTTTATTTTTTTATATTTAAAAATTTCCTTCTCCTCCCCTTCTCCTCCCCCTTCCCTCCCCTCCCTTCTACCCATATCCCCCCCTCCCTCCCTCTCCAGGCCAAGGAGCCATCAGGGTTCCCTACTCTATGTTTAGACCAAGGTCCTCCCAACTCCCCCCAGGTCCAGGAAGGTGATCAACCAAGCTGAGAAGGCTCCCACAGAGCCAGTCCATGCAGAAGAATCAAAGCCCAGCGCCATTGTCCTTGGCTTCTCAGTCAGCCCCCACCATCGGCCACATTCAGAGAGTCCGGTTTGGTCGCATGTTCCATCAGTCCCATTCCAACTGGAGTTGGTGATTTCCCGTTAGTTCTGTCCCACCGTCTCTATGGGTGAACACACCCCTCACGGTCCTGACTTTCTCATGTCCCCCCTCCTTCTGCTCCTCATCAGGACCTTGGGCGCTCAGTCCAGTGCTCCAATGTGGGGCTCAGTCATTTTCTTCATCTATCGCCAGGTGGAGGGTCTATGGTGATATGCAAGAAATTCATCAGTATGGCTATAGGATCTGGCCTTTTCGGGCTCCCTCTCCTCAGCTGCCCAAGGAACTAGCTGGGGACATCTCCCTGGAAACCCGGGAACCCCTCTAGAGTCAAGTCTCTTGACAACCCTCAGATGGCTCCCTTAATTAAGATATATGCTTCCCTGCTCCCATATCCACCCTTTCTGTATCCCAAGCATCCAAAACAACTTCGAGATACCATCTTACACCTGTCAGATTGGCTAAAATCCAAAACACCAATGATAACCTTTGCTGGAGAGGTTGTGGGGTAAGGGGTACACTCATCCATTGCTGGTGGGAATGCACAGTTGTGCAACCACTTTGGAAAGCAGTGTGGTGGTTTCTCAGGAAATTCGGAATCAACCGACCCCAGGACCCAGTAATTCCACTCTTGGGAATTTACCCAAGAGATGCCCAATCATACTACAAAATCATCTGCTCAGCTATGTTCATAGCAGCATTATTTGTAATAGCCAGATCCTGGAAACAACCTAGATGCCCTTCAGTGGAAGAATGGATGAAGAAACTGTGGAATATATACATGTTAGAATACTACTCAGTGGTAAAAAAACAATGACATCTTGAATTTTGCATGCAAATGGATGGAAATAGAAAACACTATTCAGAGTGAGGTAACTCAGACCCCAAAAGATGAACATGGGATTTACTCACTCATAATCGGTTTCTAGCCATAATTAAAGGACATCGAGCCTATAATTCGGGATCCCTGAGAAGATAATAAGAAGGTGAACCCAAATAAAAACATATAGTAATCCTCCTGGATATTGGAAGTAGACAAGATTGCCAGGCATAAATTGGGAACTTGAGGGTGGGGCGAGACGGGGCCAAGGGAAGATGGGGAGAGATAAGCGTGAAGGGGAGTATGGGGGGATCTAGGAGGAATCTGATCTAAGTTTTGATTGTAGTTGCTTGTGACCTGGATGCCAGGTCCAAGAGTAGGAGCTGAGGGCTATCACACAGAATGCTGGCCAACCTTGGGTCAGAAAATTGTGATGGGGAACCAGCAAGTCTCCCCAGGACTAATCAGGATAGGTAAATATTACGCGCAAGATGTCCTGGCTCATTTCCTCTCTATGAAGGCCCAAATCAGGGCTTATAGAAATGAGGGAAGCATCTGGAAGAAGAAGCTAAGGAAGTCTGCAAACCCAGTCCTCCCTACAGCTCTAAGGAAATTCAAAGCAGGGCCCAATATAACCTAGATAAGAGATTGCTTCTCACGAAGTCACTGAGTGCCATTGGGGATCACCTGGTTGGGGCCACGGTATCAGGAACAGCCACCACTACAGGAATATTGCCTAGCCTCAAAGATGAATTGGTGTCTATCATTTGTCTTACTCATCTGAGATCCTCCTGACTTGTACAAAGCTGCAGGCCGATCCCAAAGAGGGTCCTCAAGCTTGCTTTTTTATGTGGAGAAACTGAGACAGTCTAAAATATTATAGCCTTAGAGTCAGGAGTCCACTAGGGAAAATGTGGCCACAAAGCTGCACCTGCAAGGACTAGTAGGAGCCAATCAGATTCAGTACTCTGGGAAGGGCTTTGTGGCTGATGCAGCAGCTTCTGTATAGGAAGGAGCAGACAGAGGCAAGGGTTGCATTGCAGGGTAGGTGGTCTGACAAGTCAGCATAGCACTCAGAAAGGATGGGCACTACGAGGGATGCTGTGAAGAAGGCTGGCCTGTTTCTAGGTGCTAAGAGAGGTAGGGAGGATGAGGGAAGGAAATGGGGGTACAGGAGTAGAGGGAGGAGTTAAGAAAATGGATATGAGGAGCAAAGTAGAGGAGGAATGGGGACAGGATAGGAGGATGCTGAGAGCTGTCCTGGGTTCTCATGAAGGATGTAGGGATGATGAGCCTGAGAAAAGACAGAGGGACCTCGTTATGAGACCCATCTACAGTAAGTGTAGCACTAGACACAGATAGGTTGTGCCAACAGGTAGCCACAGAGAGAAGCCCAGCATGACCAGAAGGAAGAGGACAGAGCTTCATAGCAGAGCAGAATTCATGGTCCTGGGAAAGGGGAACTGAGATGAGCTGGCAAGTTGCTGCAGCTGGATGACAGAGAGAGAGGAGAGACTAAGAGCAAAGTGACACAACCCTGGAGGCTTCACAGCAAGAGGGCAGGGGGGCTGATGCTGATGCTGAGGGCAGGGGAGCTGGTGCTGATGCTGAGGGCAGGGGGGCTGGTGCTCAAGCTGAGGGCAGGGGGGCTGATGCTGATGCTGAGGGCAGGGGAGCTGGTGCTGATGCTGAGGGCAGGGGGGCTGGTGCTGAAGCTGAGGGTAGGGGGGCTGATGCTGATGCTGAGGGCAGGGGAGCTGGTGCTGATGCTGAGGGCAGGGGGGCTGGTGCTGAAGCTGAGGGCAGGGGGGGCTGGTGCTGAAGCTGAGGGTAGGGGGGCTGGTGCTGAAGCTGAGGGTAGGGGGGCTGGTGCTGATGCTAAGGGCAGGGGGGCTGGTGCTGAAGCTCCATGGTCTCCGAGGAAACCTGAAGGGTCCCTTCTCTAGGGGTCAATTTGTGCAAACTGAGAGGCTAGGCCTGCCTGGCCCCAAACCTTTCTTCTCAGAAGAGAAAAGTCAGGGCTACGGTTGACAATTGTTTCTACCACATTCACCTGTAGGAGAACAGTAAGAGAGAGGCTTAGGCTGTGTCCCACCATGTCTGATGTTCCAGCCCTGCAGTCTCACCAGGCCTACCTCACAATGCATCGGGAACTGTGCTATCTGGAGCCCCACGTGCCTCCTGTTACTGCCCCACGGCAGTGCCAGTGAGGCAGAACCAGCCTCTCTGTGGGTTGGCCTGAGGGGCAAGCTGCTCCGAGAAGGTTTCCACACCTTCATTGCCACATGCGGACTGTGCTCCTGTACACCTCTGCAGGCACAGGATCCTCCCACTTACAGACCACGTCCAGTCTCCAGTGCTCCCCAACCTGTTCCTTTCCCAATATCCCTTCAGAGAATGACCCAGATGCCTGCCCAGGTGTTATGGTGAGAGTCAGGGGACCATTCTGAACCTTCCTTTGGCCCATACACTGGGCCTCCGGTCAAGCTGTATCTATTACAAGACAGCACAGTAACAGTGATGTGTTACTTACTTGTCAAGCGAGTCTGGGCATGTCCACCAACATTCCAGGTTTTTGTGTTTTTTGGCTGTGTTTGCATGGTCTGCCTTACAATACAGCCACAGTAAGCATCAGGTTCCAGTGGTCTCATTGCCCGGCCATGGCTCCCAGGCTTGAAATCTTCTTGAAAGATCCTCTTTGGGCCTGATCCACCAGTAATCAGCTGTTTCTCTCTATTCCTAGCAACATCCTGCACTCCAGGATTGCCATGGCTGGGAGTCCTGTCCCCAGACTGTGAAGTCACCATCAGGCACCCCTCTTTCAGAAAGCTTGCTTGGGTTCCTCTTTGGGGAGAAGAATGGCTCTTTCTCTGAGCTCCAGTACTCCTGGCCCTGTCCCCATCATGCCTACAGGGCTGGGGTTGTACTCCCATCCATATGCGTGGCCTGAGCCTATTCCTTGTAAGAAAGGGTGGTGAGGGGAGTAACAGCCTGCCTGGAGGTAGGCTGTCTTTGGAGAACTGCTTTGGTAAAGATACACTTCCAAACGGGAATCAACAAGTCTGGAATAGGTGTTGCACTCTGCAACCACGGTAACACATTTCTCACCATGAAGACAAATCTCTGATATATTCAACAGGACTCTAAGCCAGTTGGGGTCGGGAAAGATGATGGCACATTGGCAGAAAGGGAGGGTTGGCCATAATACACTTGGTTATTTTCATATTGACCCACCTAGAAGGTTATTTTCATATTGAAGCCACAGAAATTCAGATTCTGAAATCCGCAGAAGTTAGTGGAAGGGTTTTGAAGTCTCCTCACAATTATCCACGATAGTAACTGCAGCTCCTCTCTATTGCATCTTTCTGCAGGTGCGGACCCTTTGTTGAAGACATAAACTTCATGCTAAGTTCTAGCTCAGAGGCTCCTTCATTGCACATGTTTAAGAAGTTGCCTCTTTGGATCCATTACTCAAGACAGCTCAGTGTTTAAAAATTCACCTTTTCGGACCTGTGGGTCATGTCACTTCTTGATTACTGAGTTGCCTATCTGTGCTGGTGGGTAAGGTCAGGCCATGCTTAAACGTGTGTTTCTAGGAACCCGTAGGTTAGCTGCATCAATGGTGAAGAAACCACCTCTCTAAGATGTGGATGGTTTCAGAGCATTGTTAGCACCACCTTCATGGCCCCATGAGCGCGGTCAGCACATACTTAAGAAATGACATCTCCAGCGCTGTGGGTCTGGTCAGCCCATTTCTTAGGAGTGGACTCATTGGGTCTCTGGGCTATATCAAGTAAGTCCACTTTTTATTATATCATGTATATCTCTTTAAATGCTTAAAGACAAATAGTAATATCACAACACATTGTGTAACCGTAACTCCTTTGTTTAAATTCTGGCTCTGTCACCAGCCAGTGATAATGAACTTGTCCTTCCCTATCTATACCAAGCTCCTCCTTTTACAACCTCACAGGATTGTTGTGGCGCATTCCATAGTTTCACACATGTGGTTAGAATAATGTGTATCCACCATATAGTCGGTCCTGAAAAATATTAATTGCTGTTTAGACATTTTAAAGGTTTGTCAGATCCGAACTTCAGAACTTATATGTTGGCTTTAGTTCACTTAAAAATACTTTTTATTGATAATTTTTATCTTTTGTCTCTTATTTATCCTCTGGCAATTTTAAGCCATGTACATGTATATCAATGCTGTCTACTCCTAGCTTTCCGCCTTCAGAACTCCTTCAGAACTTCAGCATGCACCTTCCCTCCTAAATGTTTTCATTAGTTTGTGACTCACTGAGTCTTAGTGAAGTCCACTAGAATACGGACTGGTCTTGTGCCTTCAAGATTAATCTTAAGAGATGAAATTAATATATGGACTCCAAACCCTATCCAAGGTGTGAGTTTCTGAAGTTGGCAGAGCCTGCTAAATTCACAACACTTTAAAAAGTTGAATCCCTCTTCTTAACACTGCATCTTTAACTAATCTCCCATTGTTTGTTGGTCTATTCTTCTCACAGGCCTTCCTTACCTCAAGTGAATGCAAATACAAGTATGTAACAGACAAAATATTGTTGATCCCTATAGCATCTTTTGAACAACACTGATGAAGAAAAATTCTTCACTATAGAATTGTGATGACCATCAAGAGCTTCAGTTTCTCTTTTCACAGAATCTTCAGTTCTAGCTCTTATCCTGAAATTTAATAGAAATTCCACTTCTTATATCTCCACCTTAGACATAAACACAGGATTATTGTTCATTCCAGCTTGATCCAGCCTGCTGGTCTACTCAATTTTATGACAAGGTCCATCTCAAGTTCTAAGTGTGCACTGTGTGGGGTTTTATGAACTTTAGCACATGCAGTCTCTTACGAAATAACATTAGCCACCATTTTTTCTCAATCCCACAATAAGAAGTGAACTCCCTACTTTATCAATACTTATATCAATACTTATATGTGCCAAATTATTGCTTCTACCAATAGAACCCTAGCCATGATATGATTTACGTATCCACAAGCAAAGCCTGTCTGAACACTCATTGATTCAACTGAATGAGCTTCAAATTTAGCTTTAAAATTTTAATGTTGGACATGTTTGCTGCAGGTTTATTTGCTCTTTATGACAGAGTACACTAGCGTCATTATAATAAATTGCCTAACTACTGTTTTTGAGAAGTGTTATATAGCCTTTGCCACAAGTTTTACTGAAATCTGTAGTTAAAACTCTATCACTTGCCACTACATTTACAGATTACTCTCAGTCCTGATATGATCAAATGACACAGTATGCAGAAATCCCTTCTCTTGTTTGTATTTATATATGTGCATATTTCTTTACCTATTATAACTTTCTACAGAATTTTCAAATAGTTATTTTGATAAAGTAAAAATCAGAGATGAAAGCCCTTATATTTAGAATTGTAAGAATTGAATCTGCTTCTCCCAATTCAAAACTCTCCTTGTCATGAGTTACACAATCTGTTATTCTCAGCTAGATGTCAGGTCTATGTCTTGAAGCATTTGTGTATGACTTTCTGGGCTAATGTACCCACTTATTATTTATCTAACATTACCTCAGCATCTTGACTCCCACACAAATCACACTAGGTTGTGAATCTAAGAACTCTACTGCTTATTTGCGAAGAAACTACACAGTAATGTCTAAATTGTGCAACTTCATAAAGGAATGTATTTCTACTCATCTATACTGGATATTAGCATATTTTAATATCTAAAACTAGGTGAAGCTGTAAAGAAGGCTTTAATTGCATATCATGCATTCTTCTAATTATGTGGACAATTTTCCTATTGCAGTTTTTATTTATTTATACAAAACATTACAACCAAGCACTAAGTTTGCCAATCAAATATGTTTTTAATCGTAAGTACAATGACAAAGTACAATTTCTCTAATTTTTCTCATCCAGGCCCCCAAAACATCCTATTGTGTTGAGACTGAATTAACTACAGAAGAGCTCTGGTTTGGGGTTTAGGTATCTTGGGGGACAGGTAAAGACTTTTTTGTATTTACGTTTTAGAACTCTGCTCTGGGGATGCAAGCCCCAGAGATTCGGCTGTGCTGTTGTTTGTTTTAAGATGGCAGATCACCTGTTTACTGACAGAGAGGATGGCTTTTGTTTTCCTTAGTCAACTAATTGTGCATGTTCCTTCTCTGCCCTACAGAAAAGTAGGCTCAATAGGAATTGAAGCAAGATTTTCCAAATCTGATGAAAACTCTAGACACACATATCTAAAAGTCTCAATAAACACAAAGCAAAATCCATGGGAAACAGCACTTGAGCACACACACAAAATCCATGGGAAACAGCATATTACAAAAAGAAACAAATATAAATGAAATATAAATGAAAAGGTTTCTTAGATAGGATTTCGATTGCTGCAATGAAACACCATGAAACACTAAAAAGCAAGTGAGTGAGTTAATGTGGCCTACATTTGCATGTAACTTCATCATCAGAGGAAGCGTGGATACGAAATCAAACAGGGCAGGAACATGGACACAGGAGCTAACACAGAGATGCTGCTTGCTGGCTTGCTCCTCGCCTGCTCAGCCTGCTTTCTTAGAGTCCAGGACCAGAGCCCAGGGCTGGTATAGGAAAGATTCTCAAGCTTATAAAGACTTTTTATTTCATCAAAGCATTTTCTTTTTTTTTAGATGTCTTTTTTTATTTTTATTAAAAATTTCCGCCTCCTCCCCACCTCCCTCTTACCCCCCTCCCCCCTCCACTTCCCCTCCCTCTCCTGTCCAAAGAGCATTAAGGGTTCCCTGCCCTGTGGGAAGTCCAAGTTCCTCCCCCTCCATTCAGGTCCGGGAAGGTGAGCATCCAAACAGGCTAGCCCCCCCCCCCCCCCCCCCCCCCCCCCGCCCCGAGCCAGTATGCATAGTAGGATCCAAATCTTGCATATCACCATAGAACCTTCACCTGGTGATGGATGGAGATAGAAACAGAGCCCCACATTGGTGCACCGGACTGAGCTCCCAAGGCCCAAATGAGGAGCAGAAGGAGGGAGAATGTGAGCAAGGACGTCTGGACTGCGAGGAGTGCTCCCACCCACTGAGAGGGTGGGGCTGATCTAATCGGAGTTTACCAAACCCAGCTGGACTGGGACTGAAAAAGCACGGGTAAAACCGGACTCCCTGAACATGGCGGACAATGAGGGCTGCTGAGAAGCCAAGGACAATGACACTGGATTTGGATCAAAGCATTTTCTTATGCTAGATATTGAATTTATTTGCAGGTTTTCCTTATTATAAATAATTATTTTTCTTATTTTTGTCTGTAAATATTGGCAAAATTGAAATGACTTTTACAAAGATAAGGAGGAAAAATCAGTGCTCCCCTCTAGTTCATAGCTTCCTGCCTTGATGCAGCGTTTGCTGAAAGAGAGAAGAGCGGTTTTCTCCAAAAGAGTGACCCTGGCTACAGCAGCTGCTCCAGAGCAGGCCCGGTGTTTAGGATTAGCTGGCTGACATATGAGGGACTTCGCATGTCTGCGTGTGAGTGTGCGCGCACTTTTATTTAGTTATGGTTTTACAATTTTTTTCCTCTGGGTATTTTATTTTCTTGATGTGGAGGGGGTTGTATTATTAGGTTCTTGTTTGTTCTTCGAGAAAGAACTCAAAGTTGGTGTTAGAAAGTGGAATAGAAGCTGGAAGGACTTTAGGGAGGGTAAAATATATTTAAATTAAAAATGATTTTAAACAACACAAAGTAAACTTTAAAAAGGTAATGATGGCATTTTTCTGAGATCTTAGATGCCTAATGGTTTCTTTGGAAATAGATGTAATAAAAACCTATTTTCTAGTTTCTAAACGGTTTGTCTTACAACATGTTTTTCTTCAAAGGGGCTCTCCTTCATTTGGTTATTTAATAACTTTTAGAATAAAAATAAAGACTAATTATAACTACCATAAATTTTTTACATAATTTTTATTGATTCTTTGGGATTTCATATCATGCACCCCAACCCCCTCATTTCCCAGTACCTCCATATTTGTTCCTCACCCCCACAGTGTCCCCCAAAAGAAAGTTTTAAAAAATAATAATTCAAAACAAACAAAAACCGCACTGCACTCCTTTTTCACCTCGCCAACACCCAACTCTTCAGTCATCCCGGTGGCTCTGAGAGCTGCGGTGTGGCAGGCTGTCCACCCTTTGTCCACTCAGCTTTACTGGCAAATGTTCATTGCAATGAGTTGGTCTGTTCGAGGCCTCTGGCTTCTGGGTCACCATCAATACTGGAGCCTCAGCAGAGCTCCTCTCAGATATCCTGCGGTTGCCTCAAGTCATGGAGACCCTGCAGCGATTGTTCCGCAGAACCAGTCCCTTCACACACATCCACAGGTCATAGATGGAGTAGATATCAGCGTGGTCCAACTCAAAACCCTAGATGTGAATCTGGGTGATGGCTGATTTGGTCAGTCCGGGCCGCTGGAAATGCACCCCTCAGAGGAGGGACAGTGCCAACTCTTCTACGCCCGTGCTATCAAGGTGAGGGGTGGAGCCATCTGTCCCATGAGGGGTAGGACCAACTCCTTTGCAAGGGTGGTTCTGGTTCAGCATGGCCTTTAGATTCCAATAAGCATGGTTCCTATGGTCCCCTGGAGTAACATGGGCCATGGAGAGCAGCACAGACCCTGGCTGCACAGGATCACAGGTCCAGCCATGGCTCCAGAGGCAGCGCGGGCTGCCCAGATCAGTATGGCTCTGGCAGTGGCATGGCCATAGGACACCAACATGGTCTCAGGTGACTGATCAGATCCCAGAAATCCACATGGCCTTTGTTGGCAAGATAGGCCACGGATGTCAGCACAGACCCTGGCTGCAGTAGGGTCACAGACGCGGATGTGATCCTTGTCAGCAGCTTGGGCCCCAAATGTCACTGCGGCCCTGGGGCCACTCAGCCCGGCAGGGCTCAAGTGGCAAACCAGATCCTGGGCGTCTCTGTGGCCTTTAGGGGGAACACAGACCACTGAGGAGAACCAGAGACCCAGACATGCCCTTGGCAGCAGCCCAGGCCCTGATGTCACCATGGTCCTCGGTAGCAGCACAGGCCTGTTCCTCACCGCCTTCACTGCTTCAGTTCTGCCTCTTTCAACAGCACATGAACCATTTCTCCACCAAATATGGCGCTCATCATAATGGTGCCCAGGCCTGTGGCTGTCTTCCACCCGACTGTCTATTAGAATTGTAGTACTGATTGGTCTTCAATTACATTTGTTATTACACTGTTATTCTTAGTAATCTTTATCTGTATGTAGTTTTTTCTATTGTTCTTGCTCCCATTTTTCTTCGTGTGTGTGTGTTTATTTGTAATGTTTGTGCATGTGTGTGTGCACTTGGCAGACAGAGATTGATGCTGTATGTTTTCCACTGTCACTCCCTGACTTATCTCCTGATGTAATGTCTTTCACTGAGCCCAAAGCTCACCACCTGACTAGACACAGGAGCTATGCAGGGTGCTGCAGGGGCTATGCAGGGTGCTGCAGGGGCTATGCAGGGTGCTGCAGGGGCTATGCAAGGTGCTGCAGGGGCTATGCAGGGTGCTGCAGGGGCTATGCAGGGTGCTGCAGGGGCTATGCAGGGTGCTGCAGGGGCTATCCAGGGTGCTGCAGGGGCTATGCAGGGTGCTGCAGGGGCTATGCAGGGGGGCTATGCAGGGTGCTGCAGGGGCTATGCAGGGTGCTGCAGGGGCTATGCAGGGTGCTGCAGGGGCTATGCAGGGTGCTGCAGGGGCTATGCAGGGTGCTGCAGGGGCTATGCAGGGTGCTGCAGGGGTTGGCCTATCTCCTCTCTCACCCACTTCCCAGCACTGGGGTTACAGATATGTGCCACCATCACCAGCTTTCCCATGGGTGCTGAGATCAGGCTTATGTAGCAGACAATTCACAGTCTCCCAGCTCCCCTATTGATATTTTTCTGCTTTTGACAGGCCTCAAGCTGGCTATCAATATCATTATCTCCATTTACACTGTGTTTTTGAGATTTGTATCAACTTAAAACACAATTCTTAGCCTAAAGAAGAAGATTAAATAATCATTTATTCTGGACCCAGTGTCCACTTCTGGCCTCTGTGGGCAGCTGACATATGTGCAGGCAAAACATACACACCTGAAAGAAAATTTTTAAAATTTCACAATAGCCTTGAGAAAAATAAATCCCTAGGAATTAAACCTAACAAAGGAAGTGAAGGACTAGCGTAGTGAAAGCTTTAACTCTGAAGAAAGAGATAAAGACACAGAAAATGGGAAAACATCCCTTCCTTGTAGATTGGTAGAACTGATGGTCATTTTAACAAAAATTGGAATTGCAGTTCCAATCAAATTCCCACCTCATTTGTCACAGAAATAATAAAAAAAAGCTATTCTAAAATTAATATGGAAACAAAAAAGATCCAGGATAGCCAAAACAATCCTGAGCAAAAAGAGCAACGCTGGAAAGTTACAATAACAGAATTTTGAGATATATTAAAGGGCCATAGTAGTAAAAACAAAATGGCATTGGTACAAAAACAGACATGTAGATCAATGAAACAAAATTAAATTTGCAAACATTTGTGCAAGCAACTTCAGCTAATTAATATTTGACAAAGATGCCAAAAACATAAACTGGAAAATAGTAACTTCAGCAAATGGTGCTCTAGGAAAACTGAATGCCCACACCCAAAAAATAAAATTAGCCTGTATCTATCACTTTGTACACACACAAAAGAACCAAAGGCATCAAAGATCTAAAGATGGAAGCTGAAACAATGAAATCTCCTACAGTTACTTAATGCCTGCCAGACCTACAGCTCCCAGACAGAAGGTGATCTACACTCTGTTGCTCTTTGTCTACATGGACCTGGAATCAGATAGTTCCCCTTCTTAGACTGACTTAATTCACTTAATATTTTCATTCATATTATAGCACATGTCAGAATGTGCTTTATAATAATAATGCTAAGTGATAATCTATTAAATGTTGTTCACTTTGTGTGTCCATCCAGTCGTCTATACATGTGGGCTATTTGCTGTTTACTGTGTGTCATGTTACCAAGCAAATAACTTGTGGGTTGTTTACTGTCTATTGTGTATCATGTTACCAAGTAAAGAGAGAGCTAGATAGAAATAACTGAACACCGATATCCCTAATTATTGTCTGGGTAGTGCAGACTCTGAGATGTGACTACACTGTTTCCATTTGTGGAAAAGAGACATGGAGGTGAATTTTATCAGCTCTTTAAAGATCTGTGCACTTTTGTGTTTGTGTGATTGAACAATATGACTGAAATGATGCATGGGAAAGAGTTTATTTTTGGTTTGTGTTTCCAGAGGAAGAGTCTATCATGGTGGACGAGGCATTGGCACAGCCATACCTGATGGGGACAGGAGAAGTCATAAAGCTAGCACAGCTGTTTGACAAAGATCCAGCAAAGCTGAGCCCCGTAATGGCCACCATGCCCCATTTGGTTTTCATTTCCATCTGTTGCATACTTGAGAGACTTTTAATATTTGTACAACTTGGGAATATTGAATGGAAAATTTCTTATGAATCATTTATGCCTTCCCCCAGGAATGCTGCTTCTAAGCTTCCCCAGGACAGTCCTGAGCATGCTATCCTCCCATACACTTTACGGAGGTGTCCTTATCTGCTTGAGGACCTTCTTTACACCTTGGAGGTTGTGACACACATAAAGAAGCCAGAGGTCTCTTTATGGGGCTATGAGACATGTTTGGAACATCTGTCCCTGTACTTACTCAGGAACAAGATAATCAAAACAAAATAAACTTAAAAAGGACAACAAGATTCAGTGGGCTGGAGAAGCTGACCATGGTTCAGATTGCCAGCCTCTTCCCACTGTACACCCAGGTGACTGTGTGGCGTATACAGCAACAAAGTTAGACTAGCTGAAGTTATGTCTTACACAGAGACTTACACTGATGGGCAAAGAGTGGTGTAGAAAGATGATAAACGTATTCTATAAATATATAAAATAGAAACATTGTATTATGCCAGAATTAATGATAACTGGAACAACTTGGACCTGAGCATATTTCTTGGGCACTCTGGCCATTCAGAGTTAATAATGCAACGCTTGGGACGTAGCAGTGTTCATGGAGGGCTTGAAGATGGTTTTGGTCCAATGTCCTTTTAGCCATAAAAGCAACTAGCCTGAGAACAGCTTGTCATGTACTTCCAGATTCTTAGAATATGGGTTATGGGATTGATGAGTAAAAATGTTTGTGAAAGATAACTTTATCAATGATGTCAAAACTTGAGGGAAATAATTAGAAATGATAACTGTTCTATCATAGTTTATTAACGGTGACCAAAAGATGAGCAGAAGGAAGTGAAACACACGTCCAAAACCAAAAATGATATCATCTATGTTTTGGAACAGCATGAATGTATCCCTGCTTACTAAATACTGTATAAGTAAACAAGAACTCTGACTGCCAGTCATTCTCCTGACCATCAAGGCCTGGCTCACTCCCCACTCACCAACTCCTTCCATCCTCTACTGGGACCTGTCCACCACTGGGATGGCTCCTGGCAAGACATGGCAGCAGGTGTTCATATGAAGCTAACAGACTACATCTTCAGTCTAGTGCAGAAAGCACAGAGGACAACCTGGAAGTGGGACAAAGTTGTAAACTCTCAGAGACCACTCCCAGTGACATACCTCCTCCAGCAAGGCTGCATGTCACAAAGGTTCTACAACCTCCCCAAACAGCTTCATCAACCGGAACCAAGTGTTCAAATGCCTGAGCCTATGGGGACATTTCTCTGCCAAACCAAACTGTAGGAGACAGACACAAGAGCCAGTGAAACACTTGTCACTAGACATTGCTGTGGGAACTCCTTCAGCCAATAGACTTCAAAATAGCAGTTTACTTTGGGTGTGGTCTCATATACTATAAATGCAGACAAAAAGCGTATGTGGGCCTCTTGGCTGCTGGATTTGGTTCTAGTTCCCAATACATGCAGAGGACTGCAATCACTACTTTTTCTGTGAGTTTATACCCAGATAAATAAACCTTAGTTATACTCAATTCTGGGCTATTGTGGAACTGTTTTGTATGCTAACAAATTGGTGTCCAATTTCAGAAAAACCCTACTCAGAGACTATCTGCAATTATGCCAGACAGTAATCTTGAAACTAAACCATTATTTTAGTTTTTAAAGGATCCCATAGAAATAACATCACCCCCATGACAGCTGGAAGTAATTGTAGAAGACACCATCCCCTCTCCCAACAAGGTTTGTCCTCAGGGTTAAGGACATCTGTTAGGAGTTGGTTATAAGTGGTATGGGGTTGGGATGGAAATGAAATAGGCTCAGGGATCTCTGTGGAAAAAAAGGGGAGGGAATGGATAGGATGGGATAATAGGTAGATTAGATTATTACTTATGAGCTATTATTTATAGACAATGTACATTGGTATATATTTTTATATATTGATACAAATTCAAATTATATTTGTCATATTAAATATATTCCTATTTATGTTTACAATATTTGTTTACCTATGCAAGGTTATTTTGTCATACTAAATGCATGCTTCTACTTCTGCTTAAGATATTTTGTATATTGATGCAATTTTAGGATATATTTATTATATTGCACCATATATTTCTACCTTTGATCAAGATACTTATATATTGTTTACATTTTGAGGTCATTGTCCTCATTCATTGCACATTTGTTTAAAGACTGTTTAATTTTTAAATATGAAGTCTTAGTCTTTAAGCTATATATGTATTAAGAATTACAAGTCAAGCCGGGCGGTGGTGGCGCACGCCTTTAATCCCAGCACTTGGGAGGCAGAGGCAGGTGGATCTCTGCGAGTTCGAGGCCAGCCTGGTCTACAAGAGCTAGTTCCAGGACAGGCTCTAAAACTACAGTGAAACCCTGTCTCGAAAAACCAAAAAAAAAAAAAAAAAAAAAAAAAAAAAAAAAAAAAAGAATTACAAGTCAATAGTTATCCATGTTTGTCATACTTATAGTTAGACTAATCAGGTTCTTCAAATGCACAGATATTGTATTCTGCATAGATAGGTAACCTTCAAACACTTCAAAGAACTATAGAATGTGACATTTAAATAACTTGGGATTCTGTTGATGCGAGACACGACTGCTCCTGGCAGCACTGATCTATTCCCAAGAGAATGATGGACACTGGAGACACTCCACTTGGAGCTTATTTTCTTCTTGACAAAACTGGCCTTTGGGCAAAGAACTGCCCTTATCTTTACTGAAAAAATGCACTGTGTCCAGACTGAACAAGCAGGATACAAGCAAAAAGACTACCAAACCTTGCCAAGACAGGGTAGTATTGTTTTTCAGATTTTTCTGCCTCTGAAAATAGTCTGTTAGTAGCTCTAGGTCTTAGTCAAAGTTAGTTGCCCCAACGGTGCAAATGAGACCTTGGGTGATTGCTCAGGTAGCTGGTTGTCTCTGTCATTTCTTGTACCTTTTGGAAGTTGCTTGATTGTACTTCCTGTTAACTCAAGTAATATTTTTCTTCTCAGGTCTTTGATGAGTTAAAGACTAGACAGTCATACTTTCCTCTCATGACTTAGCTAAGTCATTTATTTTTAATATAAGACTTAGACTCCTAGCATAGGATAACTATTGAAACATTTAGCATATGTTTTTTGCTTGATGTTGTTCATGCTGGTTGTAATTCTAATTTTTATGTATGTTTTTGCTTCTTTTCCCTGGATAATACTTGATATTTGTTCTTATTGTATATAGTTTTGTCTTAGGCTTAGAACTCTCATATTTAGACAAAAGGGAGAGGTGTTGTGGGAACTCCTTCAGCCAATAGCTTTTAAGATACCAGCCCACTTTGGGTGTGGTCTCATGTATTATAAATGCGGATGAAAAGTGTGTGTGGGACTCTTGGTTGTTGGATTTGGTTTCAGTTCCCAGTGCATGCAGAAGACTGTGGATCACTACTATTTCTGTTAGTTTATTCCCATATAAATAAACCTTTGTAATACACTGTTCTGGGCTATTGTGGAACTGTTTTGTATACCAACAAGACATAGCATATGGCATATGGCAGTATATATTCTCTACTATTGTGTATCTAAAACTAAAATTCTGGGCTGGAGAGATGGCTCAGCAGTTAAGAGCACTGACTGCTCTTCCAGAGGTCCTGAGTTCAATTCCCAGCAACCACGTGGTGGCTCACAACCACCTATAATGAGATCTGGTGCCCTCTTCTGGCCTACAGGAAGGATACTGCCAAATAAATAAATAAATAAATAATAAATTAATTAATTAAAAAAAACTAAAATTCTTCAAGGCTGGATCCATCACATAACAACGTCTGATTCTGTGGTTACTGCTTCTCCCTATGTGTTTAGAACATGAGGGTACAATGGAAGCAAGCAGAGATTGCTGCATTCTTCTAATACTATGTCCACTGGTGACAGAGAGAAACTTCTAGAAGTACTTCTCCAGATGTTCTAAACTCCTACTTAGGTTCTTAGCTTCATAATCAGGTATTAAAGAAAAAATATAAATCAAGCACAAATTAAAAATGTTTTGAAATTCTGCCATGCAACTTAAAGGTTGGGGAGTATAGTTCACTGGCAGAGTGCTTGCCAGGCATGTATGTGGCCCCCATGTTCAATTTCCAGCAAGCAAGAAAGAAATTTCAACAGTTCAGAGGTTAAACTCTGATGGTGTTTCTCCAGATATCTCCCTGAAATGACAATTTCAAAACACTACAATGTCATACTTCTGAGAAAGGAAATGGACCAGTAACCTATTTAACAAGTCCAAGAATGCAATTCCTCATTGGTGTCAGAATGAACACTTTTTAAATTAATCCTTCTCATTTTAATTGGACAGGAACATGCTATGTATTTTTCCCCACTCCCCTTCCACCCTCTCCCCCCTTCTCTCCTCCCCGCTGCCCACCACACTTCAATTTACTCAGGAGTTCTTGTCTTTTTTCCCCTTCCTAGACAGAGCCATGTATGTCAAGAATAAATATTTTAATTTGTACTTCTGGGAAGAAATGCTAAATTCTCAGGCAGAATTTACACTTCTCACAGCAAAGCTTCTTTCTACAAAGGGCAGGGGGAGGTTGTTTTCAATTGTGATTTTGTCAGGAAGGAGTTCTGCTTTCCCATGGCAGCACTCAGGCTGTTCTTCTGGTTCTATCTCTTGGTGCCAAGCCAAGCTTGCTATGATGAAAGCTTTCAATCTGGTCTTGCTTCATTTAAACCAAGTGTTTGTTATTATGAGCCTTAAGAATACATGGTTTTGAATGAAGAACTAATGTTTCTTAAGTAACTATATCAATTAAATGTGGACAAATACACTCAAGTAATGTAAGCCATACTGAGTCTGCTAAGGTATGTTGAAACTCACAAGAGGCTCACATTGGCAAAGGGAAATTGAAAGGGACACATAACTCTTATTTCCACCACTCTGCCTATGATTTTGCTCCAATAAGCCCTTGAAGGTCTGTGTTAGTTTTCGTGTCTGTGTTGTTTAAGTGCTTCTGAACTAGCTAGCTGAACAAACATAAGCTTTTAACTCTCATAAGCTTTTGAAATATAGTGTTTGTAGACATATTACAAGTATATATGCTTCTAGTTATATTTTAGAATACCCTTTGAAATAAATTACTTTTCAAAGTAACCACTTTGTGTGATTTTGTGTGCATGTTGGGCAAGTCTTGGAACCTGAGGTCTCAAATGTCCTAGGAATAATCTGTACCACTTAGCTGTACTCCAACCCCAAAACCAAAATCCAGTTTTCCTAGAAAACTTGAAAACATAAGGTGAAAAGACATCAAGTAACCCATGATGAAATGGTGATCATCATGAAGGAGGAGCCCATGGTGCAACCTCTCTCTGCGGAACTGCTGCCAAGGGAGGGGGTGTCATTTTCTAAGGGCTCTATACTACTTCAGTGAATAACCTCCCAGCTGACTCCAACTGTTATCTTTGGTGGCTGCCACAGCTCGGGGAACTGAAGAACAGGGCCCTTGGGCTTTCCTAAACAGGTGGCAGTTAGAAGTGAGAGTGTCTTCTCCCTGTGCATTGTCCCCCAGGTAAACAGCAGCACCTGCCCCACCAGGACACAGGGTGGGCGAGCTCATTCTGTGCATCATAGACAAGACTACAGCTCCATCACTGTCATCCAGACCCTACCTGGAGTTCCACATGAGCTCCAGCTCAGCAAGAATCTGCCCTGGTTTTTCCTTGACTAAAAGGAGAATCACACACAAGTTGGTTCCAAGACATTGGGCTAATTCAGCATGAAAAAAGAATGCTCTTCCAGAATGACATGGTGGATACCCAGGACCCAAAGACCTGGCTCAACCGCACCTAGGACAACTGGCACGGTCTGTGAAAGGGTCGGGCTAGGGACTATCTAGTGTGGGAGTGTGATGGGGCAGCTCAGGTCATCTCCCTGAGCTTACTGGGGATTTGAAGGGGTTAGAACTGTTATAAAAGGCCATCAAGGATGTGCAATAATGCACAGTAGATTTTAGAAGCAACAAAGACTAAATCTATACTAAGTGGGTGCAAGGAATATTCATTGAACATCCTATCTGCAAGGTGGATCGTTAGCCACACTCATTCTGTGGAAACATTTGTTGCTGCTTCCACTGAACACGTAGAGACTAAGAAAACTTACAGTACCCCCATAAGTCCCACAAGCTTTCCACAGAGATGTGAAACACCTTCCCAACATCATTCTCATCATAGACACCACATCACTTAAGAACTCTACAGATTTGTACTTTTCTGATCTATTCTCTATTCATTTTTATAAAAATAACATAAAATCAAGAAATATGTATGTCAACATCAAATTTCAAGTAATTTTTAATACTGTTTTGGGCACAAATATTGAGTGTTAAAGATACTAGGCATGTTGTATGCACATATTAACATGCACATATGTATAAAAACACATTTTAACCCTTAACAAAATAGTTAGCATATGCATGAAAAGTGACTAGTAAGGGTTTCTCACCTTCATGTACTAAGGTGGTTGAAAGAGATCAAACCAGGACATGCCCATTGGAGACCATTGTAATCCCAGTCTTTGAAATGAGCCATGGGCCTTTCCATGGGTCTATTCTACAGACATTTTAAACATTCTCACTTCGGGTGTAGACACCTCACCAGAGCTCATGTGATGATTGTGTCCCTAGGACTCTGTTGTGGCTTCTCCACAGTGGAAGCAAGTCCTTTCTTTCGCTCCTTAGCATTCTTGCTGCCATTCCCAGGATGCTTCTCTTCCACTTACCTCCCTCCCCTTTCCTATTCAGATGTGTGGCATCTGAGGTTTCTGAGAAACATGGTTATAAGGATGTCAAGTACTCTTCCCAACCTGGAGCATGTGGTCCCTTTTTAAACCCTGAAGTTAAAACCTGCCGTGCTCTGAGTGCAAAATTCTCACCACAGGTTATGTATTTGAATATTTGGTCCTGGCAGATAGTTCTGCTTTGGAGGCTGTAGAGCCTTTAGGAGGCGCTAGAGGGGGAGGCCGTGGGGAAAGGTGTGAGGGAGATAACCAGTTGCCGCTTCTATCTCAGCACTGCAGCTCTGAGGCAGCTTTGAACCCCATGGCACAACTGTGAACTTTCCCTGTCTGTCAGTCCTGCTGTCATGACAGATTGTGTCCATGAGCTGTGAGCCAGAATAATCCATTCTCCCCTCAGGAATCCTGATTGGGATTCTGTAGCATGTGACTGGAGGAAGAGGACATTGGCACTGAGGCATGGGCACCTGCTGGGAGAAAACCAAGCATGTAGTCCACAATGCCTGCCTTGGGGAAGAAACACACCATTTAGAGATGGGGGCTAGAGATGCTCTAGACGGATCTGAGCAGACCTTAATCAGTCAATCCGGGGTCTGCAGAAGGCCAAGGTTCTAGCAGACACAGACAGCAGTGACAGATCATTTCGGCAGGTTTCTGATGGGGAATAGAACCCTATGGAAGTTGGACATGAGAACATTTCAGTGACACCCATTTGTAGAACCTGGCTCTGTTCTCTCCAGGGCCTGAAATTTAAGTGGTGCTGAATGCCAAAGAAATGGACTGTTTGGGGAGGGAAATTCAGTAGCTGAATAAATGCTGCTTTTCCTCAGAAGGAACTCACATACTTGTATAGAAGACAGAGACCATACATTTACCTGTTTCCAACTACAAGAGTAACTGTGTGTTGAGTGCGCTCTGATTACACAGTCCCGTTCATGTCCATAGAATCCACTTCATTTATCTGCTTTCATGGACACATGGAGCTTATGACATTCCTATTAGCCAACAACTGCAACATTTCACACAGCTCTGAAGCACTTCTGCAACTCCGACGAAGGTAGTCTGTAGCCATCTGTTTAGAAATGTTTAGAAACCTGAAGCATCTCATCTTAAAATACCCAATTGGTGGATCCCAGGGGATGTTTACCGTCCATTCCCTGAGTCAACAAACTCTTTCCTGTCAACCTCCTCATGGGCTGGCCAAAATGGCGAAAGACAGATGTGTGGACGCTCTGCAAACAGAGTGTAGTGGTGATTTCCAGGGAGGCTCACACTGAGCTCCTCCCATGGACAATCCCTTTCTTTTTACAGTGGCGCAGACTCTGCCAATGGTGAGGAAGAGACTGTGTTGAACCCACATTCAAGACTGCAGTGGTGTCGATACTCGACCTTGGTGTGTGTGAGCCGTGAACTAGTGATAGACTCCACACTGCTAGGACAGCAGCTCTAGAGCTGCTCGTGGCACACACAGGCCTGATCACTCATGTTTAGAAGCTAAGCGTTCTCTGACGGAGAACACTTTAGAGTACCGTCCTTGTCAAATTCTGCTCTCCATGAGGAAGTGCTGTCAGGTGTGGCTTTCTTCTGTGAAGTCATGACACATACATGTAGAAACACCTGAATTTGTGACAAGTACACCATCTGTTTCCTTCAAGTGCCTTTTGAAAAGAATTTTTGTAAAAAGAAAAGTCATCACAGGAAATAATATTAGTTTTGGGAGCTAGCTTTTGACTCAGATCTCTTCTGGTAAGCCCTCAGCGGAGCAAGACACTCCCTGCTTGCCCTCTCCATAGAGCACTGTAGACAATTTGCTGTGTTGCCTGGTTCATCTCCCAAGAACCTTCTAATTGATAACTGGAATTCTATGCAGATGAGCAAATTATGAACTTGGTATATTCACTTTAATTCCATTAAAGATTCTACCAGTGAGTTTATCTCTGGTATCTTAAAAGAAATTGCATCTTGAAAGTCATCAAAATTGATTCAGAATATATGGCCAGGTTTCTCCTTCAGAAAGGTGTTGATATCTTTTTCAAGATCCCTTTGGATAAAGTTCAATCCGTTATCCCATTGAAGATAATTTTAACATGTGACTGTTTAAATTCTGATTAACACTAAGGTTCAAAATAATTTCATTAGGAGAGACATCCCTGTTTTCATTTAAGGGGATATGGAACCCTGGTATAAAAATTTGCTCTTACGGGAGGGAAGAGATGGCCAAGATGCTCTTGGGCTCCTGCCATAGGTAGACGATGGACATTGTGGCAATAGAGATAAGTGTCCCTTGAAGGGGATTTTGCTCTTCTGACAGGCTTCACCTAAGAGAGCATGCATACCTGAGGGGACCCAAAAGCAGGGCAGAGTGTCCTCTGTGGTAAGCCCACAGCAGTGCCAGCACTGGGACATCAGAGCGGGATGCCCTCTGGCAGACCTCACTTTGTGTCAGGAGTGTTGGTGGACTGACTCCTCGGGCCACGCCTGGGGTCCCCGAGGAATAGGCTACGCTGGCAGGCAGTGCTTCCTGGGTGTTCCTAACAGGAATCCTGACATACATCTCCTCTGGAATTACCTGGAGTAATGGCTTTGCAATTCTTGGCATTCACTGTGGGCACTGGGGGAGTTTATGTGTTTTCTGAGGGACTATGGAACTAAGTTGAGCATCCTGAGGGCCTGGACTGTACTTGCTTCTCAGGAACTGACATGCTACGCCCAGTGTCACATGGTGATATACACAGTTAGGCCTTGCATGCTGAGGGAACCCATAGCCATTCCCAGTATCCTCCCAGGGATTTGACAAACAAGAGCAGTCACAATCTGAACAAGTTTCCATTTTTTCAAACATCATTACAGAGAGTCTGCTGTCTGGACCAGTCATGTATAGGTGTGTACTCAGCACACAGGGATGAAAGGGGCCTGGGAAGTTGGGCGTCCGCCATGAAGTTCTCTAGCTTCAGGAGGAGGAAAACAGGAAGTGGTTAAGCTTCTGCACTGGACGGAAGGACAGTTGCTTGTGTTTGGAGGCTGATGACCTTGAAAGCTACCCTAGACTCCAGGAACAAAGCCCACTCTGCCTATATATGTAAGTGGTAAGACCATGCGGTGCTAGGTCACTCTGAGTGACTATGGCATCAACCACAGAGATGGGAAGAAGGGAGGGGTCTTCAAGCAGAGGTCAGTGGCTGCATAGCAGGAGGTCTGGCATTCAGGAAGCCCCTCCTTCCTTGGATCCTCTCTCAGGCTCCAGGCTGAGAGGGCATGCCTTCATTTTCTGGCCACAGAAGGGTAGTCAACAGTGGACCTCATTGATGACTCCAGGAAGTGAAGCCTCCTGAACATTACTCCAGAAAGTACTTATAGATACAAACACATAAAATTATCCTATGGAATTCACACCCTGGGTTGACTGTACACAGAAGGAATATTCATGACCAGAAACAGAAGGATCTTCATACCAGATATGTAAGGATTCTTCATGGCCAGACGTAATGAAAGCTGAGACAGCTTTGAGTGGCTCTCTGCCCCCGTGGAAGGCTACTGTCCGGCATCCCTTAAGAAATCTGTCCTGTGAAGACCTGTGTACAATGGCATGGCCTCCTCTCTGGGAAGCAGTGGTCATATTTGACTATACACTCTAGACATCAGAATGGCTTAAAGTATTTCCATTAGAAGGGTGTCCTGTCCCTTTGGTCTGGCACTCAATTTTGTTTGCTGACCAGATTTGCCCCGAGGGTGACTCCACGCCTTTGAGGGTATCAAGAACTAGACAGAGTTTTCTCTCCTCTCAGGGTTGGGTCTCTGAGTAAAGGAGCTTTCTAGGTTGAGACACTGCTATGGGCATCTTTATGTCCTCTGAGGGAATCTCTCTAGGTTGAGACCCCGCTATGGGCATCTTCATGTCCTCTGAGGGAATCTCTCTAGGTTGAGAACCTGCTGTGGGCATCTTCACGTCCTCTGAGGGAAGCTTTCTAGGTTGAGAACCCGCTATGGGTGTCTTCATGTCCTCTGAAGGAATCTGAATTCTGGGCACAGCATCCTATGACAAAAATTTCTTTCACAGCTGGTCTCCTGGAGAGGAAATGGAGGTTGAGCCTGTCGTTTCCATAAGAATCTGCACTCTGGGTCAGGCATCTTCTAGGGTCATCTCTGATCCCTGGGAGAGAACCTGAAAGCTGAGAGGAGTTCTCTTAGAGGCATTTTCTCTCTAACAGCGTCTGTAAGCCAGGCCAGCAACCATTTCTTGCAATAGGAATCCTGGCTGCTGTCCTCCAGGGACCATGTACCTGGCCCAGGATTTTTAGTCACATGACACATGTGCAGACAGACATATTCTGAGTGCTTCTGAGGGAATCTGTATGCTGTCCCGGTCATCAGAAGAAGAAACTGACCTGAAAATGGACAGGTGTACAGATTAACACAAGGCAATCACAAAAACTTCTACATAGAAGAGAGAATGCAGTACCCGGACTGGGAGTCATTAGTGAGGGGGTGTTCCTTTATCTCACTCAGCTTGCCGCTGGCAAGCTGGACCTTTGTCTGAGATACCTGCCCAGCAAGGAGCCATTAGCCTGAAACAGAAGACCCAGCGGAGGGTGAGTGTGTCTCTGCAGACATTCCTTGACCCCCGAATCTTTCCGGCCATTCTGCAGGGGTTTCTCCCCGTGCCTTCTGCCCTTCTCTTCCTATCCCATCCCAGCGTCCCTAAAGCACCGCTCCACTCCTTAGGGGCCACAAAACTGCCCTGCTTGGCCCTTATCTGGGCTGGGAGTCAGTGGTGAGGGGGGAGTTCCTTTATTTATAGTGGCAAGCTGGGCCTCTGTCTGAAATACCTGCCCAGCAAGGAGCCATTAGCCTGAAACAGAAGAACCAGTGGAGGGAAAGGGGTGAGAGGCTGCCCTCCAGGCAGGTCTGAGGATTCTGGCAAGGGAGTTCCACCTCCTTCAGATTGCGCTGCAAGGTTTTCTGTGTGATACTCCACCCCACCCTGCCCCCACCTTTGCCCTTCTGTCCCTGCGGTGTCCCTCGGCTATCAGGAATCCCTGATTCAGTGCTGTGGAGTTCCATCTAGACGGGTGAGTGTGTGCTATTCTGGGGTGACCTGTCCTAGAAGAGAGCACATCCCTCCTCCCCCAGCGCCTGGTGCAGGGGTGTCTTTCATACACATGTCCGTACCGCTCCCAAGCCTACCCTAGTGTATTCAAGTGTCCTGCTCTTGTACCAAGGCCACCCACACAGAGGTGAGATAGGCTGCCCTCTAGGCAGGTCTGAGGATTCCGGCAAGGGAGTGCAGGCTCCTTCAGATGTGCTGCAAGGAATAGCACCTGCTCCAGCACTGAGGAGAGCCACCCAGATTCAGTCACAGCAAAGATTGGACCAAGACAACAAGTCTATCCTAGCTCCATTTGAAGAAAGAGATGGGCAGGCACCAATGCAAGAACTACTCCAACAACCCGAAAGGCAACATACATCACCAGAATCCAGACATCGCGAAACAACAAGAATTGTACACCCTACTCCAGAAGAAATAGAAGAAATCGACCTTAAACAGTACTTTATGAAAATAATAGAGGACCTTAAACAAGAGGTAAAAAACTGCCATAAAGAAATGTAGATGACAAACAAAAAGGTAGACGAAATAAATAAATCTCTCAAAGATACCCAAGAGAAACAAGAAAAACAAGAAAAAGCAATCAAACAGGTAAGGGAAACAGTACAAGACCTGAAAAATGAAATGGAGGTAATGAAGAAAACACAATCCGAGGGAAGACTGGAAATGGAAATTCTGAGTAAATGAACAGAAACTACAGAGACAAGTATTACCAACAGAATACAAGAGATGGAAGAAAGAATCTCAGACTCTGAAGATACTATAGAGGAAATAAACTCACAGATTAAAGAAAAAAACAAATCCAACAAATTCTTAACACAAAACATCCAGGAAATTTGGGACACCATGAAAAGACCAAACCTAAGAATAATTGGTGTAGAAGAAGGAGAAGAATTACAACTCAAAGGCCCAGAAAATATATTCAACAAAATTATAGAAGAAAATTTCTCCAACCTAAAGAAGGATATTCCTATGAAGGTACAAGAAGCCTACAGAACACCAAATAGACTGGATTAAAAGAAAGCATCCCTGTGCCATATAATAATCAAAACACAAAACATACAGAATAAAGAACAGATATTAAGAGCTGCAAAGGAGAAAGGTCAAGTAACATATAAAGGGAAACCTATCAGAATTACACCTGACTTCTCATTGGAAACCATGAAAGCCAGAAGGTCTTGGATAGATGTGCTACAGACACTAAGGGAACATGCATGCAAGCCCAGACTACTATACCCAACAAAGCTTGCATTCACCATCGATGGAGAAAACAAGATATTCCAGGAAAAAAACAGATTTAAACAATACGTAGCCACAAATCCAGCCTTGCAGAAAGTAATAGAAGGAAAATCACAAACCAAGGAGTCCAACAAGGCCCACAATAACTCAGGCATCTAGCGACCCTTCACCAGCACAACTGGAAGAAGGGAAACACACAAATTCTACTACAAAAAAAATGTCCGGAGTTAACAACCACTGGTCATTAATATCACTTAATATCAATGGACTCAATTCACCTATAAAAAGGCACAGGCTAAGAGATTGGATACGAAAACAGGATCCAACATTCTGCTGTTTACAAGAAACACACCTCAACCACAAAGACAGACACCTACTCAGAGTAAAGGGTTGGGAAAAGGTTTATCAAGCAAATGGACCTAAGAAACAAGCGGGTGTGGCCATATTAATTTCTAACAAAGTTGACTTCAAACTAAAATCAATCAGAAGAGATGGAAAGGGACATTTTATACTCATAACAGGAAAAATCCTTCAGAATAAAGTCTCAATCCTGAATATCTATGCCCCTAATATAAAAGCTCCCACTTATGTAAAAGAAACATTACTAGAACTCAAGGCAGCCATCAAACTACACACATTAATAGTAGGAGACTTTAACACTCCTCTCTCACCAATGGACAGGTCAATCAGACAGAAACCTAACAGAGAATTGAAAGACTTAATGGAGGCAATGAACCAAATGGACTTAATAGACATCTGTAGAACATTCCACCCAAATAAAAAAGGATATACCTTCTTCTCTGCGGCTCATGGAACCTTTTCGAAAATTGACCACATACTCGGTAACAAAGCAAACTTCCACAGTTACAAAAAAATATTAGTAACCACCTGTGTCCTGTCAGATCACCATGGATTAAAATTAGAATTTAACAACAAGGCTACCCCCAGAAAGCCTACAAACTCATGGAAACTGAACAATCAACTAACTACTGAACCATACCTGGGTCAAGGAAGAAATAAAGAAAGAAATTAAAGTCTTTCTTGAATTTAATGAAAACAAAGACACAACATACTCAAACCTATGGGACACAATGAAGGCAGTGCTAAGAGGAAAGTTCATAGCACTAAGTGCCCACTTAAAGAAAACGGAGAAAGCACTCATTGGAGACTTAACAGCACACCTCAAAGCTCTAGAAAAAAAAGAAGCAGACTCACCTAGGAGGAGTAGAAGACTAGAAATAATCAAATTGAGGGCAGAAATCAACAAAATGGAAACACAGAAAACAATCCAAAGAATCACTGAACCAAAAAGCTGGTTCTTGAAAAAAATCAACAAGATTGACAAACCCCTAGCCAAACTAATCAAACGGCAGAGAGAACACGCAAATTAATAAGATCAGAAATGATAAGGGGGAAATAACCACAGACACAGAGGAAATTCAGAGAATCATTAGATCTTACTACAAAAGCCTGTATGCCACAAAATTGGAAAATGTAAAAGAAATGGACATTTTTTTAGATAAGTACCATATACCAAAGTTAAACCAGGACCAGGTGAACATTCTAAATAGTCCTGTTAGTCGCAAAGAATTAGAAACTGTGATCAAAAACCTCCCTACCAAAAAGAGCCCAGGACCAGATGGTTTCAATGGAGAATTCTACCAGAACTTCCAAGAAGACCTAATACCTATACTCCTTAAGGTATTTCATAATATAGAAACAGAACAGTCACTGCCAAATTCCTTTTATGAAGCTATAGTTACCCTGATACCTAAACCACACAAAGACCCAATCAAGAAAGAGAATTACAGGCCAATCTCACTCATGAACATCAACGCAAAAATTCTCAATAAAATACTGGCAAACCGAATCCAAGAACACATTAGAAAAATTATCCGCCAGGCGGTGGTGGCACATGCGTTTAATCCCAGCACTCGGGAGGCAGAGGCAAGCGGATCTCTGAGTTCGAAGCCAGCCTGGTCTACAAGATCTAGTTCCAGGACAGGCTCTAGAAACTAAAGGGAAACCCTGTCTCAAAAAACCAAAAAAAGAGAAAAATTATTCACTACGATCAAGTAGGCTTCATCCCAGAGATGCAGGGCTGGTTCAACATACGAAAATCTATCAATGTAATCCATCACATAAATAAACTGAAGGAAGAAAACATATGATCATCTCATTAGATGCTGAAAAAGCATTTGACAAAATTCAACACCCCTTATGATAAAGGTCTTGGAGAGATTAGAGATACAAGGGTCATTCCTAAATATAATAAAGGCTATTTACAGCAAGCCAACAGCTAACATCAAACTAAACGGAGAGAAACTCAAGGCCATCCCACTAAATTCAGGAACACGACAAGGCTGTCCACTCTCTCCTTATCTCTTCAATATAGTGCTTGAAGTCCTAGCAATAGCAATAAGACAACATAAGGGGATCAAGAGGATTCGAATTGGAAAGGAAGAAGTTAAACTTTCGTTATTTGCATATGATATGATAGTGTACATAAGCGACCCCAAAAACTCCACCAAACAACTCTTACAGCTGATAAACGCCTTCAGTAACGTGGCAGGATACAAGATCAACTCCAAAAAATCAGTTGCCCTCCTATACACAAAGGATAAGGAGGCAGAGAGGGAATTCAGAGAAGTATCACCTTTCACAATAGCCACAAATAGCATAAAATATCTTGGAGTAACTCTAACCAAGGAAGTGAAGGATTTATTTGACAAGAATTTTAATTCTTTGAAGAAAGAAATTGAAGAAGATACCAGAAAATGGAAGGATCTCCCTTGCTCTTGGATTGGGAGGATCAACATAGTAAAAATGGCAGTTCTACCAAAAGCAATCTACAGATTCACTGCAATCCCCATCAAGGTCCCAACAAAATTCTTCACAGATCTTGAGAGGACAATAATCAACTTTATATGGAAAAACAAGAAACCCAGGATAGCCAAAACAATCTTATACAATAAAGGAACTTCTGGAGACATTACCATCCCTGACTTCAAACTCTATTACAGAGCTACAGTATTGAAAACAGCTTGGTATTGGCATAAACACAGAGAAGTAGACCAATGGAATCGTATAGAAGACCCGGATCTTAACCCACAAACCTATGAACTTCTGATTTTGGATAAAGGAGCCAAAAGTATACAATGGAAGAAAGAAAGCTTCTTCAACAAATGGTGCTGGCATAACTGGATGTCAACCTGTAGAAGAATGAAAATAGATCCATATCTATCACCATGCACAAAACTCAAGTCCAAATGGATTAAAGACCTCAATATTAATCTGAACACACTGAGCCTGATAAAGTGGGAATTACTCTACAACATATGGGTACAGGAAACTGTCTCCTACGTATAACCCCAGCAGCACAGACATTAAGGGCAACATTGAATAAATGGGACCTCCTGAAGCTGAGCAGCTTCTGTAAAGCAAAGGATACTATCATTAAGACACAAAGGCAGCCTACTGACTGGGAAAAGATCTTCACCAACCCTGCAACTGACAAAGGTCTGATCTCTAAAATATATAAGGGACTCAAGAGACTAGACTTTAAAATGCTAATTAACCCAATTAAAAAGTGGGGTGCTGAACTGAACAGAGAATTCTCAACAGAAGAAATTCAAATGGCCAAAAGACACTTAAGGTCATGCTCAACCTCCTTAGCTATCAGGGAAATGCAAATCAAAACAACTTCGAGATACCATCTTACACCTGTCAGATTGGCTAAAATCCAAAACACCAATGATAACCTTTGCTGGAGAGGTTGTGGGGTAAGGGGTACACTCATCCATTGCTGGTGAGAATGCACACTTGTGCTACCACTTTGGAAAGCAGTGTGGCGGTTTCTCAGGAAATTCGGGATCATCCTACCCCAGGACCCAGTAATTCCACTCTTGGGAATTTACCCAAGAGATGCCCAATCATACTACAAAATCATCTGCTCAACTATATTCATAGTAGCATTATTTGTAATAGCCAGATCCTGGAAACAACCTAGATACCCTTCAGTGGAAGAATGGATGAAGAAACTGTGGAATATATACATGTTAGAATACTACTCAACGGTAAAAAACATTGACATCTTGAATTTTGCATGCAAATGGATGGAAATAGAAAACACTTCTGAGTGAGGTAACCCAGACCCAAAAAGATGAACATGGGATTTACTCACTCATAATCGGTTTCTAGCCATAATTAAAGGACATCGAGCCTATAATTCATGATCCTTGAGAAGACAATAAGATGAGCCCAAATAAAAACATACAGTTATCCTCCTGGATGTTGGAAGTAGACAAGATTGCCGGGCATAAATTGGGAACTTGGGGGTGGGGTGGGGTGGGGATAAGGGGAGATGGGGAGAGAAAAGTGTGAAGGGGAGGATGGGGAGAGCTTGGGGGAATGGGATGCTTGGGATATAGGAAGGGTGGACATGGGGGCAGGGAAGCATATATCTTAATTAAGGGAGCCATCTGAGGGTTGTCAAGAGACTTGACTCTAGAGGGGTTCCCAGGTGTCCAGGGAGATGCCCCCAGCTAGATCCTTGGGCAGCTGAGGAGAGGGAGCCGAAAAAGGCCAGATCCTATAACCATACTCATGAATATCTTGCATAACACCATAGAACCTTCACCTGGCGATGGATGGAGATAGAGACAGAGCCCCACATTGGAGCTCCGGACTGAGCTCCCAAGGTCCTTATGAGGAGCAGAAGGAGAGAGAACATGAGAAACAAAGTCAGAACCGTGAGGGATTCGTTCACCCACTGAGACAGTGGGACAGAACTAACGGGAGATCTCCAAGTCCAGTTGGAACGGGACTGATGGAACATGCGACCAAATCGGACTCTCTGAAAGTGGCTGACGGTGGAGGCTGACTGAGAAGCCAAGGACAATGGCGATGGGCTTGGTCTCTACGACATGGACGGGCTCTGTGTGAGCCTTGTCAGTTTGGTTGCTCACCTTCCTGGACCTGGAGGGAGTTGGGAGGACCTTGGACTCAACATAGTGTAGGGAACCCTGATGGTTCTTTGGCCTGGAGAGGTAGGGAGTGGGGGTATGGGTGGAGGGGAGGGGAGGGAAAAGGGAGGAGGAGGGGAGGAGATGGAAATTTTTAATTAAAAAAAAAAGAAGAGAGAGTGCAGAGGGGACAGAAATGTCAACCTATGTTGCCAGCTTCTCAGATACATGATGGTACCACAAGCCTCTCCTACCCCCAAAGCAGACAACTTCCAAAGCCAACCAAGGTCACAACAGCTTCTACACTGGATCTTCCAGAAAGGCTCATGTTGTCACCTTGGTCTCACCAAGGACTGTAAGGAAAAAATCTAGATGTGTGACCATTTGTTACAGCAGTCATAAATACCGGCACACCCCCTTCCAGTTTAGATCTTCATTTTAATTGGATCTCCCAGAACCCCCAAATCTGATCACTTAGAACAATGAAAGCATGTGTTTTCAATCTGGGCATTCCCTGAGTTAAATGTAATCTCCGAAGTCTTACTGAAGTAGAGTGTGGGTGACCTTTTCCACAGGGGTGGATGCTGGACAAAGCCTTGAAGAGCTCAACTCTGGCTAAGTCACATTAAAAAAACCATTAACAACTTGCAGCAACACTGTTAATTAAAATTGTCAAGACACATGTCAAGGCACAAGAAGACATGAAGTATGAAGAGGCACCAACACAGCTATAGTCAAATATTTCAGAAGCAAAAAAAAAAAGTATTATTCCCTCGAGCGTCAGGCCATGCTGAGGAATGAGTGCTGGGATTTGCATCTACTTGGATTTGTTTTTTTTTAACATTAATATTATGTCATTTGGTTCTTTGTGCTGGGTAAGGGAATATTGGCAAAGAATTTGGTTGTGGGAGCAGCACTCTATAAATGAATTCATCCTGTCTCTCTGGAGTAGGTTAGGAGGTGAGGGACTGCCTGACTTCCCTCAAGAATGTACTGTTTCCATTTGGGGCTGCTCTTAACTCTAGGCTCCTCCTACCCACCTCAATTCCCTTTTCACATGTGTGCCAGTTGGCACAGGCCGGGTGCTCATACCTGGATCTCAGTTTGAGCTTTCTAGCCACCAGCCACAAAACACATGGGCCTCTTTCTACCATGCTCAGATTCAGGCATTTTGTCACAGCAGTGGAAAATGGGCAGATACGTGTTTCAGGGCAAGCCCGTGGTTTAAAACCTGCTGGGCATAATATAATTTTGTTTAGTAATTGTATTTGGTGCAGGATATTCCTCTTGCCCATATTTTACCATTTTAGGCCAGTACTTTCTGTCCATCTGAGGAACCTAAGAGAGAACATTCACAGAAGCTTATTATTGGTATTGTCAACTGATGACAAAAGTATTTGGGCAGGAGTCTTTAAGGGTCACTCAAGTAGAAATCACTTTTCCTCATGCTGCAGGAAAAGGGGCTCCAGACTGGCAACTAGGAAGGGCCCCTTCACTAATGCACTGGGAGGGAACAGCGCAAGGAACTGCAACCCTGCAGCCCTTTCCCCAGTCCATTAAGTAGAACAAGGGACATGAGCAGCAGTAAGAGGACAGGCACAGCTGTAATCCTCTAGGACACCGGTGCTCGTGACTTTCACACTAAAACAAACCAAATGAAAACCTGTAATGCTAAGATAAACGCCTTAGAAGGCCCTGCATGGCCTCCGACTGGGAGGTCAGCTTCCTTTGCTTTCTCAGAACCATGAGGCTGACTGTGAGCTCTGTCTGCTCATAAAGAAAAGACTGCAGAAACTTGCTGCTGACTCTCACAAACAAAATTGCCTAGGAGCAAGGGACACGTTCCTCCCCAAGGACAAACCCACTTCTGAGTGTGGGGACTAGCAAGCGAGCTGGCATGGAAACCATGTTTACATCAGCACCATTGGCGACTCTTTAGCAGGACCTGCACTTTATGTTAGTCATGTGACTGCTGTCAGAGCAGGAAGGCCTGGGTTTCTTTCCAGGACCAAACATCACCCAGGGCAAGCAGCGGTCTTCACTAAGGCCATGGTCCCTCATCCAGGCTTCCCGCTGAAACTGAAGAGCTGGTAGTGGTAAGATGCAGTCGTCACCGCTGTAAAATGCCCTTTTCTGTTAGAATCGGAAAGATGAATCAATTAAAGGAAACTGAACAAATATGTCCTGGGAACCTAGAGTGCTACCATTTTCAGATTTTTCTCTGCCCAGACGATTGTGCTGCTGTCCTGCCTCCAGCTGAGACAGACAGAAATGTAAGGTGACAGTAGGGCCAGGGCCCAAGACCCATTCTGTGACTCTGCCTTTAGCAGGCCTTCATGCAGAAGGGTGAAGGCATGTATCTAGAATGCTAACGCTCCATCCTTCCAAGCCTACACTATTCTCTCATTCTAGTAATATGCAAAGCATTGAATATTGTGGCCATCATGGCTGGATGGACTCTCACGTTACGAATCTGAGCTGCAATACACAGACAAGACATAGGAAAGCACTCTCCAGACATCTACATAAGAGAAAAAAGCAGTCTGCAGAAGTAGCTCATAATGACTTGAGCCCATTCCTCCAAGTGTCTTTCTTATGGCCTTTTTAATGTCATGAGTAAAATTGAATCTTCCCAAATTGGCTGTGAATTCTTGTCCTTATGCTAATTAGAGCATCAGATTGAGACAGGCAAGCAGAGGTGGGAGTTCTGCTTGGGACCCCATAGGATTCTGGGTTCTAGCCTCCCATCCCATGGCAACAATGCATTTTGCACTCTACTTCCTTGACCTGCCTCTAGCCCACACATGCCTCTAGCAACCTTAGATCCACTCAATCACCTGCCGTGGGCTGTATGTTCTCCACTGCTGTAAATGCTATAACATGCCCTTCCCATGGTGGCAACTGAATTACAGTTTCATTTCAATTTATTCCCAACTTGTGCAAGCATGGCAGGTGCAAGAGCTGAAATGGCCTAAGCTGACCTGGCTCCAAGTGCATTAAGGCCCTGTGTTCTTTAGAAACCGCATACCTGGGCACACATGTGAATAAAAGCAGTAACTGAATAGGCATGGGCATGCCTGTTGAGGACCGGCTGAAGGGTCTGGAAATAAGAGTGAAGATATAAAAATAGATATATAGACACCAAAGATTGCAATGTAGAAGTTTAGGATATAGGAAGAGAGTCATATAAAGCTGTAAATCTAAGTAAACTACCAACAACTTTCTCAGCAGATCACAGATCAGTCATTCACAGTGAGCTATTTTCTCAGATGCTTGGGAAGCCTCCATCAGCTTAGGTAACTTCATTTTACAACTGTCTGTATTATTTACAAGGCCAGAGCTTCTCCCTACAAATTGAGAGTAGTGTCCTGGCCATCCTTGATAAACGACAGATGTGAACTGAGTTACCCTTTAGGAGACAGAGATACTGACCTATGGAAAACTGGCGCCACCAAAGAAGAGGCATGGGGCTTCAGTATACACCTGAAGGTACCAAGAGAGACAGTGGACAAGGTAAAAACACAGGTTTGACTAATGAGCTCTGATAATGGCGATTGTAAAGTATGGCAGTCAGTATCTGAGTTTACCTTGAGATAGTGTGAAAAGCTTTCCACTATCTTCTAAGTTTTCAGCCTAAGAACCAGTTAATTCTAATTTATTAACCTTCTAATTCTAATTTATTAACCTTCTGGTATTACTACTAGCAGTCCCCTTTCTGACTAATTGCTAAAGACACCTGTTTTCCTACAATTAGTGACTTTCGCTGTAATCCACCCTGAAACATATTTCATGATAGCCACCTAGTTACCCACTGATGTTAGAACTGACTCCCCTCCTTAGGGTCTATGTTAACTGACCCACAGGGTCAGGGCAAGATCGTAAAAATTCCTTTGTTCCAGAGCTAATGCTTGGTGCCCTCACTATAAAAAGTGGGTTCAAAAGCAGACCTGGGGCCACAGCCTAACAAACACCATCTCTGTCTGTGGTCTCAGCTAGCTGATAAGCTTTTGTGCCCCGTAGTGTTTTTTGTTTTTGTTTGTTTGTTGTTTTTTTTTTTTTTTTATTTTTCGAGACAGGGTTTCTCTGTGGTTTTGGAGCCTGTCCTGGAACTAGCTCTTGTAGACCAGGTTGTTTTGTTTATTTTTAAGTGTGCTTCTGGTTTTCCTAGGATCTAATTTCTGGAATTAAGTTTTCTTCTGATTTATTAGACTTGGTGGTGTTCTCATCTTTGCGCAACCCCCCTGGACCCAACACCGGCCTTGACAAAAATGCTTCTTACCATGGTAGGGGCATGGGAATTGAAGAAATATAAGTAAAGACTATGAAGATACATAAAAATAATAAAAGAGAAAACACAGAAAGTATTAGGAAGGCATTCCAGTGATTAAAATCCTGAAATTCACCTGCTTTTATTTTTCCACGGCTTTTATACCCAAGATAGATGGGGAGTGGGGTGAGGTGGGTGGGATAAAGTAACAAAATACTTCATTAACATGATACAAAGGATAATTCACACAGTCAATGGCTTTATCACTCTGAGACATCAAATCATTAGCATCCTGTTGTCTAGGAAGGGAAGGTGCTCTAGGTCATGTATTCTGAAGACCACCCTTCCCCAGGTGACCTCATAGTTACTAAAGCAGGAGCAGAAATGCATTTCTATATCCTGACCACCTATCAGGATAATGGGGACTTACTAGAATGGGCTATCTTAATTTCAAAACAACCAAGCAAACACATCCTGATTTAGGACATTCCACTGTGCTTGTCAATTTCCAGATTCTCTGTTCATCAGACAAGATGGAAATAGGCCTGCATTTTTGGGCCTTCCACACACACCCAGTAGAGAAATGATTTCATAACTGAATCTATCAATCAAAATAGAAAAATTCCTGCAAATTTGGCCTCAGGAACCAGCCCCACACACATACACAGACCCTTAAAAGGTGTCTTCAACATACAGCGTAGGGACCTGAAGTTGTTATGATTGTCACTTTGGGAGACAAGCCACGCCAACTCCCTCCCCAATCTGCTGAGGCAGGCTGATCTTCACCTTCCAGCCTGAGCTTGCTCTCTTTTCTGTCTTCCTCTCGGAGAGGCAGCTTCGCTTCTGCCTCTCTCCCCACTTCTCCGCTCCCCCTCTTCTCTCTTTTCTCTTTCTCTCTCATCTCCTTCTCCTCTCTCTCTCTCTCTCTCTCTCTCTCTCTCTCTCTCTCTCTCTCTCTCTGCTCTTTTCCCCTTCTTCCTTCCCCCTCCATAACCCCCTGAATAAATATTCAACCTCACTCTGCATGTTGTGTCTATCCATGTCTCTGTCTCCTGCTCGCCATGTGTCTCCCTGCCTGGGACCAGCCACCGGGGACCTTACAGCATTTTTAAAAAATCATAACAGAAGTCCTCTGACTTCTGCGGCCCACTCTCATTCTTTCAAAATATTTTTTTTAATTTTTGTGATTATAAGGTAATTACAATATTCCCCTCCTTCTTTCCCCCAAATCTTCATATATACTCATTCTAGGTATCGTTCAAATTCATGGCTCCCCTTTTTACTGTTACTGCATGCATGACGGATATACACATATGTTGCTAATTAAAATCTTCTGAATCAGTATATATGCTTGTACCGTTGACTGTTTGGCACTGGACAACATTGTGTCAGGCTCTTTCCTGGGGAGGGCTGCTCCTCCTGCTCTGAGCTCTACTCCTTCACTTTTGACAGTGTTTTCCTCTATCACTTGCTTATTCTGTTCTAACGTTACCTTGCTGATCTCTGAAGCCCTATTTTTAATTATTGAGACAGGAGGACAGGAGCCACAAAACCCCGTACCCAGGTATGACCACAGGGAGCAGTTGGGGTAAGATGACTGAAACCCACATTAAAAATTCATGCTGCTTATTTTTATATAAACAGGCTTTATCAGACCCAGCCAAACTCCTTTACATTCTGCCCACGGTTTTTACTTAGTTCACAACAGTTGCAAGGCCTGCATATATCATAAAATGGTCACCATGACAGAAATGCATAGCTACTGCTTATCAACAAACAGTCAGTCCTGAAACCACACATGCATGTAACATTACACAGAATGAACAGGTTATACTTGGGAACATATACATTATGACTATAACAAGAATTAAGGGCAGAAATGGGCCATGAATTTGAATCGAATGGTTTGGACAGAAGAAAGGGAGAGAGGAAATTATGTAATTGTATTATCATTTCAAAAATAAAATGTAAAAGTCTTTACTCTTACTTTTCAGATAATTGAGTGTCAAAAGACAAACTGGAGACATGCCTATCACCCTAGTTACCTATTCCCTCACTGTGAGAGAAAGCATGGTGCCAGAGAAAGTGGGGATTCCAGATCCCAGCTTCTGCCAATGTCTATCACTGGGGAAATCATAACAGTGCAAGCTTGAAGCTGCCACTCACACCACATCCACAGTCAACAGAGAGTGAATGCACTCACAACTGCACTCTGTGCTCCTTCCCACTCTGGCAGAGTCCAGGACCTAAATCCAGGGTGTGATGCTACCCACAGAAGCCAGTTGTGTATCAGTGAATTTAATCACCAGAATCCTCATAGTCATGAGCACAGGCCACCCCAAGCTAGACCATCCTTCACAGAGACCCTTCTCCCCAGGTGCCTCTACATTGTGTCAGACTGACAACTAAAGCAAACCATCACACCTATAAACCAACTACTCCCAGACTCTCAGCTTAGGGCCTAAAGTACCAGCAGTTCAGTAGACACAGCCCTGCTTTATACATAACATCCTCAGCTAACACAATTCAACAGGATGTGGGGCGATGGCTCAGTAAACAATACAGTTCTGCTGTACAAACAGGAAGACCTGAGTTTGAATGCCCAGCATCCATGAAAAGCCAGGTGAGGAGATGGAATCTGCTAACTTCAGTGCTGCAGGAACGTAGAGACAGGTGGGTCTCTGGGACCCGCTGGACACCTCTCAAAGTCTAGTGAGAGATGCTTGTTTCTAAAACTGAGGTGGGAGGGGAAAAATGAAGGCACATGCTTCCATAAACATGCACCTGCATACTTACATGCTAACTCCATATACACATTCATGCAACACACACATATATGCACAGACACACACACATACACAAAGTATAATATAAAAGTTGGTGGCATGGGCAAAAAGAGCAGAAAGCAGGGGAGGGGTTCGACAGTAGATAAATTGAGGTTTTTCTTGATCATTTGTGGAGTATTTTCTGACCTGCCCCAAGTATCCAAGTGTACAGAAGCTCAGGTCCTTTAAATCAAAAGTACAGTGTTTACATTAACCTTCAAACCTCCTCCCATTTAATCAAATCCTCACCACAATGCTTCTCAGTATCTAATGCTAGGATAAAAAGACAAAACAAAAACAAATGTGCCTAATAAAGACTCATTTTCTTCAAACCATTTTTGCTCCTGAATTATCAGACAGATGCAGAAGTCATGAGACATCAGAGGATCTGTAGTGAGACTGTGGATAATCCCATCAAAAGTACTCAGGAGGCATGGCCAAGGCTGATACGGGACCACTTGGTGGTTCCTTTGAGAAGGTACAGCAAGAAAAGTGCTTGGCCAATCAGTTTAAGGTTAATTGGATAATTCATAAAGTAAGTGATGAAAATTAACAAAATATACGAGGAAGAACGAAAGTGGAAGTGGTCTGGAGAGAGTGAGGACAGGGAATGACTCCTGCCAGTTCATTTTCACAGGAAGAAGAGTCAGAAAACTCCCACTTTATAGCCATCACTGGGACAGTAGTGCTCCAGGAGGGAGACTGGATCGTGTGAACAGGAAAATGTCATTAAGGTGAAGCCAGAGTTCTGATCCTAGCACAGAGTAAAGAATACCAGCCTTCAAGGTAGCTCTCCTGCAATTCCTGCACCCAGCAGGTGGGGGCAGAGGAGTGCTGGGGCAGGCTGGTGGGACCAGCCCAATCACTGCGCTCTGAGCTCAACCAGAGTCCCTGCCTCATAGGATGGAGGGAAATTGAAGAACATGCTTAATGTCAACTTCTAATCTACACACATATACTTGGGGCACACACACATATGAGCAGGCACACACATGCACATGTATGCATACACACAGCACACATGTGCAAACACACACACATACACCCCTAATTACAAAGTCTCCCTGTGTGACAGTTGAAACAAAGAAATGAAGATTAGAGTTCAGTTTATGGGAGCTAAGCATAAGGTACCTTCTGATGAATACACACAGACACCGGAGACAAACTCTTCCCAACATGCTTCAATTCTTCTGCTGAGGACAGTAAGATCCATGCAGTGTTCAGGATTACAGAGCCACAAAGACCACACAAATGAGCTGGAACCCTCCATGGAGATTGAACAGGAAGTGTTTGGAGGAAACAGCAGGTAATTTTAGGGTAAAGTTTAAAGACAACCCTGCACGGTATCTTTACACCCAGCATAACAAAGGAGGAAACCGACTCCTGTACCCAACAGGCTTTCCACTCTTGGGCTGTCCCTCAACAGCAGTCTCAGCAGTAACTTTGCTCTTGATTCCTCTGAGAGACAGCATGGCATGGAGTCTAAACAGAAAAGCTTGACTTTCTGCTATGCTATTCTATTCTCTAAGGATGCCAATCAGCCAGCATCACTTTCTCAGATTTCTAGCTTCAACTCAAAGCCTGGTCTACTCCCCAGAAATGTGTGTCTTAGCTAATAGGCCTCCTTCTAGTCACTACTGAGGGACAGCAGAAGGCCAAAGAGGACCTTTCTGAGGAGAGTATGGGTTACAAACTCAGAACTTATTCTCCCCCTCAGAGAAGCACAATCCATCTCAGGACAGATGCTGCTTCTCCTCCTCACTCCAGGACCCAGCACAGAAGCCTAGCATGTGGGATGGGTGCCCTGGACCATGTCTCAAGCACTAGAACCCACTGTCACAGGAGAGTTTGAATCATACTGTAATAGAAAAGGCACAAGTGACTCAGCCAGAGCCAAGTCACCCATCCATTCCAGAGAGCAGCCCAGCCACTGTTAATCCAAAGCAAACAGAATTTGTGGAAGAATGGCCCCTGTAGAATGAGCTGTGGGCAGGCCTGCTTTTCGTCCCGCCCAGCTTCTGCACTGCTAGCTTTACACCCGAAATAACAACACACAAATTGTATTCATTTAAACACTGCCTGGCCCATTAGCTCTAGCCTCTTATTGGCTAGCTCTCACATCTTGCTTAACCCATTTCTAATAATCTGTGTAGCACTACAAGGTGGTGGCCTACCAGGAAAGATTCAGCATGTCTGACCTGGTGGCTGGCTTCATGATGACTATCTCACTGCCTTCTTCCTTCCAGCATTCTGTCCTGTCTTCCCCGCCTACCTATGTTCTGACCTATCAGGCCAAGCAGTTTTCTTTATTAATTAACCAATGAAAGCAACAGATAGATAGAAGACCCACCTACATCAGGCCCCTCCATGGGAGCACCCCAGGGACATATCACCCTGGAAACCTCCTTGTGATTCTCCACGTGATAGGACTGAGAGTATCTGATGTGGGATTCCACTCTGTATGGTGTGAATACCATTGGTTAATAAAGAAATGCTTTGAGCCTATAGCAGAGCAGGGTAGAACAGAGCTAAGTGGGGAAAACTAAACTGAATGCTGGGAGAAAGAAAGCAGAGTCAGGGAGAAACCACATAGCCTTGCCATAGACAGATGCTGGAACTTTACCTGGTAAGCCACAGACTCATGGTGATACACAGATTAATGGAGATTGGTTAATATAAGATATGAATTAGCTAGAAATATGCTATTGACCAAAGAGTATTGCAAATAATATGGTTTTTATGTGATTATTTCAGGAGTCTGGGCTGCTGAGAAATGAATATGCAGCTTCTTACAACACATTGGTATTCCAACATGGCCTGTTAAAGACACATAAAACCTGAGAGGGCTTGGAAAGGAATTTAAGACACTAAAAACAAAGTTTAGCTGCATTTTTTTTAATGGGCTCTGCTTGCAGGTGGCATGCTGTGGCTCCTTTAAGAGATGTTTTCCTAATTCAGTGGTAGCAGAAAAAAAGCCTCATGGTTTTGAAACAGTGGCTTCCTGAGCCTTGCTCCTAGCATGGACTCTTACTCTTTAGGGAGATCTGGCTTCAAAGCATTTAAATGGGGTCTGTGAACAAAGTGCTACAAATTGCTCAATGGCAACATAGACCCACTGTGTGCCTGAAAATGGGGCAGTGAGCATGGTTTGCATTAAACAGACCTTCACCCCACCATGTTGGACTGGGCAGAGCCAAAAGGCCAAGCAGCCTTTGTACTAGTCAGCCCGCAGCATTTTAAAAAGCTCTTCTGGACAGAAAAGAATTTCAGATACACAATAGGACAGATTCAGACATAAAAGACCTCTAAATGAGATACAGTGTGTTTAAAAAGTGTATGTAGGCTTGGGAAAGAGACGGAAAAAAGTAGAGAGACATTAAATGTAATATAAAAGAGTATAGACAGTCATAGGTTAAAGGACTAAAGATAAAAAATAAATATTAAACTCATAGAAAAAGTAATAAAGAAAAATAAGCCATGTAAATATGGAATATGTACAGTGAGTCTGATTATGTATATTATTGTGTTTTCTTTAAATTTTTTGACTGTTAAGGAGATAAATACAGAGATACCTTTCATCATATGGACTGCTAAGCAAAACCAGCATATATGTTTTAAAGGTTTCTTGACTTCAAAATTTGAGTCTAAGGATATGTTGCTTTGAAAAAGAGGTTCTTCTTAACCTTCATCTGCTGATGTACAGAGATAGAGACAGAGACCCACATTGGAGTACTGGACTGAGCTCCCAAGGCCCAAATGAAGAGCAGAAAGAGGGAGAACATGAGCAAGGAAGTCAGGACTGCGAGGGGTGCATCCACCCACAGAGATGGTGGGACTGATCTAATGGGAGCTCACCAAGGCCAGCTGGAATGGGACTGAACAAGCATGTGATCAAATCAGACTCTCTGAATGTGGCTAACAATGAGGGTGGACTGAGAAACCAATGATAATGACACCAGATTTGGATTCTACTGCATGTACTAGCTTTTTGGGAGCCTAAACTGTTTGGATGCATACCTTCCTAGACCTGGATGGAGGGGGGAGGGCCTTGGACTTTCCACAGGGCAGGGCACCCTGACTTCTCTTAGGACTGGAGAGCAAGGGGAAGGGGGAGTGGGGAGTGGGAGGGAAATGGGAGGATGGGAGGAGGTAGAAATTTTTAATTAATAAATAAAACAAACAAAAAAAAAACAAAAAAAGAGGTTTTTCTTTTGCTTTCACAGAAGATGAGAACCTGTGGAACCCTTTCAGACTGATGTGGTTTGATGGACCAAGACCACCTAAAAGGTTGCCATGAATACACCCCAAAAGAAAATACTTTGCCCAATAAAAAGCAGGAAGCAGTTTGGGAGAGAACTACACCCAAATTCCCAAATATTGTTAATAAATGTTTGCTTACATTTAAAGGGATATATGCTATAGAGATTTGCATTGGTATGTAACTTGGTTTATTGATGCAAATTTAAGGTCAATTTTGTTATATGTATATTTCTGCTCTTGATTAAGGTATTGTGTTTGTGCAGCTCATTTAAAAATGTAATATATAATTAAGAAATATAGGTTAATAAATAATCATCTGTAATAGTCAAGCTTGTTGTAGTCATGTTAGTTAGGTTTTCTAGATATAGATATATTTCAGTTAGATATAAATTCTTCAAATCTTTCAGAGACCTTCAGAATATGGCATTTAAAATGTTTTAAGAGCTTAAGACTTTTCATGACAATGAGACACTTCTGCTCCTGGCAGCACCAATTACTTTAAGAGGATGATAGGCATTGAAGAGGTTCCTCATGGAGCTTGTTAGACATTTGGGCAAGAAACTTCTCTTGCCTAGACTGCTTGATGCTATGCTTATGAAATGGACATGCAGGACCCAGAAAAAAATGACTGCTAAAGTTGCCTAAAGAAGGCGAGACTGTCCTTCAGGGTTCTTGCTTCATATAAGAGACTGCCAGTCATTATGCAGGACACAGAAGAAAATGACTGACAAACTGCCAAATTAGGCAGAACTGTCTTCCTGCTTCATGGGAAAGTCTACTGGATACTATGGGCCTATAGGCTGAAGATGGTGCCCCAAATGGTACAAAAGAACTTTGGGTGACTGTCCAGGCAGCAAGATGTCTCTGTCAATTCTAAAGTTTTGGAAGTTACTTACAATGTACTTCCTGTTTACTTAGGTAATATTATATCCTTCTGGAGTCTTTGATAGAAATGAAGAATAGATAATTATTATAGTTTTCCTTAGTTATGATAAAACGTAAAGTAGATATAAATATTGTAACTGTAATTCTTGTTTGATACCTGTTTTATTATATGTAATTTTGCTATGTTAAAGTTAAAACCTCTTTTTTATTTAAACAGAAAAGGGGAGGTAATATGGGATTTCCCTCTGTATGTTGTGAATACCTTCGGTTAATAAAGAAACTGTTTTGAGCCTATAGCAGAGCACGGCAAAACAGAGCTAGGTGGGAGAAACTAAACTGAATGCTGGGAGAAAGAAGGCGGAGTCAGGGAGAAGCCATGTAGCCCCCGCCAGAGACAGATGCCAGAACTTAACCCGGTAAGCCACAGCCTCACGGTGATACACAGATTAATGGAGATGGGTTAATTTAAGACATGAGTTAGCCAGAAATACACTTAAGATATTGACCAAACAGTATTGCAAATAATATGGTTTCCATGTGTTATTTTGGGAGTATTAGTGGCAGCTTCTTAGAATAGGTGTTCAACCCAAAACCTTGTTCCAAACGGGACTCTCCCCTATGGAATGTCAGGCCTCTGAGTTTGTACATTACAAAGAACTACATATGGGCTAATGGTCCTTTCTGGATACACGAGGACCTCCACCTAGAATGAGGTAGCAGTAAGTCCTAACATTTGAGAATATGATGGAACATAAATCGATTTCTTTTGACTCATTGACTAAGACTTTTGGTTTTTTGGCCCCACGGACCACCTTTCCCTGGAGATGTTGACACAACCTTTTGCTTTTCCAGCAACTAATTGATACTGGCCAGGAATCAGTCCAAGAGCATGTTTGTGCATCTGGTTAATCGGTGGCCTTAGACAGAAAACATCCAAGTCTGTGTCAGAGGACTGTGTTAACCTTAACACAGTGTACTTTTGAGATGTGTGTAGAAGTCCTTTATCTCCTACAAGGAAATATAGTATAAAGCACAAAACATGACTCTTTTCTGTGGGACAAAAAGGAGATACAGAGAGAATATCCTAGCCTGAGTTCTTTAGCTTTTAGCATTAGTCTTGTTTTTAGTATAGAAAAAAAAAAGAATGACTAGTATTCGGAAGTCACCTAAGTAACTATTTGCCATTGTGAATGTGGTATAGACAAGGCATAGAAGCAGAGCACACTCTATGAATGAACTCAAAACAAGCATTTAATTAAAATGGAACAAGGCCCTACACTGTTTCTGTTCCAAAGTCATCATATACCTTCAGGAGAAGGACACAGTCTCCCACCACCTTCCCCAGGTGACAACCAACACCCTGCTCTCAACAAAGGTCTGCCTTAAGAACACAGCACAGCTCATGGTTGTAAACTTTTATGAGCACAGCAAGACTGCCTCCCATTCCTCTCCACACCAAGGAGGGCAGCACAGCAGAAAGAAAGTCAGAACCAGCCCTTGGAGGGGCATGCAAATAGACCAATAGAGTTCCTCTTCTTTCCCAGAGGAAAGCAGGCAAGGGACCACAGCCCCTCCTCATCTGAAGCCACACGCCCAGCCCAGGCACAGCAGGGGAGGGAGGCCTCATTTACCTTTCCAGGGATAAGATGAAAGAGCAGAGAAAGTGAGCAAGCTGCCTGAGTCACCTGTCTTTGTAAACGCCACAGCCACTGTCCTCAACACTTCTTGGTCTGCCTGGAGGAGTGCGAACATGGCATAGGCTGCTGGCTTCTTAGCCAATGTGCTGAATCCCAAGCCTCATGGGGTCTCCCACACAACTACACAACTTTCCAGAGACAAGAAGGACAAGCAAGAGGCTGCCTCACTGCCAGTCCTATTGTCCTGTACAGCACCCTCTAAAGGATGGCATCTCACCCCTAGGAAGGGAGCCTGCCCTAGCAGATAACTACTTTGACTTACTTAAACAGTGGGAAAGGATCTGAACTCGTCCCCTGTAGTCACTGGGGTCCTCTCTCCTAAGATTCTTGGATTCTGACCCAAACAGCCTTCTAAGGTCTCTGAATTTCATTAAAAACCCAGGTGTCTTTTCTCTTCCTCCTGCACACTTGGTTCCCAAACGCCTCTGATTTTCCTGCAGCTCTGGGGAGACATACTAAACACTGCAGGTCTGCCTTGTCCCCCACTCTTCTCCTCCAGTGAACAAGGCATCTTCCTTTCCCCAGAGAGCTCAGAGTTCACTGTCGCTGACCCACAAGCTGCCCCTAGGTGTCTCACAGTCCCCCAAGGATTCAAGTCTCTTTCACACTTTCCTTGACTTTCTTCCTTTCCACCCGTCCTGATTTACAGGGCACTCTTTTCTGGGTGTCTTACCTTGCCACTGGGTCCTATCATGCTCCTGATCGCTATTGAGGGCACCCAAGGGTTCCCATGTCCGTTGCATTCCAACAGTTTCCAGCTCCCACTCAGCCTGATGGCAGTTAACGGCTGCTACACTTAGCTCACCCTGATCCCCAGGCTCAGGACGCACTTGAAGGAGGGTTCACCAGCTCTGTCCCAGCAGCTCCAGGAGGCCCTTCTTCTCCTGCCAGCTCCAGTTAGAGAAGGCAGGCTCCATGCTCTCTCTGCTGTGTGGCCAAAGTGGTCCCTGTGCAACCTCTGCCAGGCTGTCTGATGTGCCTGCGCACTATGTCCAACTTCCGCACGTGCTGTCTCTGGGAGCTGCTCAGGCTGGAGCGGGCAGGTTGGGGTGGGTTGGCTGCAGGCGCAGGGCACATCTGCCTATCTATTGCTGCTGGTCTGGGATGGAGGACCAGGGAGCTGCTCCATACTCTTTAAGGAGGAAGGTGCCTAGTTCCCACTGGCTTTCTGGGACTAATCCCACTGGTTAAGAAAATGAATAAGGCTTGCAGGCTGCACCTGAGTGTGAAAAACCTTCTGCTGATGGTGGGATCTGGCAGACGCTGCTGAACCAGGCAGCACTTGTGTCCAGCGCTGGGGAGGTGAACCCAGTGCTGCACGCAGGGTGCTGGCTGGTGAAGATGTGTCACATCAACAGAAAACTGGAAACCCACCCCTCATGCTGGGTCAGCATCCCGAGGGCCTCTTCAGAAGGGAAGGGAATCCTAAAAAGTGGTCAGGCGTATGGCTACTGTGACTAGACTCACTGTCTCTTCCAAGGCCTAAGCTTGTCAGTTTAGAGGGGAACCTGGCTAAGTTTTCTTCTCCAGAAGATGCTTTGCCTGTCATATGTGGGACTTGTTGGTGCCCATATTGGGGACTCTTCTGATGAACAAATGAGGTAAAACCAGGAAATCACATAGCACAGATGGGCATGAGACCTGTAGAGGGGAGGGCTGGAGTGGTGTCAAGGAGGAAAAGAGGAAAGCTAATTATAGGCTAAGCTGACCAGACCTCTCCCAGGTTCATAGCCGCCTTGTCCATCCCAAGCCACTAGTGTAACTCTGGGCCACTGGCTTAGCCTCTCTGGCAATCTGGAGAATGAGGGCATGAGCAGAGGCCAGGCTTCCTAGAGTTAGCCTGATAGGCAGTGATGGACAGCCCGAAGAGGAGACAGCACTCGGTGAGTGCCAGATGTCTGATCTCCTTCTCAATGGTAGTTTGAATAAGATGCCCCCATCAGTCTTGGTCCCCAGTTTGGTAGGTGTTTCAGAATGATTAGGAAGTGTTACCTTGCTGAAGGAAGTTTGTCACTGGTGATGGAGTTCTGAGGTTTCAAAAGACATCTGCCCTTTTGCGTTAGCTCTCTTGGGCTTTGTGAACTCTCAGCTGCTGATCTAGTACAAGTTATGCCCACCTGCCCCCATGCTCCCTACTTTGAAGGTGATGAGCTGTTATCACTCTAAAAATGCAAGCCCCAAATAAACTCCTCCTTCTGTTGGGTTCCTTGGTCATGGTGTTTTATCACAGCAATGGAAAAGTAACTAAGACAATCTTTTTACATGTATCTGTTGATTTGCCTGCTCTTGGTGGTGGCTCTGCCTATGGACCTGTGCCAGTGTTCCTGGGATATGTGACCTTGCACCTTTGCTGGATGTAGGGGAGATCATTTAGAAGAGAAATAAGGAAACACACACACTTGACAGTAGGGAGCTCAGGAAGCCCTGAGTGAGTGGTGTCCAGAGTGCATGTGCATTGTTTACAGAGGATGACCGTGTCAGCAACCCGAGCCTCAGACCTACGGAGCACGGCAAGGTCCACAGCCCTTTCCAAACCCCTGCAACCATGCCAGGGAGTGGCACTTGACTTACGTCTTTACATTTTTTACTGGTCTTTTTCTCTCGCATCCAACTTAAGTATCCCTTGGCCTGTCTGACCTCCAACTGTGACCTAGGTACCCAATCTACAGCTCAGATATCCTAGTAAGATGCTTTCTACCCCTACATGGCAGCCATTAGGCATGAAGGAACAATCTACTGTCCAGAAACTCTAGGTCGTGAGGCAAGCTTTCACTGTAAGTGAATTTGCACTCTTTGGGAAGAGCGGAAAGTGTGATATTCCAGCACATATTAGGGATTGGAGATTGATCTCAGCCTAGTGATGCGCTGGTCCACCTGAAGGACAAAACCCTTTTCTAGAGCAGGGCAGAAACTAAGTTGGTTTAACACCTCGTGCAGCATAATGGCCTGGGTTTGTTGCATTAGGTGAAGGTAATTTGTATTCCAGAGAATCCCAAGACCCAGGGAAAAGCTGGGGACTGTCTCTCAAGGGACTAACACTTCAAGTGCCTTTCAAATATGATCCCTTAGCCACTTTTGCACAGTGGCTGCTTTAAATATGACATGCATATGTACTATGTGACAGGTATTATAATATACCATGGGGCTTCCTGACTGAGCAATACAGATGTTCTAATATCACTCTGCATCATAGTTTCTAGGGCAGGTCAGTGATACCAACACAGCTTTCATTAGTAGTTTACAGCCCAAGGGATGGGGGAGATGTTTGTTCTGCCAGAGGAACTTCATGAAGGGTAGAGGCTGAAGAGTCTCCCTTGCTTATGTTTCAGATTAGAAGAAGGAGAAGGGATACTAGGACAGGATGGGTGGGAGAAGCCTACAAAGGGAACAGCAGCTGTGACAGCATGCAGGTGCAGAGGACTGCAGAGGTGAGCGTCTGGAGAGCCTGGGCAGAAGCTCAATAGCGTGGCCATGCCATGCAAGGAAGCTGCAATTGCACTGCAGAGGTTACTGGAGGAGCACTGGGGAACTGTGAGAGAGTTCCTGAAGAGTGGCGTGGCCAGTCCACATTCCCGAGTCACCCCTATAGCCGGTCAAATGATAAAGTGCTGCCCAGGGTCCAGTATTTAAGACTGGCTCCCAAGCTGATGGCAGTGCTCGGGCACTTCAGGAAGAACAGGCACACTGGAAGAAGTACACCACTGGGCAAGGCTCTGGGATATCGTGACCTCACCCACCACTTCACTCTCTTGGCTTCATACTTGTGACTGAGAATGTGAACTCTCAGATTCCATGCCTACCACTTAATGCTATGTATACCTGCTATATGTCATGTTTGTCGTGGTGTTTGATCCCAGCAACGGAAATATAACCAATACAACCCCTAGTGCTAAATACTAAATGAGCTCTAGAGAATTCATCCAGCAGTGCAAGAGTGGTAGTTCATATCTCTAATCTCAGTCCACAGGAGGTGGAACCAGGAACATCACCAGTGCAAGGCATCAGGACTTGGCAGGAACCACAACAGGTTTGGTTGAAAATACCCATAAAACTTGGACTTTAAAAGTATCTCTAGAGATAATAAATGGGCTGAGAAAGAAATCAGAGAACCATCACCCTTCACAATAGCCACAATAACATAAAATATCTCGGAGTAACTCTAACCAAACAAGTGGAAGACCTGTATGACAAGAACTTTAAATCTTTGAAGAAAGAAATTGAAGAAGACACTAGAAAATGGAAAGACCTCCCATGCTCTTGGGTAGGTAGAACTAACATAGTAAAAATGGCAATCTTACACAAAGCAATCTACAGATTCAATGCAATGCCCATCAAAATCCCAGCAAAATTTACAGACCTCAAAAGAACAGTACTCAACTTCGTATGGAACAGAGAAAAACAAAACAAAAACCAGACTAGCCAAAACAGTCCTGTACAATAAAGGAACTTCTGGAGGCATCACAATCTCTGACTTCAAACTCTACTACAAAGCTACAGTACTGAAAACAGCCTGGTATTAGCATAAAAACAGACAGGAAGACAAATGGAACCAAATCAAAGACCCAGATATTATTCTACACACCTACAAACACCTGATTTTTTACAAAGAAGCAAAAAAATATCAAATGGATGAAAGAAAGCACATTTAACCAATGGTGTTGGCATAACTGGATATCAACATGTAGAAGAATTAAAATAAGTCCATGTCTATCACCATGCACAAAACTCAAGTCCAAATGAATCAAAGATCTTAACATAAAGCCAATCACACTGAACCACATGGAAGAGAAAGTGGGAAATACACTTGAACGCATTGGCACAGGAGCGCACTTCCTAAATATAACTCCAGCAGCACAGACCTGAGAGAAACAATTAATAAATGACACCTCCTGTAATGGAGAAGCTTCTGTAAAGCAAAGGACACAATCAACAAGACAAAATGACAGCCTACAGAATGGGAAAAGATCTTCATCAACCTCATATCAGACAGGTCTGATCTCCAAAATATACAAAGAACAAATAATCCAATTAAAAAAATGAAGTACAGACTTAAACAGAGAACTCTCAACAGAAGAATCTAAAATGGCTGAAAGAAACTTAAGGAAATGTTTAACATCCTTAGTCATCAGAGAAATGCAAATCAAGTCTGAGATTCCATCTTACACCTGTAAGAATGGCCAAGATAAAAAAACACTGATGACAATTTATTTGGAGAGATGTGGGGAAAAGGAAACACTTCTGCATTGCTGGTGGAAGTGCAAGATGGTACAGACTCTTTGGATATCAACATGGCGATTTCTCAGAAATTTAGGAAACAACCTTCCTCAAGACCCAGCAATATCACTTGTGGGTATACATCCAAAAGATGTTCAATTGTGCTACAAGAACAGGTGCTCAAGCCGGGCGGTGGTGGTGCACGCCTTTAATCCCAGCACTCGGGAGGCAGAGGCAGGCAGATCTCTGTGAGTTCGAGAACAGCCTGGTCTAGTTCCAGGACAGGCTCCAAAGCTACAGAGAAACCCTGTCTCGAAAAACAAAAAACAAAACAAAACAAAAGAACAGGTGCTCAATTATGTTCATAGCAGCATTGTTTGTCATAGTCAGAACCTGGAAACAACCTAAATGCCCCTCGACTGAATAATGGATAAGAAAAATGTGGTACATTTATACAATGGAGTACTACACAGCAAAATAATAATAATAATAATAATAATAATAATAATAATAATAACAACAACAACAACAACATCTTGAATTTTGCAGGAAAATGGATGGAACTCGAAAACATCATTTTGAGTGAGGTAATCCAGACACAGAAAGACAATTATCACATATACTCACTCATAAGTGGTTTTAAAACATAAAGCGAAGAAAACCAGCCTACAAATCATAATCCCAGAGAACCTAGACAACAATGAGGACTCTAAGAGAGACATACATGGATCTAATTTACATGGGAAGTAGAAAAGGACAATATCTCCTGAGAGAATTGGGAGCATGGGGACCATGGGAGAGGGTAGAAGGGGAGGGGATAGAAAGTGAGGGGAGCAGAGAAAAATGTAGAGCTCAATAAAATCAATAAAAAAGTATTTGTTGAAAATTCCTCTCACATTTTGTTTGAAAACTAATTAGCAGCTTCCTTGAGATATTTGACCAAAAGATCATTCTAAGCAGTCGTATTCTGAGGCCAAAAATAGAACATTGGATACAAAGTTTACATTATTCTGAATGATGTCAGAAAGGTAGTCAAAAAGATTTTTCAAAAACATTGCCATGGACTTGAGAATATATTATCTACTTAGTGTAATACAAAACAAGATCCCGTAGTACAACTCTGAGCCAAATTGACAGAATCACAATTATGTTCAACTGTTAGTCTCATTTTGCATTTTTGGAATTTAGTTTGAAAATAACTATAGAAAATTAACATATAACCCTTATATTTCTTACTTAGAATGAAGTCTTCAGATTCTGATGACACATGAAACTCATATTTGTCACTAGTCAAATAGATTATTGATGATATAAGTCACAAAACAATCCCACACCAGTTCAGAATTATGAATAATAAAGGGTTATTTATTTAAGAGGAAAACTTACAGATCACTGTTCTAGACAACAGTCCTCTGTGCGAACAGGAACAGAGTCTAGCAGCCAGAAGCAGGAGCTGGAAGCAAGAGAACAGTGCATGCTTATTGCTGCTTTTACAGTATAAAGAGACCATGCCCAAGTGGGCTGGTATCTTAAAGGCTATTGGCTGAAGAAGCAGAATGTGTTCCTATAGCACCTACCCCTTTTGTTTAAATAAGAGAGTTCCAAACCCAATACAAAACTATATACACTAGGAACAGATATCAAATATAATTTGAATTACAACTAGCATAAACAGTATTAAGCAAGGAACATATGCTAAATGTTTTAAATAAACATTCTATCCTATGGAGTCTAAGTCTTGTATAGGAAATGGCTTTGCTAGATCATAAGAGTACAGTAACTATGACTATCTAATCTTCAACCCCATTAAAAGCCTGAGAAGGGAGATGATATTACTTGAGCAGGCAGGAAATACAATCAAGTAGCTTCCAAAGAGAGCAGTATATGATGGAGACAATTAATTATCTGAGCAATCACACAAAGTCTCATTTTGTAACGTTAAAGCAACCAACTTTGAATAAGGCCTAACATAACTGACAGACCATTTTCAGAGGCAGGAAATTTTTCAAAACCATCTTACCCTGTCTTGGCAAGATTTGACAGTCCTGCTTAACCATTTCCAGAGACCATATAACTTGTCAATGGTTGAGGCATTGTCAGCTCCTTGCCCAAAGGCCAGTTTTGCCAAGAAGAAAACAAGCTCCAAGTGGAGTGTCTCCAGTGTCCATCATTCTCTCTGGAATAGATTTGTGCTGTCAGAAGCAAACTTGTCTCTTGTCAATAGAACCCTAAGTAATTTAAATGCCATGTTCCACAGATCCTTGAAGTAGTTGAAGATTACCTATCTAGACAGAATATAATCTCTATGTATCTAAAGAACATAATTGATCTGACTATGTACAACCAACATGAACAACTATTGACCTATAATAATACCTGTATAACTTAAAGACTAAAATTTCATGTCAGAATATTAATCTGTAAACAAATGTGTAACAAATGAGGACAATGACCTCAAATGTATACAATGATAAGTATTTTGATAAGAAGTATGAGTAATATATAAGGCAATATGAAAATATATTCTAAAAGTTGTATCAATATACAAAATGTCCTAAACAGAGGTAAAAACATGCATATGTACAATCTGACAGAATAGCTTTGCATAGGTGTACAAATAATGTAAACAAAAGTAACAAATATAATTTGAACTTGTATCAATATACAAAAACTATACCAATGTAAATTATCCATAAATAATAGCTCACAAATATTCACTCTACTACCCACTATTACTATCCCCTTTTTGAAACATAATTTTCATCCCAACCCTCTATCTAGTACAAGTGATGTAGGTGTGTCTTCTATCTATCTGATGATTTCATTGGTTAATTAATAAAGAAACTGCTTGGCCTGATAGGTCAGAACATAGGTGGGTGGAGTAGACAGAACAGGATGCTGGGAATGAGGCAAATGCCTCAAGCAATTGCCATGCCTCTCCTCTCTGGGTCAGACGCAATGGAGCCAGCCACCAGGTCAGACATGCTGAATCTTTCCCGGTAAGACACCACTTGTGGTGCTACACAGATTATTAGAAATGGGTTAAGCAAAATGTGAGAATTAGATAATAAGAGGCTGAAACTAATAGGTCAGGCAGTGTTTAAATAAATACAGTTTGTGTGTTGTTATTTTGGGGCATAAGCTAGCCAGGCGGCCGAGAGCTGGGCGGCGGGAAGCGGTCCACACCTCTCACTACATACAAGTAATAATCGACGACCCCTAATCAGTGTTCCCAACCCTATGGACAAACATTTTGGGATGGGGGCATCTGAATGATGTCAGAAAGGGTCAAAAATATTTCTCAAAAACATTACCATTTACTTGAGAATATATTATCTACTTAGTGTAACACAAAACAAGATCCTGTAGTACAACTCTGAGCCAAATTGACAGAATCACAATAATGTTCAACTGTTAGTCTCATTTTTCATTTTTTTGGAATTTAGTTTGAAAATAACTATAGAAAATTAACATATGACACTTATATTTCTTACTTAGAATGAAGTCTTCAGATTCTGATGACACATGGAAATCATATTTGTCACTAATCACATAGATTATAAGTGACACGACACAGTGAAAGCCTGTGTTGTCCTCCTCTCCACGCTCTGCCTCTTCTCCAGTTCTCCTCTCTCCTCCCTCACTCTTGATTTTCCTAATCTTTTTCACCATAAGAAGAAAAATGGAAAATTTTCAAATTTTTGAAACATTTTTACTTCCTGCTAGCCACACGTTAATAACACCAAAGATAGTGCACGTGGATGCCAAATATACAGAGGGCAATTTAAAGAATACTACAAATTAAAATCAAAATAAAAATACCTTAAACATGCCTCATTTATATTTATACAAATTCAACCTATTAGGATTTAAAATATTAGTGTTTAAGAATATATTTTTTTATTCAATCTTTGGGTATTTTACATCATGTACCCCAATCCCATTTATTTCCTACACCTTCCCTATCTGCCTTCCACTCTCTTATTCTCCCCCCAAAAGCTACTAAAAATTAAAAATTATAAAACAAAAGGAAGAACAAAGAAAATAAAAAACCAGAACCAAACAAAAAATGTCACCCTGTCACCCCTTCTGGGCAATGACTGCTCCTAGTAACTTCTGCGTTCTATGCTTCTACCGTTTTACGCCTCCATCCTCCCCACGTCTCTATTACATATTCCTTTGTCAGAGTGGTATTGAAAATTGCAGTGTGTCACACAATATACCCTTTTGCTTAATTAGCCCAACCAGTTTTACTTGTGAATGTTGGGTGCGTTCAAGGCCTCTGGATTCTGCTACATCAACACTGGACCCTTACAGAGACTCTTAGATACCTTGTCACCCTGAGTAGTGAGGGATCCTGAATCTCCGATCTGTACCCCTAGGTAGGGGAAGATGTTGTGCTGAGCCAACTCAAAGCCCTGAATTTGGGTCTGGGTAGTAGTTGAGTTGGTCAGTTTGCCAGCTTTCCAACATCCATTCTGCCAGATCTGGTTCCCCTTCTATCCAGGAGAAGAGCTGGACCAAAACTATTAAAGGAAAATCATCTTCCTTTTGGGATGTGATTAACTTTCTCCCAAAGAGCCACACATAAGAAGTCTGAACTCCAATGGAATTAATTATACGGCAGATTTTTCATAGGCTTAGCTGTGGTTATATCTCAGGCATTCTCTGTGAGCCTGGATCTATGCAGGATAGCGCCTCTGCTTCCTAACAGCTGTAGAGATGCTTTTAACAGAAGCCAGATAGAGTTTCATTGCAGTGTATTTGTTTAGAGCTTGAAAGCAAACTTAGAGAGCATCTTCTTACAGACATTTCCAAAATACATCATGCTAGGTGGAGAGTTGGACACCGTAGAGAAGGGACCTCTGGGAGACAGCAGGTAAAGGTGGTCCTTGCAGAATCCTAGAGGCAGATGGTACCCCAGGCAGGGGTGGCCAGATGAAGCTAATGTACATGCTATATGACTCAGGATAGATCTGATGGTCTGAGAAGAAGTCACTAGGTAGGCCCTGGAGAAGGTTTGGGGAAGGCAGCTGAATTAGGAAACCCTAAAGACCACTCCTAGTGACACACTTCCTCCAGCAAAGTTACACTTACTGCAAAAAGGCCATATCTTCTAATCCCTATCAAGTAGCACCATTTCCTAATGAACAAGTTTTCAAATATACGAGCTTATGGGGGTCATTCCTGTTCTAACCACCAGGGATATCATTTTCTGACTACTTTTAGTTTAATCTTATTGCCACGATTAAGTTCCTTCAGACCCTTAGTATCGCTCATGTTGGTATACCTTTTCTAAAAGTGAAACTTTCCCTTTGCCTCTTGCAGAGCCACAAATCATTGATCTCGTCCATAGCACTTTCAGAGTAGTTGGCCTCAAACTGTGTCATGTTTTTGTATCTTTTCTTTTTGAGAAAACAATACAGCAGTTATTGGTTGAAATGAATTCTTTCTTCAATATAAATAGAAATACTTAAAAATACTCTGAGGAATCTCTTGTTGGTCTTTGGGTAAGATCTTATTTGGACCCCATCAAAAATGACATGGTCTAGTAAGTTGTGATATGGAAAATAAACCTTTTAATTTTAGCTTTTCTAAATGGTTATTTAGTGTTTCTGACTTATCTTACAATATAGAAGATATACATCTTGTGATTGTTGCCCATTGCAGAGAAATTGTGACTATAAACATAGAGCTTTTTTACTTTTCCCAGTATGAGCAATGGATCTCATCATGCAGAATGCTGTATATTTACTCCTCATGTGTTGTTCATAGGAGGCTCAGTCCTTAGTAGAGTAATTCTTTATTTCAAGAAACACGCAGTAACTGTTAATTAGCTCAATGCATTAACAGCACAATTAATACTAAATTTGAGTTTCAACAGACTACTTTATCTTGGGTTTCAGTAAATTAGAAGTATAATGGCCTTTCAAGAGTTTCAGTGGAATATTTAGAAAGTTAATAACTTGTAGAAAATATTTTAAAAGCTTCATTGGGATACTGGTAGCTGAAACACTTTAATGGGGATAATTTCAACTGACACAGTTGGAAACTTAGCATTAAAACAAAATGTGCCGGTATATCACTCATTAAAAAAAAAAAACCTAGTCAAAAATGATTATAAAATATAAAGAGTTCAAAAAAAGACTGATACTGATTTCGTAGAACTTGAATGAACTTCAAAACAGTATTGATTATCTGGTTATCCAATTCAGGCAATTAAAAATTGCCTTACCATCGATCATCTTTATAATCATACTTAAAGAGGAATATCAGCAATGAGGTGTAATGAAAGTGGCCAGACCTCGGAACAAGTTAAAGAGCATCTGGAAACTGCATAGTCACTGAAGAATGGTGCTTCCAATCTAAAGAAATGTCATCATGAGGTTTTAATTCTAGAATGTTCTCACCTTTCTATTGTTTTTAAACAAATGACTCACTAATGTTGTTTCAGGAAAACTCTAGCAATTAATCCCCTTTAAAATTCTTCATGTTCTTCTATGAAAGTCCTAATTATTATCATTATTATTCTAATTGAAGATATTCTTCTTCTGTTGCCATTTGTAGGCTGCATATACATCCAAGGGTCCCAGATCCAGAGTAGCATGCCTGCCTGACCATGCCGGTGCATAAACAGAAATGTGGATATGGCACTGTGCAGAGGGGTTGTAAAGCTGATATCAAGGGCAACCTTTGGTTCTGTTAATCTTCGCCTTGGCATGGACATCACTCTTAGGGAGACTGCAGGGTAATCTAGTGTCTAGAAGGAAAATGCCGTGGACGTAATGTTTGCAGAAGTATCTTCACGTTGTAGCCAGATGCCTGACACTCCCAGTGAAACCTCTCTGCCTACTGAGTGCACTCAGACATAAAATAAAACTGCTTCCTTTTCTCTGTCTCAGGACCTCAAAGGTCTGAGCAAATCTGCCTGCAGGGCCAGGCTCTAGTTGTTGTCACAGTGGACTTGGCAGCCCCTGGACTGAACTGTGGAGGGAACTTGTCCCTTTGTCTCCTGCACTGCAGTCACTGAGGGAAATAACCCAGAGCTCACTGGGTGTCTCCATTACAAGATCAGCTTTTAGACCTTCCAAGCTTGGCTTTCTGTGTCAGAAAGTAGCCAGATTTCATGATTTATTTTATCCCTGTGTCCATTAAGTGATTACAGACAAGCAGGATAATCCCTTGACATGTATAGAAGATTTTGATGGAATGAAACTATAAAATTAAAACCAATGAAGTTGTGGTCACTGCATTCTTGTTAAAAATGATGATGTTTTTTCCAGATGTTTTTTTTTCTTTTTTTTTTCTTCTTTTTTTTTATTTTTTCTTTTTTTTTTCTCATGGTTTATTTTTTTTATATTTAAAAATTTCCATCTCCTTCCCTCCTCCTCCCCCCTCCCTCCCCTCCTCCTCCCCCTTCCCTCCCCTCCTTCTCCCCCTTCCCTCCCCTCCCCTCCATCCATACCTCCCCTCCCTCCCTCTCAAGGCCAAGGAGCCATCAGGGTTCCCCACTCTATGCTAAGACCAAGGTCCTCCCAACTCCCCCCAGGTCCAGGAAGGTGATCGACCAAGCTGAGAAGGCTCCCACAGAGCCCGTCCATGAAGAACAATCAGATCCCAGAGCCATTGTCCTTTGCTTCTCAGTCAGCCCCCACTGTTGGCCACACTCAGAGAGACGGGTTTGGTCGCATAATCCATCAGTCCCATTCCAACTGGAGTTGGTGATCTCCCATTAGTTCTGTCCCACCGTTTCCATGAGTGAACGCACCCCTCTCGTTCCTGACTTTCTCCCTCATGTTCTCGCTCCTTCTGCTCCTCATCAGGACCTTGGGAGCTCAGTCCAGTGCTCCAATGTGGGGCTCAGTCACCTTCCCCATCTGTCACCAGCTGGAGGTTCCCTCACGGTCCTGACTTTCTTTCTCATGTTCTCTCTCCTTCTGCTCCTCATCAGGACCTTGGGAGCTCAGTCCGGTGCTCCAATGTGGGGCTCTGTCATTTTCTTCATCTATCGTCAGGTGGAGGTTCTATGGTGATATGCAAGAAATTCATCAGTATGGCTATAGGAACTGGCCTTTTCAGGCTCCCTCTCCTCAGCTGCCCAAGGAACTAACTGGGGGCGTCTCCCTGGAAACCTGGGAACCCCTCTAGGGTCAAGTCTCTTGACAACCAATTTTCTTGAAGAACCAACTCTTTGTTTCATTGATTTCTTTTATTGTTCTCTTTGTTTATATTTTGTTGATTTTAGCCCTCAATTTGATTATTTCCTGGTGTCTACTCTTTCTGGATGAGTTTGCTTATTTTTTTCTAAAGCTTTCAGGTGTTCTGTTAATTCACTAGTATGGGATTTCTCCAATTTCTTTTATGTAAGCAGTCATAGAAAGATCAAATCGAACTATAAAGGACATATTAAACAAACAGAAAGGGGTAGAAAATACCCCCAGAAATAGGTTACATAATGCTTTATTAATATAGATATGAATAATTTGCATTGGTATGGATTTTGTAATATGTATATGTATTTCTGGTACTGATTAAGGTATTGTGATTATGTAGTTCATTTTAAAAATGTAGTGTATAATTAGGAAACATAGGTTGTTAATGAATAATCATCGATAATAGTCAAGCTTGTAGTCATGTTAGTTAGATTTTCTAGATATATAGAGATATATTTCAGTTAGATAGGCATTCCTAATATCTTTCAAGGACTATAGAATATGGCATTTAAACGTTTTAATAACTTAGGACTTATCATGACAATGAGACACGTCTGCTCCTGGAAGCACAAAGCTACTTCAAGAGGAAAATGGGCATCGAAAAGGCTCCTTCTGGACTTTGATAGCCATTTGGGCAAGAAACTGCTCTTGCCTGGATTATTGCATAAACTGGACACAGAGAACCCTCAGAGAGAGGACTGCTGAACTTGCCTAAAGGTGACATGATCTTTCGGGGTTTGTGATTCATGAAAGAGTCTGTGAGACATTCTGCAGGACACAGCAGATACTGACTGAACTGCCTTTGAAATTTCCTGCTTCATGGAAATGTCTGCTGGATACTATGGGCCTGTAGGCTGAAGATGGATGCCCAATGGTACAGAGGAACGTTGGGTGACTGTCCAGGCAGTGAGATGTCTCTGTCATTTCTAGAGTTTGGAAGTTGCTCATTTCTTGTTTACTTAGGTAATATTATATCCTTCTGGAGTCTTTGATGGAGTTGAAGAATAGCTAGATAGTTACAGTTTTCCTTAGTTATGAAAAGATAAAGTAGATATAAATACTGTAACTGTAATTCTTACTCGATAACTGTTTTGTTATATGTAATTTTACTATGTTAAAGTGAAAGCCTTCTTTTTTTGTTTAAACAGAAAAAAAGGGGAAATGATGTGGGAGAGTCTTCTTTTTTATTAACCTTGAGTTTCCTCAGTGCTAATGAGAAGGGGACAACGGCCACAGAAAGACATTGGATAATGGGAAAGTCTGCTGAATTAAATCAACCAATTTATTTCAAGGATGTGCTGACCTCTCAATGGAAGCCTGGAGAGGTGCTGCGTTGGAGAAAGGGTTTTGCTCTTGTTTCCATAGGAGAATAAAAATTGTGGATACCATCAAAATTAATAAAGGTTTGGTTTGAAGAGGAGGAATCTCTTGGAAAAGATAAATGACAATTCATCCACAATGATGATAATCATACCGATGGTAAGAAAAACATATAGGATGGGGGCAGGGTTCTCTTCTTATCTCCACAGGAAAACATTCATCTTCAAAGAATTCAAGAGATCCTGGATGTTTGAATACTGACAGATGGAAACTATTTACAACCCAATATGGATAAGCAAGAAAACTGAATAGGTTTAGTAAGTTAAATTATTATATACATTTTTTGAAATATGTATTAATATGCATTTATTTATAAATATAAAGAGCTGGTTTTGGAGTTGGACTCTGGCTCAGTCCCTCTCCAATTCCAAGCCTGTTGGTAAGAGATATCCCAGAGTTTCTGTCTCATGTCAAGAGCCATGATATGGGAAATAATAATAATAATAATAATAATAATAATAATAATAATAGATAAACTTTCTTTGCCTTTCCTCATATCTGTTTCTGTCTTTCTTATACCTTTCATTGAATATATATGTTTGTATATGTCTTTATAGATAATGCTTAAGTTTCTCATAAGAAACAATAAATTTTCCTGCAGTAATCTTTGAAGTTTCCAGGAAGAAGATGGGGTCCCACAACATCGACTCCACCTGGTTAATATGATGTCATGATGTTGATAGCGCTACTACAAGACCTGTCCTTTAGTACCAGCTGCACAAGACAGTTCCAAATGGTGCACATCTTTTGCAACACTCTGGTCGGACCTCCTCAAAACACTCAAAGACTATTTGTAATTTTCCCAGACTAAATATTGATCTTGGAATTTTACTATCATTTACTTTCATAGGACCCCCTAAGAAGAACGTCGCCCCCATGACAGCTGGAAGCAATTTTAGAGGACACCCTCCCCTCTCCAAGCAGAGTTTGCCCTCAGGTTTAGGAACATCATTTAGGGGTTGGTTATAATTGGTATATGGTTGAGGGATGGGGGAGGTATTTTATAGGCTCAGGGGTATTCTTGAAAAAAAAAGAAAAAAAAGAGGGATAATTGGTGATGGGATAATAGATTGGTATTTGTGAGTTATTGTTTTAGACAATTATATTGGTATCGATTCTTGTTTGTTGATACAAAGTTAAATTATATTGAATATTGTGTGCAAGTGTGCTTCTACCTCTGTTTAAAACATTTGTTATGTATTGATATATATATATATATAGTATTTATATATATATATTTAGCATATTGCAGTGTACATTTCTACCTCTGATTAAGATACTTATATATTGTTTATGTAATGATATATATTATTTACATTTGGAGGTCATTGTCCTCATTTATTGCACAGTTGTTTATTCTCTTAGTCTTCAAGTTAGATAGGTACCAAGAATTATAGATCAATAGTCATCTATGTTTGTCATATTTATATTTAGGCTAATCAGGTTCTGTAGATACATACAGATTATATTTAGTATAGATAGTATAATCTTCAACCTCTTCAAAGAGCTGTAGAAAATGGCCTTTAATCTAACCTAGAGTTCCGTGGTAGTGAGACACAATCACTCCTGGCAACATCGCTATACTCCCGAGAGAATGTTGAGCACTAAAGACACTCCACCTGGAGCTTGTCTTCTTGGCAGAACTGGCCTTTGGGCAAAGAAAAGCCCGTACCTTGACCACTGACAGAGATACAGAGTATCCGTAAATGGATAAAAACAGGATTGTCTTATCCTGCCAAGACAGGGTAAGATAGTTCTAAAAAGTTTTTTGCCTTTGAAAATGGTATGTCAGTTATATTAGGCCTTAGCCAAAGTTGGTTGCCTCAACATTACAAATGAGACTTAGGGTGATTGCCCAGGTAGTCAATTGTCTCTGTCATTTGTTGCACATTTTGGAAGTTTCTCAATTGTACTTCCTGTTTACTCAAGTAATATTACTTCCCTTCTCAGATCTTTGATGGAGTTGAAGATTAGATAATTGTAGTTACCCTCCTCATGATTTAGCTAAACTTAATTTCAATACATTATTTAGACTCCTTGAAATAGAATGCTTAGTAAAACTTTTGTTATATGTTTCTTGCTTAATATTGTTTGTTGCTTGTAATTTTATATTTGGTATATGTTCCTATTGTATAGAGTTGTATTGGGTTTGGTTCGATCTTGTTTAGACAAAAGGGAAAAGGGGGAGATGATGGGGAAGCTCAGCCACATTTGACTAGGGCTAGGGTGTGGCCACCTGGGGCCAGAGAAAAAAGACCTGGGAATCCAGGTGCGCTCTCTCTCCTCTCAGCTGCATGTGGTGCTCGCTGGACCCTGGTCGTGTGAGTTTCCCCATTTCCAATTATTATATTATATTTGCTGTTTTTGAGCTGGTCTGGTTAATTCTAGCTTACTGGTCGACTATGCCTATCATATACATCCATTTTTTTCAGTATTTCACAATGGTTCATCTCTGATAATGCAATGATGGACTCACACAACATACAAAAAGAGATCACAGAACAAGGCACTAAGCAGAACCCCAGACAAGAAGCAGCAGAGAGCAATACTTAAAGATTCCCCAGAACCCATCTTCTGAAAGCAAATGCCACGCTCTGTCACTTTCTTTCACACAGGGGGAAGCAGTGCAGTGGGAGGTTCACACTTCTTCATTTTTATAATGTTTGTTTCCTGGAGTCATTTTTTTAGTGAACCACACAAAATCTGTAAGTTTTATAACATGATGCCTGATATATGGTTAGAGTATAAAATAGCATACTGAATATTGCTGAAAGTTTTAAGGGATAGGAATAGAAAAGTGTCCTGAAAACGTTCCAACCCTGAGAAATCTCCCAAGTCATGCTAGGCCATCCCCTGTGGAAGACTCCATTACAAGCCCCTTCCTATTGCCATTTTTGGGACAGTCTGCAAAGAAAGCAGAATAAAGAAAGAGAAGGCGCTTGCAGTTTCCATGCTACATGGAGGCTTTTTGTGCTTTAAAAGATCTCTACCATAGATGAATTTTCTCTAATCCTAATATTGCAAGAGCAATGCTGTTAAAACTGCTAACCTGAGTTTTTCTACGTGTGGCCTTCCTAATATTATGTAATAACTTATTTGGACAACCACAAATATTTAAAAGCAAGGTGAATGAAATGTGAGTCTTACACTTTCTTCTCCTTCCCATGTTCTCCTCTGATTTTTCACCTTTCTTTTACTCCCCCAAATATAAGTTTCTGTAGCCATGGGCAACCTAGGGCTTCCAAGAGCCACATAAGGAACTCACATGAGAAAATATTGCCTCTCTTTCGGTCGACAGATTCATAAAAATCTTCGGGTTCTTGAGTAAATTCTTCCACTTTGGCAGGCCCAGTGAGTGCTTTATCAGCCATATTGGTGCTCAGTCAGCTGAGCTCACTGCAGAGGCAACTGAAGTGAGAAGAAACAGTCCTGGGTGAAATACTGACTCATCAAAATCATGCTGTTGTCACTAAGACTTGCACATACATTTGCATTCTGAATACATCAATTCTGTCATAATTTGGCTCCTGTAAAGTTATCTCATATGCCTACATATGTTGGACACGTGAGAATTCCCATGTATAAAACATAATAATAATGATTATTATAATTACATTAAAAATTTTTAAATTAATATGGAGATGTAAGTAGTGCTAATAAGAGGACAGGAAATACCAACAAGTAGGCATCCCTAAATTCATGCCCCACAGAATAGGTAAGTGTGTACATAATACACCACAAAATTTAAATTCCAGTAAGAATCTTTACTTACAACAAGAGAGCAGGATAATGGAGACACACACTGACACAGGGGGTGCTAGGAGCTTTGTGCTAACGACTGGAAGAGCAGGGAGCACAAACAAGGAAGCTCTCAAAGGAGCACTGCGCCTGTAGATCCATAGCTGAGTAGAGTGCACCAATCAGAAGCTGCCACAACCTGGTCAGTGAGTGACAGGAAAGGATAGGAAGCACAGAAATGAGAGCCACACACACACAGCCAAGGGCAATTTAGAAAGGTCACAGCTTCAAATGTCTGACAGAGCCTTGATTCTGACAATGCAGGTGTCCAGTCAAACTCTGCTAATAAAGATCATCAGCTTTCTCTTGTTTCAAACCACTGCCATATTATAAACTATATAACAAGTGGGAGACATTTATCACAGTCTTCTTGTTCCTTTGAAGATGGCAGAAGCTAGAAACTTACAGAATCCTCAGCTCTATGGATTATTCAAGCAAGTAATCAGAGAAGAGTAAATGGATCCAAGTGTTATCTGGGGTTAGCCAGGCTACCCAGTCTACAAACCATGGTGTCTGCACTGTATTTGTAGAAAGGGCCATCTTTGGATCACAGAGGCAGTGTGAGCCAAACAACAATACAAAGATGAAATCTGCTTTCACATAATTAAAGCAATAGTTGCATAAAATTAAAAATCTAAGATCAAAAGGACAGGAAAATAAATTTAAATTTCTTGATGACCGCATACACTGAGTCAGCTCATTTATTAAGCTTTTTTCTTTGATTTCGATGCCATAATTCCTATAGCCAAACACATCTTGAACCCTTCATCCTCCTACCTTCGATTCTAGAGTGTTGGGATTACAAGTGTGTGTTACCTCACCAAGAGAGACTCCATGTTGATAGAACATAATTATGAAGCAGTAACAATAATAGATAAAAGAAATGTAGTAGAGACCTGCATAGAAGGCTCAGCAGTAAGAGCACTAGATGATCTTCCAAAGCAACAGGTTCAACTCTCAGAGCCCACTTGGTGACTCATAACTGTCTGTAACTCTAGTTCCAGGTGATTCCATACCCTCTTCTAGCCTACATGGACTGGTACTAGGCACACAAGTTGTATTCAAACATATATAGATACAAAGTATCCATAAACATTAAATAAATAAAAATGTAAAGAAATATAGCAGAAAACAACGCACACAAATATCTTAAAACATGTATTCTTAAAAAAATACTTTGAAATGTGAGGAAAGAAATAAGAACATAAAAAGAACAATAGGGTATATATGAAGGAAAAGTTTCTCGTGTGTGTGTGTGTGTGTGTGTGTGTGTGTGTGTGTGTGATGTGTGAGACACATGAAAAGAGCGAAGGTACTAGGGGAGGAGGAGAAGAGAAATAAAGGTAGAAAAAGGAGGATAAAAGAATGTGATGGACTTTGTGGGCATGAAAACAGAAATGGGAACTGTTTATGAGAAGGAAGTGAACCAGCCACAGGAAGAGAAAGCAGAACAGTGTGTGAGATAATAAATAAAATGAACATATAGCTTCTTTGTAAAGTGATAAATTAAAAGGCACCTCACTGTAAACCCATAGAAGCCAACAATCACCATAATGATCAATAACCTTTCTTCCTATAAGGAAAAATTATTGAGAATGAAGAGAATAGGCAGGTGCTATTTCTGCAAAGAAGTGTGCAGGTTAAAGTGAAAGATGCCCGGCTACACAACAAGGTTTGTTTCACAGGCAGTGAGAATGGCTCAGGAGGTTCTTTTCTTTGTCACACGCCACACTACAAGGCACTAAACATTGGCTGCACCAGAAACGCAAACACAGGGAAACATGACCAGGATATGGAATCACTACGGGCAACGAGAGGTATCTGTGCTGACTGAGGGTGAAGTGCATTGTGATGTCTGATGCTAAAATTTCCTGTGGGCCCTGGGGAAAAGACCTTGAGAAATGAAAAGCAACATTGCAGAAGCATGAAGCATTTTGGAGATCTCAGAGCAGTCATCCAACAACCATGTCACTGCCACAGGAAGCCTGACCCAACAGAACCCTCACTCTGGCAGGAACCATTTCCAGAAAAATGCTGAGTAGAATGTGAGCAGTCACATCCTTTCTCTGCACTTAGAACACAAACAAGGGATGTGTGACCACTCACTACATGGGGAAAATAATGGATGTAAACTTTCCCCAAAATAATATTCTCTGCTGAGGACTAGAGAAAACTTAAGGAAGTGCTAACACCTTTTTAAAACTGAGCAGAAACTCAAAACAAGTGGAAGTATAATAAATACTCAACTGGGACACTGAAAAGTTGCAAAAACTCTTGTTTCACAATTAGATTTATAGCCATAAATGGGACCTTCACTTTCCATAAGCACAGTTTATATTTGAAATGTGACAGGGAGAGGATGAGTTAAAATCTAACTTCTGGACAAAGCAGGGCTACTGCACATATTAACTCATATAGCTAGAACACAATGTGCAAACTCTATGCAAGCCAAAGCTTGTTATCTCCTAAGAAGAAATTTTGTACAATGATACAACCTTTATCTAGTTTATCTTTTATTTACTTTATTATTTTCCTTTTCAAGAGTTTCATGAATTTTTATGTAATGTTCATCCCTACCCTACCTTTTCCCAGATACATATCCCTCTTCTTATTCACTCAACTTTATGTCTTAAAAACCAATGCATGCCACCTCAATATTCTTGAAAATCTAGTTTTCCAATGCAATGTGATTGAATAACTTGGGTCTTCACCCATATAGAAAGTTATCCCTCCATCTATTAAGTACTAAAAGTTTTCACTACTGCCATGGCTGGGGTGAGATTTTGTGTCTAACAACCCTCTCCATGTTGGCATTTGTTCTGTTTTTGGCTTTCACAGGGCTTGTACATTTTATCCCAACTATGGTAAGTTCATATGTTCAAATGTCTTGTTTTGTCTAAAAGTTAGTTTCTCTGTGACTTCATCCAAAATCCTTGCTCCTAATCTCTTTCTACCTACTGTTCTGGACTGATTCATGAGCCTTGGGAGGGGGTGTAGTATATATTCTCACTTTAGAGTTGCAAATTCTTCAATCTTATATTCTCTGAACCTTGGCCTGTTGTGCCACACTGTGTTAATTTTTACCTACGGTAAATCAAAGACTTTGAAAGAAGGAATGAGAGATGCATTCTTCTATTGGTATAAATCATTAGAAGTGGGTTAAATATTATGTCCACTTGGCACCATAACAGTGGCAGAATATTATTTAGGAACTATGACAGGTCTAGTCCTATGACTTTAAGCAAGTAATGGTGATGGTTTTTGAGTTTCATCTTGTTTATCAGGACTTAAATCCAATCAAAAAGTTGTTGGTTAATCACAACAACAAAATTCAGGAAACACTAAACACTGTTCAATAATAACTCTTAATATCAATGGTCTCGGTATATTAGTCAAAAGACATAGACTAACAAATAGGTTAGAAAACAGAATACATCTTTCTTCTGCTTCTAAGAAACACACCTCACCATCAAAGACAGAAAACATTTGGAGTAAAAGACAACCACAGCAAGGATTGGACCAGGAAGCCAAGACACCACCAGCCTCATTTGAAGGAAGAAATGGGCAGGTGCCAATGCAACAATTCCTCCAACTTCCTAAGAAGCAACATGGTGACACCAGAACCCAGCAGACATACAACAGGAAGACCTGATCATCCTAACTCAGAAGAAGTAAAAGAAAATGACTTTAAACGTAACTTTATGAAAATGATGGAGACCTTTAAAGAAGTGAAAAACTCACTTAAAGAAATGGAAGAAAAGACAAACAAAAAGTTGGAAGAAATTAATAAATCCCTCAAAGAAACCTAAGAAAACAAAAAAAATCAAACAGATGAAGGAAACAGTTCAAGACTTGAAGACTGAAATAGAGGTAAGAAAATATAAACTGAGGGAATCCTGGATATGGAAAATCTGGGTAAATGAACAGGAACTACAGGGACAAGTATAAAAAACAGAATACAAGAGATAGAAGAAAGAATCTCAGGCACTGAAGATACTATAGAGGAAATAGACTCATTGGTCAAAGAAAACATTAAACCCAACAAATTTTTTAACACAAAACATTCAGGAAATCTGGGACACCATGAAAAGACCAAACCTAAGAGTAATAGGAGTAGAAGAAGGAGAAGAACTCCAGCTCAAAGGCACAGAAAATATATTCAACAAAATTAAAGAAAACTTTCCCAACCTAAAGAAGGATACCCTTATGAAGGTACAAGAAGCTTACAGAACACCAAATAGACTGGATCAAAAAAAATCCCATCACCATATAATAATCAAAACACAAAACATACAGAATAAAGAAAGAACATTAAGAGCTGCAAAGGAAAAAGGTCAAGTAACATATAAAGGCAAAGCTATCAGAATTACACCTGACTTCTCAATGAAAACCATGAAAGCCAGAAGGTACAGGATATATGTGCTGCAGACACTAAGATACCATGGATGCAAGCCCAGACTACTATACCCAGCAAAGCTTTCATTCACCATCAATAAAGAAAACAAGATATTCCATGGGAAAAAACAGATTTAAATAATACGTATTCACAAATCCAGCCTTACAGAAAGTACTAGAAGAAAAACCTCAACCCAAGAAGCTAACTACACACACAGTAACACAGACATCTGATAAACCCCCACCAGCATAACCCAAAGAAGGGAAATATACAAATACTACTACCAAAAAATAACCAGAGTTAACAACCATTGGTCATTAATATTGCTGAATATAAATGGACTCAATTCACCTATAATAAAACACAGGCTATGGATATGAAAACAGGACCCAGCCTTCTGCTGTTTACAAGAAACACACTCAACTTCACACACAGACATTACCTCAGACTAAAGTGTTGGGTGTAGTAGTGAGTCGAGCAGGCCTGCTTTTCATCCCGCCCAGCTCCTGGCCACCGGCTAGCTTTACACCCAAAATAACAACATACAAACTGTATTCATTTAAACACTGCCTGGCCCATTAGTTTCAGCCTATTACTCACATCTTGACTAACCCATATCTAATAATCTGTGTAACACCGCGAGTGGTGTCTTACCGGGAAAGATTCAGCATGTCTGACCTGGCAGCTGGCTCCATCACGTTTGACCCAGAGAGGAGAGGCATACTAACTTCCCTTCTTCCCAGCATTCTGTTCTGTCTACTCCACCCACCTAAGGGCTAGCCTATCAAATGGGCCAAGGCAGTTTCTTTATTAACCAATGAGAATCCTCCATCAGTTGGGAAAAGGTTTTCCAATGAAATGGACCTAAGAGGCAATCAGTGTGGCTATCCTAATATCTAACAAAATTATTTCAAACTAAAATAAATCAGAAGAGATAGAGAAGGACACTTTATACTCATAACAGGAACAACTCATCAAGATGAAGTCTCAATCCTGAATATCTATGGCCCTAATACAAGAGCACCCACATATGTAAAAGAAACATTACTAAAAATTAAATTGCATATCAAACCCCACACACTAATAGTAGGAGATTTCAACACTCTTCTCTTGCCAATGGACAGGTCAACCAGACATAAACTTAACAGAGAAATAAAAGAACTAACAGATGTAATTAATCAAATGGACTTAACAGACATCTACAGAACATTCCACCCAAAGACAAAAGAATATACCTTCTTCTCAGCACTTCATGGAACGTTCTCTAAAATTGATCACATACATGGTAACAAAGGAAACATCTACAGATACAAAAAAATTGGATTAACCCCCTGTGTCTTATCAAATAACCATGGAGTAAAGTTAGAATTTAACAACACTACTATTCCCAGAAAGCCTACAAACTCATGGAAACTGAATAGTCAACTATTGAACCATCCCTGAGTCAAGGAAGAAATTAGAAAGAAATTAAAGTCTTCCTTGAATTCAACAAAAATGAAGGCACAACATATCCAAACCTATGGAACACTATGAAAGCAGTGCTAAGAGGGAAGTTCACAGCCCTAAGTACCCATATAAAGAAAATGGAGAAAGCTCACATTAGTGACTTAAAGCACTTGAAAGCTCTAGAAGAAAAGAAGCAGACTCACCCAAGAGGAGTAGAAGACAGAAAATAATCAAATTGAAATCAACAAAATAGATACACAGAAAACAATCCAAAGAATCAATAAAACAAAGAGCTGGTTCTTTGAGAAAATCAACAAGATTGACAAACCCCTATCCAAACTGATCAAAAGGTGGAGAGAGAACACTCAAATTCACAAAATCAGAAATGAAAAGGAGGACATAACAACAGACAATGAGGAAATTTAGAGAATCAATAGGTCTTACTACAAAAGCCTGTATGCCACAAAATTGGAGAATGTAAAAAAAAAAGAACAATTTTTAGATAGATGCCTTGTACCAAAATTAAATCAAGACCAGATGAGCTTTAAATAGACCTTTAAGCTGTGAGGAAATAGAAGCTATCATCAAAAACCTCCCAACCAAAAAAAGCCCAGGGCTGGATGGTTTTAGTGAAGAATTCTACCAGAACTTTCAAAGTGTTCCACATAATAGAAACAGAAGGGTCATTGCCAAACTCTTTTTATGAGTTTACAGTTACTCTGATCCAAAAACCATACAAAGACTCAACCAAGAAAGAGAATTACAGACCAGTCTCACTCATGAACATCGATGTAAAAATTCTCAATAAAATACTGGCAAACTAAATCCAAGAACACATCAAAAAAAATCATCCGTCATGATCAAGTAGGCTTTATCCCAGAGATGCAGGGCTGGTTCAACATACACAAATCTATCAATGTAATTCACCATATAAATAAACTGAAAGAAAAAATCATATGATCATTTTATTAGATGCTGAAACACCAATTGACAGAATTCAACACCCCTTCATGATAAAAGTCTTGGAGAGATTAGGGATGCAAGGATCAACTCAAAAAAATCAGTAGCCCTCCTATACACAAAGGATAAAGAAGTGGAGAGGGAAATCAGAGAAACTTCACCTTTCACAATAGCCGCAAATAGCATAAAGTATCTTGTGGTAACACTAACCAAGGAAGGGAAAGACTTATATGATAAAAACTTTAAGTCTTTGAACAAAGAAATTGAAGAAGATACTAGAAAGTACCAGAAGATACCATGCTCTTGGATGGGAAGGATCAACATAGTAAAAATGGCAATCCTACCAAAAGCAATCTATGTATTCAATGCAATCTCTATCCAAAATCCCAACACAATTCTTCACAGACCTTGAAAAAACAATAATCAACTTCATATGGAAAAACAAAAAACCCACAATAGCCAAAACGATTTTATACAATAAAGGAACTTCCGGAGGCATCACCATCCCTGACTTCAAGCTCTATTACAGAGCTACAGTAATGAAAACAAGTTGGTATTGGCATTAAAAACCAGAGATGTTGACCAATGGAACTGAATCGAAGACCCGGATATTAATCCACAAACCTATGAACACCTGAATTTTTACAAAGAAGCTAAAAGCATACAATGGAAAAAAGAAAGCATCTTCAACAAATGGTGCTGGCATAGCTGGATGTCAACCTGTAGAAGAATGAAAATAGATCCATATCTATCGCCGTGCACAAAACAAAAGTCCAAATGGATTAAAGACCTCAATATAAACTAGACCACACTAAACCTGATAGAAGAGAAAGTGGGAAGTAGCCTTCAATGCATGGGCACAGGAGACCACTTCCTAAATATAACTCCAGTAGCACAGACAATAAGAGCAACAATAAATAAATGGGACCTCCTGAAACTGAGAAGCTTCTGTAAAGCAAAGGACACAGTCAATAAGACAAAAAGGCAGGCTACTGAATGGGAAAAGATCTTTACCAACCCCACATCAGATAAAGGACTGATCTCCAAAATATATAAAGAACTCAAGAAATTAGACATTAAAATTCTAAATAACCCAATTTAAAAATGGGGTACTGAACTGAACAGAGAATTCTCAACAGAAGAATTTCAAATGGCTGAAAGACATTTAAGGAAATGTTCAACATCCTTAGTCATCGGAGAAATGCAAATTAAAACAACTCTGAGATTCCATCTCACATCTGTAAGAATGGCCAAGATCCAAAACACTGATGACAACTTATACTGGACAGATTGTGGGGTAAAGGAAACACTTCTGCATTGCTGGTGGAAATGCAAGTTGGTACAGACCCTTTGGATGTCAGTGTAGTGATTTCCCAGAGAAATTAGGAAACAACCTTCCTTAAGACCCAGTAATACCACTTTTGGGTATATATCCATACGATGCTCAATCGTGCCACAAGGGCATGTGCTCAACTATGTTCATAGCAGCATTGTTTGTCATAGCCAGAACCTGGAAACAACCTAAATGCCACTCGACCGAAGAATGGATAAGGAAAATGTGGTAAATTTACACAATGGAGTACTACACAGCAGAAAAAATAACGACATCTTGAATTTTGCAGACAAATAGATAGAGCTAGAAAACATCATTTTGAGTGAGGTAACCCAGACACAGAAAGACAATTATCACATGTACTCACTCATAAGTGGTTTTTAAACATAAAGCAAAGAAAACCAGCCTACAATTCACAATCCCAGAGAACCTAGACAACAATGAGGACCCTAAGAGAGACTTACATAGATCTAATCTACATGGGAAGTATAAAAAGACAAGATTACCTAAGTAAATTGGGAGCATGGGACCTTGGGGGAGGACTGAAGAGGAGGGGAGAGGCCAGGAGGGGAGCAGAGAAAAATGTAGAGCTCAATAAAAATCAATAAAACAAAAAAGAAAATCAGAGTTTTCACACACACACACAGAGAGAGAGAGAGAGAGAGAGAGAGAGAGAGCAAGAGAGAGAGAGAGAGCAAGAGAGAGAGAGAGAGAGAGAGAGAGAGAGAGAGAGAGAGAGAGAGAGAGAGAGAGAGAGCACGAGAGCAGCTAGTACAAGCCTGGTGAGCTCCTCAATGGAGAAAGTTAGTTAAGAAAGGGAATTCTAGACAAGAAGGTTAGTGTGCTATGCTATGTTTTTAGGTGGTAGATAAAAGGTTAAAAGGTTTATTTTCAGTAAAATTATGAATAGAGCCCGGGTTGTTTAAATCAGTGTGACACTTCTTTTCTCCCAACAAGCACAGAATCAGGTAATCAAGCAACCTACATAAACAGCGAGGAACTGATGGTTCAGACATGGGCCTGGGTCTGGAGTTAGACTTACTGCTCTAGGTGGTAGAAACAAAGCAGGGGCCCGGGCCTCTAAATTGTTAGCTCTGGCCTTTGCTGTTACCAGCTGTTCTGTCATGGGGTAAAACCAGAGCAGCAGCTTGGAGATCTGTGAATATCTTAGATGGGATGCTCTTTGCCTGGACCCTAAACTCTGACCAAATGCCTGCTGATAAAGATAATTGCAGGAAGGCAGATCTCTGTGCTTACCTAGGAGAGAGGAACAAGGTCTGGCAGTGGAAAACTGTTTTTACACGTAGCCCAAAGGCATAGAAAACAGTTCTGAACTAGGGAATTAGTCCCCAAATATGTTAACAGAAAGGGAAGTCAGCTACAGCAAAAATAATCTACAGCCACTTTTACTTACAAAGCAATAATGGCAAAAAGCCTTGCCTTTTGGTTTAGTCTTTACCAGATCCCTTGGTTCTGATAAGTCGCTCATGAAAAGATGGTGGAGCTGTATAACACTGTGGCTTGTAACACCCCTGCCACATTAGAGATCCTCCTCTCTCTTTTCTCTAGTCTCTTGTCCAGATAGCCAACAGTTTCACCTCCCCAGCCTGTCCCTCGCCCTGCCTGCCAGTTCCCGGCACCTCTTCTTCTTGTCTTCTTCCTTTGCTGCCAAGGAAGAACCTGTGGTGCACCTTGGCAATGCCACCCAGCCTAGCAGCCTTGTGGCACTTTCTGAAAGCTGTGTAGCCTTTGAGGTGTCTAGGAGAGGGGAGGGTACCAACACTGTCACACTGACATCCAGAACCCAGAAAGGACCAACTCGGGATGAAAGAGAATGGCAAGAACTGGCTTTGATTCCCGAAGTCCAGGGTCTTCCTCGTGGTGCTGATGGTGGGCCTTCCTGGTCCCTAGCACCAGCCTCCCAGTCAGCTCCGAAGGAGCGCAAAGACGTGGTTCTGAAAGGAAACCTAGCAAGTCCCATAACCGCCACAGCAAGGAGGCCAAGAGCAAGCTCTAAGACTTCTTTCACCTGTAGGTGGTGGGTGGAGAAACCCCACGTAGCCAGGCAACGCACACAAACACAGGAGTCTCCTCATCCCAAATTGGCCTTCAACATATGTCTGACTTTCCTCCTCTTCCTCTTCCTCCCCATCTCCTCCATGTAAGCATTGTAGCTTAGGTGGAAAGGCATTTTGGCAGTAAGGAGCCAAGGAATACCACAAAGTCACCATAAGCATTACAGCACCAGGGAAAGGTTTCCCGGATGCACCTGGTACCAATTGCGCTCCCTCAGGGGAGGGTCTTCCCCCAGCGAAGCTGTTACACTGCTCTCTGTTCAGGCACTGGTGAAAGTTGTTAGAGCTGGCTCCGATTGGCGAAAGCGTCACATCTCACAACAAACCTCACTCGAGAGACTTATTGGGAAGAAAGAATCCAGGAGGATGCTCTAGGGTAAGAAGCAGCATGAACTGAACAGGGTAGAAAGCTTATATAGGTTTTCCTGGAGGGGGCGGGTAGAGCTTTCCAGGGTGGCTTTGGATTTGTGCATTTTTATGGCCTAAAACTGGGCTCAGGGGTTGCTGGGATTTTGTGCTCAGGAGCCTGAGGTGGATGAAATTCTACAATCTGTCGCTGGGGCAAGCTCAGGGATTGGTAGGATTTCAAGTCCTCGTCCTTGAGTCTAGTCGGGGTCAGGGTGTTTTTTCTTGACCCGTTTTACCCTACACTTCAGATCCTCAAGACCTCCTCCATCTAAAGTCGCGAGATCCTCCAGGTTTGGTGTTCCACATTTCACCTCTAGACAATGTCAAAAATTATTCTCCTGCCTCTGCCTCTCAGTGCTGAGGTTACAGGTATGGCGTACCAAGCATATGTCATGAGCGGGTATTAAATCCAAGGCTTTGTGCCTGCTAGGCAGCACTTGACTATCCTGAGTGTTTGGGCACAGAAAATTCCACATGTACAAGGTCGAACCTCTATGCTCCGCAGCTACCTTCACCTATTCTCAGCACTAGAATTTTTTTAAAAACAAAAGTTGGAGATCTTGGTCAGTTGTGATAGTGTAGTTATTTAGTTCCAGCACTCTAGTGGCAAAACAGATGAATCTCTGTGGGTTCAAGTGTTGGAAAGAGAGGCTACATTTTTGTCCCAGCCGCCAGGCTGGTTTAGACCCGAAATAACCACACAGAAACTGTATTAATTAAAACAGTGCTCGGCCATTAGCTCTAACTTCTTATTGGCTAACTCTTACATATTAGTTTAACCCATCTCCATTACTCTGTGTATCACCACGTGGCTGTGGCTTACTGGAGATTCTAACCGGCATCCATCTCAGGCAGAGGATCCATGGCTTCTCTCACTCTGCCCTTCTTCCCAGCATTCAGTTCTGTCTTCTCCACCTACCTAAGTTCTGCCCTATCAGGCCCAAAGCAGTTTCTTTATTCATTAACCAATGAAAGCAACACATGAACAGAAAAACCTTCTACACCATTCAAGGATAGTCTAGTATACAAAGCAAGTTCCAGGCCATGCCGGGCTACAGAGTGAGACCCTGCCTCAAAAACAAAGAAAGCAAAAAGCTGGAATTTTATCTTCAATAATGTACTGCATGAAATAAAAGGCATACACAGAAGACACCAGATGGATGAACGTGGTTCTGCCGAATTGTCTTCATGTAACATATAAAGAAAAAAGTCTCATTTTCACAAAACAAAAGCACATGTGGTGTATTTAGTGAGATAATTCAAAACAACCTATCACTTCCACAGTGATAAACTCTGTAGTTCTTTCTTAAACATATGTTATGTCTAATATTTTTAAATATGCAAACTTTTAAAATCTACAAATGTTTATGAACCTTTTGATAAGATCATCTCTTGGTTTCTAGCATAGAGTCATCAATATTCTATTCAACACTAACAGAGTAAATCAACCTGCTATAAACCTAATGAATAAATTGTTCATAAGAAGTCCTTTCGAAGTAGGTATCCGCTCAACATATTCTGTAGAAATAATTTTAATTATTATTTCATATCATTAACTATCAACGGAAACTGCAAAAAGTAATTTGAGTTTTTAATTTATTTTAATGTATATAAGCATTCTGTGATATATGTGATTTGTTTTGTTTTCATTTTCTAAACACTAAGGGTGAGGGACTAAGGAATTACAAGGACCACACATCACACCCACAGCCAATATTCTGACCGTGTCCAGAGCTCATCACCAGGCAACACCAACATTGAAAGAGTTCTTTAAAATATTTCCTTAATCTTAGAGTCATCCCTAAGACCCTAATATAGATTCTGTGCGGCCTCTTTAAAGTAGACATTTTCTAATCAAATATTTATGCCTTTTCTCTTTGAACTGTTTCCAGTTTTTCCAACACCATGCTTTCAGGAGTTGTCCTAACTAACTACGGGCTTCAAGTTGCAGTGACAGCATCTGTCTGTACGTGTCATTGTCCTGGGCTCTGTTAATCACAAAAGAAATGCACATCTTTCTGAACAGAATGAACTAATTATGAGACTGCTTCAGTTCTATTTTGTGTTTTATTTACCATTGAACATCCCTATGCTCACAGTTATTTCTGTCTCGATTGAACTACAATGTAGTCACACTTGATAAGATTTAGTCTATTCCATTTTGTTAGCTGGTAACTACACCACAATGACAGTTGAAATAGGGACTGAATTTTAGGGACTACTTAAACTTAATAACTATACGTCATTTGAAGAGCTATTCAAAAGCTAAAGAAGTGGAAGATGAATTCTTATAGAAATTGCTATTTTATATAAACACTGTGGGAGAGAAGTTGAATTTTAGCTGTCTAGGAAAGACAGCATCTTTACAATTTTTGAAAAGGACATAAGAGATTTGAAATTTAAAGTGTAGTAGCCTATATAAAATACAAGAAAACAGTCTAATACATTTTAACAACTTCATTAACAATAAACAGTGTGTAGAATAGCAATGATGGGAAGAAACTCTGTCCTGGTTAGTATTTCTGTCAACTTGAAACAGGCTAGGGTCATCTGAGAACTCCTTCGAAGAAAGTGCTTCCATGGGAGCTCATGAGCAAGTCTGTGGGGTGTTTCCTTGACTGCTGATTGATGTGGGGGGGCCCAGCCTACTGTGGATGGTGCCACCCAGGGCTGGTGGTCCTGGGTGGTGTAATGAAGTTGGTTGAGTAAGCCATGCAGAGAAAGCCAGTATGCAGCACTCATCCATGACCTCTGCTTCAGTTCCTGCCTCCAGGTTCCTGCATTGGGTTCCTGCCTTGACCTCCCTCAATGATGAACTACAGTACAGCTGTGAGCTAAACTTAACCATTTCCTCACCGAGCTGTTCTTGTCTGACGTTTTGAAACAGTGACAGAAAGCTAAGTCACAGAATCGATAGAAATGTTACGATAAAACCACTACTTTTGCATTTTTGATAGTGCCATGCAATTGAAACAAGAAAATCAATTTATTAATGGTTTTCAACAGGGTACTTAACATACTTGCTATCAAAGCTGTTTCATTTTGCCCAAGGCTATATTAAATAGATTATAGATGGGAATACTTAAACAAGTGTTCTGTGATACCATCATGGCAAAATGCTTGCCTTATTTAGCTTTTTCAAACCACCAGAATTATTTGTAATTTATTTAATTTATTCTGAAGTATTGATTAGTTAGTTTTGGAATTTCTGTCAATGTTACCCTCCATTTTGCTTAAAATATAGCTACTACAAAGTGCTAGGTAAGATTTATCCACTGGTTGTACAGGAAGAGTCTGAAGAGAGACGACTTGGAAAGTCACGCAGAGTGTATAGCAGAGTCCTGGGTACAATGAAGGATGATAAAACAGAATTTTATTAGATACATAGGTAAATATCTCACTTAATACAATAACCCAAGGTTATCTTTACTACACAAATGACAAAATCTAAGACAAAGTAAGTTAGCTTACCCATAGTTAAAATGCATCAAACACAAACGCCTTTACACACAGAGAGGTTTCCTTGTTAGTGTCACCTCCTGTTAGACTTCTTGGGTCTCACATGAATTTCCTCTTCCACACAGCTAGGTTCTATTAGACTCAGACCTCACTCACTCAGACTCCTGCGTTCTCTCGAGGCTTCATCTGAGGTGCCTGGACTCCTACTGCATACTTGCCTATGATGTCACCTTTGTTATTACAAAATAAAACTCTGTCTCATAACAGTGTCTTTACCTAGCCCTGCCCTCTTTTGTGAATATTCCTACTCTTACCAAATTGTGCCTAGTAGCTACTTACACATTTAAATGAACCAATTAACTGGAAAAATAATTGAAACATTGTAAGAAAGGAAACAAAGTGGATTTGCAGTACAACATCACACATCTCCCCAATGATGTAAGCAGTCGCATAAAGTTTTTGCATCTCTTGTACCTGAGATAGACTTGGTAAAACAAAGAGTTATCTGAACTAGAACTTCCAACATTGCTAAAATTAAGAAATTTGCTAAGTCAGTTCTAGTCAGCCTACAACCCATTTAAAACATGGAGAGACTTCCAAAAACATGCAGTTTGCTGTGCAGGTCAGTGTTACAATGGAGAGGCTGAGAACACAGGGGCATGTTGGCTAGACCTTCCCTCCAGGACGGAGAACTTTCTCAAGACAAACCCTAGCCCTTCTCAGGGAGATCTGTCATTATGTGACACAGTCTAGTGTTTGCGTCATGTTTTCCACATACTATCTTTTCATGCCCAAAGATCTAATGTTCACCACAGAGGTCAGGTCAAGCTTAAAGTGACACAACTGGAAATGTAAACTTTAGTGACTTAAATCATACGATATAGAAATTGATACTCTAATCTCATCATAAACAACTGGAGAAGAAGTACATTCTTAACTGTCTAGCTGGCGGTTTATTTTAGCCTATACTAAGTTCTTAAAGAAAAACAGTATTTTAGGCAATTTAATTTTAAGTATTTACATACCTGCTGTGAGTTATCTACAGTCTTATTGTGATTGATTTCCTCTCGCGGTGAGATTGCTGCTGCCTCAGGTTCTGCTAATTACAATACATTATGAAAAACAGTCACCTAAAAACAAGTATTTCTGGTACCACCAACAGAAGTCCTTTTAAATTAGATATCATTTTACTCAATTTAGTAAAAGTCGCTTGTGAAGAATATTTATTTTTTGAGATAAACTTCCAATTATCTAAAATATTACTATGTCACTTGGGCAGACCCTAAATGTCGCCATGTTTGAGATCTGCAAACACTCAGAAGATCTATTCATCCACCAAAAAAAAAAAAAAAAAGGTGAACTTTCTGGAAAGATATTTTTGATGACAGAAGTTACAAAATAATCCCACATTAGTTCAGAATTACATGTAATAAGGGTTATTTATTTAGGGGAGACTCACAGATCACGGTCCTCTGCATGGACGGGGAACAGGAACAGAGTCCACCAGCAGGAAGGGAGAGCAGGAAGCAGGAGAGGGAGGGCACTCTTTACAGCTGCATTTATAAGAGACCATGCCCAAGGGGACTGGTATCTTAAAGGCTATTGGCCAAAGGAGCTCCCACAACATATTTTAAAGCATATTTTAAAATATAATGGGAAACAGGTCCATCCTGGGATAGTGTGAACAGCAATTCATGTAAGGGCTGCATCAAGACATCAAATTCTTCCCTCATTGATACCTACCATGTTATTGAGACAGCACTTTTCACTGTACCTGGGGATCGTTAATTGCTAGGCTGGCAGGTCAGTAAGCCCCACAATCCTTCTGTCTCTGCCCCCCAGTACTGGGATTATAGCACTCTTGTGTTGGTATTTGGCATGTGCTGATATTGAAATGTTTTGGTTCACTTGTTCTCATTTATTCTAAGATAAAACTTGTTCTAATATAAAGCTTGTTCTCATTTATTCTAAGACTGAAATAACAGTGGGAAAGAACAGGTCACTTGTCGAGAGTGTGCTTATTATGTGAGGCACACTGCTTTTGAAACCAGCTCCAAAAGGGAAAATAATAAACACTAAAATAAAATGGAATAGGAAGGTGAGACATTTGTATGGATGAATATGTTTGGTGAGCAAACTATTGTCCATTGTATAACATTACATCCTGCTTCCTGGTTACAGGTCAGATACAAGACTGATTAACACTACTTATTTAAATGGGGCATAAAATGGTATGGAACACACTGTAGACACAGAGTGTGAATATACTTAATGCCAACTCAACTAAATTTAATTTCCCTTTTTATTTTATAATTTAAAGAGCTATTTTAGTTTTAATTATGCACACATGTATGTTTGTGGAACTGAATGAAGATAGCCACAGTGAAGCCGGGCGGTGGTGGGGCACGCCTTTAATCCTAGCACTCGGGAGGCAGAGGCAAGTGGGTCTCTGTGAGTTCGAGGCCAGTCTGACCTACAAGAGCTAGTTCCAGGACAGGTTCCAAAGCTACAGAGAAACCCTGCTGGCTTGGGGTAGGGGGAAGCTATCCACAGAGACCAGAGGCATCAGCTCCCATAAAACAGGAATTATAGGTAGTTGTGAGCCACCTGAGGTAGGAGCTGGGACCTGAATTTAGATCCTTTTAACTGCTGAGCCATCTCTCCCCCTTGGTTTTTCTTTTTTAAAAAATGGTCCTTGCTACATCCGCAGGGTGAGTTAGAAGCTCTGGGCTCAAACTCATGACTTGCGTTATTACCTTTGTGTACAGGTTCAGGTGTGCATCAGGGATCCAGATCAACACTAAGCACTTTAACCTTTGGGAAAACTCATAAGTCTTCTAGTAAATGCTATAGATCTCTACAGATAATGGAATTATAAACTGGAGAATTTAGGGTACTGAGATATAAAAGTGGAAACATCTAAATTAAATCTTCCATTTAAAAATCTTTTTCTTGAGTCTGATCCATCTCGTCTGTGTGATTCCTACTTCCCAGGATTGGCCCCATGTCCTGTGCAGCAGCCTAGTCTGGCTCTAACCTGCCGAAGCCATATCACCCACCAGGCTTTGCTCACACAGAGTCTGGCAAATTCCCTGGACCTGAACTGACTTCATCAGACAGGCTTAACCAGGGAGCACATTGGTGCTCCACATCCACCTCAGCGAGTGATGAGAACCTTACCTACTGGCACCATCCCCAACCATCAGAGGTCTTGCATTGGTCACCACAGCCAGTACACAGGTCTTGCCTGGTGAGTGTGCATGATCCCAGTCTACTCACGCCATACTCACAGCTCCAGGGGTAGCTCATGTACCTCAGCTTGATCTCTTGATCACCACTAAACTGGAATCACACTGTTTCTCAAATCCAAAATCAACAGTATCCGAAGGATTGACCAACCAACTCATACCTGATTTGAAATCAACCAAGAGTGGGCAATAAAAACAAAAACAAATTTCTACCCCAAGAGGCAGCCTAGAATCTCACAATAGACGCACAACCAATAAAATAAGCCCACATCCCCATGTCCCATTAGAGAGGTGCAAACAACATGGAAGACCCACAAACTCACTAATCCTACAGAAATATTCTCCAATGAGAAGTACCTAAATGAATCCCAGGACACAGAAATTAAAAGAACAAGCATAGACTTCATCAAATAATTCTAGGGGTTTAAGGGGGACGTAGACAACAGCTCAATAAAGCTAGTGATAACAGAGTACTGAGGAATTTCAACCAGGCTGGTGAGTGTGTGCTACCCCGGGGCACACCGTCCCGGAAGAGAGCACAGCCCCCCACCCCAGCTTCTGCTGCAGGATTTCTCTGTTCCACTTGACCTTGCCCTGCCCTGCCCCCACATCCTCCTGTGTGTCTGAGGTGGCCTTGGAATACCAGGTATCCCTGTTTCAGTGCTGAGGGGTTTCGTCCAGAGGGACAGGAACTGTTCCTGCTCCTGCACTGAGAAGATCCACCTAGAGAGTCAGTTACAGCAGACTGGACCAAGACACCAAGACTCTCCTAGCTCCATTTGAAGGAAGAGATGGGCAGGCGCCAGTGCAAGAATTCCTCCAACAACCTGAAAGGCAACATGGCATCACCAGAATCCAGGCATCCCGAAACAACAAGAGTTGAACACCCGACTCCAGAAGAAATCGACCTTAAACAGTACTTTATGAAAATAATAGAGGACCTTAAACAGGAGGTAAAAACTGCCATAAAGAAGTGGAGATGACAAACAAAAAGGTAGACGAAATAAATAAATCTCTCAAAGATACCCAAGAAAAACAAGAAAAAGCAATCAAACAGGTAAGGGAAACAGTACAAGACCTGAAAAATGAAATGGAGGTAATGAAGAAAACACAATCCGAGGGAAGACTGGAAATGGAAATTCTGAGTAAACAAACAGAAACTACAGAGACAAGTATTACCAACAGAATACAAGAGAAGGAGCATCCAAATGAGAAGCAGAAGGAGGGAGAACATGAGTATGGAAGTCAGGACTGCGAGGGGTACTCCCACCCACCGAGATGGTGGGGCTGATCTAATCGAAGCTCACCAAGGCCTGCTGGACTGGGACTGAAAAGGCACAGGATAAAACCGGACTCCCTGAACATGGCGGACAATGAGGGCTGCTGAGAAACCAAGGACAATGGCACTGGATTTGGCTCCAACTACACATTCTGGCTTTGGGGGGGGGGGGGGCTAGCCGGATTGGATGCTCACTTTCCTAGACCTGGATGGAGGGGGGGGAGGAACTTGGACTTCCCTCAGGGCAGGGAACCCTTACTGCTCTTTGGACAGGAGAAGGAGGGGGAGTTGAGGGGGAAGGGAGAGGTAAATGGGGGCGGGGAGGAGGTGGAAATTTTTAATAATATAAAAAAAATAAAGCTATCAAACATGAAAAAAACTAGTGATAACAATAAACACCTGAATGATGCCAAAGAAAACAACAACCACAAAACAAAAATGAAATGAAGAAGATAACCCAGGATTTAAAAACATTTTCAGTAAAAGATAGGAATATTGAGAAGAACTCAAGCTGAAATGAAAATGTAATTGAAAAACCTCAAGAATCCCATTAGAAAATCCAAGGAGGTAGGGAGCCTCATAAATAGAATAAATTAAGTAGAAGACAGCAGACAATTCCAGATTTGAAGTACAGGAATTAGACCTCACAGCAGGGAAAGTGAAGAGGTTAAACATCTGAAAGGAACATGGAGGAACTGTGGGACATCATGAAAAGACAAAGTCTTTGAATCATAGACACAGATAAAGAAGAGTCCCAGGTCAATGACATAGAACATACCTTCAAAGCCATGACAGAAGAAAACTTCTCCCAAATCAAGGAAAAGCATACCCGCACCAATACAAGAAGTACACAGAACACCAAGTAGATAGAGGCAGAAAAGAAACTCCCCATATTATAGTTAAAAAACTAAATAGACAACAAAGAGGATTGAAAAGTACAAAAGAAAACCACAAGTCACATGAAAAGGAAAACCCATCAGAATAGCATTGAATTGCTCAACAGAAATTTTAAAAGCCAGAAGAACCCAGTAAGGCAAGTCTACACTGTAAACCTAGACTCCTGTACTCAACAAAATATCTGTCAGAATTGAAGGAGAAAAGAAAAATTTTCCATGACACAAACAAGCTAAACTCCATCAAACCAGGTCTACACAGAATACCAGAAGTAATACTTTTGACTGAAGGGAGGAACAAACATATCCAGGAGACGATAGAAGAAATAAATGAAGCTACAATTGCTAAACACAAAATAGTACTAAGAATGTACAGAGAGAGAGGAGAGAGGAGCGTAACTACAATTAAGACACTCCTTTCAAAAACAACTTTAAATATCAATGGCCTCAACTCTCCCCCAAAAGACAAATGTTAGCTGAATGTGAATTCATCTTAGCATTAAAGACAGACCATACCTTAAGGAGAAAGGGTGCTGCAACAGTATTGCAAGGCAAATGGGACAGAGAGAAAGCAGGTGTCCTATCCCAATAGCTGACAAAATACACTTCAATTAAAACTAATCAGAATAGATAAAAAGGGGCACTTCTTTTAATAAAGGGATCAATTAATGAGAAGATATTACAATCCTAAACATATAATGAACCAAAATCTGGTGCGTCCAGTTTCACAAAAAACACACTATTAGAATCAAAGACATAGATAGACTCCAATTCAATAATAATAGATTTCCATGTCCCACTTTTTCTAATAGATAGATCATCTGGAAAAATAAGAAATGTCTAGATTAATGATGTCATACATCAAATAGACTTAAAGATAACTAGAGACTCTTTCACCCCAAATACCAAAGAATATAGATTCTTCTCAGAAATCCATGGAAGCATCTCTAAAACAGACAATACTTTGATAAGTAAAACAAATCTGATGAATACAGAAAACTTAAATTAACACCTTGTATCCTATCTGAAACATAATGCTATAAAGCTAAAGTCAATAACAAATAATAGCTAGTAATTCCAGGAACGCATAGCAATTTTAAAAACACACTATTGAATGATGAATAAGTCAAAGAAGAAATCGAGACAATTTTTTTTAAGTTCCTGGGAACTAAACGAAGCTGACAAAGCAGCAACACCTTTGAGCCGCATTAAAAGCAGCCCTAAAAGAGATAAGCGCAGCTTTGCATTCCTACATTAAAAAGCCAGAAAGATGAGCCTTGTCAATTTGGATGCTCACCTTCCTGGATCTGGGGGGGAGTTGGGAGAATCTTGACTACCATAGTGTAGGGAACTCTGATGGCTCTTTGGCCTGGAGAGGGAGGGATGGGGTATGGGTTGGAGAGGAGGGGAGGGAAGTGGGAGGAGGAGAGGAGATGGAAATTTTTAATAAAAAAATGAAAAAAATCTAAAAAATAAAAGAAAAGAGAAAGAAAAAAAAGCCAGAAAGACCATGAATAAATGATTCTAGGTACAGTTTAAGAATGTAGAAAAACAAGAACAAAACAAACCCCCAAAATGATAAAAATCAGAGTGGCAATTAGAAACAAAGAAAACAACCAAGAGTTATCCCAGATGGATCTAAGGGCTGGTTATTTGAAAAGATAAACAATATATATATATATATAAAGACCTTTGGCCCAACTACCCAGCAAAGGAGGATTACCCTAAAATTAACACAATTGGAGATCTCAACAAGCATCAAAGAAATTCATAGTATACAGGAATATTTTAAAATCTGCACCTCATTAAGGTAGAAAATCTAGAAGAAATGGATGAATTTATAGATTTACACAAGCCAAAGTTAAGCCAAGAGATCAACACCCTAAGCAGACCATAGCAATTGAGGAAATTAAAGCAGTATAGCCCTTTCATAAAAAGATTTCAGGATTCCCAGCAGAATTCTTCAAAGATCTACAACTAATACTTCTTAAGTTATTTTTTAAAAATAAAAACTGAAGGAGCACTTCCAAACTCCTTCTATGAAGCCAGTATTACTGATGTTCAAATGTCTTTATATGGAACTTTCAATGTCCTGTTTTGTGTTATCGTTATCAGACCTATCATAAAACCCAGGATCCTGATCTCTGCTCTAAATCCTGTCACTTTGAACCAGGCCCCTGATGGAGGAGTGTCTATGTGCTTACTTTCATTGGTTAATAAAGAAACTGCCTTGGCCCTTTAATAGGACAGAAAATTAGGTAGGTGGGTAAATAGAAACAGAATGCTGGAAGAAGGCAGTGAAGCAGACGTTTCAGGCAGTCGCCATAGGCAGTCACCATGCCCTCCTCTCTGCAGTTGGACGCTAGGTTAAGATCCTCTCCTGGTAAGCCACCACCTCGTGGTTGTGGTACACAGATTACTAAATATGGGTTAGTCAAGATGTGAGAATTAGCCAATAAGCGGCTGAAACTAATGGGTCAAGCAGTGTTAAATGAATACAGTTTCTGTGTAATTATTTCGGGTGTAAAGCTAGCCTGGTGGCAGGATGCAGCCCCGCCGCTCCATCTACAAGGCCCAGTATTGATACTTTCTAAATTTGCCTTGCCCTGTTAATTTCATTTTTATTCTCTGCTATTGGGATCATTTGCTAATTTCATTCTTCTTGCAATGGGAAGACTAGACTCATTGATACAGTGTATTATTAAAGAAAAAACACCCATGAACTGATAAATAAAGGTGCTAATCTTAGAATTAATTACGATAACTTGCAGGTTTCCTATATCCAGAGAGGCACCTTTACTATCTATAAGTCGAAGATTCCTCACCACAGCAATCATTTACTCTGTGGCATAAGCTCAGCTTCATGAGCTAGAGGCCTCTTTATTACTTTCTGAAGATTATTTTAAAATCTTGGAATCCTTATGCTTTTACTTTTCTTTATGAGCATTAAAAAGAGGCATGAACCAAAGTAAAAATAGAAAAACTAAAAAGCAAAAAAGGACTGAAAAATCAGAAAAGAATGTAGTTGTAGAAAAAGAAAATAAAATAAGGAAACTTCATTTTCCTAGCTTCAGATGAGTGTTTAAAACAGGAGCCAGACTGAGAAAATTAGAGGGTAGATAAACAAACTTGAACTCCCCTAGGTAGACGATGGTATGAAGGCAGTTTCAATAGAGCATCCCTCTCACAGACTTTCTCCGTCTTGGTGTGAAATCACTACATGTGATTTCGTAGCCACAGTTATCTGAGATCTGCCCTCAAACCTTTGGTGCAACAAAAGACACTTTTTTAACAGTATTTTTTTTTAAGTATTAAGATACATTCTTTGATTATAGTTGTGTTTCTTAGACAAACCCTAAAACAATTTAACATAAAATCATAATTTATTTTCTGAATTGACTTTATATGGATCTATTTCTTGATCCTGGACTATACAGGTGTTTCTCAGTCTATGAAGAAAATCAAGATAATTCTTTATAGAATCACATAGTTTGACATTCACATCATGGGCTGGGTACTTGTTGATTGTGACTTTGATGGAACAATTAATCAAACTCTGAATGATGGTTGCTTAATTAGTAAAAGGAAATAAGTTATATAGCACAGATCTTTCTGCATAACTGTCATGATGACTATAATGAAGAACATGTATTAAACATACAATATGGAATCAAAGGCAAAGCACAGCCACACAAATTTCCCTTTCATTGCATTCTATGATTTAAATTTATGAATTCTACCTGATTGAAGAGCTGTTTTCAGAACTCTGAAGTGCTATGAAAGCAAAGACACAGTTTACCTTGTGCAGATAACATAGCACCGCCAAGCACTGGAAGTACAGCAGTTGAGCATGGGAACTTTCTACAGTGCATATGAATTATGTCACTGTGGGCAAGCGATGTATTAAAGTTATTTCCCCTTTGTCATATTGTGTATAAGAAGAATGGAATTTATCAAATGTGATGTCTCAAGTAGATTGCCATGTTATAACAACCATAATCCCAACTGAGAGCCACAGCCTGAAGAACATGGAGTCAGTCGCAGAAGCAGCTTCTTCCCATAAAACTGCAGGGTCATGCAAACATTCCCTGGATGCCAGTGGAGAAGAGACGACAAGAAGAAATGTGAGAGTCCATCTTGCTAATCCTCTTCTAAAAGATGCTAAAAACTCACTCAGCTTTCACTGTCTCCTTCATCTTCCCTTTGGTGCAAACAAACAAGACTGAATGTTGTAACATGAGGGGCTGGCTTGCTTGTTGGGGTTTCTGTCCTGCCTGGTACTCCACAGCTGGCAAGCCCCAAAGAAAATCACACAGAGATCTCTAAGTTATAAAGCTGATTGGTCCATTAACTCAGGCTATATATTAGCTCTTGTAGCTTATATTAACCCATTGTTCTTATCTATGTTAGCCACATGGTTTGGTACCTTTCTGAGCAGGACAGCTCACATCTTGCTTCTTCAGAGTCTGGGCAGGAGTGGGAGGAATCAACTTCCTCCTTCCCAGAATTCTCCTGTTCTCATTGCATCATGTCTACTTCCTGTCTGGTTTTCCCACCTATACTTCCTGCCTGGCCAATCAGCGTTTATTTAAAATATGATTGACAGAATACAAATAACTATCCCACACCACTTTCCCCCTCTTTTTTTTTAAAAAAAAGGAAAATATCCATAGTCCATTTTTTGGGAATATGGGCGTAGTATTCCAGGCTACTTCCAGCTGGTTTGGGGCACTGATAATCTTATGGGGACCTAAAGAAAACTGAGAGTTATGATCAAGTCCTGACTAAAGTATTCTGTGAGTCTTGATCATCTCAGGCATCAGTCTTGAACCTGATCTGGATGAAGAACTCAGACATCTGGGCCACCTATTCCTGCGGGAGATGTCTCAGGTGGTCTTCCTTGATCAAAGCTGATTTTTCTTAACTCTGAATAAATCCACAGCCTCTCATTTTCTGTGGAAACAAAAGCAAAATCTCTTCTCCAAAGTAACATACCTTTTGACTTTAATGTTGAAGTCAAGGTATTTTCAAAATACCTATCTTGGATTAATTCTGCAGCATTTATAAGCAAGTATCTTTTAGCATCTGTTGCTCCTTCCTTGGCATTCAAACAATTTAAAGAGCTCATAATAGCATACAGTATCAAGATTCTCTGTGTATTTTCCATCTTTACGTGGCTTTATTTTAACCTCTATTTCTTTTATTTTTACTTTTAACTTTTGGCTTTTTGAGACAGGTTCTCTGTGTATCTTTGTCCTGGAACTCCCTCTATAAACCAGGCTATCCTTGAACTCACAGAGATCCATCTATCTCTGCCTCCCCAGTGCTGGGAGGCACTACTCTCTTTCTTTTTTATTTTAAGGCTTTAAACCTTTTTTTTCAAGCCTGCATATATTTTTAACACATTGTAAACCATTTAAAGATTTTTTTTTACTCTTTGAATCTCTCTTTACTGTATCTCTCTCTCTTTCTGATCACATGAGCCTTTAATTCAGTAAGCAATCATGACTGAGGTACTGGCCATACACTCTCACCCATTTGAATACTTGGTCACCAGTTTGAGGTTTGTTGGAGGAGGTGTGTCCCTGAGAGTGGGCTTTGAGAGGTTAGAAGACTGTATCTAATTTCCTGGTTCCATGATGCTTCTTCATTCTGATGTTTCAAAATATGAGATCTGTATTTATCTTTGTCCAGCTTGTTTCTTTCATTATAAATCTACATAAGAGAGAACTAATAACATCACAATACAGTCAATACTAGTCTTGAAATCTCCTCCAAAAAAGTCCTTCATCAAAACTCTTCAATTTAGTAAACTTTAAAACAAGGGCAAAAAACAGTCATATTATTCACCAAAATATCACAAGAATGGTTTCTACATCACTCACTAGTATTCTTTCCCTCTGAATTTTTTTGCAATGGGTCCCCACAGTTCACATTACCCTCAGAACCACTGTCTATGCTTCTACAAGGATGGGCCAGTAAGTCCCACTTAAAGCATTCAGTTGTTATTTTAATCTCAAGTTCCCAAATCTTCCATATTCCTGCAACAATCAGCATGGTCAGGCCTATCACAGGATATACCACCCTGGCAGCAACTTCTTCCTTAGTTCCTTTTCTATTTCTATGAAGAGACAGCATGGACAAAGCAACTGTTATAAAATAAAGCACTTAATTTGGGGCTTTGCTACAGTTTTCAGAGGTTTAGTCCCATTGTCAACATAGCAGGGAGCATGGCAGCATGCAGTCAGCGTGTGGAGTAGTAGCTGAGAGGTTACTACGCATTCTTGATTACCCTGGCAGCGGAGGATGAGAGAGACTGGGCCTGGTTTGGACTTTTGAAACCTCAAAGCCCACCGCCAGTGACACACTTCCTCCAACAAGGCCACCACCTCCTAATCCCTTCTCAAACAGCACCACACTATGATGACTAGGCATTCAAAATATATGAGCTGGGGAGACATTCTTATTCAAACCACCATAGATTTGGTCGGTTTCTTTATTTGTATTTCATTAATTTTTACTCTGATTTTTACTATTTCTTGAAGTCTACCCGATCTGAATTTGGTTTCTTCTTGTTTTCCCAAATAGAAATGCATCATTAAGTCATTTAGTTGTACTCTTTTTGGTTTTTAAATTACCTACAGCTATAAATTTCCCTTTCAGGGCTACTTTTAGTGTGTCTGAGAGACTTTGCTTATTGTGTTTTCATTTTCATTTAAATATAGACATTTAAAAAATGTCTGTCTTGATTTCTTCCTTGAAACTATTCAGTAATGAGTTGTTTAATCTCCATGGGTCTCACTTGCTTTTATTTCCATGTTCTTTTGGCTGTGTGTATTCCTCTATTGAGTCTGAAGTATTGTTTCCAGGGTTCTGTATAGAGTTGACTTGGTGGGTTTGAAGTCTTTTAGCCTATTTATATTATGGGAAGTTTCTCATTCTCCTTTAACTATGTCCGATAGTTTTTCTGGGTACAGTAATCTAGGTTGGCATCTGTGGTCTTTTAGAGCTAGAAGAACATTCTTCAAGGCTCTTCTAGTGATTAAAGTTTCCACTGAACAATTAGCTCCTGTTCTTCTGTTGGGTTTTCCTTTATATGTGACTATTCAACCTAAATTCACAGACAGCATTATCCTAAATAAAAAACAAACAAAAATCTTGAAGCAGGATTGCTTTGGTTATCTGGGGCCTTCCGTAGTTCTACAAGAATTTTAGGATCTTTCTTTTTTCTGTAAAGAATGAGATAGGAATCTTCTTGGAATTCTATGAATCTGTAAATTGTTTTATGTTGAAATCAATATAAGTCATTTTCGCAAGATTAATTCTATCAAACCGTTAGCATAGAGTCTTTCAATTTTTTAGTTTCTTACTCAATCTTTCTTCAAAGATTTAGTTTTCATTGCAAAGGTCTTTCACATTCTTGGTTAGGTTTATTCCTAGACACTTTTGAGGCTACTGTGAATGGGAATATTTCCATGCTCTCTCTCTTAGTGTGTTTGTCATTATCATATACAAAAGTTACTGATTTTTGTGAGTTGATTTTTTTTATATTACCACTTCATTGAAGTTTTTGAGCATTTCTAGAAATTTTATGCTGGAATTTTGTGGATCTCTTATGTATAATATTATATCATCTTCACAGATAATAATTTAACTTCTTCTCTTCCTATTTTTATCCCCTTAATTTATTTTTTCTTGTTTTATTACATTTGCTAGTTTGAGAAGGAGTAGTGATAATGGACAGTCATGTCTCATTTTAATGGGATTGCTTTGAGTAACAAGTTATAATGGTTCTCAACCAGTAGGTCACAACCTCTTTGGGGGCTGGATATCAGATATCCTGCCTATCTGATAATTACATTATGATTCATAACAGTGGCAAAATTATTGTTATGAAGTAGCAATGAAACGATTCTATGATTGGAGGTCACCACAACATAAGGAACTGAATTAAAGAGTGGAAGCATAAAGAAGATTGAAAACCACTGACTGTGGATTAGAGCAGTTACCTAGTACAAGGCTTTAGATTCAGTCCCTAATAGTACCTAGTACAGTTAATGATTTTTTAAAAACTAATATATATTTGGCCAACCTAGTATTTCTATGTATTATAACGAGAGTTAGTTACATGAAATGGAGACATTTAAAAGTGACAGACTTGATCTTGTATAGGTCCCACTCCTACCTGAGGAGTTACTGGCATTTATGGCTTCTTGTGGAGAAAGAGTTGGTTTTCCTCAAGGATGTTGACCCTGAGAAGCTACCCATCTCTAAGAGATGGCACCATATCCATGCATATGCAGGTAGCATGGAATGGACTCATTGGACAAGGAAAGAGGGAAGGGAAGCACATGAAGCTGGAAGGGATAAGTATGGGTGTTATAGGTGAGGAACTGGAGTAGAAGAAATGGGAGTGGGTTTGATAAAAACACATTACATTCATGTGCAAATATTAGAAAAAAATATTTTAAAGCACAGAAACTGTAAATGAGTATTATAGTCTAGATTAAATAGCTTGAAAATATAGAAAGTCAAGTTTTTAAACTAACTCCATGGAAACAAAAACAATAAAAGGCTTTAACATTATCCACTTTTAGTGATACATATAACTAAGTAAACAGTGTTCAACTATGTAATGTGTGATATATTCTTATAAACAATTAAAACATTTTATAACATGCCCAGTTTGCTACCATGTGATGATTACTGGGACATATGAAATACTAATTTTGAGAATCTTTTTCTTATATATACAAAGACATTTAAATGATTTTAAGTGCCAAAATTAGTAATCCATTTTTCTCATAACAGTTTCAGATTAAAAATTTCATATAATAAATTTCTTCATAATTCTGCACTCTAAACTAGAGAAATAGATAAATGCAATTTACATTTGGTTTTGAAAACTTTTCTTTTAGAATTAGAAATTTCTTAGTCTGGCATTTTCATCTAGAATACAACTACCAAGAAATGTCTTACCTGAATGTCTCTTTCTTAAGCTTTGTACTAGGTTATCCTCATACTCTGAAAGAATTGTCCTCCTGTCATACAAAAAAGTGTGGTACATGCAGTCATTACTTTAATATTGGTATAAACCATGCCAAATTAAATTATTAAGAGTGTTTCAATTGGTATCAGGGTGTTTTGGTATAGTCATCAAAATTGTGAACTTGGATATATTTATGGAACTTTTAATTAGATAAAGGAATAACAAAAAATGGTGATGAATCAAAGTCAACATATCCACTAGGTCATCTTGACAAAATGGGAAAGTATCATTGACCTCTGATGTCGTCCTAATCATAACAGTTATTCTTAGACAGGGTTTTCTCTTATTATAAAATAGACCTTCTTAAAAAATATAAGGACGTTTACTGCTTTAATTCACCAAGTTACTATGAAGACTTAACAGTATAAAAATAATAGTAGAAAAACAGAAAAGCAATAAGAATAATTTGTTATCTTAACAGTGAATTCACTTTGAATATTCAAAATGAAACCTACAGTGTTTTTCTTCTCAGGAACTAATGTACCAAATACGTATAGCTTTCAGTAAATGTAAAGAGACTAGTATGTTTCCTACAACTGTTCAGGTATGTGTGGTTTGCAGTTTAGAGAATAATAGCTATTGAATAGTTTAAAACCTAAAAGTCATATTAATGTAAAATTTTCTTAAATTAGTTAAAATGATCTATTTATTATTACTGAACTAAAAAATCACTACCATTTTTAAACTATTAAATTACAAAACCTAAATACTTCTGCTTTGCCAAATCCAATCTTAATCCACAGACCATTTGTTACAAGGATGCCTAGTTTTCATGGCTTGTCACGATGTTAGTTATTTTTTCTGATGCTGTGATAAAATACTATAAACTGAGGCAACTGACAGAAGGAAGAGTTTATTTATTTAATTGACTTCTGCATACAAAGGAATGAGTTCATTATGATTTGTAACAGATGCAGAAGAATCACAGCCTATAACTATGCAGAGACAAAGTCCAAATCCCTCCCTCAGAGTTTAGGGAAATCCCTACCCAAGAGTGGTAGGGGGATTGTACGAGGTCAGAGGGAACAACCAGGAGAAACAATACCCTCCTGAATCAACTCCCAAACAAGAGTACCTTATGAGCTCAGAGAGACTGAAGCAGCAAGCACAGGGCCCTGCATGGTCTGCACTAGGTCCTTTGCATATATAGTATAGCTATTTTGCTTAGTATTTTTTTTTTTGAAGCATTGAGTCTTTTAATAGAAAAAAAAAATACACGTGCAACAGTAGCAACACACAGTTTCTTCGAATCCAGACAGCTCCAAGTTTCAGTTCTTCACCTTGGGAGATGGCCTGTACACACCTACAACCACAGCGTGGTCCCGTGTCGTAGGGCTCAAGTGTCAGCTGCTCTGTGGGCTTCATATTCTCCTGCTGCATCTTCTTCACTTCAGATGCCAACAAGCTTCTGCCGAGGCTGTGGAGTCAATGCAGTTCGCCCTTAATGGAAATCACAATAGTGTCCTCCTTCAATCCAGGAAGGTGTGGGCATTCAGGGCCACAATCGGTGGTTTGGTCTGGCTGTGCCACATGGGCAAAGATCACATCCACCATGCGATAAGGCATGCGGTTATTTGTGTGGGTGTCGGGCATCTTCAAATCACCACAGGAATAATGTGGTCCTCTTCTTGGCCAAGTGATGATGGTCCAGGCCAGCAGAACGGTGGGGAAGGAACTCAATTGCATAGACCAGACATCGGGCCAACGATATCAGAGACGTGAGAGACAGTGGTTGCCTGAGGCTGCCCCAAGGTAGAGCACCTTGGCCCCTGGCTTTGATATGGATCTGGTTCTACACCGCCCAGGATTGCTGCTGCCAGCTTGGAACGGAAAGGGGTTCCAGGCTCGTATTCAATTTTGTCATCTCCCTCTGAAATAGAGGACTCTCTTCTCCCCATACACAGACTCTCCAGGGACACAGATTCTTTGTTGACAAGGGCATCCTCCTTTCCGCGACAGATAAAGACGCCTTCATGCCGATGTGGTTCCACCATCACATTCTTCCCTGACTGGTTTCCTCTCTTGCCTCCCAGGCCACCACCTCGACCCCGGCTGCCCCCAGACTGGAAGCCTCCACCTCGTCCACCTCCTCCCTCCACCTCCTCCTCGGCCCTGAAGCCTCCACCCCCACCTCATCTAGACCTCGGCCTCCACCCAAGCCTCCTCGACCCCCGCCAAAGCCTCCCCGTCCACCTCGTCCTCCTCTACCACCTCTGTCACCACCGAAGCCTCCTCTGCACCACAAAGCCACCCCCACGGGGGCTGAAACCTGGCTTCATCAATGCGTTCTGGTCGCACGGCTCCGGTTTGCTTAGTATTTTTTATGGGACTCCTAACTGTGAGGAATGAGTGGTTCTCTGACTTTTGTGCCTGTTTCTAGGACTCTTTTCCTTCTGTTGCACTGCCTGTGCCAAACTTTGATAAGATCATTTTGTTTTATAATTTTATAATATTTTTATGATATAAAAATATAGTAATTTTGTTTTTTCATGTTTGGTTTGTTGTCCTTAGAGCCTGTTTTTGTTTTCTAATGAGAGGCAGAAATGGAGTGGATTCATAGGGTAGACAAGGTGGGGAGGAACTGGAAGGAGCAGAGGAATGGGAAACAGTAATCAGGAATATTATATGAGAAAAGAAACTATTTCCAATAAAAGAATATATATTCTTTTATATATTCCCATCATGTCAGGGAAGCAAGTAGCAGGCTTGGGGACAGGAGGAGGAAGCTGAGAGTTCACATCTTCAAATATAAATACGAAACAGAGAAAGTGAATTGGAAGTCACATGAAGGTTTTAATCCCAAAACCCACCCTCAGTGACATACTTCCTCCTGAAAGACTGCACCACTTTAGGCTGCATGAACAACTGGGAACCAAGTGTCCAAATGTCTAAGACTGAGATATTTCTTATTCAAGTCACAACAATCACCAACTGCTTTGGAAGATGGAATCATTTTATACATGTGAACTATTAAGAAGACACCATGGGACTTATGTCTGCAAACCCAGGTCATCTTCTGTTTGGTGGCTTATTTGTGAGGCAAAATTTGAAAATATATGGAAACATTGAGGAATTCACATACCTTGGAAGATTTTCATTAATATAAAAAACCTCAAGTGGCCAATCAAGTTTCCATGAAAAAAGTGATGTAGGTTCGGTCCACTTGGAAATGGTGCTACTCAGACTATAAAGGAGTTTCTGTTCATTGTCAAAGAAGAAAAGAACTTTTAATCTTGTCTTGCAAAATTATTAGACACTAGCTGATTTTTTTGTGGGTCACAACACATATTTGATGGAAGAAGAGCTAAAATTCTTTTAGGTAACCAAGCATGAAGCTCTATGCACACATGTTGATTGCAGATAAAGGTTGTGAATAGATGGGAAGGTCAGTTTACTGTTGATGGGTAAGGGTAAAACTAAGACTCCTAGCTGTTTGTGGCAGTTTGAATGTAATCGGCCCCCATCATCCCATAATCTCATAGGGAGTGGCACTATTAGGAGGTGTAGCTTTGTTGGAGAGGGTATGGCCTTGTTGGAGGAAATGTGTCACTGTGGGGGGAAGCTTTGAGGTTTCCTATGCTCAGGACACCACCCAGTGTGTCAGTCAACTTCCTGTTGTCTGCCAAATGTAGCATTCTCAGTTCCAGCACCTTCTCTACCTACATGCTACCATGCTCCCTGCCATTATGGACTGAACCTCTGAACTGTAAGTGAACCACCACAATTAAATGTTTCCTTTATAAGAGTTGCCATGGTCATGGTGTCTCTTCATAGCAATAGAAACCCTAATTAATTCTGGAATAATATCTGTCTTAGTTTAGGGTTTCTATTGCTGTGAAGAGACACCATGACCATGGCAACTCTTATAAAGAAAACATTTAATTGGGGTGACTCACTGACAATGTCAGAGGTACAATTACCATCATCATGGTGGGAAGCATAATAGTACACAGCTAGATGTTGTGGAGAGGTAGTTGAGAGGCCTACATCATACAGGCAACAGGAAGTCAACTGATTGTCATACTGGGGGGAAGCTTGAGCAAAAGAGACCTCAAAGCCCACTCCACAGTGACACACTTCCTCCAAAAAAGCCACACCTCCTAATAGTGTCACTCACTGGGAGCCATTTTCTTTCAAACCATCACAACATCCTAACTTAAAAAGAACATATGAAATGAAGAAACTGTTCTAATGATTATGTAACTATTACCACAAAAACTCAGAGATCTTAATCAATAAGGGCAATCAAGGGCTAGCTGTTAGTCATTACTGGACTGTAGGATCCACTAATAACAAAACTGTAACAACAGAATCAACAAGGGAAAAAAAGACATGACTAGAATTTCTTCCTTTTCTCCTCTGACTTGTGAGAGAGGGCTGACGCACTTGTAGTTATAGAACTAGCTGGTTTCCTGGAATTTCAAGCAGCAATGTGTAGAAGGCAGCTTCCAGGGATTTTCTGTTAAAATGGACATTATAAGACTAAAGTAAACAATTAAAAAAAATCAAGATGTGAGCCTGCCTGCGGCAAGGTAGGCCCTCTCCGGAACTCCCTGGCCAGCAAAGACATGGGATATTAGGACCAGAAAACACATCTGGGAGGTGAGTGACTTCCTGCCCCCTCGGCAGCAGCCTGGGAGACAGATCACAGCCACTCCCTGACTGGCTGCACTTTCTAGTCTTCTGGCTGGGACTAGTCTCACTAGCTACTGCCTCCATCCTCCGACCCTACCCAGCTTGCACCCAGAAAAACCGTCCCTTCTTCCTCCCCTCTTTGGGTTCATAACATCTCCAGCTCAGCCCAATCAGGGCACTGGGACTGCATAGGGAGTGCAACCGGCCGGAGGGAGTTTCTTTAGTTTCAATAGCCTGCCTGTGGCAAGGTAGGCCCTCTCCGGAACTCCCTGGCCAGCAAAGACATGGGATATTAGGACCAGAAGACACATCTGGGAGGACGAGAAGACACATCTAGTAGGACCAGAAGACACATCTGGGAGCAAAGACACCAGATCTTAAAATCGGAAGACACATCTGGGAAGCATCCCTCAGCTACCAGGAATCCCTGATTCAGTGCTGTGGAGTCCCATCTGGACGGCCTTCCCTAGTGTATTCAAGTGTCCTGACCCTGTACCAAGACCACCTAACCAGAGGGGGGAGAGGCTGCCCTCCAGGCAGGTCTGAGGAGCACGGCAAGGGAGTGCGGGCTCCTTCAGATTGTGCTGCAAGGAATAGCTCCTGCTCTGGTACTGAGGAGATCTACCCAGATTCAGTCAGAGCAAGGATTGGAACAAGTCACCAAGTCTCTCCTAGCTCCATTTGAAGGAAGAGATGGGCAGGCACCAATGCAAGAACTCCTCTAACAACCCAAAACACAACATGACATCACCAGAATCCAGTCATCCCAATAAAACAAGAATTGAACACCTTACTCCAGAAGAAATAGAAGAAATCGACCTTAAAATAGTACTTTATGAAAATAATAGAGGACCTTAAACAGGAGGTTAAAAAAACTGCCATAAAGAAATAGAGATGGTAAACAAAAAGGTAGACGAAATAAATAAATCTCTCAAAGATACCCAAGAAAAACAGGAAAAAGCAATCAAACAGGTAAGGGAAATAGTACAAGACCTGAAGAATGAAATGGAGGTAATGAGGAAAACACAATCCGAGGGAACACTGGAAATGGAAATTCTGAGGAAACAAACAGAAACTACAGAGACAAGTATTACCAACAGAATACAAGAGAAGGAAGAAAGAATCTCAGACTCTGAAGATACTATAGAGGAAATAAACTCACAGATTAAAGAAAAAAACAAATCCAACAAATTCTTAACACAAAACATCCAGGAAATCTGGGACACCATGAAAAGACCAAACTTAAGAATAATTGGTGTAGAAGAAGGAGAAGAATTACAACTCAAAGGCCCAGAAAATATATTAAACAAAATTATAGAAGAAAATTTCCCCAACCTAAAGAAGGATATTCCTATGAAGGTACAAGAAGCCTACAGAATACCTAATAGACTGGATCAAAAGAAAGCATCCCCATTGCCATATAATAATCAAAACACCAAAACATACAGAATAAAGAACAGATATTAAGAGCTTGCAAAGGAAAAGGTTCAAGTAACATATAAAGGGAAACCTATCAGAATTACACCTGACTTCTCACTGGAAACCATGAAGCCAGAAGGTCTTGGATAGATGTGCTACAGACACTAAGGGAACATAGATGCAAGCCTAGACTACTATACCCAGAAAAGCTTGCATTCCCATCGATGGAGAAACCAAGATATTCTAGGAAAAAAACAGATTTAAACAATACGTAGCCACAAATCTAGCCTTGCAGAAAGTAATAGAAGGAAAATCACAAACCAAGGAGTCCAACAATGCCCACAATAACTCAGGCATCTTGCGACCCTTCACCAGCACAACTAGAAGAAGGGAAACACACAAACTCTACTACAAAAAAAAAAATGATGACCGGAGTTAACAACCACTGGTCATTAATATCACTTAATATTAATGGACTCAATTCACCTATAAAAAGGCACAGGCTAAGAGATTGGATACGAAAACAGGATCCAACATTCTGCTGTTTACAAGAAACACATCTCAACCACAAAGACAGACACCTACTCAGAGTAAAGGGTTGGGAAAAGGTTTATCAAGCAAATGAACCTAAGAAACAAGCGGGTGTGGCCATACTAATTTCTAACAAAGTTGACTTCAAACTAAAATCAATCAGAAGAGATGGAAAGGGACACTTTCTACTCATAACAGGAAAAATCCTTCAGAATGAAGTCTGAATCCTGAATGTGTATGCCCCTAATATAAAAGCACCCACTTATGTAAAAGAAACACTTCTAGAACTCAAGGCAGCCATCAAACCACACACACTAATAGTAGGAGACTTCAACACTCCTCTCTCACCAATGGACAGGTCAATCAGACAGAAACCTAACAGAGAATTGAAAGACTTAATGGAGGTAATGAACCAAATGGACTTAACAGACATCTAAGAACATTCCACCCAAATAGGAAAGAATATACCTTCTTCTCTGCGGCTCATGGAACCTTTTTGAAAATTGACCATATACTTGGTAACAAAGCAAACTTCCACAGCTACAAAAAAATATTAGTAACCACCTGTGTCTTATCGGATCACCATGGATTAAAATTAGAATTCAACAACAATGCTACCCCCAGAAAGCCTACAAACTCATGGAAACTGAACAGTCAACTACTGAACCACACCTGGGTCAAGGAAGAAATAAAGAAAGAAATTAAAGTCTTCCTTGAATTTAATGAAAACAAAGACACAACATATTCAAACCTATGGGACACAATGAAAGCAGTGCTAAGAGGAAAGTTCATAGCACTAAGTGCCCACTTAAAGAAAACTGAGAAAGCACTCATTGGTGACTTAACAGCACACCTGAAAGCTCTGGGGAAAAAAAGAAGCAGACTCAGCTAGGAGGAGTAGAAGACTGGAAATAATCAAACTGAGGGCAGAAATCAACAAAATAGAAACACAGAAAACAATCCAAAGAATTACTGAAACAAAAAGCTGGTTCTTGGAGAAAATCAACAAGATTGACAAACCCTTAGCCAAACTAATCAAACGGCAGAAAAAGAACACGCAAATTAATAAGATCAGTAATGATAAGGGGGACATAACCACAGACACAGAGGAAATTCAGAGAATCATTAGATCTTACTACAAAAGCCTGTATACCACAAAATTGGAAAATGTAAAAGAAATGGACATTTTTTTAGATAAGTACCATATACCAAAGTTAAACCAGGACCAGGTGAACATTCTAAATAGTCCTGTTTGTCGCGAAGAATTAGAAACTGTGATCAAAAACCTCCCTACCATAAAGAGCCCAGGACCTGATGGTTTCAATGGAGAATTCTACCAGAACTTCCAAGAAGACCTAATACCTATACTCCTTAAGGTATTTCATAATATAGAAACAGAAGAGTCACTGCCAAATTCCTTTTATGAAGCTACAGTTACCCTGATACCTAAACCACACAAAGACTCAACCAAGAAAGAGAATTACAGGCCAATCTCACTCATGAACATTGACACAAAAATTCTCAATAAAATACTAGCAAACCGAATCCAAGAACACATTAGAAAAATTATCCACTACGATCAAGTAGGCTTCATCCCAAAGATGCAGGGCTGGTTCAACATATGAAAATCTATCAATGTAATCCATCATATAAATAAACTGAAGGAAAAAAAACAATATGATCACCTCATTAGATGCAGAAAAATCATTTGACAAAATTCAGCACCCCTTTATGATAAAGGTCTTGGAGAGATTAGGGATACAAGGGTCATTCCTAAATATAATAAAGGCTATTTACAGCAAGCCAACAGCTAACATCAAGTTAAACGGAGAGAAACTCAAGGCCATCCCACTAAATTCAGGAACACGACAAGGCTGTCCACTCTCTCCTTATCTCTTTAATATAGTGCTTGAAGTTCTAGTAATAGCAATAAGACAACATAAGGGAATCAAGGGGATTCAATTTGGAAAGGAAGAAGTTAAACTTTCATTATTTGCAGATGATATAATAGTATACATAAGCGACCCCAAAAACTCCACCAAAGAACTCCTACAGCTGATAAACGCCTTCAGTAACGTGGCAGGATACAAGATCAACTCCAAAAAAATCAGTTGCCCTCCTATACACAAAGAATAAGGAAGCAGAGAGGGAAATCAGAGAAGTATCACCTTTCACAATAGCCACAAATAGCATAAGATATCTGGGAGTAACTCTAACCAAGGAAGTGAAGGATTTATTTGACAAGAACTTTAAGTCTTTGAAGAAAGAAATTGAAAAGGATACCAGAAAATGGAAGGATCTCCCTTGCTCATGGATTGGGAGGATCAACATAGTAAAAATGGCAATTCTACCAAAAGCAATCTATAGATTCAATGCAATCCCCATCAAGGTCCCATCAAAATTCTTCACAGATCTTGAGAGGACAATAATCAACTTTATATGGAAAAGCAAAAAACCCAGGATAGCCAAAACAATCTTATACAATAGAGGTACTTCTGGAGGCATTACCATCCCTGACTTCAAACTCTATTACAGAGCTACAGTATTGAAAACAGCTTGGTATTGGCATAAACACAGAGAAGTAGACCAATGGAATCGTATAGAAGACCCGGATCTTAAACCACAAACCTATGAACACCTGATCTTTGATAAAGGAGCCAAAAGTACACAATGGAAGAAAGAGGGCATCTTCAACAAATGGTGCTGGCATAACTGGATGTCAACCTGTAGAAGAATGAAAGTAGATCCATATCTATCACCATGCACAAAACTCAAGTCCAAATGGATTAAAGACCTCAATATTAATCTGAACACACTGAGCTTGATAGAGGAGAAAGTGGGAAGTACTCTACAACAAATGGGCACAGGAGACCGTTTCCTACATATAACTTCAGCTGCACAGACATTAAGGGCAACATTGAATAAATGGGACCTCCTGAAGCTGAGCAGCTTCTGTAAAGCAAAGGACACTGTCACTAAGACACAAAGGCATCCTACTGACTGGGAAAAGATCTTCACCTACCCTGCAACTGACAAAGGTCTGATCTCTAAAATATATAAGGAACTCAAGAGACTAGACTTTAAAACACTAATTAACCCAATTAAAAAATGGGGTGCTGAACTGAACAGAGAATTCTCAACAGAAGAAGTTCAAATGGCCAAAAGACACTTAAGGTCATGCTCAACCTCCTTAGCTATCAGGGAAATGCAAATCAAAACAACTTTGAGATATCATCTTTCACCTGTCAGATTGGCTAAAATCAAAAACACCAATAATAACCTTTGCTGGAGAGGTTGTGGGGTAAGGGGTACACTCATCCATTGCTGGTGGGAATGCACACTTGTGCAACCACTTTGGAAAGCAGTATGGCGGCTTCTCAGGAAATTCGGGATCAACCTACCCCAGGACCCAGTAATTCCACTCTTGGGAATTTACCCAAGAGATGCCCAATCATACTACAAAAGCATCTGCGCAACTATGTTCATAGCAGCATTATTTGTAATAGCCAAATCCTGGAAACAACCTAGATGCCCTTCAGTGGAAGAATGGATGAAGAAACTGTGGAATATATACATGTTAGAATACTACTCAGCGGTAAAAAACAATGACATCTTGAATTTTGCATGCAAATGGATGGAAATAGAAAACACTATTCTAAGTGAGGTAACGCAGACCCAAAAAGATGAACATGGGATTTACTCACTCACAATTGGTTTCTAGCCATAATTAAAGGACATCGAGCCTATAATTCGGGATCCTTGAGAAGATAATAAGAAGGTGAACCCAAAGAAAAACATATAGTAATCCTCCTGGATATTGGAAGTAGACAAGATTGCCGGGCAAAAATTGGGAACTTGGGGGTGGGGTGATGATGGAGGCGGGTCTTCTATCATTCTGTTGAGTTCATTGGTTAATTAATAAAGAAAACTGCTTGGCCTAATAGGTTAGAACATAGGTGGGTGGAGTAGACAGAACAGGAAGAAGGAAGTGAGGTAGATGGCTCAGACAATTGCCCTGCCTCTCCTCTCTGAGCCAGTCGCCATGAAGCCAGACACCAGGACAGATGTGCTGAATCTTTCCTGGTAAGACACTACTTTGTGGTGTTACACAGATTATTAGATATGGGTTAAAGCAAGAGATGTGAGAACTAGCTAATAAGAGGCTGGAACTAATGGGCCAGGCTTGTGTGGTTTTAAAAGAATACAGTTTTCGTGTAATTATTTCGGGTGTAAAGCTAGCCATGCGGGAGCCAGGGCGATAGGAACGCAGCCCGTCAGCTCCACACTACAGAATGGCACCCACGTGGATGGCTGAATCCACAGAAAGCCTGAGAAAACTTGGGGAAGAATAAAGCATGTTTTCTTGATAGCAGCAATTTCTCAGGTCTGGCTCTGCTTGGAAGAGGAAAGGAAGCACTCTCATCTAAGAGAGGCTTCCTGACTCAGCTTTAGCTGCGAAACGCTGCAGCTCTTTTAAGAGGTCCTGCCAAGAAACACTTAAATGGTGTTGATGAAAAGCTGAATGCATGCTTTTCGGTTTTCAGCCATAGCAGGAAAAAAAGCTGCACCGGTTTAAAATTCCGTTGTTCTGGTCTGTCCTGCCAGGGCAAACTCTGACTCTTTCAAGCAGGCAGTCCTGACTATGGAGCTTTTGATTGTTGTTTAACACTGATGCAGCTTGCTTGCTGGCAGGGACCTTGAACTGCCACAGAGTTGTGGTGATAAACATGGCTTCAGCCGGTACCTCTGCCATGAGGCTGAAAAGCTAAGGAATGGGCTGGATCTAGCCGCCAAAGTCACGGCTTTAGTCCTACCTATATTGCTTGATTAAATTAAAGACTCGTGTGGTCAGAGAAAGAGAGATATACAGTAAGGAGAAATTCAAAGAAAACCTCTAAATGGTTTCCAGTGTGTTAAAAATATATGCAGGCTAAAGGTTAAAGTTCTTAAAAGAAAAAAAAGGAAGTAGTTTTTTGTGGTGGTACACACCTTTAATCCCAACACTTGGGCGGCAGAGGTAGATTGACCTCTGTGACTTCAAGGTGTGGCAGGACACACCTTTAATCCCAATGCCTGGGAGGCAGAGACAGACAGGTTAAAATAAAGCTGAACAAAGATGGAAAATACACAGAAAATATTGATACTGTATGCTATTATGCTCTCTTTGAATTGTTTGAATGCTGAGGAAGGAGCAACAGATGCTAAAAGATATTTGCTTATAAATGCTGTTAAACTAATCCAACATAGATATTTTAAAAATACCTTGACTTCAGAATTTGGATCTAAGGATATGATACTTTGGAAAAGAAATTCTTTTATTTTTACAGTAAATGAGACCCTGTGGATTGCTTCTATCCGAATATGGTATGATAGACCACGCCCTCCTGAAAGGTTGCTGTGAACACCTTCAGAAAATTACTTCACCCAACTGATGACTGTGATGAACCTGGCACACAGGTTACACCATGAAAGATCTGATTAACAGCGTCCCCATTCAGCAAGAAGCAATTTGGAGAGAAATAACTGCGCCCATGTTCCCAATATTGTTTATAAATGTTCTTTACATTTAAAGGGAATATGATATAGATATGAATAATTTGCATTAGCATGGATTTTAAGGTCAATTTTGTTATATGTATATGTATTTCTGATACTGATTAAGGTATTGTGATTGTGTAGTTCATTTTAAAAATGTAATGTATAATTAAGAAATATAGGTTGTTAATGGATAATCATCGGTAATAGTAAAGCTTATAGTCATGCAAGTTAGATTTTCTAGATATATAGAGATATATTTAAGTTAAATAGGCATTCTTCATATCTTTCAAAGACTATAGAATATGGCATTTTATGTTTTAATAACTTAGGGCTTTTCATGACAATGAGACATGTCTGCTCCTGGCAGCACCAGCTACTTCAAGAGGAAGAAGGGCATTGAAGAGGCTCCTTATCGAGTTTGATAGCCATTTGGGCAAGAAACTGCTCTTGCCTGGATTATTGCATAAACTAGACACAGATAACCCTCAGAGAGAGGACTGCTGAACTTGCCTAAAAGTGAGATGGTCTTTCGGGGTTCCTGATTCATGAAAGAGTCTGTGAGACATTCTGCAGAACACAGCAGATACTGACTGAACTGCCTTTGAAATTTCCTGCTACATAGAAAAGTCTGCTGGATACTATGGGCCTGTAGGCCGAAGATGAATGCCCCAACAGTAAAAAAGAACTTTGGGTGGCTGTCCAGGCAGCAAGATGTCTCTGTGATTTCTAGAGTTTTAGAAGTAGCTTACTTCTTGTTCACCTAGGTAATACTGTGTCCTTCTGGAGTCTTTGATGGAGTTGAAGAATAGATAGATAGTTATAGTTTTCCTTAGTTATGATAAAAGATAAAGTAGATATAAATACTGTAATTCTTACTCGATAACTGTTTTGTTATATGTAATTTTACTATGTTAAAGTTAAAGCCTTTCCTTTTTTTTAAACAGTAAAAGGGGAAATGATGGAGGCAGGTCTTCTATCAATCTTGATTTCATTGGTTAATTAATAAAGAAAACTGCTTGGCCTAATAGGTTAGAACATAGGTGGGTGGAGTAGACAGAACAGGAAGAAGGAAGTGAGGTAGATAGCTCAAACAATTGCCCTGCCTCTCCTCTCTGAGCCAGTCGCCTTGAAGCCAGCCACCAGGACAGACGTGCTGAATCTTTCCTGGTAAGACACCACTTTGTGGTGTTATACAGATTATTAGATATGGGTTAAAGCAAGAGATGTGAGAACTAGCTAATAAGAGGCTGGAACTAATGGGCCAGGCTGTGGTTAAAAGAATACAGTTTCGTGTAATTATTTTGGGTGTAATGCTAGCCATGTGGGATCCGGACGGGATGAAAAGCAGGCCAGCCCACAGCCCCCCACTACAGGGTGAGACGGGGCCAAGAGAAGATGGGGAGAGAAAAGCGTGAAGGGAAGAATGGGGAGAGCTCGGGGGAATGGGATGGTTGGGATACAGGAAGGGTGGATATGGGAGCAGGGAAGCATATATCTTAATTAAGGGAGCCATCTGAGGGTTGTCAAGAGACTTGACTCTAGAGGGGTTCACGGGTTTCCAGGGAGATGCCCCCAGCTAGTTCCTTGGGCAGCTGAGGAGAGGGAGCCTGAAAAGGCCAGTTCCTATAGCCATACTGATGAATTTCTTGCATATCACCATAGAACCTCCACCTGGCGATGAATGAAGAAAATGACTGAGCCCCACATTGGAGCACCGGACTGAGCTCCCAAGGTCCTGATGAGGAGCAGAAGGAGGGAGAACACGAGAAAGAAAGTCAGGACCGTGAGGGGTGCGTTCACCCATGGAGACGGTGGGACAGAACTAACGGGAGATCACCAACTCCAGTTGGAATGGGACTGATGGAACATGCGACCAAACCGGACTCTCTGAATGTGGCCGATGGTGGGGGCTGACTGAGAAGCCAAGGACAATGGCGCTGGGCATTTTGATCCTTCTACATGGACGGGCTCTGTGGGAGCCTTGTCAGCTTGGTTTATCACCTTCCTGGACCTGGGGGGAGTTGGGAGGACCTTGGTCTAAACATAGAGTAGGGAACCCTGATGGCTCCTTGACCTGGAGAGGGAGGGAGGGGGGGTATGGGTGGAGGGGAGAGGAGGGAAGGGGGAGGAGGAGGGGAAGAGATGGAAATTTAAAAATAATAATAATAATAAACCATGAAAAAAAATCAAGATGTGACACTGTGTCTGACGCACAAGGGTTATATTCGAAACTAAGGCAATCATTCTGGAGTCCCTAGGTATGAAGATCTTCAAACTCCTGAGACAGAGGTTAACACAGAGGTTAAGGATGTAACTCAGTGGTTCGGGCCCTGTATTCAGTCCCATTATTAAAAACGAAACTTGTCTTGGGATTAAAATTTTCTACACCATTTCTACTTAAATAATCCATCATTTTTCTTGGTTTCTAGCTGATGAGGTGGATTAACTCCATTCTATTTCAAAACTACCTAAACCAACAATGAAATATCACTTGGTGTAATTATTTGAAACAATATTAATTAGAATTACTTACACCTCACGATCACCTTCAATAGCATAACGTAAAGCAGTCCATCCAAACAAATCTTTAAAATTGATGTCGACACCTTGTTGAAGAAGAAGGTTGACCATAACTGGAGAGTCACATCTTACAGCATACATGAGAGAGTTTCTAAAATAAAAATAACTTCAGTTATAGACCTTAATATAATTATTTGAATAGTTATTGGATACACTTTACCAAATAGATCATCCAACTGTGTAGAATTATTAATAGACCTAAGTATTTTGAGAAATCCATTATTCAACATTTTAAGTTATCTTCAAAACAACACCTCTGGTAGACTTCTTTCCCACAATTCTATTACCTAATAGGATTCCCAGCTTAATATCCTCTGATGGACAACTATGGTAATAAGGAAAATTGACCTAAAGTACATCAAGATTTATAAGATTTCTCCTTTTCTTCCATGGTTTAATGTAATATATTACAACTTATACTCATGTCAAATAAGTAAAATTTGTGTGATTAGTATAATAGCAGTAACAATATAAAATGATATTGATAAAATAATGGCAAAGATAGTTATAGTACTTTAGGTTAATGATGCTGAGTACCACTGATGGGAACTGAGGTAAAAAATATTAATTTTTTTTCAGACATGACTCAATATGTTTGTTTTGCTATGTAGTTCAGGCTGACCTCAAACTCAGAGATGCACCCACATCTATCTCCTGAGTGCTAGGATTAAAAGTATGTTCATCCCCATGCCAGGCAGTAGTGGCACATGCCTGTGGGAGAAGGGTGCCGCTTGTTGGTTTCTGGCCACCCGAAATAATCACACAGAAACCATATTATTTAAAACACTGCTTGGCCCATTAGATCCAACTTATTATTGGTGACCACTTTCATCTTAATTTAACCCATTTCAAGTAATCGTGGCCTACCAGCAAAGTTTCAGCATGTCTGTCTCTGGCAGCTCCATGGCTTCTTTCTGATTCCACCTTCTTCCTCTCATCATTCAGCCTAGCTTTCCCCGCCTAGTTCTGTTCTGCCCTGCTATTGGCCCAAAGCAATTCTTTCTTTCTCTTTTTGAAATATTTATTTATTTATTTATTTTATGTATATAATACTCTGTCTGTGTATATGTCTGCAGGCCAGAAGAGGGCACCAGACCTCATTAGAGATGGTTGTGAGCCACCATGTGGTTGCCGGGAATTGAACTCAGGACCTTTGGAAGAGCAGGCAATGCTCTTAACCACTGAGCCATCTCTCCAGCCCCAAAGCAATTCTTTATTCATTAACCAATAAAAGCAACACATAGACAGAAGGACCTTCCACACCACATGCCTTTAATCCCAGTACTCAGGAAACAGAGACAGGAGGATCTCAGCCTGGTCTGGAAAATCTAGTTCCAGGACAGCCAAGGCTGTTACACAGAGAAACCCTGTCTCAAAGAAAAAGAAAAAATATGTGCTACACAGCCAGCTCCATATGAATGGTCCTACAACTATTTTTCAAGTGTATTATTACAGTTTTTATATATTAGGAATGTGTTTACTTTGGTTTAGCCGCACAGCACTGAGAAGTGATGCCAGTCAAGATCTAATGGGGAGCTTGCTACCTTTCAGTCTGGCAGCAGCAGATGACATCATCCATGTAGTGCTGGCATGAAGAATGCAAGAGTTACAGGATTGTGGGGATATATACCAAGGTTTCAGGAAGAAAAATAAACCCATGAGGTTGAGCAATGAGGAACAGGCTGGAATTTCCTACATACAGCTGCTAATCCAGTTGTATGTTGAGCTGTGGATGGGATTCTAACTTAACAATGGAGACCTTGGGGTTGTTGGAGATGTTAGGTACACAGAAATCCTTGGGAGGAATTCCCCAACATTCTCCCCATCATTGAGATACTATATCATGGTTTCCCTGCCAAGACAGATAATAAATTCTGAGGATATGAGTCAAAATAAACCATCCCTCCATTAATTCCCTCCATCATGCATTATGTCATGCCAGTATGAAAGTAACTGATTGCTTTATTTTATACTCAATACAGAATTCTCTTTAAAAAGTATATTAAAACAAAATTAGTACATTTTAGCTAATATAAGATCATATGCACTAATATTAGATTAAAAATTAGAGAAACTGGTCAATATTAATGTGAGTATGAACCCTATTATATATCACTCATTTTGAATTATTGAAATTCTAAGCTGGATGTGGTGGCTCATGTCTTTAATCTCAGTCAGCATAAGGCAGAGGCAGGTAGATCTCGCATTCAAGGCCAGCCTGGTCTACAGAGTTCTAGGACAGCCAGAGCCACATGAAGAATCCTATCTGGGGTTGAAGGAGGAAAAGAAATACTAACAGATCATATATGCTTGGCTTCCAGTATATTCCTATACGTTAATATTGTTGTTCCTATTCATGTATTATTTTATGTGCATGGCTGCCTGCAGTTTAGAACAACATTAGAGGGTTTGAAGTCAAATTCTACCTTCTCTGAGAGTCAACCGCATGCACACTGGCTTCCGTCCTTACTAAGAACTGCGCCATATTCAGTCTGTTTTCCCTGAGAGCAAGCAATAGTGGTGTGAGGTTATCCTGCAAAACAACAAAATCAACTTAAATTCTACAGACTCAATGGGCACAAACAAGAAACAGAGTTATGGAGAGGGCATTAAAGCCATCTTTCTTGTCACCCCATCATGCTTTCATGCAGGCTCTCCAGTTCTCATCAAATGCTGCCCTTGTCCACAGATGTAACATGAACACTAGTCCTCTGCAAACCTCACTTGAAATAGTTTTGTGTCTATAAACTTTGTTCCCATTATTAAATTTATCTTGGTAATTGCTCTCATCTAAACCCCAATATTCTTAAATTGTGGACTACTGGTACCTGTGTTGTGTGTTTACCAATGGTTATTAAATTACCATTCACAAGTGAAATATTTTTCCTTTCTTTTCTTTCTTTCTTTCTTTCTTCCTTCCTTCTTTCCTTCCTTCCTTCCTTCTCTTCCTTTCTTTCTTTCTTTTCTTTTTTTTCTCTGTAGCTTTGGAGCCTGTCCTGGAACTAGCTCTGTAGACCAGGCTGGTCTCAAAATCACAGAGATCTGCCTGCCTCTGTCTCCCAAGTGCTGAGATTAAAGCATGCACCACTACCACCCACTGAAATATTTCTTTCTTCACAAAAGCCAATGTCAAATTTTAAATTAAATTACAAATTGCCTGCTCTAGAAATGTTCTAGAACTGATTTACACTATATATGCATTCAATTCTCCCAATGTACTTACATGAATAATTTGTTGCACAGGACTGCTAAAGCTAAATTGTCAAAAGGATTTCTATCACCATTATTACTGTTAGGGTTTCAGTGCTATCCCTGTACTGGCTGGTCTGGTTCTATAAGAAAGCAGACTGAACAAGTCACGAGGAGCCACGCCAGTAAGCAGCGCCCATCCAGGCTTCTACACCAGCTCTTGCCTTCAGGTTCCTTCCCTGTTTGAGTTCCTTCAGTAATGAGCAGTGATATACATATAAACCCTTTTCTCCCTAACTTGATTTTTGGTCATAGTGTTTATTCCAGCAATAGAAATCCTAAGACACTACCCTCTCCTAAAATCTTCATAATGATGTAGGAGACTCAAATGGAGCCCTACTGAAGTGCACGACACTTGAGGACCCTCCCCTTCTCTTGCTGCTGCCTCTCTGAACCCAGCATAGTGGCCCTGCCCTAAAGCGTGAGTCCTTCACATCTGTGGCACCTACTCATTTCTGAACCAAGTTAATTCCCATGCTAAGTTACGTGACTCCCCCGGCATGGTCCAGGACTCTGGCTCAGATCATTTTGTATTTGGGGAAATGCTCGATATCATGTCTGATCTGCCCTGCTGTGACATTTGTCCACACCTCTGAGAACTGGGAGGTACAAGAATGTTTTTTCTCCCTTGTTATTCTCTACTTGCTTGATTCACAGGCCTCATATATGGGCACCTCACCCTCAACTACCGACTGACTCTTCCCTAGATTGTAGTTGAATTCTTTTACTCTTTATGCTTTGTGGGCCCGCCACTTCCGCTCCAAAATAAACACACGGAGACTTATTCTTATTTATGAATGTCAGGCCTTAACTTGGCTTATTTCTAGTCAGCTTTTCTAACTTAAATTAACCCATTCTCTTCTTCTATATTTTAACTATTTATTCTACATATCTTTCTTCCCTTCTTGCTCCAGGAGTGGTTTTGTGGCTAGGTTGCTCCCTTTCTTTCTCACCCATTGCTCTTCTTCTCTCTTCTATTATTTATTCTCTATGCCTGCAGTCCCATCTAGTTCTTTCTCCTACCCAGCATTCCACTGTTCACCTCTTTATAGGACCAATCAGGTGTTTTAGACAGGTAAAATAATACAGCTTTACAGAGTTAAACAGATGCAACCATAAAGAATGCAAACACATCTTTGCATCGTGAAACAAATGTTCCGTAGCATAAAACAAAAGTAATACATCTTAAAATAATATTCCACAACACTAAATAGCTTTTATATACTTTTAAACACACTTTATCCTGGAGGAGAAATCAACCAAAGAGACTGTTAAGTTTCTGTAACAGCATCTGGCCACAGTATAAATCAGGCAATGGATTTCAGTGGCCCTAAAAAAGGTATCTTTCATGTCACAATTCCTGCTGACTTAGAACTACATACTACATAGTGGTATATGGTAGGAAATGGATGCCATTAAAGCTCGTTTCTACCCTTAAAGCTTCCCCTGCCTTTGCCAGTCTTGCACAACTTTTTAAATTCAGTAACTCCATGAAAAACTGGCCCATTTCTCTAGCCTCCTTGACTCTGCTGTCTCTCTCTGCACCCAACCAGTCCCCTGGCTAAGTGCCAGGGTCCATTCAGGGCCTTTCTTGGCTGGCTCTGACATCTGCTGAGAGCTCCCCTCCCCACCTGGGTGCCTGCCTGGATCCTCCAAGGCTTCCCGGCGTACCAGCCTCGGCCTTTCCAAAATGATGGATTTCACCCTATGTATCAGATAAAAGCTTATTATCCACCCCTACCATAATCCCTCCCACTTCCAACGGCTCTCTCAGCCATGGTGCTCCCCCCCACCTGCCCCATACTTACTCAGCCATAGCTTGGCACTTATGCAAGTGGCTTTCAAATAAGAGGGTGACAGCTATTCTTGTCCTCTATAGCAAAACTCTTCAAGGAATCTCACTTTCCACCGTCTGCCCAGACTGTCTTTTGGAGCTGAGGTGCCCCACTCATCTCTCTCTGTCTTCAAATTTCTGTGTGCCGCTCTGGTGCAGGTGAAAGCGCTATCATGTCCGTACCTTACTAGTGCTTTGTATGGCTGTTCACTTACCCAGACCCGTATTTTTATTTAAGGAGTTTTCATGTTTAAAATGATTTCAAGTGTTTCCCCCGTCCCTAAGATTCAAATGTTATTACTGTCTTTGTAAAAGATTTTCTTATTTGGTATAATTTAGGTTAAAAGAGATCTAATTCTAAATTAATAACAACAAAAGCCTCAGTTTTGGAGACATCTTTTTTTTTTCATTTTCCTTTTTTCTTTTCTTTTCTTTCTTTCTTTTTTTTTTTTTTTTTTTTTTTTGTTTTGGTTTTTTTTTTTTCGATACAGAATTTTCTGTAGTTTTGGAGCCTGTCCTGGAACTAGCTCTTATAGACCAGGCTGACCTCACACTCAGAGATCCGCCTGCTTCTGCCTCCCAAGTATTGGTATTAAAGGCGTGCGCCACCACCACCCTGAAAGACACCCACATTTTAAACCCATATTTAATCTCTGAGTCAATCTTTTCCTATTTATATGAATTAAAAAGTCAAGTCAATTAGATTGGCACTCCCCAGATTTAACTCCATTTAGTGTAGCGGGGCTCCTTATCTATCTTCAATTAGAGTCCCACTCCCTCATCTGTCATCTTTGCTCCTTTCAGAAGTGATGCTTTTATTTTAATGCTAGCTATAACATTTCCATTATATCAATGTTATATCATATAGAGAGAACAAAACTGACTAATTAAACCTGGACTATAATATGGCCAATAGATAGCAAAATAAAGAAGTTTCTTCATTAGTAGCCTTTGATAATTACTTCTTTCCCCCGAAGATCTGCCTTCCTAATGTTACAGTCTCACAGATTCTAGGATAAATTCCTTGCTATGTGGGATGTTGTGGGAACTCCTTCGGCCAATAGCCTTTAAGATGCCGGCCCACTTTGGGCGTGGTCTCATGTATTGTAAATACAGATGAAAAGCATGCGAGTGGGCCCCCCCTTGTTTTATCTGCTAGATTCAGTTCCAGTTCCCAGCGCACACAGAGGACTGTGGATCATTACCCTTATTGTGAGTTTATCCCCAAATAAATAAACCTTTGATATACTCCATTCCGGGCTATTGTGGAATTCCTTGATTCTGCTACAGCGGGACATGAGCTGCCATGGATATAAGATGAGGCTGCCAAGAGCAGCTACATCTGCTGAAGTTTCCACAAGCTGTACCTCTTACTGTTGTATCTCTAATTGTGGAGAGTTAGAATGTTAGAGGTCCAAAGGCAAAATCAGGTTGGGCTATTTTAGCCTCTTAATAGCCCAATCTCTATTTACCTGCCTCACCCTAAGACACGCAATTTCCCATTTTCCATATTGGATCACTTTTATCCTCCTATTCCCCTTTGCCCTCCTCCCACCTTCTTCTGTATATCCTCAAATAAGTGTAGTCTTCACACCTCACCAAGGAAACTTCTCTGCAACAGACAGAGAGCACTACAGAAAACCACAACCAATCAAAATGCAGAGTTGTGTAGCCCCGTCCCAATGGATACAACTACAAAACGCTCCCACACCTGAGCCTCGGGGAGCAAGCATTGTTGTAGACAGGACAAAAAGACTGAAAGAGCCAGAAGAGCAGGGAGTCTGCTGTGAGACTGTCTCCTAGTAAGATCAAAAGTTATACATATCAAGTTCCACCAACATGACTGCCCAAAGTGTGAGCTGAGCAAGGAAACACCAATGAACATGACAGACTGCAAGGGGAACAGTTTAAGAGGTTTCAACCCTACACAAAGAACTACAGACGACTTAGTAAAGCTGGGTCCCCTCAGAAAGGGAAGAGCACACCCTGAAAACATACATTTACATCATACACATAGCATTATAAATATAGTTATAACAGGTTATTTATACATTTATATGCCATAACAATGAATGAAAAACGGGTCGTGAATTTGAATGAGAATGGGAGGGATTTATGGAAGGGTTTGGGGAAAGGAAAGGGGAGAAATGTAACTAAGTTACAATCTCAAAAATAACAATAAACAAAAATAGTCAAATTGATTACCTTCCTTTGCAAATACATCACATTATTGTGATGAATATCAAAAGCTATTTTATGAGATTAAATTTAAGTATATCAACCCTTCTAGGACCAATCTTTACTTTGTCTTCCTCACAACCTCTTTACAAATCAAAAGTTCAAATATTATGATTTCAATAATTACCCTTCTCCCAGTAAGTCCAACTAAAAATGAACTGAAAGCTGAAGAATGCCCTATCCAAAGCAACTTAGAAAAAACCTAACAATTAGCAAAGCCTTCTTGGCACTTTGTGTTGATTGCATAACTTCCAAATTAGTCTGAATATTTCTCATCAATTTGTTTCCATTATTTCTCCCATCAGCATGGTACATAGAACTTATCAACAGTGTTACTGTTTCCACTAATTCAAAATACTTTGTTTTGTTTGAGTTTTAAGTTGCTGCTTGTTGGCAAGACTAAAATTGCTTATTGTGTTGATTTAATTTTGACCAAAAAGTATTTAAAAGATTATTGAATAAATTGCAAATCTTACCTTTAATGAATTCAGTGATTCCACATACCTTTCTCCTGAATGTACAGAAGAAAGCTGCACTTTCCCAAGTACCAACACCTAAATGATTTCCATTACAAATGTCTAAGCATTTCATTCAGGAAATGCGTGAGCTTCTAAACATGGGTGACTAGCCCTGCATTCATCACATGTGTTTCTAAGCAAAATGATCCTTACTTTTGTTCTTTCCTCAATATTTGCTCCATAATGTAGTAGCCTGGCAGCTATTGCTGGCTTCCCGGCATAGACTGCATAGTGGAAAGCAGGTTTCCATTGCTGTCTTAATGTGCGGGTTAGCATGATGCTCTAGCAGAAAATACACAATTTCCTCTTCCCAGCTTTGGACAGCCTGGAGGGATTGTAACAAGAAGCACATGGTCAACTCTAAGAATTTATGATACACACTCATGGGTTTCACCAATTATTGTATTTACATAAGATGAATTCATTTTTTTGCTTAAATCAAAAGCATCCCATGCTTAAAATGACTATGATCTACCTTCATCAGGGGTGTGATGTTATGATTGTCACACGCATTAATCTCACAGCCACGCCTCCAGAGGTAAATCACCAATTCTAGATGTCCGTAGAAGCAGGCAAAGTGCAGGGCATTCCTACAGAGAAATTACAGTGCACTATCTAGATATGCACAAGTATTCAAGTAATTGAAACTGTTAAATAGCATATTGTGCATGTGCCTTTTAAATAAATACATAATGTCCTTCTAAAAAATTTCTGTATTTGTGAAATTTCTTCCAAAACACAAATACATAAACACACATACACACACACACACACACAATCAATCTGCTTCCTTTGCAGGAACTCTCATTTAAATTTCAGGATACAGACCACAGATCCTTTGCCAGAATTTACCGCAAATGACGTCTATCCCAATTCACGATAGACCCCCTTGTTTCCAAGTCTCCTGGGCCAGCCTTTTCCTGTCTGCTTCCATTGGTCAGATGTCTTCTGCACTTGAACGGGTCATGAAGCTCTGCTTATAGCATTCTTCTCTAATACTCAACTCCAGACTTGTCCACACTCCTACCATAGAGTAGATCGTATGTCCTATAAGCCAGATCCCCACGGTAGCATTCGGGAAACAGTGAAGGGACTGAACAACAACTGGCTAGATGTCTAAAGTCTGACCCCCGGAAACTTCCATAACTTCCAAAACAGAGCAACCATCTGAGGTCCCAAAAGCTCGAATATATGAGTCTTGGGGGGGGAGGGGATTTTATCTTCAAACCCTATCTTAAAAACTCTGTTTTAACACTACTTTAAGCTCTGTTACCTACAGGCTATTTCTGATCCTTTTCTAGGCTTCATTCTGTTCTGATAAAATAAAACATTTTAATGCTACAACAAGAATGTAACAAAGTAAGAAAGTTTTACTCATAACATTCTAGATATCATAACTTCATAACTAGATATCAGCTTAACATGCATAGTATTTCAGGAAGGTGAAACTATACAACCACCCCATTCTGTAGATGGTCTAAGGATTCTATATTTCAGCAAGTATAAGGTGGGTTGTTTTTGTTTGTTTGTTTTTTAAGTGACACAGGGTGCTCCTGTCCAGGCTGGCCACACATTCATTTCTTCCTGCTCTGGCGTGAGAGGGTCCTTCTGTCTTGTGTTACTTTCGTAAGCCTGTTGATGGGCAGACTTAGGTAGGTGGGGAAACTAAATGGCATGCTGGGAGTAAGGAGGCGGTGTCAGGAAGAAATCATGGAGCTGCAGGAGACAGATGCGGGAATTTTACTTGGTAAGCCACAGCCACATGGCTATACACAGATTAATAGAAATTGGTTAAATTAATATAAGAGTTAGCCAATAAGAAGTGGACCAAGCAGTGTTTTAAAATTTCTGTGTGGTTATTTCTGGGCTAAGCTAGATGGGCAGCCAGGACAAATAAGCGGCCTGCTCCAACATGTGCTAGCTAAATCCACATAAAACCTGAGAGGGCTTGAAAGTGAATTCTGGACACAAAAATACAGAGTTTAACAGAGCTTCTTGCTGTTTGCTGGCAGCATGCCACAGCTCCTTTAAGAGAGGTTTATCTGATTTGGGAAAAAAAAAGCCATGGTCATTTTAAAATGCCAGCTTTCTGAGCCAGGCTGCCAGCACAAACCTCCGGCTCTTTCAGGAGACCAAGTTTTTTGAGTGGGGTTTGTGAGCAGACCTCTGCAGCTTGCTTAATGGCAGCATGGACCGGCTGTGTGTCTAGAGATGGGGCAGTGTGCATGTCTCTCAGAGGCAGTGAGCAGCTCCCCTGAGTGAGCAGGGAGTACCATATATTCCTTACTAATGGCGCAACTTAAGTTTTTAAGAAGTGGTTAGCATTTTAAGAAGTGCTCCTGGACAGTAAAGAATTACAGATTCACAATAGGACAGATCCAGACATAAAAGACCTCTAAATGGTTCACAGTGTTGGATAAATGTTCATATGCTTGGAAGAGAGAAGAAAAAGAGTATAGAAAGTTGAAAAAAGTTAAAAAAGTCTTTGAAGAGACAGAGTACAGACAGTCATAGATTAAAAGGAGTAAAGAAAAATAGCCACATAAAAATGGAAAATTTACAGAGAGTCTGGATTATGTATAGTATTGTGTCTTCTTTGAATTTTTGACTGTGAAGGAGCTAAGTACAGAGAGACATTTCATTGTATGGGCAGCTATGATAAACCAGCATGTATTTTGCAAAGGTATCTTGACTTCAGAATTTGGGTTTAAGGGTATGGTGCTTTGAAAAAGAGGTTCTTCTTTTGTTTTAACAGAAGATGAGAACCTGTGGGTTGCTTCTAGACCAATATGGTTTCATGGAACAAGACCCCCTGAAAGGTTGCTGTGAACACTCCCACAAAGAAAATACTTCACCCAACTGTTGACTGAGATGAACCCAGCACACAGGATACACCATGAAAGACCTGATTAACAATGTCCCCAAACAGCAGGAAGCAGTATGGACAAAACTATGCCCATATTCCCAAATATTGTTTATAAATGTTCTTTTACATTTAAAGGGGGATATGCTTTAGAGATTTGCATTGGTATGGATCTTGGTTTGTTTGGGGTATTGTGATTGTGAAGCTCATTTGAAAGTGTAATGTATAATTAAGAAATATAGCTAATAGATAGTCATATATAATAGTCAAAATGTAGTCATGTTAGATTTTCAAGATGTATAGAGATATATTTCAGTTAGATAGTATTCTTCACATCTTTCAGACACCTTCAGAATATGGTGTTTAAATGTTTTTAAGAACGTAGGATGAGGCCAGGTGCATAAGATGTTTTGAGAAGACCCTCTAGAGCACGTTGTTCTTGGCCTGAGCTAGGCCAACTAGGGCGGCAGTGAAGACCCTAAACCCTAAAGCTGAGGTGGCCCGGGTGCAGGCAGCACTGGCAGTGAACATCAGCATGGCAAGGTCTGCAGGATGTTCTGAGGACCTTAGGCACCATGGTATCTAAGGGCACCATGAAGATGCTTGTTTCTGGTGCTGGAGACATCAAGCTTACTAAAGATGGCAATGTTCTACTTCATGAAATGCAAATTCAACACCCAAGAGCCACTTTAATAGCAAGTGTAGCTACAGCCCAGGATGACATAAGGGGGGATGGCACCATACCCAATGTCCTTATCATGGGGAGCTGCTGAAACAGGCGGACATCTACATTTCCGAGGGTCTTCACCCCAGGATAATAACCGAAGGCTTTGAAGCTGCAAAGGAAAGGGCACTCCAGTTTTTGGAACAAGTGAAAGTAAACAGAGAGATGGACAGAGAAGCACTCATTGATGTGGTCAGAACATCTCTGTGAACTAAAGTTCATGCTGAACCTGCAGATGACTTAACAGAGGCTGTGGTGGGCTCCATTTTGGCCATTAAGAAAAAAAATGAACCATTGACCTCTTCATGGTTGAGATCCCAGAGGTGAAACATAAATCTGAAACTGATACAAGCTTAATTGGAGGGATTGTTTTGGATCATGGAGCACGGGATCCTGATATGAAGAAAAGGGCGGAGAATGCCTACATCCTCATATGCAACGTGTCTTTGGAGTATGAGAAAACAGAAGTAAATTCTGGGTTCTTTTACAAGAGTATGGAAGAGAGAAAAAAGCTAGTAAAAGCTGAAAGGAAGTTCATTGAAGACAGGGTTAAAAAGATAATAGAGCTGAAGAAGAAAGTCTGTGGTGACTCAGATAAAAGATTTGCCATTAATCAAAAGGTGATTGACCCCTTGCAAAAGAAGGCATCGTGGCTCTGCATCAGGCCAAGGGGAGAAACATGGAGAGGCAGACATTTGTGGTGGGATGGCTCCAAATTCCTTTGGTGACCTGAATCCTGACTGTTGGGACATGTGGGTCTTGTCTATGAGTATATGTTGGGCAAAGAGAAGTTCACCTTTACTGAGAAATGTAACAATCCCCATTCTGTCACATTGCTGGTTAAAAGACCAAATAAGCACACACTAACTCAAATCAAGGATGCAATAAGAGATGACTTGAGGACTGTCAAAAATGCCATTGATGATGGCTGTGTTGTCCCAGGTGCTGGTGCTGTAGAAGTGGCAATGGCAGAAGCTCTGATAAATACAAACCCAGTGTGAAGGGCAGGGCTCAGCTTGGCGTCCAGGCATTTGTGGACGCCTTGCTCGTTATTCCCAAGGTTCTTGCGCAGAACTCTGGTTTTGACCTTCAGGAAACACTAGTTAAAGTTCAAGCTGAGCATTCAGAATCGGGTCAACTTGTAAGTGTAGACTTGAACACAGATGAGCCAATAGTAGCAGCAGAGATGGGTGTGTGAAGGAGCAGCTGCTTCGCTCCTATACTGTGATTGCCACCAGCATTCTCCTGGTGGATGAGATCGTGAGAGCTGGGATGTCCTCTCTGAAAGGTTGAAGAAGTCTCCTTTGTCACTGCATCTGTAACACTACAGGATGATGTGGGGAAATGGTCGTTTTGTCCAAGCTTCAAGTGATTTGGAAAAGAAGTTTTCTCTTCCAGTTGAAGAAAAGGGAAAGGACATTTGGCACCTATTTAAATTATAATAATGTAAAATTTTTTTTCACTGAGTGTATGCATTCACTTATAAAGCAGACCCATTTTAACCCACAAAAAAAGAAACTTAGGACTTTTCATGACAATGAGACCACATCTGCTCCTGGCAGCACCAATCTACTTCAAGAAAAAGATGGGCATCGAAGAGACTCCTTATGGAGATTGTTAGATGAACTGGACATGCAGGATCCACAGAGAAATGACTGCTGAACTTGCCTAAAGGTGAGATGATACTTCAGGGTTCCTGCTTCATGAGTCTGTCAGACATTCTGCAGGACACAGAAAAATGTGACAGACAAACTGCCAGTACAGGCAGAACTGTCTTTAAAATTTCCTGCTTCATGGAAAACTCTGCTGGATTCTATGGGCCTGTAGGCTGAAGATGGATGCCCCAATGGTCCAGAAGAACTTTGGGTAACTGTCCAGGCAGAGAGATGTCTCTGTCATTTCTAGAGTTTTGGAAGTTGCTTACAATGCACTTCCTATTTACTTAGGTAATGTACCCTTCTGGAATCTTTGATGGAGTTGAAGAACTAGATAGATATAGTTTTCCTTCATTATGATAAAAGATAAGTAATAGAAATATTGTAACTGTAATTCCTGCTTGATACATGTTTTGTTATATGTAATTTTACTATGTTAGAGCCTTCCTTTTTGTTTAAACAGAAAATGGGAAATGATGTGGGAGGTCCTTCTGTCTATGTGTTGTTTTCATTGGTTAATGAATAAAGAAACTGCCTTGGCCTGTTGATAGGGCAGAACTTAGGTAGGTGGGGAAAACTAAATGGCATGCTGGGAGAAAGGAGGCAGAGTTAGGAAGAAGCCATGGAGCTGCATGAGACAGATGTTGGGATTTTTTACCCGGTTTGCCACAGACACATGGCGATACACAGATTAATAAAAATGGGTTAAATTAATATAAGAGTTAGCCAATAAGAAGTTAGAACTAATGACCAAGCATTGTTTTAATGAATACAATTTCTGTGTGGTTGTTTCTGGGCTAAGCTAGCCAAGCAGCCAGAACAAACAAATGGCTGCTGCTACACTGTCCAACCTCCAAATAGCAGGAAATATAGCTCATGCACTGCAGCTGCCTTAAGATGCTGAAGCTGGAATGCCCTCCTCCTGTTCTATAGTTGGTAGTAATGTTTAGATTTTTATTAGTACTCAAGGTCATGGGTCAGAACATAATCCTATACACAACGGATCCATTGCAATCTAGTCATACCATTTGCACTTAATTTTTTTACAAATACAATAAGAACAGCAATAGCAGTAAGAAGGAGCCTAGTGCATAGTAATCAGGGCTTTGGTTTTCAAGAAACTTTTAGGCTAAAGAAAGAAATTGCAGGAGTAAGATGAGGAAGTGTGATTTATTTTAGTCAATATGGCTAATCTGGGCAAAGAAAAAAAACAAAGTTTTCAAGAAGGGATGGATCCTGAAAGATAGCAGTATGTACACAGTAGATTCTCAGGTTAAGTCTAGAGACTGAATGGATGGAGAGAAGGAGAAAATAAAGTTATATTTCTATAAAGGAACTTTTAGAAAATACAACAATACCTCTGCAATATTAGTAGCCATTACACTTGTTATCTTTCATTTTCATAATTATGATCAATGTCTAGTTTGGATTTCTATTACTGTGACAAAACATGATGACCAAAGCATCTTAGGGGATGTGGTGGTTTGAAAGAAAACGGCCCCCGAAGGGAGTGGCACTAATAGGAGGTGAGGCCTTAGTTGGAGTAGGTGTGATCTTGTTGGAGGAAGTGTGTCATTGTGAAGGTGGGCTTTGAGGTCTCATATATGCTCGAGCCACACCCAGTGAGATAGATCACTTCCTGTTGCCTGTGAGTCAAGATGTAAAAACTCTCAGCTCCTTCTATAGCACCATGTCTGCAGGCATGTTGCCTTGCTTCCCACCATAACGATAATGGACTAAACCTCTGAACTGGAAAGGAGCCACCCCAATTAAATGTTACCAGGTTTTCTCTTCACAGCAATAGAAACCCTAACTATGACAGGAAGGAAAGGGTTTATCTGCCTTACACTTCTACAACACTGTTCAACATTGAAGAAAGTCAGGGCAGGAACTCAAACAGGGCAGGACCCTGAAGCCAGGAGCTGATGCAGAGGCCAAAGAAAGGTGCTGCTTACTGGTTTGCTCCTCATGACTTGCTCAACCTGCTCTCTTATAGAATCCAGGACCACCAGTCCAGGAATGTAACCACAATGTGTTGGGTCCTCTCCCATCAATCACTAATTAAGAAAACTCCCTACAGCCTGATCTTATGGAAACATTTTTTAAAATTGAGGTTCCCTCCTCTCAGATGACTTTAGCTTGTGTCAAGTTGACATACAACTATCTAGCACAACCAGAATACAATTATTTACCTATACAAGTCTATATAGAAAAAGGCATACTCAATAATATTTTACTATATGAAAATCTATAAGCAGAGATTAAAAAATTCTCCTCAGAAGAGAATAAGTATTGACAGAAAATATCAACACATGTGTACACACAAATTAAGAAAAGTGAAATTTTCATCTGTGCTGAACAGTCCTACTCTTCAAAGGATTATTTAAAGGAATAACAGAAGTACATTACAGCTCCATTACCAACAAACAACATAGGAGTCAAAAAGTAAGATTCAATGCCAACATTAATATAGATATTCTGTATTACTGCAAATAAGCTAGAAATAAAAAATATAGTTAAAAACCCTCATGTTCAAATTAAACACTAAAGCAATAAAATGGGGAAATACACTTGTAATTAAAATTCTTGAAAATAAAAATTAGATTTTTACATATAGTTTGCTAATAAAAACCCATAATCAATGTTTGTATGGATGCAATCAAACCGAGTTGTTGCTTAGCATAACAAGCTACATCTGACTATGCTAATATTCCTCTATGTCTATGCCTCTTTCAAAGGTGAATTATTTCTTCCAATGGATGCACTGTAATTTTTTTTATAACTCTGTGTTCTTCTAATAGGTTGATATTTTAAGGCAGGTCGATATGTTTTTCCCCCCTACTGGAACCAAGAAGCAGAGATGTGTACAACTTTTAAATGCAGTAGCAGGAACAGGTACACTCAACTACTTTCCTAGTTCAGGTCCTTACAACACACACACACACACACACACATCGGTTAAATGTGTGTGTATGTACATATATATGTATACACACATATATATATATACACACACACACATATATCATATATAACATATCTAACATATATAATGGTTATTTGATTTTATTTGAAGAAGTTTTAGGTTTGAAGGTAATACCTTATGAAAAATATTGTCTTTCATTTTTCTCGATGTATTTAACATATTAATGTGTACACTAAGATAAAATGATGTGATTTAATTTTGTTACTTAACACTTTTAAATAGATTGTTGACTCTCTAAGGGGCTCCTAGAAGGGAAAGCAACCGGAATTCTTCCCCTTGTTGGCTGGGTCATGGGTCCCCTCCCAGGTGCACTTGCGGTGCCAGGGAGCAGAGCCAGTAAAGGTGTCTTCTCTCACATCAGCCATCACCCAGGTCTAAAGGCCCTCTTACCTATTCTCCTTGTCTCTGTGATTGACTTCATATTTCCCCAGAGTGAAGTACAACCGCACAAAAGGTAGATCTCCCGCACAGGCTGCCATGTGCAGGTCGTTGTCAGGAAAGTAGGCCATGTCTAAATACGTAGGATCCTGACGCCCAAGGCACGGGGTGTTTCTCCGTCCACTGATATTGCAGAAACCTAACGGCGTCTCTTGAAGACTCTTTTCTGGACAGCAACAGAGCACAGAGCCGCCTTGGGAACCCCAAGGCCTCCACCCTCCCCCTCGGCTGTACTCTCCTCCCATCTCAGGCACGGTTACAGCAAGCCAACCGCTACCCGCCCCAGTCCCAACCAGCTATTTTAACAAGCCGACCCTCTCTGTTTCATATCAAATTGTAAGTTCACCCCTCCTGTTTTTAATACTACATATATTTAATTAGTCTACCCTCCTTGTTGCAATATCATGCTATTTTAAGTCACCACTCCTGATCCAAATATTATCGTTTGTCATAGATTAGCCAAGTCTCTCCAACGTTCTCTCCAGTCAGTCCCTGGGTTAGTGTCTATCAACTGAAGAGACAGTTGACAGAACGGCTTTTGTCAAGCCATGCTGGTGGACACAAGCATGCAACGGTGTGCAGAATGCGAGCTATGGATATGCACGTGTGCATGAACATGTACGTGCGTCTAAAGCCAATGAAGATCAATGCGCATGTGCATAGACCAGCCTGTCAAATATCTATAGGGCAGACCCGCATTGTTTCAAACATCCGAAGATGCGACTGGAGGAATGGCTGTTTTAGGAGCATGTATTTCTCTTGCAGAGGAACCTGACTTGGTTTCCAGCGCCCACCACTGATTCACAAACCTAGCGTAGCTCCAGAGGATCCAATACCTTCTTCTGAACTGTGGGCACCTACACTCACATGGGCCCATTCCTTCACACACACATAATTAAACTTAAAATATTTTAAAATGTCTATCAGAAAACTGGATGACTGTTGGTCATTTGCTCAAGGCCAACTTGCAGCCATGGGAAAGCAGTTCTTGTATACGGCTGTTAAGTGGAGGGGGTAAGAATGCCAACAGCCTGCTCTACAAGAAAATCTTTCCGGACAAAACGTCCTCTTAATTTCTATTATTTTCCACATTCAGTAGGGTCCCTGCGGGTCTGTATGAGAATTTAACAGTGGAACTAACAATCTGTTCTCATGGTTTCAGAGATGTGTGAGCAAAAACTTTGAAGTAAAATTACAGCACATTCCATGCAAAGTGAATATCCACTAAAGCAAGCTGCCTACTCTCTTTGGCCCTGACTTCATTTTTCTGTTCTCCCTAATTTTATTCTATTTATTCTTACAAAACCTGCACTAATTCCAAGATGTATTTTGGAGAGCAATATAATATCTTATTTTTTGCCTTTTTAATTAGCCATTTTCTTGTCCCAACCCATCTTTTCTCACTAGGTTATAATGCTGGATTCAGTAGCTTTCTGGCTCGCAAACACTACCTGGCTTGGGCTCTTCCTTTCCTCTCTCCCAAGCCAGTTAATCTCCTGCTCCTTCTCTTCCTCTCTGTCTTCCTGTCAACCATATTCCCTATAGCAGCTCTACCAGTTTCTAAACCAACGAAATGAGTCCCTTTACAAAGCACGTGCTAAGGGTCTTGCACGATCTGTCAGTTTGACACACTGCCGAGAATGCTTTGATACCCTCTCTTTCAAATTTTGCAAACATGCTGATGTCTAAGAACTGGAACCTCTAAATCCCAGGTCTTCTCTAACATTATCTCAGTTCATTGCTGGAGAGCCACGTGAGTTCACAGCTCCTGCACTTTACCCCCCTCCCCACAGTGCTGCAGGTATCCAATTAACACAGGATCGAGTCCTGCTTTCAGCTCCGACTTTGGTACCCTTCCTCCAGGCTACTTCTGATGCAAGAATTACCCTCAGTTCCGTGCAAGGCTATGTATGATCCGTGTGTGAGGACTGCTGACCACTGTGACCTTGCTCTGAAAAACTCAGTTGTATTGGCTTTAAAAGTATTGTTCATTTTGATCTCTTAAACCCTCTATCGCATGTTTTTCTCCAAGAAACAATACAATGAAAATACATTAGCATTTTACACTACATAATTATAAAACCAGTGTGTAATTTGGGAACTCATGATCTGACATACATTCCTAGACAGTTGAAGATTTTTCTAATGAGATAAATTAAAAAATAAAGCCAAACAATTAAAAATTTTACACCAAATATTTGAAATATGACAGTGGGTATCCTTTATTTTAGAACATCAATGCTCACATTTACGTACCATTTACTATAAGTAGTGTGCACACTTTATATAAATAACAAAATAGTATTCCTGATACTTCCCTTACCATAAAACCTAATGCTCAGAAAACTTCCTTCTGAAAAAAATCCATCCCCTCTTAGAATTCTACCCTCTTAATAGCACATTATTTTTATAAAATGGATTTCATTGTAATATTTTGTGTGCATATAATGTGTCTAATCATACTCAGCCCCATTCCCATCTCATATGCTCTTCTTTCCACCCCACCCCATCTCATTCTTCTTTCCCCGTTCTCCACCTTCACTATCAATTGTTATTCTTCATTTCTAGACTCCACTTGCAAGACAAATGTGTGCTAATCTGAGCCTGGTTTAGCCCACATAACAAGAGGACCTACTGCTCCATCCATTTTGGAGTAAAAATCACACATATACAGAAAATTCACATTCTTTCAAATTAATGAAAACTCACACCTGTGCACATCGACACAACTTTCAATAATCGCCCAGCCACACAAAATCACATTCTCACACACAACACAGTTGCACACTTTTAGTCATACTGCTCATACACACATCTGCATCCTCAAACACGTTCACACCGACGAATTAACAAATTCTCACTTTGCATACCAGTTCCACTCTTGCACTTACACATCCAACTCATACACTTATACACCCTCACGTTACACATTATTGCACTCCTGTGCACAAAAAACACATGCACTTGCACTTAAATCACTTACAATTCCACAATCACAGCTTTACAAACAATACATACAATACACACAATACACTACGTACTGTTTGCACTCACACTATACACACACTAATGCTTACATGTCATACAACCTCATACACAAAAATCTATACACAATAACTCATACACACACACACTCGTGTAAAAATCACTAGGATACAGTCATACACACTTGTAGAATTACGTACTAACACCACACCATTCTGCCTTCTAACACAATAGGTAAGGAGCACTTCTCAAATCCTACATACTTGTTCTTAACCTGTCTTGCTCTTAGCTCCTGGCACAGACAGGTAGGGAATCCTAAACGTAGCACAAATAATAAAAACCCAGAGACAGATATTGGGATTCAAGCTGAAAGATCAGAAAAGCAAAATAGCCAAGCCATTAGAGAGTTCTTACCTCTATGAAATCTTCAGACTGGAAGAGTGAGTTCCTGTCTCATCCCACTTTATATTCCTCTCTAGTGCACCACTACTGCCCCGCCTCTATGGCTGACTAGTGTAGTTGCTGGGATTAGAGGTGTGTGCCACCACTGCCTGGCCTGTATGGCTAACTAGTGTGGCTAACTTTACACTCTGATCTTCAGGCAAGCTTTATTTATTAAAACACAAATAAAATATTACTATAGCTAGACACTAAGCCATTAGCCTTTACCTTCCCCTCAGCTCCTGCTGCCTACAGGCAAATCAGTCTCCAGACATTCAACACTTGATCCAAAAACCTGCCTTCTCTCAGCTCTTGAGACCAATCGGAAAGGGGTTCCAAGACCAAGGGGCCCTCTAATCAGTTAATACTAGATGGTCAGCCTTGAAACGGCATACATATAAAGCAGCGCTAAGGAGGGTTTAGCAAGGTTGTGTGTGTGTGTGTGTGTGTGTGCGTGTGTTGCAATAACAAAGGGAACAAAGGCCAGGGATTTGAGAGGTAGCAAGGGGCAGTAGGCCACAGGACAAAAACGGAAGGGGGAAAGGGGAAGACGATGTAATTACATTTTAATAAAATAAAACCTACCTCCTTAAATAGCATATCAGGTCTGTTTCTTTAATTATCCACCAAATTGTCCAGAAGTATCATATGCTACCCTAGTCTTAACGTTTTTTCATCTTTGGTTCCTGTTCATTTGATTGGCACCTTCCAGATTCCAGTTCCTAAAATTTCAAATAATGTTGGCAAAGGGATGCCAGTCATGATCTCCTTCTACCATGGACTGTTATATCACCCAAAGTAATGCCGTGCATTTCACCTACTCTAAGCATGAACCCAAGGGACCCATCCAGCTCATTCATTATCCCTGTTCAGCTTCCAGACAAGACTCATCATCATCCCAGTCCTAAACAGGTCCTTGAAGGGGAAATGTTATGCTAAATATGTAAATTAAATGCTAATTTGTTAAGAGTTGAGGGTAAGAAATGGTCTTACAACTGACTCTGTAACAGCCAAATTAATTAGATAAAAACGGGACTCTAAAAATAAATTAGTGGAGGATTGAGGTCAAGAGCACCGGCTGCTCTTCCAGAAGTCTTGAGTTCAATTCCCAGCCGCCATCCACAGTGAGACCTGGTCCCCTCTTCTGGCATACAGGCTTGAAACACAGTCAAAAACCCATGCTACACACATACCTTGAGGGAGAAATATCCTAACACATACACAATTCAAGAACAGATGTAATGCACACCACATTGGTAAATTGTCAGGAGTTGTGAGAGGTCATTGGGCTGATTCTAGAAGTGGAGCAGTCTCCCACTGCGCCATTTCAGACCCAGACACGTTTGTCTCAGTGTCCTCCAAGGCCCTTGTTGACAGACGCAGGTGGTTCCCCACCACTCGGACAGGAAGAGTAAATTAGTCCAGGAGTAAAATGTGTCCTTGAAGTCAGCCTGAAGGTAATTCCCAACAGTCCTTACTGCTGTTTATTCCATAATACTGAGGTGGCCACAGTGAAAAAGACAATTCAGAAGTTCAGTCACAGCAAGCTGATCCAGGGCAGAGAGGCCACTCTCCACTGAATCTCTAGCAACTGCCCCAACTCTCGCAGTCCACTTCTACAGGGTACTCCTGCAGCTGCTCTGGTGTGTCTCTTGCTATTTGTTCTTTTACCGGGAAGCCTCACCTGAGGAACACTCTGCTCTGCCCAAAGACTCCATGGGAATGCCACTCTGCTGTCTTATCAGGCCTTCCATTACTTTCTGTTGGATGTTTTATGCACCTGACTTGATGTGTGGCTTTCTATCTTTTGTCACTTGCTATTTAGTCTTTCGGTTTGGTTTGCTGGACACTTAGCATTTTGCTTTCTACTGCTGTGATAAAGATTATGACAAAGAGCAACACGGTCAGAAAAGAGTTTCTTTAGTTTGCAAGTCCCAATCACAATCCATCACTAAGGGAAGCCAAGTGGAAACTAAGATGACAACTTCAAAAGAAAAACATAATCCCCTGCCCTTCCATCCCATCTGTAGCTGTCACAACTGCGATACTTTATTTGTATTTTTCAATAAAGCTTGCCTGAAGATCAGAGTGCAAAGTTAAGCGACTAGAGGCCAGGAAGTGGTAGCACACACCTTTAGTCCCAGGATTTGGAAAACAGAGGCAGACAGATCCTTGTGAGTTCAAGGCTATTCTGGGTTACACAAGATCGATCCGCAAACAGATCCAAGGTGGTGCCACCTCACACCTTTAATCCCAGTGTCTGGCAGTCACATGCTTTTAATCCCAGCACTGGAGAGGTGGAGACAGGAGTGATATGACTGAGTGGAGAGAGGAAAATAAAGGGGAAGAGAGAGGAATTCACTAGAGTGTGGAATCTGAGATTTGGTGGAGACACAACGCGGTCTAGGCAGTCTGAGGATCGGCAGAGGTAAAAGGTCTCTCTAGTGGCTTATTGTTCTGCTTCTCTGATCTTCAATTTTAACCCCTATATCTGTCTCTGGGTTTTTATTATTCGTACTACACACAATCTCTTGAAAATTACTGTAGATACTTCCTACTAATATCTACACTAAAAGTAATGATTTAAACTTAATCATCAGAGTGCTCTAAATTTAAGTGTGTTTACTTTTATCAGACTTTCATATTTTCAAGTATATTCTACTAGCAAGTTTCTTTTAGTTTGAATAACTAACTCCCTTTTGCATTTCTTTAATAAGTCAAGAGCTGATGTCATCTCATAGCTTTTGTCTCTGAGACTGCTTTATTTCTGAAGGTCAGTTTTGTTGAGTACAATATTCTTGGCAGGCAGGGTTTTACTCAGCACTTTGAATGTATGTTATTCTGAGCTAATGGCCATTACAGTCCATCACCACCTCACTTGCACCACAGAAGAGTGGAGTGGGGGAGTCTGTCCTTTGCTGCATTTTATGGTGGTTCTAAAGCCATGCTCTGTGCTTGCTTCCCTCTTCTCCCAGGGAGATTGTATCTTCAAGCTCTGCTAGCTGAATGTGGGCAAATACCACATAGGGAATATACAAACTATCTTTTCTATCCAACTCAATACTAGTATCCTATAACTAGGTTCTCTGCTCTTACATGCCTTGCCTAATTTGATTTGTCAGTCTTTGCATACATATACAGTAGAAGAAATAAAACCAACTAAAACTCAAAAGCCACAGTAAACTTGTATAATTTGCTGAGACTAGAGCTGTGAGGAATTCAATCTGGATGCCATTGATGAGATACCATTTTATAGTGGTAGTAATGAAGCTATAAATCTTACATAAAACATACAGGAAGTCTGTAGAGTCACTATGAATTTTAAAAACTTAAAAAAATATTCAAACCTAAGAGTGGGAATGACTGCAAAGAAAAAGTCTTTGATCTATATATTTTATAATGAACAAGTTTTATAACATGAAAATTACAACCCAATGTGACTAAAACTGTTTTAAGTAAGGTTAGATAAATGTGTTACCAATGTTTTCCATATGTATCTGTATGAATATGCAGAGAATGAGGGAAAGGAGAGCACATGAACATGAGTGACAATGGAGACAGCAAAAAGCAGTAAAAAGTTAAACAACACATGAGTCTAGATAAAAAATATAAAGGAGCTCTACCAACATTTTCAGTTTGAACTGTTATCAAAACTTACGATTATTTAAAAAGGCCAAGAATATCATGTAACAAGGACCCTTTAATTGTACCTATTTTCTTCAATGAAGACCATATACATCCTCCATGAGAAAACTGAATGCAATTTTAATAGTTCCTTCAAGAATGTAATTTGGTTATAACACCAATACAATGCACTCTACATTCTACTGACTTAAATATGAAACTACTGATGAATCCTGTAATATGGGCAGATGCACAGCCTTCCAAATCTGACAAGGCAGTAGTTGAAAGACTACTTTGACAGGAATTAAGTTTTTGGTTTCATTGTGATTTTGAGATTAAAGGTAATTATACAATTATTCAGAATATATTTTGTTACTTATTTACATCATAAAATACTGCTGTTCTAAAACCATTCGTCAGTGAGACAATAGAATCTGAAAGAAAATGAGCACTCATGCTGCATTTTAAAGATATTACAAGCGTTTAAATTCGGATTATATCTTTATGTTTACAATTCAAATAGCTCCTTTTAAAAGCCATTTTACATGGTGAAATCAAGAACAGAATTAAGTACATCTTAATATTTTCCACTGATATATGTAGAAATTCATTTACCCATGGCATATTTTTTTTCCAAAGCGAAATATTACTATCAGGAGATGATAGTTTTTCAATTATTTTAGCTTGAAAATTAAAAAAAAAATACTTACCAGTAGATAAAGGCACAATTTTTACTCACTTCAAGTAATCAACCACAAAATGATTGCTTACTTTCAACATGATTGATTGACATTTTTCAAACAATCTGTCTTTAATCCTGACAGCTCTTTATTTATTATGTTTCATGTACTTGCTATGGGTTACTAGTCTCCAATGGGTGTCATCATGGGAATAACCAAAATATGATAATATGACAGCAGGCTGACAAAGTGTTTCTCATCCTTGAATTATATGCCAAGTCAAGAATGGGGTTGAAGAGTGCTGCAAAAAAGAGACTGCAGGGCTACTTATATCCTTGTAATAAAACCAGCGATAGCAACAGAGTTATCATCTCACTTCCAATTTCTTCCCTTCAAGAACAATTTGAATCTCTTTGGCATCCAAAGTCTCATAAGTCAACAATGCTTCTGCTAGATTCTTATGCTCTTTCGCATGAGTTTTCAAGATATGTTTTGCTCGTTCATATGACTCCTGAAAGAGAAAAGCAAGTCATAGAAAAAAATGAAGAAATGCAATAACCATAGGTAAGGAGAAAATAAAACCAATGAGGCTTTAAAGTGTGTTGATTTATACTTTTAAAAGCATTTAAAGGCTTTGTTCCAAAATATGAACTGTTTGTGTAAGAATATAAACAGCACATGGAATGTATCACAATAGAAGAGTTTGAAAAATGTTTCAAGAGAGTCTCTGCCTTTCTAGAATGTTCATTTTTTTCTGTTGTAACTAGCTTGAGCATTTCTTTCTTTACCCTCCAGCAGTTAATTAAAGCCTGGCTGCTTCCTTGGAAGACCTGCTTTCCTGAAATTCTTACTCTTATTTCAAATACTTCTTGGTTCCCATCACCATTTACAGATCCTTAGTAACCTCTCTCTTACAGAAAGTACTACTCCTGAAAGTCAAACCATTTGAGTATTGGCTACCAAAGTCCCTTGACAAGCCATCTGATTAATACTGATTACATTCCTCATTCAATACACACTGCCTCTCAGCCAGATCTTTTCCTTCATCACAAGAGCCACCTTAAGAGATGGGTAACTTTAGTATCTAAGAATACAAAGCAACCTTACTAGTAAGCTCCAGACTAACATCCCTATTTCTAACTTAGAGTCTTCATTATGATATCCAAATTCATTAGCTTCTTATTAAACAAAAGCAATCTACCCACACCAATAACTTGTATCCTGGTTTGGTCTCCTAGTTCTTCAGTTAATGGCACAAACAATACAGTTACCAGAGGCAGAAATCTGGAAAATGGTTTCAACAGCTCTCTTCCCTTTCCTATCTGATACGTAATATTTTATGTCCATGTAGCCAAGGGTGTCCGTGAACAACTAATCCTCCTGTCTCTGCTTTCTAAGTGCTGAGGTTGTAGGCATATGCTACCATGCCTCGTTTCTGTGGTGCTGGGAATTGAACTCAGTGTTTTTGTGCATGCTAGGTAATTACTACCAACTGAACCACATCCCCAAATTTGCATTGGTATCTCTTGTGCACACTCAGGGTTTCTTCATCTCTATATTTTATAGGGTGAGATTTAGTATCAGTAGTTATGGTCAACTTGTTTTTGTTTGCAGTTTTGGGACTAAACAAGCACTCTGGACTAGAACTGTTAACTGCCCCCCACCACGTTACCATTTTTAAAGTAGGTAGGCACATTTTGTAAAATAACAAAAAAAAAAAAAAAAAAAAAATCAAGCTCAGAAAAATATTACCCGCAGAAGAATTCTTATTTCTTGTTCAATGGCTGATTGCGTTTCAGGACTTAGTGTTCCTGCATCACTGTAGGTCATGACTCCAAGCTAAAATCAAAAAGCATAAAATAATTGAACAAATTACTACCAAGAAGTTCAGCATAGTAAATAGTAGCCTTTATATAAACTGGGTACAAGAAATGCAACATAGGGGCTGGAAAGATGGCTCAGTGGTTAAGAGCGCTGCCTGCTCTTCCAAAGGTCCTGAGTTCAATTCCCAGCAACCACATGGTGGCTCACAACCATCTGTAATGAGGTCTGGTGCCCTCTTCTGGCCTGCAGGCACACACACAGACAGAATATTGTATACAAAATAAATAAATAAATAAATAAATAAATAAATATTTGAAAAAAAAGAAATGCAACATAAAAATGTTGAGTACAATGAAATATTCTATGGAAACCATAAGAACAAATCAAAATAGCAAACGTGGGTATGATGAAAATTAAAGTCCTTTAAGTGTCTTTTCAGAAAACTCTGACAGCTCTCACAAATCTAGATTACAATGTAATCTAGGATTACAATGAAATAAAAAATGTAAATAAGTTCAGAAAGATGAGAGTTAAATAATTTAATTTAGCAATTTATTAATTCAAGAGGTCTAAGTAGAAAAAATCTCTATTACTACTCAGAGCAATACTAGAATTAAGTCACGAATTAGGAACCAGACAATGAAAAAGAATGTTATCAATTCATAAGTCTATCAAAGAATGACATAGAAAATAAACTACCTTTTCACTCATTCCAAATCTGGTAACCATCCTCTTTGCAATTTGCGTTGCATTATCAAAATCACTAGAAGCACCTAGACATAAATAAACAAACAAATAATAAATAAATACCTTCTGAAAATCTTTAAAAGAATAAATACGAATTTCAAGTAATATCTATGAAAAACCAACCTGTTGTAATATGATCAGTTCCAAATATAAGCTCCTCTGCCACTCTTCCTCCCATGCTAACATCCATTTGTGCAAGCAGCTGGGCTCTAGTCTCATTCCATCTGTCATTTTCAGGCAATAGTGAAACCTATACAGTTTAATAACAACCACATAATAAAAAGGAAAGGCATTCAGACACACTTCTGAAATAGGTACACTCATAACCAAAGCTATTCAGTGTTTCCAGACACTATGTGATAGACATGGTCAACAGGTAACTTAATACATGAAAGCTTTATGACGTGAAACCAACATGGAAAACAAAGAAAATCCTCTGTACGGGTGCATCTTACAAACAATAGCTACATAATGCTGCAACAGGACTTTTTTTTCCAGCTGCATAAAAATATTCAAGCAGTCATATATTAGAAAGATTCAAGAACGAAGCATGTACTAAGAGGCATCTTAGAACAACTACAAAACCAGTTGCTATGACATAAGATGTGTCTTTATGTCTAGTAGTTAATTTAGATATTTAAAATTATAGTCTATAATCACTCTTCAATTGTATTTCTGTGGAAATATGTAACCTGAAATATATTATAAAACTACTCTGATCAATTATAGCAAATGGATCTTATTTCAATACTGTTCAAGAAATCAAAAAGGATAAAAAAAAATCATTGGGAAGTCGCAGTCTCCCTAAACAAGCTTCTAGAAAGTTTTATTTGAAAGTGAATTTTAAAACAAGAAAATGAGGTACAGAAGGCAGGTGGCTCAAACATGTGATCCCAGGACTTGTAGAAGTGAGGCAGGAGGATTACCACCAGTTTCAGGCCTGTTCAGGGTACATAGAGTTAAGTTACAGAGTGGATTATAAAGTGAGAAGTAAGACCTATCTCAAAGCAAGCAAGCAAGCAAGCAAGCATGCAAGCAAGCAAGCACAACTAAACTAAACTGGTACATGGTTCAGTGCTGAGCCAGATTCCCATGCCTGAGTCTCTTGGGTTCAAACCACAGTCACTGGGTAGAGGTAAGGTCTATAGGAAACTTACATGTCCAAGTGTTGGCCCCCGAGGCATGATTGTAGCTTTATTGATTGGCATTGCATCTTTTGTGTAATACGCAATAATAGCATGACCAGATTCATGATAGGCTGTTATGGTTTTGTTTTTGTTATCAATTTCCACACTTCTTCTTTCTGGTCCTAAGATAAATACCATACTATTTTAGGAACTGCTAAAACAGTAGCCTAATCCCAGAACTCCAGAGATAAGAGAATAGGTTCCAGGCTAGCCCATGATTCACTGCGATAACAGGAAGGCAGAAACACACACACACACACACACACACACACACACACACACACACACACACCCCGAATACATGAGGACTCATTCCAGAGACTGGAGGCATTGTGTTCACAGAAGTAATCTCAGCACTCAGGAGGCTAAGGCAAGATGATTACCATGAGTTCACAGGCAGCCTGAGGTACATAAGTGTAAGTGAGGGCCAGCTGACCAGTTTACAGTATGACAATCAGTCTTCAAAAAATAAATAAATAAATAGGGCAGGGGTAAAACCAACTGAACAAAAAAGGATGGCCTGCAGAACAAGGGGAAGAGAAGGAAGACATACCCATTAGAATTTTATCCTTAGAGAACTCTAGTTCCTTCATGGTAACCATTTCTTTTCCATCAACAGCTGCTTTTAATGCAGGCTTGGTTCACAAGATTCTCCAACTTCCGCTCCAGAAAATCCAACAGTACCACGAGCTATGATTTCTGGATCAACAGCTACAGAAAAGAGAACAGCATAAGGAATCTCCCATTGCTATACAGAAGCTCTTCCACTGAACTCACGTTTTGAGGTAGAAAAAAAGCACGGTTACTCTGAGTTACAACTTAAAATATATATCTTAAAACTAAAATTAAATTCACTGAAACTAATGCCATTATATGCAAATAATACTAATTAGTATTTAATGGTAATAATGTTATTAATAATAATTTCTGGCAATAATAAAACATCTAGAAAAATTCTAGGTTTTATTAACTTTCTGAAAACAAACAAAAAGTGGACTTACTAAAATGAATTGAAATTAGAAACTTCAAACACTGACCTACGCTGGGCCTGGAGAGATGGCCAGGCAGTTAAGACACACCAACTGCTCTTGCATTGACCCAGGATCAGTTCCCAGCACCCACAGGGCAGCTCCTCTTCTGGCCTCTACTGGTACTGCAGTCGGCTATGTTTGGTATAAATACATGCAGACAGTTTACAAAGATAAAAATAAATATATCTTAAAATATGTCCTATGCTAATGTTCAACACTGACCACAAATTGAAAAATCACGCTCACCCATCAAAATTCTGTTCTCTTAACTATCACTTTCAAACACCTTGGTCTCCCTTTATTATAGGAAACAAACAGGTTGTTAAAGACAGTCTTGGAAAATACTGCAACTTATGCTATGGTCACTTGTTTTCAAGTGACTCCATGTTTCTATGTGCCTTGCTCCATGTTTTGCTTTTTCCTAAATGGAGTCCATTTGTTTTGTATTTTACGTGTGTGTGTGTGTGTGTGTGTGTGTGTGTGTGTGTGTGTGTGTGTGCGCGTGTCTATAAACCCCAAACAAAATTTCCTTTGGAATCAGAATTCAAGAATAAAATACTTTCAAGGATATACACAACTGAAGAATGCACATAAAAATGGGAATAAAGAGAATGAAAAAATTAACTAGTTTGAGGCATAAATCAAAAAACGACCATAAACAGGATGGCTAGATAAATTCCCATTTTACAGAAATAATAATGTCAGAATCAAGGAATTGAACTCACATTTGTCAAACTTTATTTTATTGAGATACCATTTCAAAATTTCAGTCCGACCCTTCACATCTGGTCTTGGAACTGTAACTTGCATGTCAAAACGACCAGGACGTATTAAGGCACTGAGGGAAAAATTAAAAAGATACATTTAAATTGATAATCTGAAGATGCCAGCATACACTAAACATGTGACAGGGAAACAACAACAACCAAAGATAAGGCAGAAAGACAGACTTCTGAATATCAATGTTCACACACTTCCCTCAGAAGCATGGTGACAGTAAAGTCTCAGAAGGCTCTAGGGTACTGAATACCCACAATCACAAGACTCAAAAAGCTAAGGAGTCCCAGGCCAACCAAGATTATGCAGTGTAAGCTGATGTGAAATAATGAGCAGAAGGCAGAACAAAGATTTGTACGGATACATGTGTGCAGCAAAGGCAGCACTGTCTATCCTCCCCCCACGTCAAGTCCCCTCCCTCTTCCCGGTTCCCACTTCAGAGCACTGTACTGTCTTCTCTCTATTGCAGCTGTACCCCTTCTCCAATGGTCCTGTTTTGTTTTCTTGGTTTGTGTGGTTACTCCAAGTTATGTACTCACATCTGAAGATTTGGAGATGGATGTGTGGTTTCTATATTTAGTCATGCCTGGCATTGGAAACTATTCAGTTGCCCAAGGCCAGTAAAGACCCATGAAGGAGAACTACAACCACTATTTTACAAAACCAGCACTATCCCTAAGCACATTCTAAGGATTTGTTCTTATACCCACAGTGTAACCTTCACTCCTCATCAAGGAAACTTCTCTTTGCAAACTGACAGAGATCATTACAGAAAACTACACAGGATCAAAATGCAGAGTTGTAGAGCCCAGTACCAACTGAGACACGCAGAACAAAGCTCCCACACCTAAAGTTCAAAGGCCACTTAGGAAGAGGGGCGGTAACCAGAAGAGTCAAAGGGTCAGGGAACTTGTACGAGTGTGTTAGCTCCTATACAGACGGTTATCTCCTACACTTAGGGGGTCTCACCACCATGGTTGCCTAAACATGACCTCAACAAGGCTGATGCCACGTTTTGCTACAGTGGATGGGGGAAAGCTTAGGAGGTCTCAACTCTAGACGAAGAACTATAGGTAAGTAAAATGCTGAAAATAGGAACAAAAGTCTTTCCCAGGGAAGGGCATACCAAATAATTATCCAATACAAAATGGTACCTAAAAACCATATATATACAAGTAACACTATACACACTGAATAGGTTCTATGCACATACTTAGGAATACTCACACACACAAACACCAAAAATTAAAAAAAAAAAAAAAAGGCCATGAATTTGAAAAAAGGCCTGGTTTGGTAGTACATGGGCATCTGTGTGTGTGTTGCGGGTGGTGGGGGGATGCATGGGAGGACTTGATGTGATTACATGGGAGAAAGAAATGCTGTGATGATAGTAGTAAAACACTCATTAAAATACATACTCCCTTCTCAATTGCTTTCTAGAATGCTGGACTGCTGTATTAGAAAAAGACAAGCTACTAATCACACAAAAAAGAACTCATAAAATTTTTAAATATAGGAGGGGGACAGGTGCATCTTAGGGCAGGTGCCTGTCGAGGCCAGAAGGAAGTGTTTGATCCCCTAGAGCCGGAGGTACAGTGGCCGTAAGCTGGAGGTGTGGGTGATGGAAATCAAACTGAGAGCCACTGCAGAACAGGCTGCTTTCTTCACCACTGAGCCATCTCCAGTCCCCTTCCCAACACAGAAACTTTTAATGCTATAAATTTCACTTTCAAATGCTTTCTGTTTAAATATGATACATGTCTTCAATATTATTGAGAAGTAAATAATTCACTTGGGTTTTAATATATTAGGTTGTGCAAGCATCACTTTGATTTATTTTTAGAACAATTTTCTATTTTAGGAATTCTATGTCCATTAGTAATTATGTCACAGTCCCAAGCCTCTTGTAGCTAATCTGTCTCTGGGTTTGCTTATTCTAAACATTCCCTATAAATGGAACTGTGTAAAACTTTATGTTGTGGTAGACTTCTTCTCTAGTACAATGTTAGCATATGACAGTACTTCACAGAACTCTTCATACTTACTTATCTAATGCCTCTGGGAAATTTGTGGCACCTATAATGATTACTCCTTCATTGGGTTTGAAACTAGAGAGGAAAAAAAATAGTACCATTTCACTGACTGAAGCACAGCTTACATGTGAAAACACCCATATATAAAGCTGATTGTCATTAACTGTAACTGAAAATAAACCATTTAAATAGCAAACCACCTGTTACAGTTACTTAGGAAAACAACCTGACATAAATGGCTCAGGTGCCTAATTAAATATCAAAAAAAAGTGTTTTTAACTTTACCAATTCAAATTATTTGGTCTTAGACCTCTATTTAATCAAAATGTCTCATGCTGACATTAAGAAAGTTCATTCAAGCTGGGCAGTGGTGGCTCACGCCTTTAATCCCAGTACCCAGGAGGCAGAAGGATCTCTATGAGTTCAAGGCCAGCCTGGTCTACAAGAGCTAGTTCCAGGACAGGCTCCAAAGCTACAGAGAAACCCTGTCTTGAAAAAACAACAACAACAAAAGTGACATTTCTTCCTTTCTGTATTATGAACACAGATGTAAGTTTTAACTTGATCATAACACTCAGTCATCAACTAGACAGAACTAGTGTATTAATCCTTACTTTAGGGGGTAGGAGTCAGTGCTGGGGATCTAACCCAGGTATTCATGTACTAGAAGCAGATGATCCACGACTGAGCTATACCTGTAGAACTTTAAGACAATTCTGAAGCCATTTCTGACAACTCTCAGTACTTCCCCTCCTCCCCTGGGAACCGAGGACATAACAGCTATGCATGCACGTACTGAAATGTTGGGAACTTTCCATCTCCCTGAATAGGGGCAAGATAACCCTTAGGTGTTGACTCAGTTACTGATGTTTTGACTTAGCCCCTGGGAAGTGGCAAAGTGACCCTTAAAAGTTTCCCTTTACCTCATCTGATCTGGCAACCACTCTCCAGCCAATTATTGGTAATAGCCTTTTTGAACAAGCCAATCATAACAGCTAAAGAACAACCCCCAGACACCCCTTCCTTCTGTGGTTTTTCCCTTTAAAAATAGCCTGTACCAGACATTCAGGGTCTTCTAGCCTCCCGACTGCTGGAAGACCCTGTCATGACAGAATTAATAAAATCCTCATGCTTTAACATCAGCTGTGATGAGAGAGGGGCGACTCCTCCTCGGTGATTGGACACCAGGGTCCAACATACCTATCCTCCATATCTTTCTTTCTTTAGACAGTCTGATCTTAAATCATTGTTTTTCTCTTACAAATATAATAAATTAAAAATAAGTATACACTTACAATTTCAAGAGAAACTGATACATTAGTAATACAAAAAACATGAAAGAAAAATTTTACTTCTTACATGAGAGATGACTGTTGCTATACATGTAACATTTAATATCTATACAATTTTACCAAATCCTTCATAAGAACTTACACAAAATGAAGTGTGTAAATATCAAATGCTGGAAGATACCTGTTACTCTAAATTATCATTAAATTGGATAAATGCTAACTTTTAAATTATTTCATATATTTAACAAAGACTCAATTACCCATCCATTTCAGCAAGAAGTTGATTGATAGTCTGCCTTGAATATGGATGCATTGGAGATTCAATTCTTTTCCCACCAACAGAATCTAATTCATCAATAAATATAACGCAAGGAGCATTTGCTTTTGCTTCTCCTAAAAAAACAAAAAAGATTTAAATAAGTTGAAAGAAATTAACACCTTTTAACATAAAAATATTAAGACTATCAGTATAAAAAACGTCATAGTAGAAAAAGAGGTCACATTTTACTAAAAAATAATAATGTTGGAGGAGGGGCTGTACTGAAGAACATGATAGAAATGAGAACTGGCTATCCATTCTTTCCACTGTACAAATTAATATAATCGGAATTCAAGTTAATAACTCTTAATTATAATGCTACAGAATTGATAAATAAAATGGAAAACCAAAAATTCAAGAACTAACTTTCAACAGTCCCTAACTTCATCTTGTATACCTACTAAGCCTTATTAAGCCTGTTTTAGAATACAGGGCTTTCAACATATCTCAGTAGAAAATGGACTTTAGTTCAAATTCCCAGAACTCAAAGGTGGAAGAGAACTGACTGCATGGATTACTTACACACACACATGCACACACACACACACACACCCCATACATACACACAATAATAATAAAACTGTCTAAATAAAGGTTACAAATCCATTTTAGTTTTATCATTAAGTTGCTTGAAACTAAAGCCCATTTATTTCAGAAATTCAATAGAAGAAATTATCAAGAAAAGTGTAAATAAATAAAACATTACTGTTTCTCTAAGTAAGAAAATGTAACATTGTCTAAAATATACATCAAAACATACTAAAGCCGACGGTGGTGGCGCACGCCTTTAATCCCAGCACTCGGGAGGCAGAGGCAGGTGGATCTCTGTGAGTTCGAGGCCAGCCTGGTCTACAAGAGCTAGTTCCAGGACAGGCTTTAAAAAAAAAAAAAAAGCTACAGAGAAACCCTGTCTCAAAAAACAAAAAAAAACAAAAAAAAACAAAAAAAAACAAACAAACAAAAAAAAGAAAACATACTAAAAAGATTTCTGATCCTGCTGGCTCCTACACCCACAAACATCTCATCGAATTCTGATCCAGAAGCATAATAAAAAGGAACATCAGCTTCTCCAGCCACAGCTCGGGCTAGAAGTGTCTTCCCTGTTCCTGGTGGACCAACCAAAAGAATTCCTAAAAGGGAAAAGAAGCAGACAAGAATGAGCCATTATTTTTAAATTCCCTTGATAAGAAACCTCAACATAATAATTATTAATTTCTATAATAGAAATGACAGTAATGATCAATATTGCCAAACTTTGGCAAACAAACTACGTTTCTACTGTTTCACTTCAAGATTTTCTCTAACGACTAATTTTCCTGTACCATTTAAATATTATTTACAGCCAGGAGTGGCCGCACACCCTTTAATCCCAGCACTAGAGAGGCAGAAAGCAGGTGGATCTTTGAATTCGAGGCCAGCCTGGTCTACATACTACATAAGGAGCTTCAGGCCAGCCAGGTCAGAATGAGACTCTGGGTTCAAACAAACAAACAAACAGACATAAACACATATGTAAAATTCACATCATCAACAAGTAAAACAAGAAAAAATATGAAGACAAGGAATACAGAGTACTCATTTTGTACAACATAAAAACTCACACTAAATGATATGCGCCACACTGGGCAGTGGTGGCACACATTTTTAATTCCAGCCCCTCTGGCGGCAGAGGTGGGTAAACATCTGTGAGGTTAAGGCCAGCCCGGTCGACAGAGCAAGTTCCAGGACAACCAGGGTTACACAAAGAAACCATCTCAAAAACAAAAAACAAAAAAAAAGGAAAGAAAGATATGCGGGGTCAAATATAATGGGAAAAATCTTGGGAATATAGTTCCATTAAAGACCAAAAAATATTTTCTAGACATTTGGTATAAAATAGAAAATTTAAAAACCAATGATATTAAAGAAATAATGCTAATTTGGGCTGAATTAGATAAGATTACAGCAATGTCTTTATTTGTAGGTGACACATAGTTGATGTCTACAGCTTTCTTATATTCAAGGGGAAAGAAAAGACACAATGAACATGCACATATAGGCAAACACTGAGAAAATGTCAAATACTGTTGAGTATAGGGTGACAATACATAAATATTAACTGCTAGTATTCTAAGACTTCCCAAACACTTAAGTTTTCATACCAACACGCTTTTCCCATAGTAAGTTGGAAAAGAATTCCTGATCTGTTTAACTCTTGTAATTACATTAAAAAAACAAACAAAAGTATAGTGATGTTACATTTCAATATTAAAAACTAAAAACAAGCTCAAAAACAGCATAACGTTTTACATAAAGTATTACCATGCTTTAAGTGATATCCAACTGGTTTAAGCTGCTTACTATTTGACATATCTTAGTGTATACCCTCAAAATTTTCCATAAATAAGAAATTGAGTATAATTATAGTTTTAAATATTCTCTCTATGCTATTACATCACTGTACCCCTAAGTGGGAAAAGTTTAAGGAAACTTTTCCAGAAGTTTCCAGAAGAGATGCTCAGTGGTCTAAAATCTAGCCTTAAACCTGCAGTGCCTTTGGATCATTTAACATAGCTACCAAATACCTGAATGTTAAAGGTTTCCCTAAGCTACTGGTGCTATGGCAAAACTGTTAAAACTCAGAGACAGAACCTAGTAGGAAGAGGTGGGTCATTGGAGACATGCCTTAAAGGATAGATTGTGTCTTGGATGCTATACCATGCTCTCCACTCTGCCCTCTACTCCTTGATTTCTGGTTATTGTGGGGAGACAAGCTTGTGCTACCATGTACTGTATGCCTAGCCTCACCTCAAACCTCAGGAATGCATCAGGACTGTGGATTAAAACTTCTAGAACTACAAGCCTGAAACCTTCCTTTGAAGACAACAAACATAAAACAAATTAATCTTTAACAAAGTAATTCCATTCCTAGAAATTTGTTTCTTTTTTTCTTTTTTCTTTAGGGAAGGGTCTCCTGTTTTTCAGGCTGACCTCAAATTTCTGATCCTCCTGCTTCTACCTCCAAGTGTTGGGATTACAGGCTCAGTTTATACCACGGTGGGGATCAAGTCTTATGCTTGTGCATACTGGATAGACTATATAGACCCAATTGCCCATTAGAAACCTATTCCAAGTAAATAATTAGGCTAAAGGACAAAGTCGGTTAAAGTGGTCATCAAACTGCTAGTTTTTAATAGAAAAAAATAGTTTACATAAAAGTATAAATGTTACAAATAATTAGCATGTAGTCTTCATAACTGTAAAATCGTAAGGACAATTTCCACAGTTCCCACTTCTCAGAAAACCTCAAGAATTAAAAAAGGAAATTTAAGGAGTAGGAGTATAGCTTAGTGGTATGGTGCTTGCCTAGTATGTACAAGGAAAGTGAGTTTGCTCTCTAGTACAAGAACAAAGCAAAAGGAGAACAAAAACATCAGTGCTCAGTGTGACCCTGAGTTGGTGCCGGACCCAGATAGGGGTGGTGACATTTGAAAGATCATTACAAGAGCAAATGCTGAACAAATGCTGAACTTTGTGTATGAAGTAGTGAAGTTAACAGTTTTATATCCACATAAAAGCACTAGTTTTAAAGCTATAGAAAATAAAAACTTTATGTGAGGTTGGAGAGATGGCTCAGTGTTTAAGAGCACTGGATTCTTCTTTTAGGAGGGCCTGGGTTTCAATTCCTAGCACCCAACATGGCAGCTCGCAATCTGTAATTCTAGTCCTGGGTGATCTAATGCTCTTGCCTTGCCTCCACTGGCACCTGGAAAACACACAGTAGGCAAAAATACATGCAGGCAAAACATCCATATGCGTAAAGTTTTTTTTAAAAAATTTAACTAAAAATACTCTTTTTGGTAAATGTACAGCTAAGCATTTAAAGAAGCATCACGTCTTACTAGAAAGTAGGACAGAACTTTATGTGTGGAATAAGCACGTATTTTTAAAAACAAAAATTAGGAACTGAACCTACTCAATACTAATATGGGCAAATAAAATTTGTAATCTATTACTCTATGATTTACACCAATTATGACAAAAGGAGAATATCTTACCTTTGGGAAGTTTGCCTCCAAGCACAGTAAATTTTTGTGGATTTTTCAAGAATTCAACCACTTCCTGTAATTCTTGTTTGGCTTCCTCCACCTTAAATGGTGCAATTTACCAAATAATGAAATAGAAGTTAGATTATCAAGGTTTCCTTTTTGGTAATCTTATTTATAATGTAGATATGAGTGAATTTGGCCTTTTTTGGTAAAACATTTTTTAATACGCTAAAGGTTTTCTAATCCTTATTTCCAATTACATGGCATCCTTATTATGCCAACAAAAATCATTCGAAGTTCCTAATTTTACTCAAAAAGCGAAACAAGTCAAATATATTGGTCAGAGTTAAGCTGAAACTATTAGGAAAAACACAGCATAAGGCAAAAGAGCAATCAGAAAACCTATGATTATATTTCTAGAAAATTTCACAAAACTATTTCCAGAAAACATCATTACTAGAACAAGAAAAGGTTTGTTTTAGTTCTCCAATGGACTTTGAAAGTTATTCTAAATCACTTAGATTCTTACTAAAATTTTGTAATGATAATAATTAAAAATAAAGTTCTACTTATGACCCAGAAAAATGGACACATGTTCACCAAAATGCACAAGGTACATACTCACAATATTAGAGTTCCAAACTATAAGCAACCAAAAATGTCTAAGTTAGTTAAAGAGCAAATTTCGATAGCCATATAATGCAAACTGTGCAATCAGGATACGTGAACGACTGCTCTACACAGCATGGCCAGACCCCAACCAAAATCATCATGTTGGGCAAAAGAAGAAAGATGCAAAACAGGATATTCGATGCATCCTACTGCTCCTAAAACAAGCGCTTCTGGGGGGCTCTTGGGTTCTAACATTCTTTGTTGGGCTAAGAACTGATGAAAACTATGTGCTCAGCCGGGCGGTGGTGGCGCACGCCTTTAATCCCAGCACTCGGGAGGCAGAGGCAGGCGGATCCCTGTGAGTTCGAGACCAGCCTGGTCTACAAGAGCTAGTTCCAGGACAGGCTCTAAAGCTGCAGAGAAACCCTGTCTCGAAAAACCAAAAAAAAAAAAAAAAAAAACTATGTGCTCATTCTTGAAATTAATTGTGTATTTTTAAGCAAGTATGTTGAACTTCAAAAGATTTGCTGAGTTATTTAAAAAGAACATCTTACTGCACACTGAAAGACTAAAACATATCTAACTTAAAATAATGGGTAAAACAACAATTTAAAATTCTAAAAATAAGGCAAGAGACAGGAAACACTGTTCACTTCTCAACTAAATAATATCCCGTCCCCAATCTCTGTGGCAAGTGTACCTCCAGTTGAACAACAGAAAAGGTTGAGCAACAGGGTGAGATAGATAATGATGTTCTAAACAGTTCTTAGTTTTTAAAGCAGCTCCATATAAACGTACTTACATACTCAAAAATCCTGGGCAAGAAATGATTCTTATGTACATTTCTTTTTTTTTATAATATTTATTTATTATATATACAATATTCTGCCTGCAGGCCAGAAGAGGGCACCAGACCTCATTACAGATGGTTGTAAGCCACCATGTGGTTGCTGGGAATTGAACTCAGGACCTTTGGAAGAGCAGGCAATGCTCTTAAGCGCTGAGCCATCTCTCCAGCCCTTATGTACATTTCTTAAGACTTGAGAAAACTGTGTAAAGCAAACCTACAAGTTACTTTGCTCATATGAATTTACATTTGTCAGAAGCTACTTCATTAACGAATGTTGTTTAGTTTTCTGCCTGTCTACAGATTTATACTCAGACATTCCTTCATTCCCCACTGTAGACAGAAACTTAAAATAACCCAACCAAAAACAGCTCAACAAGAATTCTATGTTTTCTAAAGACTGACTTTCATTTTGATGGTATATGTGTGTCTGTGTGGGGCATGTGCACGTTGAGTCAGGTGCTCATAGAGGTCAGAAGAGGAATAAGATCCACTGGGGCGGGAGTTATAAGTTATGAGCTACTCAATGTGGGTGCTAGGGATAGGGGGTACTGTCAAGAAAAGAAAGTGCTCTTAACCACTAGACCATCTTTCTAGCAGCAGGAACTCAAATCAAAATAGAAAGGTCCTGCCTGAGGACTTAAGTTTTAAATAATCATCATACCAATACCTTCCTCAACTGTTCCCTTTACGCAATTTAAACAGGGCTCATAGCCTTAAATTGCAAAAAAAAGTTTCGGACAACTGGTTTAACCAGATGGAAGTCCAATGCAGAATATCAATAAGGTAAATTACAAAGAAAGCAAAGAAATCTTAACTTACCCCTTTAACATGTTCAAACGTAACATTTTTCATCTGGACAGGATCTACAGCAGAATCAAGTCCTGTAGTTGTCCGGAAGCGAACTAACAGGAAGAAATACATGTGGGTATTTGATATCAAAATCTAGAAAAATTGCATGTTTAGAAGCCTAAGTTTCTCAGATTAACCTAAAAGAAAAACCAAGTCTCATTTCCAATGGTTCCTTAGGGTAGTCAGCAACTGTTTTCCTCCTGTGTTAGAGTTACTTTTAAATGGGTTTTTATCAATCCCTATCTAAATGTTACAAATATAAATTTGAAACAACTCTTCATTCTTATGATTGATGCTCACTGTCCTTGGTTGAACTTAGTCATTCTTAGGATCCAAAGCCAATGAAGATAAAGGGGCATTAGAGGACAGTTAATAATTGGGCCATGATATAAGATCAGCAAGATCCCAGGAGAGAAGAGAACACCCCTAAAAGTGTCCTACGAGTCCTACAACTCCAGTCATTCACTGTCCTCTCCATCAGAGCTAGGAAAGTCCCCAGGACTCCAACCAGCATACAATCTCCAAATACAAAGGTCATTTCAGACAGAATGTCTCTCATGTTTCCATGAGAATACATGTGTTCAGCAGAGCCTGACCCATCCCAGAAGATGGCACAGATGGGTGGAGGAAAAACTAAAGAAGCCAAGGGGCTCCCCTAAGTCCCTAAAAGTAACCCTAAGAAGCCTTCACAATAAAAAGAAAATAGACTAAATTTTGGCCATCTGTAATTGTTTTAAATATCCAGCAGTAAAGCACAGACAAAAACTAGATTAACAATAATATAAAACAAGAACAACATTAGAATTTTTAAAAGGACAAAGACTGACTCAGTCCTTATAAGGTTTCCCGTCACACCCCAATGTGGGCTACCAACACACCAGGTAGGGCATTCACAGCCATCAGACTATAATTATCTCAAGCTTTTCCTAAGTGTGAATATTTTCTCCTGTCTGAACCCTGATGTTCTAGTTAGATTTGTCAACTTGACACTACCTAGATTCACCTGGGAAGAGGAACCCTTAATTACAATTGCCTTGATCAGACTGATCTGTGGGCACGTCTATGGGCACTGTTTGATTGCCAGCTGATGTAGAAGGGCTTGGCCCACTGTAGGTAGCACCATCCCTAGACAGGTAGTCCTGTTCTGTGTGAAAAAGCTCACACACTGCCTTAACTTTCCTCAATAATACATCATAGACGTGAAAGTCAGATAAACCCCTTTCTCCCCAAGTTGTTTATGGTCAAAGTGTTTTATCACAGCAGTAAAACTTAGAATTATTCCTACTAGAATAACTAATGGGGACTTCAATGCTGTGATGATTATCACTGTTGATTTGACAGGATCTAGGTGAGATACTTCTGGCCATGCCTACAAGGGAGTTTCTAAATTGGGTCAAGATGGGAAAAAACAGCCTAAATGAAAGTGAAGGTCCTGCAATGAGCAAAAAGGAGAAAGTGAAGGAAACACCAGAATTTCACCTTCCTCGAGTCCCGACTGAAGCTGCAATGCGACCAGCTACCTGAAGCTCCTACAGCCATGATGAACTGTGCCCTGGAACCATACGCCAACTAAATTACCCTTTCTTAAGCTGCTTTTGTTAGGATATTGTGTTTCAGCAGTGAGAATAGTAACAAATATACTTGGTGACAAAGACTCTGAGTCTTTAAGCACAGGGCCCACCTATCCCAAGACATTATATCTAGAACACATCTTCACCCTAGAGCACAGAGCTCTTTCAGCCAATCTGTAGCCAAGCTATTTAGGGCTAATTAGGGCCTTCTGCGGACTAACAACTGTGATGGCTTAAATAAGAAAATATTCCAAGTAGGCACGGTATTTGAAAACCACTCGGTCCTCAGGTGGTGATGCTGCTTAGGGAGTTTATGAAACTTCAGGACATGAAGCCTTATCCCACTTCCAGCTTATTCTCTGCTTTCTGTGAGATGAAATGTGATCAACCAGCTTCCTGTTCATCTCCAGTTACCATGCCAGCCCTACTATTACTAGAAACCAAAACAAACTTTATTATTGCTTTTTGTTTGATTGACTTTGTTTTTGGAGACAGAGTCTCACTATGTAGATCTGGTTGGCCTGGAAATTACTATATAGCACAGGATGGCCTCCAGTTTACAGATATTCCTGCTTCCTGCTGGAATTAAAGGTGTACACCATCAAACACACACAGTGGATACTTATACAATCAGGTCTGGAATTAGATCTCATTAATTTTCATGGTGGAAATGGGTTACCCCTGTTTTAGTCTCACTGGTCACCCTGTGAGTCTCTGAATTGCTGCTATTCCTCTAGTTCACTGTTATTGATCCTTCCTCAGATAATCCTGCGGTAATAACTCCATAATCTAAGTTCTTTTGATTTCTAAGGCCTTAAAATAACTAAGTGTAGAGATCTCAAACACCAGTCTATACCCTATTTTTAACATTAAGCCAGACTGAGATACCCACCTAAGTGATTTTTAGGGTCTCAATTGTTCAAGGGGTATTGCTAAGTAGCTAGTTTGATAGTTAGATATTATCAGGCTTGAAGGTCATTAAAACTCAGCAGCTTTTAAAACCAAGAACTAAAACTGAAGGCTTACTACTTGTCAAAACTATAAGAGCTAAGTCTTATTCTGAATTATGCAGAAGGTCATCACCAAATACTCAAACTTTACAAGATTACTATTTAACTGGAGCTGATAAAGAAGAAGGATACAGAGGGCCAGAGAGATGGCTCAGGGGTTAAGAGCACTCGCTGCTCTTGAAGAGGACCTGGGCTCCGTCCTAGCACCCAAAGAACAATCTCACAACCACACCTAACTCCAGTTCCAGAGGACTCAGTGCCCTCTTCTGGCCTCCACAGGAACTAGGCAAGCTGTGTACACATACATTCATGAGGTGAAACCACTCACAAATTTTAAAAAAGAAACAAGAAATATATTTATATTATCTCCTCAGTAAAGGTCAACCCAAATGGGCCTCAGTCATCCTGAACAGGAAAATATTGCAACAGGAAGCACTGTCTTCTTTAGAGGCTTTAGAAATTGGAGATTGCCTAAAACGTAGACTGGCAGCATGATCTCCTTGCCCATCTTCCACTGTCGCTCCTTGCGATGTGTGCTCCCTGTACTCTGCAATCAACTACCTAGCTTCTAGTCTGCTATTCAAAACAAGCAAAGCAGGTGTGGCGGTAAGGCCTGTCACCCTAGCACACAGGAGTTAGTCAACAGGACAGGGATGCTCGAGGTCATCCTTGGCTAACCATGAGCTCTTGTCTCAAACCAAAATTTTTCAAAGCTGAGCTAATGCTCTGTTGGCATCGGTGTCATGCAGCATGATGAAACCAGTAACCCATAAACTGGACTATGCGATTACATGTCAGTAATCCTAGCACTCAACCCTTGTCAAAAAAAAAAAAAAAGGTTTAAGAAAATCTTTAAATCAATGATGATCAAAGTTTTTGTAAATAAAAATCTTATGAGGAATATATTAAATGGAGGTTCCTAGCCATAATACAGGCTTAGGGTTTATTGATTTAGGAATGAGACACATGTATATAAATAACTTGAAAGTAGAAGGCAACTGTTTAGGAGAAGGAAGGTAACCAATAAAGGGAGCATGCACGCGCGCACATGCATGCACACACACACACACACACACACACACACACACACACACACACGGGGTGGGGGGGGAGAGAGAGAGAGAGAGAGAGAGAGAGAGAGAATATAAAACCTTACTCTGTGTGAGTCAGGTCCAGGAGTCAGCATTTTCAAAAACCGTGATGCTCTTAATTTTTAAAATTATTCATTTAATAACTTACCATTTTGATACACCTGGTCACAGAAATAAAACTTTGAAATCACTACGATAAGTAAAAGTCTTTACCAGAAAGAAAAGGGTTTTTCAAGAGTCCATAAATGCCAAGCAGGAGCAGAACAAAGACGATCAGACGAGTTCGCCTTAAGGAATCTGCAAGAGGAAAAAGCCTTGAATTAAATGGCATTAATGAACTATATATAACACCTTTATGGTACCTTTAATACTAGATTATTACTGTGTTTTGCATTTGGTTAATAAATTAGACTTTAAGCTGAAAATAAATGCTCTCTAATGGGAATGTTGCTTAGCATGCATGAAGCCCTAGGTAAACCTCAGAACAACCCACCAACTGTTTTCAAAGTTTGAGTTTGCAGAAAAGTTGAAAGTACATTTCTACCACCCACCTTGCCCTGTTGCCCCCAGGTCCCGACTAACATGCATTTAAGTAGCAAGCTTGTTAAAAATAAACCAGTATTATTGGTATAGTTTCTCAGGTTTACTGAGTGTGAGCCCTTAAAAATCCACCTAGAATACAGAGTAGGTTTATATTCAATATTCTCTTCCTCGCTCTCTCTCTTCTCATCTCTCTCTCTCTCTCCTCTCGCTCTCTCTCTCCTCTCCTCTCCTCTCCTCTCCTCTCTCTCTCCCTGTTCCTGTCCCCTCTCCCTCTCCCTTCTCACCCCACCCACAGTGTGTGTGCTCGGCTCCTTTACTGGTTACCTATTCCTTCTCCTAAACAGTTGCCTTCTATTTTCAAGTTATTTATATACATGTGTCTCATATAGTTCAACTTCAATTCTGCATGTGAAATACACGCACTTTTTATGCCTTCCCCTCCATTAAGAACTCTTCCTGCAACCACTTAGCATACACATAAGTACCTATATATACATACGTGTGTGTGCATGTACACACACGCATTTATGAATCTTCACATTCATTCAGATTCTGCATAAAAATAAACATGCAATATTTTTCAGTCTGGCTTATTAAATTTAAGATGACAATATCCACTTCTATCCATTTTCCTGCAAGTGACATTTTCTTCTTCTTTACGGTTAAGTAGAATCCCAGTATATGAATGTCACATATTTTCAAACATTCATCTGTTGACAGGCATGTAGACTGGTTCCAGTATCTCAGCTATTGTGACTGGAACATAAGTAAACATGGACTTATAACATCTCAATGCCATGCTTAGATATCTTTGTATAAAACAGCAAAAACAGTAAGTACAGCTGGACCATAGTCAGTTCAATTTTTAGTCTACTAAGGAATCTTCATGTTGATTTTCCTAAGGGCTTCACCAGTTTTCCTTGCCATGAGCACTGTAAAAAGGTTCCTGTCACTCTCTGATCAGTAGTTGTTCCATTTCTTAATGACAGCCATTTCTGACTGGAGATAATCTCAATGAAGTTTAAATTTGCATTTCCTCGGTGGCTGAAGAAGTTGAAACTTTTTTCATATACTTTAAGAACTGTTCAGTATATTTAGCCATTTACTGATCAGATGGTTAAGTTTTATGGTGAATAAGAATTGAACAGATTCTAGACATTGGCAAAGTTTACTCTCCTGACTCCTTCTGCTGTGTGCAGTTTTGTAATTTCATACACTCCGACTTGTCACCTTGTGTACTTCCTCACCTGCTGGAGTCCATCTCAGAAAATCCCTTCCTGGACTTCTACCTTAAAGTGTCGTACTTGTGGTACAAGGAGCTTACCTTCACACACGGTTCACATGACACAATAATTTTTTTAAAAACTAAGAAATGTTTTGTAGCACTTTAAGCAGAGGACTAAGATCCGCTCAGCTGTTCTGCCCATATCATATCGTATCGTACCATTGGTCTTCTGTGTGAGAGCTTGAGCTTTGAGAAAACCCTCTGCAAAACCAGTTTTAAATGCATCTTGGTGAGCTTCAGGTATGTTTTTAGTTTTCATAAGTTTGTCCAAACTCTCAAGATCTGTTCCTCTGTCCCGCAACAGAAATCCCTAAAAATGAAAAGAAAATACAGCAGAGTTATAAAGATACAAAAAGGACGGGCAATGGTGGCGCACGCCTTTACTCCCAGTACTCCAGAGGCAGAGGCAGGCAGATCTCTGTGAGTTCGAGGCCAGCCTGGTCTACAAAAGGAGTTTAAAGATAGCCGGAGCTATATAGAGAAATCCTGCTTGAAAAACCTAAAATAGATAAATGATAAAGATGCAAACATAAAGAAGGCAGTGTTCTGAAGATTTTCTGTCTATTGGACAAAGTCAAGCAGGTACACTTTATAAATAATTTTGATATTCTGCTAGAAGCAGTAGATATGACAATAAAATGCTACCTGTAAAAAACAGAAATACCTTACTGAAAATGGGACCCTGGGGCCAGAGAGATGGAGCCATTAAAGGTGAAGCTTGCAACCAAAATGTCAAGAGAATGGGACATCAAAACCACACATAGATTAGAGATATATTTTAGCTGGCAGTATTTGCTTAGCATACATGAGACCTTCAGTTTAGAACTACATAAACTAGACTTGTCAGCACACATATGCAATGCTAGCACTAAGTTTAAGGCAATCCTTAGATACATAGAGGTAGAAGCTAGTGTGGGCTATATGAGCCCACCCATGTCTCCAACCTCCTCACTTCCTTCTGAAAGTCATATAGGCGGGCACACCATGTCATAGGTCTATAATTGCAAGCAGTTGAAAAGGATGATTATGAGTTCAAGGCCAGCCTGAGCTTATGCAACTCTCTCTCTCTCTCTCTCTCTCTCTCTCTCTCTCTCTCTCTCTCTCCCTTCCTACTCCCCACACACACATACACCAAAGCAAAACAAAACAAAAAACAATATATACACACGGGGAATAAACATAATGAATAAACAATTTGAAAGAATATAAAATAATGTTCAAAAAATTGGTAGAGTCAATGCCCAAGAGAATAAGGTTATTTAGTGACCAGCATATGCAAGGTTGAGAACAGAAAAATGGTCAATAAGTACAATAAAACACTCTGTTAAATGAGACTGATTTGGGTAAGAAAGCAGAATAACCAAGTTAATTAGGTTACCATTTAAGGAACAAGGGTGATATAAGTTTGGAAGCAAGATTGAAAGTAGCAAGAATATACACTGTGGAATATTAGCTAATAATGTTACTCATTTGTTTATGCTGTGGAATATTTACTTAATAGTGCAAAAAATGTGTTGCATTCTTTTATATTGCATTTGTTTAACTCTGTGAAGCTGTGTTACTTTGCCTGCCTAAAACACCTGATTGGTCTAATAAAGAGCTGACTGACCAATAGCTGGGCAGGGGACAGACAGGCAGGGCTGCTCTTTAATTTAAGAGATTAAATAGGAGAAAAAGAGAAGAGTAGTGAGAAAAGGAAGAGAGGAAATTGTCAAGGGACAGCTACCCAGCCAGACACGGCATAAGATGGAAAGAAAAGATATACAGAAATAGAGAAAGGTAAAAGACCAGGGGCAAAAGGTAGGTGGTATAATTTAAGAAGAACTGGCTAGCAACAAGCCAAGCTAAGTTGGGCATTCACAAGTCAGACTATGTGCAATTATTTGGGAGCTGGGTGGTGTGCCCGCAAAGAGTAAAAAAAAAAAAAATAACCAAACACAACTACAAATAGAAACAAAGGTATCAAATGAGTACTTGCTAGAATAATTGAGGCAATAAAATGTTAAAGTGTCTATGAATGGCAGTGCAACAAGGATGAAGGGAAAGATTTAATTAAGAAACGTTAGCTGGGCAAACTGGTTCACATTTGTAATAAGATATGGGAATCTGAAGCAGAAGAATTGCCTTAAGTTTGAGGCCAGACTAGGTTACACATTGAGATCCAGAACCACCTGTGCGGCAGACTGAGATCCTGTCTCTAAAAAGCAAGACATCCCCTCCCCCTGCAAACAAACAAACAAAACACTAACAAAAGATAAACATTTCAGGTTAGTGGTATAGATCAGTGGTAGATCACCTGGCTAGAAACCATGAAACCTAGGTTCAATCCCTAGGACCACCACTTCCCCAAAGATACTTATTAGGGTACACTGGAAAAAGGACAGCTTTTTCAGACAGTACTGGGAAATCTGGACTACAACATATAAAAAAACCCCAAAACCTTATCTCTAATCCTATACATGATTCAACCCTAAGTGAATCAAGAACTTTAAGCCTTGATACCCTGAAACTGGTAGAGAAGAACGGAGGACCACGCTTCTGCTCTGCCTACTGGAGGACATGACCACAGTTCTGAGTGAGGCTCCAGTAGCACAGAAGAACAACAGTCAATAAATAGGATCTTGTGAAACTGCCAAGTTTCTGTGTAGCAAAAGAAACTTCAAGCAAACGAAGATGCAGCCCACAGAATGAGAGAAAATCTACCAGCAATTTCTCTGACAGAGTTACTGTCTAGAACAGGTCAAGAACTCAAAATGCCAAGCATTAAGAAAATAAACAGTCCAATTAAAAACCAGGCAATGAAACCAACTGGACAGAAAATTCTCAGAGGAAATACAAGCAGTTCCTAAATGCTTTAAAACGTGCGTAGTCATCAAGGAAACTGAAAGGACTTTAAGAATTGAGGACTACAAATGACAACAAATGCTGGTGTGGACATGGCGACAAGGATCTCTCCTCCCACACTGTTGCTGGACGCGGGGACTAGGATGGCTGCTCTGATATCAACCTAGAGAATCCTCAGAAACTAAAACCACAACTGCCACATGGCTGAGCTGTATGCCACGGACATACACCCAACTGACTTTATATCCTGCTACAGAAAGAGTCACATTACTGCTCTACTTACAACAGCAAGGAAATGGAATCAGCACACGCTAATGGATGGAGAAGAAAAACAGGGACTGGGCATGGTGGTGCACGCATTTAATCCCCGCACTCGAGAAGCAGAGACTGGTGAATCTCTTCTGAGTTTGACACTAGCCTAGTCTACATAGTGAGGTCCAGGAATGTCAGGGATATGTAGGGAAACCACATCTCAAAAAAGAAGTAAGAAAAATATGATGCATATACACAGTGAACTCAGTTATACAGGCAAATGAAATTTGTAGTTAAATGTATGGAACTGAAAAAATTATACTAAGGTAACAGACCCAGAAAGACAAAAGTCATGTTCTCTCCATTATGCAGATCCGAGCTATAAATCTTGTCTTGTGTATTTAACTTGAAGTCCAAGTAGAAACCAAGAAACAAAAGAGGGGCCTTTTGGGAGGAAGGGAGTTGGGGGGAAACTATCATACCTTAAGGAAGAGTTAAGTATATCGCTTAAGTATATTGTAGGTAAAAGGAGAAAGGTAGACTACTGGTAGCACAAAGGCTCTAACAGGGCAGGGTAAGGAGCATGGTAAAAAGCTGGAAATGGAAGGAGGGCTAACCTGAAGTATATGGAAGGCTAAACTCACAGGCCAATTAAAAATATTTGGAGGTATAACAAAACACATGTGAAATGAATGAAGAGGGGAGGAGGTAGAGGCTAAAGACTCAACCAGATATGGGCAAGTGGACAGGGGAGTGGAGGGAGCTGTTGGGTTAACCAAAACCAAGGATGTATGCAAAAGTCTTATGAAAAACCAGTAGCTAGTATACTAATTTCAAACTAACTTAAAAGATAGCCCAATAGAACTACCCTGCCTGAATGGACAATGCAGTTCTCAGAATGTATAAGCAATTAAGTGACAATACAGGTGTAAGAGACCTCTCTACATGTAGTCAGAGAGGCCTTAGAGATTTTCAAAACACAGGCTACTGCCATTAATTAGTCTTAGTTACCCACCATAACTACAAGATAAACCTAAATTGCTGAAGATACCGCACACCTTGGACACAGGACATAGAAAAATCAATCTCAAAATGACTGATAAAGTTCATCCCTAATTGCTAGCTTTCAGTGTTGAAAGGTGCAATGTAGGTGGTTAGGAGAGAAAGTACATCAGTGGTTTTAACCAGATCTAGACCCTGCATGCTCCAATACCGACCAGCCACACAAGAAATGCCTACTTGTGCAACAGAGGCGTGATTGTTAATGGGGTGCCCAACCTCTCTCTGGGTTTGAGACTTGTTCCACAGAAGGGAGTTCCATGCCTGGTACCTTAATCCTGCTCAAAAAGCCCATGGTAAGAATGGTTATAAGTCCTAGGGTAAACATCTGCTTTTTATTTTGGTAATTCTATTCAGGGTTTCTCTGTGTAACAGATCCGGCTGTCCTGGAACAAGCTTTGTAGACCAGGCTGGTTTCAAACTCACAGAGATCCACCTGCCTCTGCCTCCCGAGTGCTATGATTAAAGGCGTGTGTCACCAAACACCACCTTCTAAATATTAATTTATGTTTATAATACACATAGACCTGGCCTGCTTTCAACCTTGGTCAGCTTTTTTTCGCACAGCACAGTAGTCAATGCAGCAATATAAAACTATACAAAACTGTAATAGTACTAAGAAGAGACTGATCATTCATCCCTACACAGGAATTCTATATCATGCACATTCCTCCTCCAGCAAGGTTCAGGGAACATGGAGGAAAAGGCAGAAAGAATTTAAGAACCAACACATAAGGAGGAATCTGTGAAATATTGTCTTTGGGTATGACATGGTTATAACTTTCATGAACTCACAGCAACTGAGATTACCTGCACAAGAACAAGCCAACCAAAATTCTGACATAGGTGGGGTAGACAATCTCCGGGGCCCACCCTTTATTGAGTAGCTATTACTCTTTTCTGAGGATGTGGCCACTGGTAGGCTTCTCAAGCTCCAGTGGATACTCCCACACCCATACATATATGGCAACACTAACTGGACTTAGTAGGTTACAAAAAAAGAAACCTGTAACTTTTAAGACATGAGTTTGGGAGGCAGACATGTTCGGGGAGATATAAAGGCGGCTGAAGCAGAGAGTGCGGGTGGATATCATACTTCACTGTATACATGTATGACACTGTCAAGAATAAAGACAAAAACAAAAACATTTTTAAAGATTTTAGAGGCACAACAAATACACAAGTAGTTAATTATTGTGGGTAGACAGAAGTGAGTGGGTGCTCCACCAACCAGAAAAATGAGATACTTAAAGATTTTGATGTCCCAGTATTTGTTACTTATTATTTTCTAAACCACAAATAACTAATTACCTTCACAAAGGATGGTGCTATATTCTGTGCTTCTGCTAATCTTTCAGAAGTAGACTGCAAACGCCGTGTCCTTGATTTCAAAGTTTTAAAGCCCCGAGACTGTGTGAAAACTGCAACAAAAAAGAATCAATTACTTGGTAGCTCTGATCAAGTGTAAATGATCAAGAGAAAATGATCAAGTGTAAGTCTGACTTATAACGGTATATCACAATTAGAATCCAAGTTCTAGATATAGTTATTTCAGCTGGTATTTCAATTTGCTTCACCTTTTTCTATTACCCCTTTTTTTCTGAGAACTTTGAACATTTAACTTCATGTTGAGAGGAGGAAAAAGTAAGAGGATTTCACAATATAATAAGAAAGAACCTCAAATAAGAAATAAGACTGGCCTAGAGGCAAGTCTTCAAGTATTGGCTTAAAGAACAACATGAGAGGGTTCAGTCCGCAAGTGCCGCTGGGTTACATAAGACAGACAACAGAGAACCCTGGGACGACTCCATGGTGTCGCATCAGTTCCTGCCTCCAGGTTTGTGCTTCTGCTTTGCCCTGACTTGCCTCAATGATGGACTGTGATTAGGACCTGTAAGCCAAATAAACAACTTCCTTCCTTGGGTTGCTTTTGGCCAGTGTTTTATCATAGCAACAAAAGCCAAACTAAGACAAGTACCAAAGCCCACCCTTACTGACTCCCAGTTTGGTATTTATTATTATGACATTTCCTAATGCTGCAACCCTTTAATACATTTCTTCATGTTGTGGAGACCCCACCATAAGATTATTTCACTGCTACTTGGTAACTGTACTTTTGCTACTGTTAAGAATCACAATGTAAATATATGATGTGCAAGGATATGTGGATCCCCACAGGTTGAGAACCACTGACTATCCTAAATTGTATGAAAGTAGCAAACAATGCTATCAATTTGATATCACCTAGCTTATGGCTTTATTTAAAGTCCTCATATTTCTGGAATGTTAATGAAAACACTCTGGTATTCTCCAATTTTTTTCCTTTAACTTTTTCCTGACATTTCAGTGGGTTTTTGGAGGTGACGGTAAGTAGACAAACATGCTTAGTTAATTATTTTGAAACAAGTGTAGATGAGTTTCCAGGGTCTGATTTACCTTAGTCCCTAGCACTAACACAGCTTCAATTATTATTTTGTGGCTCAGCATTTATAATGAGGACTGGAGAGATGGGTAAGCGGTTGCCAGCACTGGATGCTCTTCCAGAGGACCTGGGTTCAATTCCCAGAACCCATATGGTGGCTCAGAACCATCGGTAACTCCAGTTTCAGGAGACCTGATGCCCTCTTCTGGCCTCAGGGGAAACCAGGCAAGTATGGTACGGTACATAGACATAACATGCAGGTGGAACAACTATACAAATAAGAAATACTTTTAGGGGGCTGGAGAGATGGCTCCGTAGTTAAGAGCACTGACTGCTCTTCCAGAGGACCTGGGTTCAATTCCCAGCACCCACATAGCAGCTCACAACTGTCTAAAGATCCAGTTGCAGGGGATCTGATACCTTCACACCAATGCACATAAAATAAAGTTAAATAAACCATAAAAAAGAAATACTTTTATTTCCAAAAGTTCATAAAGCCAAGTATGGTGGCATATAACTATAACCTCCAACACAGAAGAGGCTGAAGAAGACTACAAGTTACAAGCCTGTCTAGGTTAACACAATGAAACCTGTCTCAAAAATTACAGAATTAACCAAATTAGTAACTACAAATAGTTTTAAGTTCACTATACTATAAATAGATAATTGCCACCATTAACAAAAACAACTCTTATTAAACATACTTATCAAATTTTTCAAAATAAACACAGTTTTTTCGTACTTGGAAAATATTGAAGATCTGAACAAATGCTTCGAAGAGTTTTTGGATATTGTCTGTGCAGGCTAGAGGAACGCAGTGTATTGAACATATCTAAGTGACCTGCAAGGAAAATGCAAAAAGTTATTCTCCAGTTGTCAAGCCAAGGCAAAAACACATGCAAAACTGTATAAAATATAAATTTATAAATACTAGGAAAAGTGACAATGTATTCCAGAGTATTTAAGAAAGACATTCGATGCACGAGTGCACCTCCTTTACACCCCACAGTCCCTCGTTTCACTATCGCTTACCTTAGGTTACTATTTTTCTCTGGCGTGTGGTTATAGCTGCCCATAAAACTAAATTCAAATGTAGAGGTTAAAAAAAAGGAAAAACAATCTCTTTTATTAAAAGGATAGAGTGGTTAACTACTGCTGTTGCTTAAAGGCCATTTCAAAGCTCCGTATCATAGAACACTGCAAACACAGCTTCTGCTCTGACTTGAAAGGATCTACAGTAAAGCCGGGTGTGTTCGCAATCTTTAATCCAGAGCTTGGAGGCAGAGGCAGGCGGAACTCTTGAGTTCAAGGCCAGCCTGGTCTACTGTAGTGACTTCCAGGACAGCCAGAGCTACATAGGGAGACCCGTCTCAAAAAAACCAAAATTAAAAAGAATTGCAAAGTATGAAATGAAAAGGTTTTTTCTGACAGCCAGGCTTGCAACTCAAGGCTTCACAGAACCGCTGAACTATACTCCCAGTCTCAGCTCTTCCGTGGTTAGTATTTGTTTTTATGTTCCAGTAACACTTAAGGCATTTTTCAGTAATTTCTCAGGAGTCCAACTAAGAAACTCATTTCTAATATCTCTGCCTGCCCAAGTGGAGTCAAGCAGCTCACAGTATGAAGAATCTTAAATTGTAAAAATGCAGATTAGAAAAAAAGAATAAGAGTATTAAAACATTAAAGTAAAAATGTGCCCTGAAGATTTACTATGAGCCTAACACTTCAGGAAGTCAAAGACAAACGACTCGATCAAGACTGTAGTTTAAGCCCTCAAACCTTAAAACCGTTCTACTTTTCCTCACTCTTACATTTTTTAGTCTCTTTTTATTCTTGAAATCCTACAATTTATACTGACTTTTAAAATGTGTTTTTCCATCGATATGAAACAGGTATTCTGAATTTTTGTTTTATTATGTATACAGTGTTCTGCCTGAATATATGCTTACATGGCAGAAGAATGCACCAGATCTCATTACAAATGGTTGTGAGCCACCATGTGGTTGCTGGAAATAGAACTCAGGACCTCTGGAAGAATAGCTAGTGCTCTTAACCTCTGAGCCATTTTTCCAGCCCTGGAATTTTGATACTTTAAGAAGGTTGTAGGCTAGGCAATGATGGCACGCAGAGTTTTAACTTAACTACAGCACCTAGGAGGCAGAAGCAGGTAGATCTCTGAGTTCAAGACCAGTCTGGTCTGCGTAGAGAATTCCAGATCAGTCAGGGCTACACAGAGAAACCCTGTCTTGGGGGAGGGGGGGAAGGGTGGAATCACATGTGGCACAGCCCTATAATCCCAGCTATTCAGGAGGTTTAGACAGGAAGACACCAAATTTAAGACCTGCTAGAATAACTTGCCAAAACCCTGGCTCAAAATGAAAATTAACTGAAGTGTTAAAGATATAACTCAGTACAACAAGGAGAGTGCTTGCCTAGTCTCAGTGAGGTCAAGGGTTCAATCCCACGGAGCACTACAGAAAAGATATTCATAGACTGGACATGTAGCTCAGTGGTTAAAAGCTTACATAATATGAACAAGCCCTGATATCAATACTATGGGAAGCAAAAGGGTAAAACAAATTCTCTGTACTTTACAATTTTTCTATAAATCTAACATTATAGCAGTAAGAAAAATTATAAATTTAAAAAAAAAACACTTCAAAAAAGAATTGGCCCATAGTAAATGTTAATATAGTATAAACATCATCAGTAAGTTCAAGAATAATAACTAACATACCATATTTATTTTCGAAGAAGGACTGTGCTGAGACGTGAGATGTGTGCCAATGGGAAGAAACTCTTCTGTCTTTATAAAACCCAGGAAGTAAATTTTCTACCAGTTGATCAATCTGTCTAATTTTTAATTCAGATAATCCAAGGTCCCTTAAATTAAGTACAGGCTATAAAAGACAAAACAGCCAAATTAACATTAATGAGACATTTAAAAGATACTTATCAAAAACAATAAGGATTTTTTTAATTTAAAAAAAACCAAACTGACATCTTAATTATTAAAATAAGTTAATATAAATATTCTGATGGTTCTAGTTTTACTAAGGTTCATTATGGGTTTGATAAAACCCTAACATTCTCCCTAAATAGATGACATTTCTCACTATAACAAAAGCACCAGTTAGTTAAACATTATGATTCCCAATGACGTGAAAGACTTTACATTGTTTTCCCTCTCTGCATAGAAAGCACTGCGACCTAGTTGCCAACCTAACCATCGTCTGTCACTCACAAGAATAGTACTGGCTGGGTGGAGTACAGTAAACACAGATCACATTGTAAACAGAGATCACATTGATGTAACTTTCATTGCAATATAATTGTTATTTTATTATTAGTTGCTATTAATCTCTTACTATGTTTAACTTATAAATTCAACTTTACAGTACTTTCAGTAATAAGGTTTTCTAGAGCTGTATGATTGGAGAGCAAGGTTATCAAAAAAGAAGAAAAGCAATAGTGTGTCTACAAAAATGAACAAGAAAAGCCGGGCGATGGTGGTGCACGCCTTTAATCCCAGCACTCGGGAGGCAGAGGCAGGCGATCTCTGTGAGTTCGAGGCCAGCCTGGTCTACAAGAGCTAGTTCCAGGACAGGCTCTAAAAAAGCTGCAGAGAAACCCTGTCTCGAAAAACCAAAAAAAGAAAAAAAAGAAAAAAAATGAACAAGAAAACTGGGCAAATAGGGAAAAAGAAGTGCAAAGATGAGAGGAACACACCTCCATTGCTGGTGGGAATGCAAACTTGTACAACCACTCTGGAAATCATTATGGCGGTTTCTCAGAAAAACTGGGAATCAATCTACCTCAGGACCCAGAAATACCACTCTTACACATATACCCAAAGATGCTCAATCATACTACAATTACATTTGTTCAACTATGTTCATAGCAGCATTATTTGTCATAGCCAGAACCTGGAAACAACCTAGATGCCCCGTGACCAAAGAATGGATAAGAAAAATGTGGCACATCTACACAATGGAGTACTACGGAGTAAAAGCAATGACATCTTGAAATTTACGTGCAAATGGATGGAACTAGAAAAAAGCATCCTGAGTGAGGTAACCCAGACCCAGAAGATGAACATGGTATGTACTCACTCATAAGTGGATACTAACTGTAAAGCAAGGGATAATGAACCTATAGAGTCCACGACCCCATTGAAATTAAGTAACAAGATGAAACCTAAGAAAAACATATATAGATCCCCTTGGGAAGGGGAAATAGACAAGATCTCCTGAAAAAACTGGAAGCATGGGGTGGGAAGGTGAGAAGGGAGGATGGAAAGGCAGGAGGAGGGGAGAGGGGGAGGGGGAGGAGACCTTGAGGGAACAGGATAGTTGAGATGAGGGAAGGCCGGAGATGGCGAGCAAGGAAAGAGATACTTTGATTAAGGGAGCTGTTATGGGGCTAGGAAGAAACCTGGCACTAAAGAAATTCCCAGGAGTCCATAAGGATGACCCCAGCTAAGACCCTAAGCAATAGAGGAGAGGGTGCCCAAACTGACCTTGCCCTGGAGTCAGACAACACTTGACCAAGTGTGATTAGAATTTTCTCATATAGCTCAAATGACTCTTACCTCACTACTGGGCGTGTCGTGCTCAGGAGCTGAGTCTCGGTGCTGCTTCTGAGCAGGTGTGCTCACTGCAGCAGGTGCGGCTTTTGGTGAATGGAAAGCATTGATGAGATGGCTGAGAGGAACTGTGACCTAGAAAGCACACAATTTCAAATCAAGAGGCATGTTTAAAAAAGAACAAACAGAAACAATTTCTTTTCTGGTCAAGATTTAGGATCTATTAAAAGTTAAAATAGCTGGGCAGCGGTAGTGGCGCACATCTTTAATCCCAGCACTCGGGGAGGCAGAGGCAGGCAGATCTCTGTGAGTTCGAGGCCAGCCTGGTCTTACAGAGTGAGTTCCAGGACAGCCAGAGATACACAGAGAAACCCTGTCTCGAAAAAAAAAGTTAAACATATACCAGATGTCAAAATTATGGGTAAGCTGAGATACGGCTCAGGGGTAGAGCCATGCACAGCAGAAGAGAGAGATGGTCTAGGCTTGAGATCCAGCACCAAACACTCAAACATATACCCACACAACCAAAAAAACTTGAGACAGACATAATAAACACACATACACATGCACATGCAAAAAACAAATCAACAAAACTAGACATTAAAAATTGTCCATCTTTGCCAGGCAGTGGTGGCGCACACCTTTAATCCCAGCACTCAGGATGCAGAGACAGGCGGAGCTCTGTGAATTCGAGGCCAGTCTGGTCCACAAGACCTAGTTTCAGGACAGCCAGAATTGTTACACAGAGAAACCCTGTCTTGAAAAACAAAACAAAGCAAAATCATTTGCTGGAGGTAGAAAGAAAATTGGTTTACTCTTTCATGATACTATTCTGGATACGTTAAAAGTCAGGCACAATGGTACACACTTTTTATCTCAACACTGCGGAGGAAGAGACAAGCAGATCTCTGTAAGTTCAAGGATAGCTTGGTCTACATAGAGTTCAAAGCCAACCAGAACTACACAGTGACCGTGTCATAAAAATTAATAAATTTGAAATATATATCTTTCATCCTCCAAAATCTACTATCTAGAAATTTATTCTAAGGAAATGATTTGACAAATGCATGCACCTTAATACGATAATTTTTATCACCATAATTTTAAAGTAGATGGAAAGCTGAAGAGAACCACCATGAGGGAAGTGGAAAAATAAAAGTCACTTCCACAGAATAGCAAGAATTTTCTAATGTTAAACTTCCCCACCGCCACCATCTTGTCCTAAACCCCACCATCTACTCCCCTGCTCCTGCCCTTACCCAGCTCCAGCACATTCCCAGCCTGAGATAAAATGATCATATTAAAATCAGTCACCCTTGGCTTAAAATCTAACACCTGTAGAACCTGAAAATCGTCTCCAGTTTGGTCTTTATTAAATGCCCTTCACTCCCTGGGTTAGAAAGGGCTCAAAGAACACATGAAAACACTTTATTTACGTTGCCCATCTATAAGGAGAAACAGAAATGAACATACAGAAGTACACAGGACAAGGCTGGGAAGAACACCTAGTAGAGGACATCCTCTCTAGAGTTATGATGTAACACCCTCCTACAGCTCAATTACTGCCCGAAGACTGGGAATTACAGGAAGCTAAGATTACCTGGTCTGACTAGTTCCACTCTAAGGTTATTTGCAGATTAAAAGTCACCTCATTAGGACAAACACAGATGTAATCCATGGGGGCTTATGATTTACCAATAACTCAAGAAATTCTAAAAATTTCACAGAAGCTTGTCATCAGGAAGAGCATAAAATAAAGTATTTCTTTTATTGTATCATATTACCCAACTAAAAGATAAACTCCATAAGGCAAGGATTCTTCTGTATTTTAGTCCTCAGTGCTGCACTCCAGCGTAACAGTGTATAAGGGAATGACAAACAGGTGTGATGTGGAGTGAATAAAATAATGGGCTCTGATAGTATCCCAAGGCCCGTAATTTAAATAATTTAATACCTAGGACATAAAAATTAGTTATTATTGTATTTTTTGCTGTGATTTGAAGGCAAAATCCCTTTAAAATTCATGCTGCATTCAGTTTCCATTATAACAGTGCTATAGGTGTTTAGCTAGGAGTCTATTTTACTATATTACTACAAGCCAATTGTTCTGTGCTACATAGAAAGATCCAGTTTTATGAAATCCAAAGCAATCAAGGATTTAAGTCATGGAAGTCCAGTCCTGAGGAACAAAATTGACGCTGTTACTGAAGGGGGTGTCCCATCTTGCTCTCTTTGGCCCCTCCACCATGTATGTCTTCTACTCCATGACAGTAAATTATCCATCATGTCTTCTTGATAGAAACTAATTAATTTCATATTCAACAGTCCCTATCTACTGGTTTTTCAATTACTAGAACTTCCCCAGACACTGCCATCCTGGAAGAGTCACTTTACTGTATCAAGTTGACCAAAACAGAAACATCACTTCCCACCATTTCCCTCACTTAGTAAACCAAGTGAAATTCTATTTTGTTTTTCCTGAGACAGACTAGCTGTCAATTCCTAATCCTCTTGCCCCTTCCCTCAAGACTGGTGCCACACTAGACATTTGTATTTCTTTTCCATAATTATTGGACACTACTTGATTGGGGTGGCATCCCTTTCCTGGGTTAGGTCAACAGCATCCTTAATCCGTAACTCTTCCACTTTTGCCCTCTGCTATTTTCCACACAAGAAGCCAGAGAAAACCTACAAACGAAAATCTGGTCACAGAAACCATTGTCTGTTATCATCAAAAAAAAAATTAATCAAGGAAAAAGACATTGACACAATTTTTGTCCTGAAAAAAGACCCTAAAAATAAGGAATACAAACAAATTCTTAAACTATTAAATAGTAAGAATCTAATGACTCAAAAATGTACACGAGTTAATTCTGACCAGGAAAAAAAAAAAGATGACTATTCAAATTACTAGGGTACGTTTAAGCTACATTTGGCTTGAAGAAAAAAAGGGGGTTCAGAAAGAGGTAGATGGAAAGAACACCACTTGTCCTCTTGACCTCTCGCGTAGACTTCACAAACCCCCATCTCAGAATGTACAACCATAAACAATGCCTGAGTTCTCTTTTAACAGAAACCCCGCACAAGCCATCGGATAAGCTATCATCCGCCACCGTAAGATCACGCCTCCGCCCTCTTAGGCTTGGCTGCCAACGCTTTTTAGTCTCAGGATTGTCCCCTGATCTACTTTCAGCCGCGACTCACGCTAAGCTCGTCGCTTCCCTCACTACTTCGCTTCGGAAAACCCGATTCTACGGCAGCATCCGGAAAACAGTCGCAAAAGGGCCGCAGGAAAACGGCTAAAAGCTGGGCTCACCTGGGGCTGCACAGTGCTCGACAGGGAGAACATCTCTGAGCCCTCGGGACCTTGCCGCCAGCCGAAACTGCTTCCTAGCTTCAGTTCAGAGGAAAGGGGCTGAGCCCTTTTATTTTCTCTTTCTGTCCCCTCGCTTTTGTCCCGGTTTCTTCCTTACTCTTCCCAGAAACAAAAAATGGCTTCCCCGCCCTACAGCTGCTACGACGACACCTGCCCCGGAAGACCAGAGGCTAACGAAACAGTACTTCCGGAGCAAGTGAACGCCCCCACGCTCACCCCGTCTCCACCCCCGTCAGCCTTCTGCCTCTTCCCGGTAGTATTTCACTATGGGAGTGGATTTGGGGTTTGGTTTGGTTTTTTTCCCCCACAATAAATTGGGTGTTGTTTTAGTCGCTCCTAGTCTGTTTCTGAATTCAGAACGGGGTCAGCCGCGCTCCCCGCTCACCCAGGTTCTCCACATTCTGTGACTTCGCTAGCTTCCACACCTCATTCCTAGCCATTGCTTCACTGAACAGTCGGCCTGGCTTCTAGCTCAGGCAGAGGGAGGGAGAACTCAGATCTTGACTGGGACCTGGAAGGACCCCGCTGGATTCGATCCGCATTAAAGTCCTAGTGGTCCCTTCGCTCGTTGGCCAGCAACCGCGCCACCCCGTCACACTCAGCCTGGGAAAGTAGAGCAGAGCCGGCGGAAGGCAAACCAAGCTGGATCCCCGCCCAGCGCCCCGCCGGCCCCGCCCCAGCGCCCCGCAGGCCCCGCCCAGCATCCTGACGGCCCCGCCCAGTGCTACGACGGCACCACCCAGCACCCCGCCGGCCCCGCCCAACGCCCCTCCGGCTCCGCCCAGCGCCCCGCCGGCCCCGCCCAGCGGTGCCGGCTTAAAGTGAGCCGCCGGGGCGCAGCCGCACGGTGACGTCACGGGAGGCGTCCGGCGTGGGCGAAGCCTCTATTTGAATCTAGTTGGCGGGAGTTGCAGCTGCAGTGGGACCTGTACGGCTATGGAGTCCGTTTCAGGGAGTGAGGAGAATGAAGGAGGCTCAGCGACAGAGGAGTGCGTGAATAGAATTCCGGTGCCAAGACCACCCTCCATTGAGGAGTTCACCATAGTGAAGCCCATTAGCCGTGGTGCATTCGGGAAAGTGTACCTGGGGCAGAAAGGCGGCAAGTTGTACGCAGTGAAGGTAGGAAGTCTAGAAGGCAGAGGGTTTTAGACGGTCCTCCCCTGCTGTCCTCCTTCCTCGTTGCTGGACGGGCTCTGGGGCTGCTGCCTGGCCCTGCTTGCCGAAGCCTGCACAGTCCTGCGTGCTGACGGCCGCGTTTGGGCTGACTGCAGTGAGCAGGTGTGTGTGTCTTTTCCCTTTCCCTGCCCTTCTTTCCTGTATCCCAAGAATCACTGCCCAGTGAAAATAGCAAAACTTATTCAACGTTGCCCTGGCCAGTGTTAACAAATGATAAAACCGAGGCTAAACGCAGAGACTTGGAGCCACAGCCATGATTCCTGACTCATGTTTTAAAATCCAAAAGGCCTTAAGTACCTCTTGGTTATGGTTTTTTTGTTTGCTTGACGTACGGAATTTTGCGTTCACAAACATAATTGTTTTGTAAATGCTAATTTCAAATCCCACTCTTACCAAGAGAAACTTGCATTATATTAATGTTTTTGTTCTGAGATTTATGTTGTGAAATTTTTGATTAAAGTATCATTTATTTTACGTATCATCTGGACTTTTGTTCTTTGCTGATTTGGGCTTCGCCAGGATTAAGTTTGATACTTTCATTAAGATTGTAATAGTTACTTTCAGATTATGTTTTAATTCCATCCATTTGGTAATAGATTAATAGGCAGGAGCAAGTGCTGTACAACAAAAATATCTCATTAAACTTCATTTTTCCTTTTCAAATTTTCCATAGTGATATCTAGATTTTAAGATCATTTATAGACAAGTAAAAAGAAATGTGTCCTAAATCAAGCTTTTATGATCTGTGTGTAATCCTTTTTTTTTTTTTTTTTTAGTTTGGTTTGGTTTGGTTTTGGTTTTTTTCCAAACAGGGTTTCTCTGTGGCTTTGGAGCCTGTCCTGGAACTAACTCTTGTAGACCAGGCTTGCCTCAAACTCACAGAGATCCGCCTGCCTCTGCCTCCCGAGTGCTGGGATTAAAGGCGTGTGCCACCACCACCCAGCCTTTATGTAATCTTAAAAACAGTCACACGCGCTTCAAATTGTTCTGTCTGCTCTTGGTTCTCAGCCAATAGTGAAACTAACAAAGGGAAGCCGACTGTCAAAGAATTGAGATTTCTGGAATGCACCGTTGAGTGACTAGGGCAGGGTGAGCCGTCCTCTGCTGCTGACTGAAGGCTGCCGCCCTTGTTCCTTCTCTTCCTTCACTACCTCCAACATCCTTCCTACCCTGCAGGCTAGAAACTTGAGGCAGTTTTCCTTCTTGTATTTCATCCAGGTAGCTTATCTTTTAATATCCCTGTTTTCTCTCTGGAAGACATTATTTATTTATATTTAGTTTTTCATTCTCAAATTAGTAGCAATGTTCAGGCCCTCATTTCTTCCCACTTGTTTATAAAAGTGCAGTTCGATGATGATTTTAGTAAGTAGTTGTATAACCATCATCGCAATCCAATATTAAGGATAGTTCCATGGCTCAGCCAGGAAATGACCTTTTCTGCCTAACCTAGTGCCTCTTCCTTTAATACATGAGCAGATAACTGCTAACCCTTTTCTCCCCTCTCCACTGTCCCCCCCCCCCTCTCTATCTCTCTCCCTCTCCCCCCCCCCCCTCTCTGACCCAGATTTGTCCCAGATAGCCTTAGACTATGATGTAGCTAAGACTGGCTGTCTTTGAACTGCTGGTGCTCCTGGCTCTGTCTACCGAGTGCTGGGGTTACATGACGTGTGCACCAACCCACTATGTCTCGGCAAGGTTGCCTTTTCTGGACATTTCACAGAAATCATGTATGGTCTTTTGCATCTTTTGCATCCTGTTTTTTTCTTTTTTTTTAATTTGCCTGGTGGTTTGAGGTTCATCAGGCCTTCATTTCTATACCTAGTTGATTGAAATAGTCCCTTAACTCGAATCATTATTTTTACTTTTAATCCATTCTTAGGCTGTGCTGTGCAGGCCAAAATCCAGAATCCTTAGGCAATCAGTCATACTCCCAATCTTTGGCCCTAGACCTCCACTGTGTGTTCCACATAATCTATGTTCTAGCAACACCCAAACCGCCAACTGGTCCCTCAAAGCCATGAATTATATTTTGTGACTCAGAACTTGGTTATTCCAGTTCCTTAACTGTTTTTCCTTCAATAACATCTCAAGCAATGATTGTTGATCTGAAAACACCAATTAATCTTTCCAATAAATATTTTTGGATCTGGGGTATAGTGGTAAACAAAGCAAACAGGCCTCCATGGAGATTCTGCCAGTCCCGGGAGATAGCAGGTAGAATCACGTGGTAGGCTTGCTGTGTTTGTCTCTACAGCGCTAGCAAGGACAGACCTCGGGCCTTACCCAGCACAGGCAGGTGCTCTCACTGATCTTCATACCTAGCCCTCCCCTTGGTTTTTCTTAAGAAAATGAGGTAAAGCTAGAATTTATCATGTAGTAATCATTCTACTAAATACGTTAAATGAATGCCTTTTTATAATAAGCATTGATTCCAGTGGGTATTTTTAATATTTTCATTAATTCTTGAAAATTATATGATCCCAATATTACTATTGCATCTACTGCTCCAACTTAAATGTATAGTTTTGTTTCTATACCTGTTACCTTGAAACTTCAAAGGTGTAATTTGGCCAGATGTGATAGTACACACCTGTACTGCCAACACTTGTGAGGTGGAGGTGGGAAGATTGAGAGTTCAAGGGCATCCTCAGCTACGTAGTAAATTCAAGGCCAGCCTAAGATTCATAAGGATGGGAATATAGCTCATATTTTTCTGTAAGGCAGCACTTGAGAATATCTGTTTTGTTTTATATTTTTTGAGATTAGAGTCTTGCTCTGTGGTCCATACTTGCCTCGGCCTCCTAAATGCTGATATTACAGGCAAGTGCCACCATGACCAGCTCTCATCGTTCCTGAGACAAACAGACTTCAACATTAAAAAATGGGAGGGTTGAATTCTTTATTTTATATGTATGAGCATTTTGGCTGAATATATGTATGTGCACCATATGCAGACCTGGTACCTAGGGAGACCACAAGAAGATGTTAGATTCCCTGGAAGTAGAGTTACAGATGGTTGTGAGACACCATATGCTGGGAACCAAACTCAGATCCTCCATAAGAACAAGTACTTTTAGCCACTCAGCAATCTCTCCAGCCCACAACGTTTTCACTCTATTCCCCTCTGTCAAGGAATATGTATATGTATGTGAGGATGTGCCACATGTGTGGATGCCTGTAGAGGTCAAGGTGTTGGAGATTCCTAGGAACTGGACTCACAGGCAGTTGTGAGCTTTCCGACTTGGGTACTGGGGACTGAACTTGGGTCCTCTGTCAGAGTAATACACACTCTTAACCACAGGGCCATCTTTCCAGTCCTCCACAATTATGCTCTATTCCTCTCTGTTAAAGAACGAAAAGCTAAAATGTATATGTGTATGTTTACATATAAACATATATTACTATTCATCTAACCAGCTCCCTGGTTATTCGGTGGGATTATTAGGAACACTATTATCTTTTGACCTTGTTATTAATAAAACTTTCCTACAAACATACATATCAGTCAGAAAGAGTTTAATTCCTTTTCTTTCTCAAGTACTTTTGCTGTTTAATCTCATAGCAAGCAGTGTTATCTTTTAAAAAGATGTTTTCTTCTTTAACAACTGAGATATTTATCTGGCAGTTTCCTAATGTTGGTCAAATCTAAATGACATCTATAGCTCTTATCTTTCTTGGTGTTTTTATGATAGCAACTTTGAAACTTCTGAATCCTTTATAATAAGAAAAGGGGTAAATGTGTTTGGTGTCATGTCCTCTATTATAGGTTGTCAAAAAAGCAGACATGATCAATAAAAACATGACTCATCAGGTGCAAGCTGAGAGAGATGCCCTGGCTCTGAGCAAAAGCCCTTTCGTCGTGCACCTCTTCTACTCCCTGCAGTCAGCAAGCAATGTCTACCTGGTGAGTGAACGGCCTGATGCCCTCTGAATCAGCAGTCACTGAGTCCAGCTCTCCCAGAGCACTGCGTCTGTTAGCATGCTTGCATTTAACTTTCTGCTCTTCCACTTGCTAGTTTAATGACCTTCACCAACTTACATGTTGTTTTAGCGAGAGTTTTTCAAAGAAAAAGAACCAATAGGATGTGTTTGTATGTATGTAAAGACACAGTAAAAGGGATTTGTTTTAAGGAATCCAATTATTCAGCTCTTAATTGGTTGGCAGTCGAAACTACTAGGTAGATTGTTCCTTGCGAGGCTGATGACGGATTAATGCTGCCAGTTTTACAAGCCATCTGAAGACAGGCTTCCTTTACTCTGAGGACTTTAGTCTTCTCTCCTGCTACTGGCCTTCAACTGATTGTTTGAAGGCTGTTGACATTATGGGGAAAATGTGCTTTATCAAAGTTTACTGATTTAAATGTTAACCTGAAAAATACTTTAAGTGAGTTATAAAAATGATATCTAGTCTAAAAACTGGTCTGGTACCTGATGATTTAGTCTGCTTCCAAACTTTAGGAAACCTTCAAGTAAATTTGGACTGGTGTTAAATGTGGTACAAAAATCTAATGATATAGTCAGGAATTTTAGAAAGGAAGAAGGTTTGGTAGTATAGTGCTGAGTGCTTTTTTTATTATATCAAGATGAATTTACAATCAAAGCATTTTTGTTGTCTTTTTATTTTTTAATAAGCCACAGTTCAAATAAATGGTACACGGATCGTACAGTAAGTCCTGCCTCTTTCCTCTGATGGGAGCATCAACCTTTTGACAACATAGCATTTCATTCTTTAATCTTGAATTTGATCATTTCTTTGATGATTATGTTGTTGATGAAATTGTTTCAGGTCTTTGTCTGGTTCTGTTTTCTTTAGTCAAATGAATTTCGGTATTGGGTTGTAATAAGCTCCAACGATGAAGCTGACCCCTGGCGGTGCTAGGGAAGTAGTTTTGGTGTGAGGATACAAGTTTGTGTGGGAAAGCTAAGCTCCAAAACAAAGCTAAAAGCTGTGCAAGATGGCACAGGTCTATAATCTTAGCAATTGGAGGGCAGAAGCAAGAACATTGCATGTTCTGGGCCAGCCTGAGCCTCAGAGAGAGAGAGGGAGGGAGGGAGGGAGAGGGAGAGGAGAGAGGGAGAAGAGAGAGAAAGAGATCAGTAAGATCAAGCAGAGTACCTTCAGAAAATGTCTAGGTTATAAAGCAGTGTGAAATAGCATTCTGTTCTTCAGGTGATTCACTATAAGAAAATGAATACCAAATATAAGAGCAATTGACTTTCCATCTGCTAAGCTAGTGCTTACAAACCACTGACCTATGGCCAGGTCTGACTGTTAGGAGCTAAGAAGAGCATTTACCTTTTTTAAAATTTTATTTTATTTTATTTTATTTTATTTTATTTTATTTATGTTTGCTCTGGATTCAGTCCCCAGCACCAAATAAACTGGATGTGTTGGTATACACATTTAATCCCAGCACTGAGGAGGTAGAGGCGGGAGGATTGGGCGTTCAAACAAGTTTGAGGCCATCCTGGATACAGAAGACTATGCTTTAGAAAAGGTGGGGGTGGGAGGACATTGAGAAAAAAACTTCAAAGACTATTTTTGGAAATTGGAATAGCTCAGTGGGTAAGAGTTCTTGCTGCATAGCCATGAGGACCTGAGTTCAAATTCCTAGACTCATAATACGCTGTGTGATCATAGGTGGGCCTGTAATACTAGTGCTATTTGTAGGGTCACAAAACACAAATATCACTAAGGCTTGCTGCCCACCAAGCTGGCTCCAGAGTCAGTGAGAGAATAAAGACAGGGACAGAATAGTATTCCTGATGTCCTCTGGCCCTGTGAATACACGTGTATACCACACAACACCAAGAAAATACTTTTTTGATACTTGAGAATTACAGTGAAATTTGAGTTTTAGTCAGTGGGTAAAGTTTTATTGGAACCTGACCACATGCTTTTGTTACCTACATCTTCAGCAGTATTACAGGCAGAGCAAAATAACTGCAGCAGAATCCCACAAAGCCCGAAGTGTTTATTATCTGGCTCTTCACAGAAAAAAAAAGGGGGTAATATCCTTGAATGCTATGTCCTAAGAAGGTGGGAAAGTTGTCTTGTTACCAACCTGGACCAGATGTTTCCTGGTTGTTAGCATCTTGCTCCAAGAATTGAAGAAACACACACACATGTATACTACCCAACACCAAGCAGAGTGTTATGCGAAGACACAGTGGATGTGTGGTTTAGATAGCAGAAAGGAATAACACTGAGAAATTTGCTGCAGAGCTCCCTGGTGACTGCTTGGGGCTTCCAGCGGGAAGAGGAGTTGATTTCTAGAGGAGAGGTGTGGTGCTTCTCTGTTTGATTGAAAGCTTGGTTTACGTAAGCTTTTGCCTATTATGCATGTCCTTTCCTGTGATGCATCTGATTTTAATTATATAATGCCCAATTATGCATAGGCATAAGGTCATAAATAGGAGTTTTCCTTTAAAATTTCATGTTTAGAACATGGATTGTCTGACTGCACCAGTGTAGACTGGACTGACCCTCCACCTCTGGTTTCAGGATAAGTTTCAAGATGTGTTTGGCCACAAAAGAAGAGCTAATAAGGATTGGCAGGGAGGTATATATAGGTCAGGGTGACCTAACTGCTTTGTTTGGAAAGGGTTTGTACGTGAAGCTAGATGCAGATGGGGCTCAAGCCAGACATGATCCCGGGTTGATAAGTTATCTGTGCTTACCTGCCTCTGCTTAATCCTTTAATTCTTCCTGAGGCCTTCAAATGTCTTTACAGCATCCTGTTTTACATGTATGTGTATAAAAACCATGATTGTGTCTCTGTTATTGACCCTGATTTAACTCACTGTGTAGCCAGTAGCTTCCAATTCTATTAAAACAGTAGGTAAGTGGTAGGTATGATAGCTCAACATTGTAGCTTTTTGTTCTCACTCTAGAATTATTAAACAGGTATGGTATTTTTATTTCTTTTGTTTTTGGTTTATTGTTTATATGTGGTGCTAGGGAAGAATCCTGCCACTAAGCTATATTTCCAGTTCTATTTTCATTTATTCTAGACATTTCATTGATAATAGAAATGTCTTACATATCCTACTTTATTACTGGTTTATCTTGGTACTCAGAATGTGGTCCGTACACAAACATGGCAACACTATCTAGGGGTTTATTAGAGATCAGAGGCCTGAAGCTTTAGCTCAGTAGTAGAGTGCTTGTATAAGATCCGCAGGACCCAGAGATCAGTCCCCAGGTATGTTGGCAGGGGTGAGGTTGGGTGTGCAAGGGAGGTGCTCAAAAAGAAAATGAAGGCTTAAACTCCTCTAATTCTAGTTTCATCTGGTGGCCATCACCAGAAAGGACTGTATCACCTCTATATTTAAGCCAAATATTCATAACATGGATCAAATCATGAGAAAAACCATCAAGTAATCTCAAATTAAAAAGCTTTCTGTCAACAAGCCTGTTTTCTTCAACATTATTTTTATCATGAAAGATGCACACTGAAAATTTGCTCTGGACTAGAGGAATCCAGAGAGATAGAACGAGAAACTGCCTTGTGTTGTGGCTTGTGAGTGGGGAGGGAAGTTATGAAGGGCAATATTGAGATGGTCATAGAAATATCAGTATACTACATATTAGGATTTGATTGCTCTGCGCTTATATAAGAATGCCTTAGTCATCAACTGATGATGACTTTAATGGCCGTCAGGTGTCACAGAACAAGCCTGTAGGCTCAGATTTGAGAGGTAAGGACAGGAGGATTGCAAGCCTAAACCAGCCTAGGCCAGCCAAGTGTACAGAGGAATATCGTCTCCAAACAAGCTTCAGGAACAGTTCACTAACTTCTGAACTTCATTATTAAATTACTCAGCAAACACTAACACGCTAGCCAGGTACAGTGGCGTGAACTTGGGAGTACAAATATAAGAGAAATGAAAGCCAAAGGGTCTGTGTGACCAAGAGTTCAAGACTAGCCTGAACAGCATAGTAAGACCCACCCCAAAAAGAAATAAAATAAAGTTACATATTAATACCAAGTTTGTTGAGGTAATTGTAATATTTAAATTTAAAAGCTTAATCTAAACAAAATTGCATCCATATAAAATAACTATGAATTTATTAGAGTGTAGATGTTAATATATGTCTTAGGGTTTCTAGTGCTGTAATGAAACACCATAACCAAAAGCAGCTTGGGGAGGAAAGAGGGTTTTTTTTGGTTTATATGTCCTAAGCCGCAGTCCACTGAAGGAAACGGGAGCCTGGAGACAGGAGCTGATGCAGAGGCCATGAAGGAGTGCTGCTTCCTGCCTTGTCCTCATGGGCTTCTTCAGCCTGCTTTCTTATAGCATTCAGGACCACCAGCCCAGAGGTGGCACCGTCCACAATGAACTGGATCCTGCTACATCAATCACTAATTAAGAAAATGCCCTGCAGACTTGCCTACAGCCCAGTCTTATGGAAGCTTTTTCTCAGATGAGATCACTCCTCTCAGATGACTCTAGCTTGTGTCAGGTTGACATAAAAACTAGCCAGCACAATATATAATATTAACGTTAACATATATATGTGGAGGAGAAACCAAACCTGGCCCCATTCTAAAAATTTGTGCACTGAGATGCTGGCAAAATGGAAATAATTCTAATAATAGTCTTTGAACTTTCATGTAATTCTGGTTTTTGTTCAAACTGACCAGTTCAGTTTTTAACCAGAAAAATAATATGAGAAGCCAGGATTGGTGATATATGCCTCTCATCCCAGTACTTGGAAAACTTAGGCAGAAAAATGATAAGTTGAAAGCAATGAGTGATAACAAAATACATTTTATTGTGTAACTACTCTAAAAAATAAAACTGTAATCTCCAAACACTGTATATTCAAGTATATTATTTTTGAATTTTTTGATAGGTAATGGAATATCTTATTGGTGGAGATGTCAAGTCTCTCCTGCATATATATGGTTATTTTGATGAAGAGATGGCTATAAAATATATTTCTGAAGTTGCGTTGGCTTTAGACTATCTGCATAGACATGGAATCATCCATAGGTAAGACTGACTTTTCTGTACATTGTTACTTAAAATGTATTGTGTTTGAATCTTTAATCTATACAGAAACTACTTGCTGGTATTTCTAGTTTACCTGCAGCTCGGTTGTAATGTGCATGGAGAGAGTGCATTGGTTCTTGTTTAATCACCCTGTATTTTGTTAAATGTTGCTTTGAACATAAACAATTTAATATGAAGCTTATTAATCTCTTTCCACGCCCATACATGTAGTGAGGAGCTGCAGGCAGGCCTGCTTTTCATTCCGCCCGGCTCCCACATAGCTAGCTTATGCCCCGAAATAACAACACACATAGTATTCATTTAAACACTGCCTGGCCCATTGTATCTAGCCTCTTCTTGGCTAACTCTCATATTTTGATTAACCCATTTCTAATAATCTGTTTAGCACTACGATGTGGAGGCTTACCAGGAAGATTTTAACCCACGTCCATCTTGGGCCGGAGCTTCATCGTGTCTTCCTAACTTCCCTTCTTCCCAGCCTTCTGTTCTGTCTACTCCACCTATCTAAATCCTGCCCTAGCAAAAAGCCAAGGCAGTTTCTTTATTAACCAATGACAGTCCTCCATCACATACAGAAGCGATGGTCTGTGGTCTCAGCTGATGTGCATGCCCTTCTCTGCTCAGAGAAAGGCTTAATAGCTCTGCGCTGTTAAAACTTAACCACGCCTTGCTTTAAAGGGGTGAATATACATTTGAATTGGTGGTGGATAAGATATCTAAATAGAATGCCAAACAGTATCTAGTATTGAATCATATAAATTTTTTGTAGATTCCAATATGTAATAGATGGTTTTGAGGACTGTTTTCTAGGCTTTACTGAGCCACTCATGAGGACTTCTATTTTAAAGAAAATAATTGCATTTCCTCTTGCAATTCCCCAACCTCCCACTCCCATCTAACTACTTTTTGTATCTATTTGCCTTTTGTATGTCCAGGGATTTGAAACCAGACAATATGCTTATTTCCAATGAGGGTCATATTAAACTGACAGATTTTGGCCTTTCCAAAGTTACTCTGAATAGAGGTAAGAATAATGGCAGGTAAGTGCCAACTTCAGACATTCTATTTCATTAACGTAACTTTTTTTGTTAATTTACATTAGATAAAATGTGATGGGTATTCTGAGATAGGCTAGAAATGAGTATGTCATACTGTTTCCCCCCATCAAAAGGGGCCTTGGGGTCTGTGGCAGAATGTTTGCTAACTGAATCCAATCCTAGCACCAAAAAAAGAAGAAAAAAGATAAGAAAGAAAATAACCATTCTTGGATTTTCAAAAGTTCTTAAAACTTCTTAGATCTTTAACGAAGAACTGGCAGCTGCTATTCTCTTTCTCCTTTCTGAAACAGAATATGATCCAGAGTGGCTACATCCCTGAAGGAAATGTCTCTCCTCTCCCAGACACCAATAACTGCACACAGATCCTTGGGAAGGGAAGACCTTGTTACCCCTCCCTACCACTGTCGTGATGTGGGTAGGCCCTGTCTTGTGCGGGTCTTGTTCAGGTGATCACAGTTGGCTTGAACTCAAGCATATACAGTCATTCCTGTAAGTCAACACCGCACATCATTCTTACCCCACTCTCCAGCTCTAGCAATGCTTCCTGTCCTGTCTGTGATGTTCCCTGCACCTGGGAGGTAGCATATGTGCCAGAAATGGCCTCTTCATGCTGGGCATTCAGTAGTCACTTGTTCTCATCACTTTGACAGGTATGAGCATCTGTAATTACTGAACCCACTACAAAAATAAACTTCTCTAGCTAGAGCTGACAGCAGCAATGATCTATGGATATAAACATAATTATTTGGAAGTCAATTTAATAGATACATCAGATCCATTTGTCAAGATTAGAGCAGAGGAACTTCCTCCCTCCCAAAGGTCTATGACATTTCCAAACATGAAACTTTTGATTCAGTTTAACGTATCAGACAAGGATTCTGTCCCTCAGAGCAGGACTGAAATCCACTCAGAGAATGAATGGTTAAGTTACCCTTTAACATATGGTGCCACTATTGCACCAATGGGCCTGCCTGGCCTAGTCTGACAGCACTATTGTATATAGCATCTACCGCTGGGTAAGCCTGGTATTGATAATCCCTCCCCCCACCCCAGTGGCCCCCTGGCCCAACTGGTTCTGTAAGGACCAGCCAGCAGGGATTTCTACCATCACCCAGCAGGCCCCCTAGCACCCTTTGGTACTGTGAGGGCCAGCCAGCAGGGATTCACCCCCAGAGGCCCCCTTGTACCGTCTGGTTCTGTGAGGGCCAGCCAGCAGGGATTTCCCCCCCCACCAGCGGTCCCCTCACACGCTCAGGTACTGTGAGGGCCAGCCAGCAGGGATTTCCCCACCACCAGCGGTCCCCTCACACCCTCAGGTACTGTGAGGGCCAGCCAGCAGGGATTCCCCCCCCCCAGAGGTCCCCTCACACCCTGAGGTACTGTGAGGGCCAGCCAGCAGGGACTTCCCCCAGCGGCCCCCTTGCACCCTCTGGTTCTGTGAAGACCAGCCAGCAGGGAAGGAACTCCTACCTCACTTTCATTGTAACTTCTCTGTATCACACAATGAGGGAGTGTGCTGCTCTCAACATTGAGGTCTTGTTTTGGTGACTAGCCAATAGCAGTGGCAATTGCTTGTATTGAAATAACTGATAATTAGTGACTGAGTGCTTCTTAAAAAGCTGATAGTGTTCTGAGTTATTTTGCTGTTTTCTATCTATTTTACAAGACTGTGGTAGAAAACGTTTTTCCCATCCTGAGGCTAGAACCCAGGGCCTTATGCATGCTCTGCTGGACAAGACACTCTACCACTGAGCCATATCTCTACCTCTCAATTTTTAATGATTTCAACTAGTTAATTAATTGTAAATGCTGCCTCTGCAGTTCAGAACGTTCTCTGCATATATGTATCCTACACTAGCCAGTTTTGTAGGTAAAGCTAATAACAGAGAGACAAAGGCCTGGTGGTGGTAGTGCATGCCACCAGCACTCAGGAGGCAGAGGCAGGCGGAGCTCTGTGAGTTCCAGGCGGTCCAGGACAGCCAGAGCTTCACACAGAGAAACCCTGTCTCAAAAAACAGAGAGAGGTAAGGTTCAGAACATATAATTACTGATATAGTCAATGATAGCAATGCTTTTAACCACATTCCTATTTTTTCTTTGCATAGATATCAATATGATGGATATTCTTACAACACCGTCAATGGCTAAGCCGAAGCAGGATTATTCCCGAACCCCAGGACAAGTCTTATCTCTCATCAGTTCCTTGGGATTTGTAAGTACTTAATAAGGAAAACCTTTCCATCATTACCACTTAAAATTTCAGCCTGCTTTAAGATAACACTAGAATAGATGTACATATCAGACATGAGGGCGTCACTTTTGGCAGTTTGTGGACTCAGGTGGTAGGGCATCTGTTCTCTATATTCATCTGAAAATGAATCTCTTCGTATTTGTTTTTAATTTTTGCTTTTACTATTTTTCTTTTTAGAACATTTTTACCACATGTGGGTGTGGGTATGTGCACCACAGTGCACAAATAGAAGCAGAGGATAACTTATAGAAGTCAGCTCTCTCCTTCCACCGCATGGGAGACTTAGGGATTGAACTCAAGTCCTCAGGAGGAGCTGCCTTTACCTGTGAGCATCTCACTGGCCCCAAATAATTCTGCTTTTTCGTAGTTCACACCAATTGGAGAAAAAGATCAAGACTCTGCAACCGTGTTTTCAGCCCCTAAGTCTGAAGCACAACTTTCTCAAGGATTAATTTGCCCTATGTCCATAGATCAGAAGGAGCCTACTTCTCATTCTAGCAGGCTGCTAAAGCCATGTAAGTATAAAAGACTACTTTATTCCACCAAGTGTGTACTTTAAAAAATGAAGGGGCGTGGTTGATCGATAAGTTAGAATTAACCAGACCAGCTTAATATAATCGATTTAGTTTTAATAAAATGGAAAAAAAGGTAATTTACAGAACCAGGATTCCAGCAACCAGGAGCACAGGGAACAAAGAGAAAGAGGCAAGAGCACCTGGGTGTTCTTATTTTCTTTTCTTGGCTTCAGGGGGACACACCCTAAACAGAATGTGATTGACTGAACTTTCCCATAAAAAAAAAAAAAATCTCAAAATTTTAAATTCCTGCTAGCAATTTAATAACCTAAAATGCCAATAGTCAGTCTGTGGCACTCCTTTATTTTATTACATAAATGATGATCACAGTGGATCTTATAAATCCCACAGAATAAACTGTCTTGCTGATAATCATATTTACTTACCTATAATTTAGGAATGATGGTTGAGTAAATGCCACTAAACTCTGACTTATGAAAAAGATAAAGTAGCTTCAGTGTTTGTTTTATTTCCAAAAGATTCTGAGGTAGTTTAAATGTAAAACTCAAAACAGGCTGAGGTTTGGTTGTTGCTCATTGCTTTGACGTTGTTGTTTGTTTGCTCGCTTCTTTTTATTTTGTTTTGTTGGTGTTTTGAGACAAATTCTCAATATGTTGTCCATGCTAATGTTGAGCCCAGGTTGACCTTTAAATTTCAGTGCTCTTGCCTCAGCCTCCTGAGGACTAAAGTTACAGGTCTGTGTCTCCACAACGTGTTTCAAAGTAAGTGTATTTTTGCTGGGTATAGTGGCACACACCTTTAATAGCAACACCAAAAACAGGTGGATCTCTGAGTTTGAGGCCAACCTGATCCACCTAGAGGATTTGTGTATGTATGAAAAATTAAGTTGGATTAGATAGACTTGGAAATTTCCTTCCTAATTGTAAAATGTAATGCTTACTATGTTAATGTCGTGTGTGTGTGTGTGTGTGTGTGTGTGTGTGTGTGTTAGTTTTCTTTTGCTGTGATAAAACACCATGGTCAAGGCAATTTGACAAAAATGTTTAAGGGTTTAGTGGGCTTCCAGTTCTAGAGGTTTGAGGTGATGATGGCAGAGCTGGGACACAGTGGCTTGAGCAATAGTTGAGTGGTCACATCTTTACAAGCAAGAAGCTGAGAACACCTTGTCTCAGCTTGAAACCTCAGTCTGTCCCTGTGACACACCTCCTTCTTTTAAGGCTACAACTAATCCTTCCAAACACTCTACCAACTGGGGACCAACTAACCAAACATGAGGCAATGTAGGTCATTCTCATTCAGGTCACCATGATATGCATTTTTACAGACATAAAATCTTCAGATGTCTACGTAATTCAGTAGAAGCACAGTTGTCTTGTGTTTAATTGAAAGTAAAGTGAGGACCTTTATTCTGTATGAAAAAGCATGATGGTGGACGTTTGTAATCCCAGAACTAAGGAAACAGAGACAGGGATCCCTTGGGCTGACTGGTCAGCCAGCCAATCCTGCTTGGGTAACTCTTAGCCTGTGAGAGATCTTATCTTAAAAAAAAAAAATGGAAAGATGACTCAGCAGTTACACCACTGGCTGTTTTTCCAGAGGATCTGGCTTCAATTCCCAGCCCCCACATGGCAGCTCACAACTGTCTGGAAGTCCAGTTCTGGGATATCTTAACACGCTTTCTGACCTCAGTGGGTACTAGGCATGCACATGATGTACAGACACACATGCAAGCAAAACACCTATACATATAAAATAAAAATAAATTAAAATTCAGAAAATACACCAGGTGGCGGTGGTTCACACCTTTAATCCTAGTACTCAGGAGGCAGAGACAGGCAGATCTCTGTGAGTTTGAGGCCAGCCTGGTCTACAGAGTAAGTTCCATGACAGACTCCAAAGCTACACAGAGAAACCCTGTCTTGAAAAACAAAAAAACAAAAACAAAAAAAAATTCAGAAAATACATACAAAGATGATGATGATGATACATGGTGCCTGCCCCCGACTGATCTCTGCCTCCAACTCGAATGAACACACACACGAAGCTAAGGAGTAACCATTTATAAGCATATTTATGTAGGATGAAGGGGCAAGAGTACTCTAGGTACTGCCTTATTGCAGTGTACACTGGTATGAGTTTTCTATCATGTAACAAAATTCCCTATGGAGGTATAAGTGTGAAACTCATCGGTAGAATGTTTGTTAAATATATACACCGCCATGGGTACAATCCTGAGCACTGCAAAAAAATAAAATAAAATAAAGCAAATGCCTATGGCTTTGTGTAACTCACACTGATGAGCATCATAAATTTCAACATCTCCATTACTACTATAGTTTTAATTAAACATAAATTGATCTGGATAAATCTGGTAACATTCTAAGCTTATAGCATATTTCAGTCATGCACAGCAGTAAATTGTCCTTTATTTATAAGTCTAAAATAAATCATGTAGAAAGAAGCGGCGGGGCTGTGTCCTGCCACCCGGCTAGCTTTACCCAAAATAATTACACGGAAACTGTATTCATTTAAATACTGCCTGGCCCCTGGCCCGTTATCTGTAGCTTTTTATTGGTTGATTCTCATATCTTGCTTTAACCCATATTTAGTAATTTATATAGTACTACGAGGGGTGGCTTACCAGGAGATATCTTAACCTGCGTCCATCTCAGAGAGGAGAAGCATGGTGACTGCCTATGGTGACTGCCTAAAGCGTCTCCCCACTGTCTTCTACCCAGCATTCTGTTCTGTTTACTCCACCTACCTAATTTTCTGTCTCTTAAAGGGCCAAGGCAGTTTCTTTATTAATAATGAAAGTAACACATAGACACTCCTCCATCAAAATCATATAACTCAAAATAAATTTCCTTCTAGTTATATATTTTTTTTTTGGTTTTTTTTTTTTTTGGTTTTTCGAGACAGGGTTTCCCTGTAGTTTCTAGAGCCTGTCCTGGAACTAGCTCTTGTAGACCAGGCTGGCCTCGAACTCGCAGAGATCCGCCTGCCTCTGCCTCCCGAGTGCTGGGACTACAGGCGTGCGCCACCACTGCCCGGCTTCTAGTTATATTTAAATTTCCTTATCCTGGCTTTTATTTTACAAATGAAAATGGATTTTGTTTTGTTATAACAGTTGGAGCTTTGCCTATATTTGAAATAATTTATGAATCTGAACATAATAAGAATGATATCAGGCACACTACCATCCTTGGGGACTAGATAATGTTTACAATAGTTATCATATGTAATATAATATGCAATTACCTGGAAAGAGTCAAGTTTCATAAAGAACTAAAAGCTGTGAAAATAAAAAGTATTTTTTTCCCTCGAGGCCTTGAAAGACTTGCATCCAATCCAGAAGCCCCTGTGAAATGTCTGACCTCCAATCTGCTCCAGTGCAGGAAAAGGCTGGGAACATCGGACACTAGCAGTCGGTCCCAGACCTTCGTGTCCAGTGTGGAGTCAGAGTGCCACAGCAGTCCCAAGTGGGAAAGAGACTGCCAGGTGAGGAGAGCGTCTGTGCAAACCCAAGCTGGTGGCACAGGTGAAACCAGTGATGGCCGCACCATGCCTGTCCGTGGCATTGTCATATGGCCACAGTTACAGTATTATAAAAGCTCTTTATTTTTCTGGACATTCTGTCAAATTCTTTTAATATCTTTATTTCATTTCTTATTCAGTTATGATATGAGTCTTGCTCAAAGTTTGATGAGTGATTAAGTAAACCAATAGAAAATGTTTGGCTTCCTGGCAGACTTCTTAATTTCCTTCTGTAATAAAGACAGGAATAATTGTTTGTTTGTTTACCTACATAATTTTAAAGCTCATAATGTCTCCTGTACTGTTTCCCACCAATTTCTCATTAAATGGAATGGAAAAGTATATATTCCAGGGCAGTTGTTAGCCAAATGGATGGATGTACTTTAAATTATTTTACTTAATTTGTTTTTGCTTTTTCTATAAAGTAATTAGTGCTAATAAATACAAAAGGTGATAGGAACTTAGATAGAAAATTATAGTTAAGTTCTCCCCCAAAGAAGGTTGATAAAAATAAAAATAAGTCTTTCATTTAATAAAGTAATTTAGGTTAGATTTGCTTATTTTCAGAAATCTGACCTTCCTCATTATTCGAGATTTAGGTTTTTAGAGCAAAATCAAACATAGATAAGGCAAGATTTCCTGGTCTTTTTTTCTTTTTCAACTGTGCTGTAGATACTATATGTTATACAGTAAACAGGTTCCTACTCCGAGAACTCTCATTTAATCCCTTCCGTAGTCTAGAGATCATAGTGTGCACTCTGTCTGTCTGTGCATAGCTCCCCCTTCCCCCACCTAGTTGTGCACTGAAGAATGCAGTGATGAGGATGTAGGCGAGCATATGCAGTGGACAGTTACGATCCTATGAGTGATGATCATACGATGCTGACCCCAGGTTCCTCCATTTCTACACCAGAAAACCAGTGAGTTATAATTCAGAAATCTTCTTTTTACTTAGAACTAAGTATTCCTCACTACTACGTAAATTAATGGTAGTTATTAAAGTTTGATGTTTATATATAAAAACACATACTGTTAAGGGTGGGGTGTTTATGCATAAAAATACACACTGTTAAGGGTGGGCTGTATCTTTGTGGTAGAGCACTTGTTTCGTGTGATTCTAGGTTCAGTCCTCAGTAATACCAAGAGGTTAACAAAAAAGAAAAGGCAGTATTAGAGATTGCTGAAGATTCATGCTATGAAAGTGTTCTTTAAAAAAATCGTAGTCACCATGTACCGGTGTCAATATATACTAAGTTCTGACACACGTATCCTCAGATATTTCAATTCGGTCTTCAAGAAAAGCTTCAAGAAAGGCTTCTACCTCAGAGGGACATACCTCAGTTGGTACAGTGCTTGCCTAACAGGCACAACACTCTGGGATTAATCCCCAGCATCACACAAACTGGGCCTGGTGACACATACCCGTGATTCCAGCACAGGCTTATCTTCTTGCTACACAGTTAGTTTAAGTCAAGCCTGAGATACATGAAACTATCTCAAAAAGAGAAAAGAAAGAAAAGCATTTGTTTCGATGCAGTGTCAATTGATCTTCTTGATGATTTTCTTTTATTAGTTTATTTATTTTTGTTTGTTAGAAAGTACTCTACCACTGAGTTATATCCCCAACAATGGATTTTAGTTCCTAGGTATTTCTGTTTTTATTTTATTGTTTATGTAGAAATACATGTTTACAATAGCTATGTTTGCCCTCTAATTTTTCAGTTAACTAGATTTTAAACTCTTGCATTTGTGTTGTTTTAAACAGAATCACCATACCTCTACTGCAAAACAGATAATGCACTCTATTTATAATATAGACCTACCTTAAATATGCCTAAATATATTCTATTAATTTTTCTTATTTACTATGTAATATGGTATCAAAATAAATATTAGTACATAATTTATTTAAATTTTGACCAGTGTTTCATTTGAAACAGTGTAATTATAAGTAATGTAATATAGTAAACTTATGCTATAATTGTTTTTAGTTCTCTTATTACAATTCTTCTGTCTCATTTAAAAACAAGAAAGGTAGCATACTAGTTCATTAGATTACTGATCTCATGTAAGTGGTCATAAAATAGAAGCTTTTAAGGAATCTAAGGTCTATAACTAAAAGTAGCATTTTCCTCCTCTTAGGAAAGTACCAAGTCATCAGACTGTACAGTGAGCTGGAATGCAGTGGAAATGCCTTATACAAAATCTACAAATGCCGTTGAGACAAAAACAGATCTTGAATTAGCGCTTTCTCCCATTCATGACAGCAGTGCCATCTGTGCCACAAGAAGCAACCACGTGAACCTCCCTAGAAAATGCTTCTCTGAGGAGGTCTCTTGGGAAGGGAGAGAACTGAATGTAAATAACGAGAACATGACCATTGATGAGAGACAGCCTGGCTTCCATCAGTCTGATCAGTGGGCTATAAATTCTAGTGGTATGTCTGAAGAACACCTTGGTAAAAGAAATTTTAAAAGGAATTTCCAATTGGTTGATTCTAGTCCTTGTCGGGAAATTATACAAAGTAAAAAAAACTGTATAGAGTGTAAGCATAGCAAGGAAACGATAGGTTGCTATGCAAATCAAACTACGGGCCTAACTACTGAAGTTCAGGATCTTAGGCTCTCAGTACACAGAAGTCAGCAAAATGACTGTGCTAATAAGGAGAACATTGTTGCCTATTTTACTGGCAAACAAACCCCTGAAGAATTACATATACCAATGATAGCAAAAAACCTTCTGTCTGAACTAGATGCAGACTATGAAATGACTAGCAAGAAGGACCGCCTGAGCTCTCATTCTGCGTGTCCTGCTGAGGGGAGAGCTCCGAAAACTCTGGATTCAGATTCTTCTTTTCCTGAAATTTCCATGATGGAAAGTTCACTTGAAATTCAGACCTCAGAACCTGATAAAAGCAACAAAGAATGCTGTTTTGAAGAATCAAATATTGAAGATCTACTTGTATTATCAAACTGCCAAGAAAACTCCTTGCCAAAAGATGATTGTCACACTTCTATCCAAGATAATAGCCAAATGGTAGCTCCCTCTTTACAGGCATTGAAACCGCTATCCTGCAAAACAAATGTTGTAGCTTTTCGAAGCTTTAACAGCCATATTAATGCATCCAATAATTCAGAACCATCCAAGATGAGCATAAACTCTTTAGAAGCTATGGACATTTCCTGTGATTACAGTGGCTCCTATCCCATGGCTGTGACCCCGACTCAGAGAGGAAGATCCTGTGTGTCACATCAGGTATATCACAGTTTGCTAGCACTGTTTGGATGTTAGAGTAACAACTTAAAACATACTCTTGCCTCTCAGCTAGGTTATATGCTATGAATTATACAATTTTGATCTCCAATGGATTGCTGGAGATTTTTCACATATAAATGTAATGTATATTAATGTATATTAATCATAACAGTTGAATAACTGCTTTTCTAAGAAAATACATATTTCACTGATCTTAACAAGTACTTTGAAATATGAAATTGAAATCTATCTTATCCTCCAACATATATATTTCAATTATTTGTCTTTATTCTCTATACTTGTATAAGCCAAAAATTCTATTTCTTTTATTCCCTTAAAGAGTCATTATAAAAAGATTAAGCTCCAAATTTAGGTTATTAGATTTATGTTTTCCTTTAAGGGCTTAGATGTTCCTTAACCTCAGACCCTATTTTCCAACTTCCTGTAAGGGATAAAAGCCCCTCATACTTCTTTTTAAAGGTTTTTTTTAAGCAGCAATTACCTTCAAGCCTCTTAAGTATGACTTAGTACAAGAAGTGACAGACACTTACTTACTTGTGAGACAGCTCTTACAGGTTGTCTTAATAATTCAATCATTTGTCAGCCATGGCTTTTCTTATTCTTTGTATCAATCCAGACTGTCAAGATACTTTTCTTAGACAGGATACCTTGCTATAATCCCATAATCTTAACTCTTAGACGCTAAGGCAGTGGGATTATAGGTTTGAAATCAGTATGGGCTACATAGTAAAACTATCTCAAAAGAAAATAAAATTTTGTTCTTGGGTATTTTTAAATGTTTTTCTTTTAAAGTCATCTTATTGAAATGATTGATGTTATCTGAACTATTGAATTTTATTATATATGGGCCTTTTCATAATTGTGACCAATTAGTCTATTTTCCAATCCATGATCAAGGTTTTGAATGTATCATTTAAACCTGGAGGCTTTTTGTTGTTGTTGCTTCAATGCTTTTGTTCATCTAAAAGAAATTAATATTTGTTGTATCTTGAACTCTTCTTGAATTAGCAGACTCCAAATCAAGTCAAGTTAGGAACATCATACAGAACTCCAAAGAGTGTGAGAAGAGGGGCAGCCCCAGTGCATGATGGGCGAATTCTGGGAACTCCAGATTACCTGGCACCTGAGCTCTTACTGGGTACAGCCCATGGTAAGGTATATATTATGTGTCTTAGGTTTCGAATTTTTACCAATGGCTGCCTTACCCTTTTATGTGAAATTGTTTTAAATTTCTTTGATGATCTGTGTTCAACCCCTAGGACCCAGATGGTTCCTCTTCTCCAGACACTGTCCTCTAACGTCCACACTGTGGCATGTGTTTTTTTATTTGTTTACTTTTGTTGTTGGTTGAAGACGGGGTCTTTGAAGGGGACTCCTGCACAAGTCACACCCAAACCTGACTGCAGGGAGAAAGAAAAGTTAAAAGTGGCTACTTTCTGACTCTGAAAACAGCAGCAAATGACCTTGCAGGTATCATTCTTAAGAAGAGAAAAGGGGAGCGGGCAGTGGTGGCGCACGCCTTTAATCCCAGCATTTGGGAGGCTGAGGCATGCAGATCTGTGAGTTGGAGGTCAACCTGGTCTACAGAGCTAGTTCTAGGACAGGCTCCAAAGCTGCAGAGAAACCCTGTCTCGAAAAACAAAAACAAAAACAACAACAACAACAAAAAAAGGTGGGGGAGAAAAAGAGGAAACGCGTGTTAAAATGTGCTAGGATGCGGTGGTAAAGGAGCTGGAAGATGAGGGAGAAGGGGACCAAGGAGAGGCGGTGGGGATATTTATCCTGGAGGGACAAGGGACTGCCTCTGGATAGAGAGGAGAGAGAGACGCGGCACACGGACAGATGGCAGTTTGTAAAGGTAAAGGGGAAACTCCGTGTTGGGATGAACTGTTTAATTTTAATTGGGCATGTTAATTAGGTGAGCCAAAGGGGGCTTCTGATTGCTGGGCTTTGGTAGTTAGCCTCAGGAGAAAAAAGTAGTCAAATAAGGGAATAGACCTGATGGGTCCAGGGCATGCCGTGATGGGGGCACAGGTCACTAGAGTCTATTAAACCAGAAGCAAGCTTTATTCCGGGGGGGGGGGGGACACACTATGGGTCACACAAAACTTATCAGCTATAGCTATGACCACAGCCAGAGACCAGCTTCTAAAGCTGTGGCAGTGGGGGCTGATTTTGAGCCTCCTCTTATAGTGAAATCAAGCACCAGATGTGGGTCAAAGAGTTTTTACAAACTTGAGGTCAGACTTAAAGTCACATTACATTTTAAGTTTTACAACTTTTGGTTACAGGACGTTAGAATGTTAACTTAGCGTGCTTGCGAAAGCCTGTGACGGACACGGCCACTTTTCACTGTCCCTGAAAGAATGCAAGGAAAAGAGTAGAGTCACATAGCAGACAGCTAAAAATCAAGGGAATGCAAGCAAAGGGTCCCATAGAGGCAGTAGTTAGAAGCTAACCTTTGTCCCCAGTACCTGCCTGGCTGGGAAGCTGAGAAGCAGGAGACAATTGTTAAAAGTTTACCTCTGTACACAGTGGCTGCCAGGATGTCTGCTTTTAAGGCAGAAAGTGTTGTTAAAGGTTAACAGTGGCAGCCAGCTTTATTTTTTTTTTCTTCCAAAATGTGCTAGTGCTTACAACTTTATATTTCTATGTTCCTGGACTGGATCCTTTGTTTCTATATTCTATTCCTGGACTCCCAAGATTGTGGTAGCTAGCTTTAGGAATATAATCTAATAGTTGAAGCAAGGCCTGCCAGAGCCACACGCTCTAGTGAGCTAGTGTCCCTTCAGTCTTGCTATGTAGACCAGCCTGGCCTCAAACTTAGAGATCCTTCTGCCTCTCCCTCCTAAGTCCTGGGATTACAGGCATGTGTCACTACACCTGTCAAGTAAATGATTTAAATAAATACATTTCTTTGTTATTTATATAAAGGAATGCATGACATCTCTGCCGTATAGCATTTAAAGTGGTGAAATGGAAAGAAGAAATAACTTGGGCTGAGGAGATAGATGGCTCAGTTAGTGCAGTGTTTGGCATGCAAGCATAAGGACCTGAGTTCAAATCCCACAAGGGTATCCACATAAAAGTGAGCCATGAAGTGAGGAGGGGGGTATGGTGGCCAATGCCTATAATCTTAGCTTGACAGACAGGAGGATCTGGGGTCGTGTTGGCCTGAGGTCTTAGCAGAGCAATGAGTTGCAGGTTTAGCCAGAGACCCTGTTTCAAAAACTTAGGCAGAGACTGATATAAGAAGACATTTTACATGAACCTTTGACCTCCTCATGTGTACATACTCCCATACACACACAAATATGCATTTTTCACAACATACAGTCCAAAGAGACCTCTCTGGGTATAGGGGAGCAAACACTGTAGAGCATGTAGCCATTTATTTTATGTTTGTTCACTTTGGGGCTGATGATTGTTTTTTTTTTTAAAAAAAAAAAAAAAAAAAAAAAAAAGAAAGAAAAAGTCCTTAAATGTTCCCTAAGGAAGAGCTTTACCACTGGGCCACATCTGCAGCTCCAGTGGTTTTGCCTTTGCAGTCTCACTGATGCAGAGAAGCCCACCTTAGTCTGGGCTAAAGTGCTCGTGACTACAAAGTTAGCCCTAAACTTTGTTCCAGCTGCAGAATTTAACCTCATTTTATGGTCACAGCAATGAGAAAAGCAACTAAAACAGTTAAGAGTTGTACAACTTTAACAGTTCTTTTACACTCTGGATTTATATAATAGGAACTGCAAGATAAGCATCTAAATTCCAGGTACCTTGCAGTACTCGAGAAAGGCAGGTTAAACTTTTTCTAAATATCTGTCTAAATAAGAGAGTTACAAACCCAATACAAAGCTATATACAATAAGAACAAATATCAAGTATAAAAATTAGAATCACAACCAGCATAAACAATATAAAGCAAGAAGCATATGCTAAATGTTTCAATAGTTATCCTATCCTAAGGAGTCTAAGTCTTGTATTAGAAATGGCTTGGCTTGGGAGGAAAGTAACTATAACTGTCTAGTCTTCAACCTGATCAAAGACCTGAGAAGGGGAAATAATATTACTTAAGTAAACAGGAAGTGCAATCAAGCAACTTCCAAAAGGTGCAATAAATAATAGAGACAACCTGCCTCCTGGACAATCACCCAAAGTCTCATTTGCAATGTTGGGGCAACCAACTTTGGCTAAGGCCTAGAGTAACTGACAGACCATTTTCAGAGACAGAGAAAAATTGAAAAATTGTCTTAGCCTGTCTTGATAAGGTTTGACAGTCTTTTTGTTTATATCCTGCTTGTCCTGTCTGGACGCTGCTCATTTCATCAGTGGTGGAGGCAGGGACAGATCTTTGACCAAAGGCCAGTTTTACCAATAAGAAAAAAAGCTCCGGGCTGGAGAGATGGCTCAGAGGTTAAGAGCATTGCCTGCTCTTCCAAAGGTCCTAAGTTCAATTCCCAGCAACCACATGGTGGCTCACAACCATCTGTAATGAGGTCTGGTGCCCTCTTCTGGCTTTCATTCATACACACAGACAGAATATTGTATACATAATAAATAAATAAATATAAAAAAAAGCTCCTATAATTCTTAATACCTATATAGTTTAAAGACTAAGACTTCATATTAAAATAAACAACTGTGCAGAAAATGACCTCAAAATTTAAGCAATATATATAAGTATCTTGATCAGAGGTAGAAATGTATAGTGAAATATGATACAAAATATCTTAAGCAGAGATAGAAACAGTATGCATACAATATGACAACTTTGCACAGGTGAACAAATATTGTAAAGAGAAATAGGGCCATATTGAATATAACAAATATAATTGAATTTGTATCATTATACAAGAATTTATAACAATGTAAACTGTCTATAAATAATAGCTTACAAGTGTTATATTACTCACTATTATTATTACCTATTATCCCATCCAGTCTCCCTTTTTTCTTTTTGAAAAGAGATCCCTACTTAATTTTCACCCCCAATCCCAAACCCTAGACTACTTTTAATCACCCCTAATACCTTATAGATCTCCCTAACACAGAGTACAAACTTTGTTGGGAGAGGGTACATCGTCTTCTAGAATTACTTCCAACTGTCATGGGGGGCGATGTTATTTCTATGGGATCCTGTAAAAACTAAAATGATGATTAAGTTTCAAAATTACTGTCTGGTAGAATTGCAAATAGTCTCTGAGTAGCTGGTAAGGTTTTTCTGAAGTTCTAATTTGAAGTTCATTGCAAAAAGGTGCACCATCTCAGCTAACCAAGTTGGAATCATCTTGAGCAGCCTGTAACCGAAAACCAATCATAAAGTGGCAATATCAGCTTTATTACATCATTATCTACTAGGTGGAATGGTTGTTGTGGGCCCCATCTTCTTCCTAGAAACTTTAAAGATTACTGCAGGAAAATTTATTCTTCATTGTGGAAAACTCAAACATTATTCATGTAGACATATTTTTAAAAAAAAATACTATAGAGACAAAAATAGGTATGGGAAGAAGTAAAATTTTGCCTAAATTCTTTCTTCTTTCTGTCCCACACCAGATAGATCCTGATATGAGACAGAAATGCTGAATTTTTCTTATAACAACATGCTTTGATTTAGAGAACGATAGCCATTGTCCAACTCCAAAATCATATTTGATTTTTAAGTGATTTTGGCTTATTATTATACTGAAAAATCTCTCTCTCTTTCTCTCTCTCTCTCTCTCTCTCTCTCTCTCTCTCTCTCTGTGTGTGTGTGTGTGTGTGTGTGTGTGTGTGTGTGTGTGTGTGTGTCTGTGTGTGTGTTGAGGTAATGAAATTTTACCCTTCAGAGGATATGGTACCACAAGTCAAATTTCTCTTTGCTTGGTGATCCTTTCTAGATAGCCGTCTTTTATTCTTTAGCCATCTAGATGTCCAAGGCATCTCAACTTTTTTCTTACCACCTGTATGATTGTCACCTCTGTGGATGAAGTCTCATTTCTTTCTCAAGAGCTTTCTCTTTTCAAACCTCATCTTTACTAATTTTGATGGTATCCATAGCTTTTCTTCTCCTTTGGAAACAAGAGCGAAATCCTTCCCCAGCGTAGCACATCTCCTGGTTTCTATTTCAGGTCAACACATCCTTGAAATACACTGGCTGATTTAATTCAGAAGATTTTTCTGTTACCCAATGTCTTTCTGCTGCCATTGTTCCTTTCTCATTAACATTAAGAAAATTCAAGATCAATAAAGCATTATACAATCTATTTCTGGGGGTATTATCAATCCCTTTCTGTTTGTTTGACATGACCCTTATAATTCAATTTGATCTTTCCATAACTGCCTGACCTGACCTGTAGGATTGTTTGGTATACCTGTAATATGCTTTATATTATAATAAGCAAAACTGTTTCATTTTCTTAGAGATGTTGCTGGACCATTGCCTGTCTTTATTTGTGCAGGTATATCCATGATGGCCATAATTTATAGCTAATCAGCCTTTTCTAAGCTCAGTGCAGTTGCCCATTACAAACCTGAATAGGTATCAATGGTGTGGTGTACATATTTTAATTTTCCAAGTTCTACAAAGTGGAATACATCCATCTGCCATTCCTTTGAGTACGTTTTGGGTTACTCCCTGCAGGGAGCAGTGTTTGGTTATATAAAGGACAAGTAAGACATCTCCTTATAATCAATCTCCTTAGCTTGTTGCCATGTAATAGAAACTCTTTCTTTCAACCTTTGCTATTGACAGGATGTTTTTTTATGAAATTCTGAGGCCTTCAGCACATTTCCATTCAAGAATAGATCAAGTTCTGTATTACCTTGTGCTAGAGGACCTGGCAGACCCATAAGGGATCAGATGTATGTGATGTATATGGGACGAAGCCTTTTCCTGATTATGTCTTGCACCTGGATGAATATGAAGTCAATTCTGTATCATCTGGTATAAATTCAGCAGTTTGAATATGTAAAACAACTCTCTTTGCATATTGCAAATTAGTAAATATATTGAGAGTTTCTTTAAAATCCCTTAGTGCCATGAGAATAGCATATAATTCTGACTTTTGGACAGAATTATAAAGGCTTTGTTCTACTTTATTTAAATCTCTTTAATCAAAGTCAATTTTTTCTCCACTTCAGCTATTAATTCTGTGGTACTATTTAAGTCTTTGTCACCATCTAAGGTTTTGTTTAAATGAATTATTAGATTGGGTATTATCCCAACAGTAGATTGGAAATATCTCCTAGCAATCCTTGAAAGTCATTAAGTGTCTGCAATCAATCTCTCCTAATTTGTGCTTTTTGTGTTCTAATTTTCAATAAACCTATTTTATAACCTAAGTAATTGATAGAATTTCCTCTCTGTATTTTGTAATGCCCTCTTTGTAATTCTTCTCTGTAATTTGTAATGCTCAACTAGGCAAAACTTTATTTACTTCTTCAAACATCCTTTCTAAAGTATATCTGTCCTTGAGTCAGATAACAAAATGTCATCCATGTAATGGTAAATTACAGATTTAGGATATTGTTTATGGATTATTTTATTTTTAACAACAAATACAGGAGAATTCCAAGGGCTGGTTGATTCTTCAATATGGTGAGCATCTAGTTGCTCCTATACAAGCTGTTCTAAAACCTGCTTTTTCTCTTTTGTTAAAGGCCATTGTATAACTCATACAGGTTTGTCTGTCAGCCATTTCAGAGGTAGGGCTCTTGGTGCCTTCGGAAGATCAGCAGCTGTTATGCCCTGTTGATATACAACCTTAATGGTTGGTGACTGCTCCTTACAATACATTCCAATATTTTTCCCAGAAATATATGTAAATATATGGTTGTTTCTAATATTTGGGGAATGTTAATCTGAGTGTTCTCTTGCTGTAAAAAATCACGTCCCCACACATTCATTGCCATATTAGCCACATATGACTTTAATTTTCCTCTCTGTCCTCCTGACCCTATTCTTGTGCTCTGTTTTACCTGAGATAATGTTGCAATCCCTAAAAGCTGAACATTTACCTCCTGAAGAGGCCAATTTGGATGTCAAAATTCTGATGAAATTATAATTACATCCACATTTGTGTCTACCAGACCATTAATGATGTCCTTTATTCATATTTTTAATTCTGTTCTTTGTTCATTTATGAATGCTTGCCAAAATAGTGACTTTAAGCTTTTTCCTCAATTTTTTGTTCTCTCTTCTACAGCTGTTCTGTCATCCAGAGTACTATGGCTTCTTACAATAGGCATTAGGTTCTTTAATTGCTCTGGGAAGGTGTTTCCTCTGTGATGACAGGAAATGACTGACAGAATTTAGCATAGGGGCCTGCAGGGCCTCAAAGAGTTCCCCTACTCTAAAGTGGTGCATTACTGTCCCGTGTTGATCTGTATTTATTAGTCTAATGTTTGCATAATCCAGAAGGGAGGAGTGTACTCTTTGGATTATGCTTAGAAAAACCATTGTTTCTAGGAATGCCCTGTTTAGAGTCTCTTTTAAGGTAACCTAGTTTGCCATAATTGAAACACTTGAATTTCAATTTTTCCTCAAGCTCTGGAAATCACTTCTCCTATCTAAGAATCATCATGGTCATGAGATTAAATATTGATAGTGTCTTGGATCCATTCTTCCAAAGGTGCTGAACTTGCCTTTAAAGGTCCAATTATCCTTTTGCATTGAGAAATAGCGTTTTCAAAAGCCAGAGATTCAATTACTATTTGCCTAGCTTCTGAATCTGGTATCATTCTATTTACTGCTGAAGTCAGTCTTTGTAAGACATCCATGAAGGTTACTTTTGGGCCCTGTATGAATTTAGTAAATGATTCAAACTTCTTTCCTACTTTTTCAGTTTTTTCCCAAGCTTTCAAAGCTGCTGCACAGCATAAATCCACGGTGTGACCATCATCTGGGGATTGCCTTTCTATAGTATCATAAACTCCTTCTCCAAGCAGTTGATCTTCGGAGATTTCTGAACCTCTAGCTCTACTCCATTATTTAATGGTCTTAGCCTCTTCTTTGACCCACATCCTCCATTGGGTTTTTTTTTTAGTATTTATTTATTTATTATTTATTTAGTATATATACAGTATTCTGTCTGTGTGTATGCCTGCAGGCCAGAAGAGGGCACCAGACCCCATTACCGATGGTTGTGAGCCACCATGTGGTTGCTGGGAATTGAACTTAGGACCTTTGGAAGAGCAGGCAATGCTCTTAACCTGAGCCATCTCTCCAGCCCCCCACATCCTCCATTGTAATTGTGGACCAGGCTTCAAGACTATTGTAATCAAATCTATCCAGTCTTTAGGGATAATTCTATTACAAGTTGACCACAGCTTTAACATCTGCTTCAAAATGGTGAATGCATGCCATATGAAACTTTCGCTTCCTAGAATCTCTTTAATATTGCTACAGAAGTACATTCAGCTCTTACACAGTCTTGGGAATATCTATTATTTGGCAATTCCTTTAAGGTTAGTTGTTTGAAAACCTTAGACTGATGTTCTCTAACCTTATAATCTCTATAATTACATCTATATGATCACAGCCATATATCTCTATGATCTGTTTTATTAAATTTTTCTAAGGCCTATATCTTGGAATTCATACCAAACAGCTTTTTAAGAGATAAACCAAGAATTATCAAATAATAAGGATTATCAGACTGATAATTAACAGTATATCAATCCCAGTTAAACTGATTATCCTTTCATTTAATTGTTCCATTTTAAAATCATGCATTATGTAATCAATGACCTAACTTACTTTATCATAATTTTTCCCATGTTTTAGCATGGGAAAAAAAATCTCACTTTTAACTAACTCTTCTCTTTAAGAATTCCCAATTTTCTCAACTCCTCTGCTGCTGCTGCTGCTGCTGAAGATGTGAGGCTGATGGCTGCTGCACAGAACAGCAGAATCCTGGCTGGATTTTAAGGCAGCTACCTAGCTTGGCAGCAGCCTAAGAAGGGCGTCCAAAGCCTACCAGGAGAGAAAGAAAGGAAAATCTAGTGGGTAGAGCAGAACTCCGACTACATGTAGCTCCGGCCTATGCCAGTGGTCTCAAAGTCACAGGCAAACGGCTTTTTCATGAATTCATACCCCAAAAGTTGGGCACCACATGTAGCACGAATTCTAATTGGTCTTAATAATAAAAACCCAGAGTCAGGCCGGGCGGTGGTGGCACACGCCTTTAATCCAAGCTCTTTGGAGGCAGAGGCCGGCGGATCTCTGTGAATTTGAGCCCAGCCTGGTCTACATGAGCTAGTTCCAGGACAGGCTCAAAAGCCACAGAGAAACCCTGTCATGAAAAATCAAAAAATTAAAAAAAAAAAAAACAAAAAACCCAGAGTCAGATATAGGGGTTAATGCTGAAGATCAGAGAAGTAGAAAGGACAACCACTAGAGCGTTCTTTTACCTCTACCAATGCTTAGGCCAAAGAGGCAATCCTGTCTTCAGACTGTCTTCTCAGACTTCATCCTCAGACTGCAACTGTCTCCACCAAACCTCAGACTGCTCTGAACTCCTGTCTCCTTCCGCCTTATATTTCTCTCTCCGCCTCGCTAGTTCTGGGATTAAAGGCATGTGATCCCAAATGCTGGGATTACCTTTGTTTCAGCTCTGTTTCTCTTTTAGGTTCAATCTTGTGTAGCCCAGGGCGACCTTGAACTAACAGATGCTCTGCCTCTGTCTCCTGAGTCCTAGAATTAAAGGAGTGTGCCACCACTCCCTGGCCTCTATGACTGACTAGTGTGGCTACGTCTGCACTCTGATCTTTACGCAAGCTTTATTGGTTAAAACATAAACAAAATATTACTACACATATGCATACAGCACACACACAAAGCAAAATAAATTAATAAGTAATGCAGGAGCAAATAGAAAAGTATTAAACTGATTTCCTTCTGACCTAGACTTGGCATCAGGCTCCAAAGCTACAGGTGAAGGAGTCTGCTCCCAGCTCCACTTCACTGACTAATGTGAGTCGACTGCCACCTGAACTGTTCTTTGTGTCATGCAGCCCACCCCATCCTCTTTACCTCCCACAACTGTTGTTGGGCCCTAGAGTCCAACTACCCAGGAGGAGTTGCCCCAAGAAGACACTCTCACACCATAGTTGATGTAAAAACATGGAGGATTTAATTAATTCTGTTGCGACAGGGTCTTTCAGCACTCAAGAAGACAGAAAGACCCCGAATAGCTGGTAAAGGCTATGTTTAAAGCAAAAATCCATAGAAACAAGGGGGGGGGGGACTCTGGGGTTGTTTTCCAACTATTGGGATTGGCTTATTCAAATGGCTGTTTACAATAATTGGTCCGAGCCAGGGATGGAACGTGGTTGCCAGATCAGGTGAGGTAAGAGGAAACATTTGAGGGTTACTTTGATCCCTTTCCAGGGACTGAGTCAACACATCAGGAACTGAGTCAACATCTTAAGAGTTATCTTGCCCCAATTTCAACAACTGCGTTCTATCTGGAGAACATTCACAAAGACTCACAGAGATGGAAAGTTTCTAACATTTCAGTAGGTGTGTGGGTAACTGTTAGATTCCTGGTTCCCAGGGGAGGGGGGAAAGCACTAAGGCTGAGGGGCCTCAGAGTTATTTTAGAGTTCTACACTGTCTCTTAGTCCTGTGGCCATGGCGGGTCGACTCCAGGATCCCTGACTTATGTGTCATCCAGCCCACCCCATCCACTTTACCTCCCACAGCTGTCTTAGTCCTTTGGCTAGGGCGGGTTGACTCTAGGATCCCTGACTTACGATTGTTTCCTGATATATAGCCCCTGTGCAACTCAGTCCTATACAAAAATAGGCTTCTCTGCTATCTCATTAATTGCACTAGAGTCCATGTCTCATGAACCTTAACTGCACTGAAGGATCTGTGGGCTGCTCCTCTGGATAGACTGCCATTCTTTTCAGCATTCCCTGGCTCACCTTTTGGATAAGGCTTCTGCTTTCCTTGCCCCTTGTAGAGCTGTATAGTTCAATCTGTGTGCTGCCTGCCCCATTTTACTGAATTGCTCTTGGGCTCTCATCGCTTCCCGACTACCTGATCTACCTGTTGTGACCTCTGATGCTCTCCCACTTTCTCTGCTTGCAGTAGTCTATTCATTGTTTCCTCCAGGAAAAAGTAATCATTTGTTAGCTCCTCCTTTTCTGCCTGAAATCACAACTTCAGGGATAACACAGAAAGATGTCTGGCAGTATTTTCCCATCCTGTGTATTTTGCTAAAACAAAATTAAGACATTGTCTTAATGTCAGTTATTACTTTGTCCAGCTCTTGTGGAAATGAGACATTCTTTAACTCTCAAACTCAAAGACCAAGAAAAATGTGTTAAGAGTCTTTCTAAGAATCCAAACAGCAGTGAAGTCTGCCTGAGATGTACTACCTTTATCTCATATTAAGGACAGATTTTTCTACAATAAAATGTATTTTATACTAAAAGTTTTTTTCAAAATAGAAAAGGAATAAAGACAAAGCTAGGAGGGTAAAGTGAGCACGAACAGGTTTACAAACAATAAAAACATACTTACTATATACATATATTGTTTAATTTTACCGTAGTGAACCTTTAAAGCTTATTAAAAATCCCTTAAATAGGCTGGGGACATTGATCAGCAGCAGTGCTCTTTAAGAGGACTCAGGTTCAAGTCTCAGCACACACATGGCAGCTCACCACTCTGTAACTCCAGTTCCAGTCCCTGTCACTAATAATAGTTGGCACACTGGAAAAAGATAATTTTTCTAGAAGAAAATTTAAAATAATATTGTTATCTGATTTCTTCTGTGACTTTTCATTTATATCCCTAAATTAAAATCTGATATAATAACAAAATAATGGGACAAATATAGTTAATAATCACAGGAGTTATAATTACCTAGATATTTAAAGCTGATCATTCCAAAAGTCTGAACTAGCCATTCCTCATGAGGTCATAGCAATGCAATCAAACTAGTAAAAAGGAAAAATAAAATACTCCAAACAAAACATTGCATATAGTTCAAAGGACTGTAGACACATAGGGAAACATACATTCAGCCTGGTCTGTTAAATTGATTGTTCCTCTCAGCTGCTACCTTTACTTCTTTAAGCCATACTGTTATTATTTCAAGACCAGATCTCATGTAGCTCAGGCTGACCTTGAACTCATCATGTAGGTAAGGAAAACTTTGAACTTTCTAATCCTTCTGCCTCCAGTTCTAGAGTGCTAGGACTTGAACCCAGCATGAAAGGCAAGCACTCCAAAAATTGAGCTCCATACCTTAGCCACCATCTTAATTGGGGGAGGGGGTTGGAAAGAAATTGAGACAGGCTCTCTGAGTAGCCCTGGCTATCCTGGAACTTGCAGTATAGACTAGGCTAGCTCACACTCAAGAAACCCACCTGACTCTTCCTCCTGAGTGCTGGGATTAAAAGCATGCACCACCTTGCCTATTTTCTTAATGATTTTAACTGTAAGGATATTAATACTATAATGCCAGATACAAAGAAAAAACATCAGACTCAGGCTGTAATAGGTGGATTTACTTCTTGATGATTTTAGTAAGTGTTCCTCCCTCCAATACTGCATTTCTGTCTATTCAGTCTGGTCTATTGCAGACAGCACTATTTAGACTTCCTAGCCTTGTGGGATAAAAACATTTGGCCTTTGCCTCCACAAAATGTGACTATTTGGCCACTATGGGGACCAGTGAATAAACTTCCCAGAAAGAAAAGTCCACATCTGTGTTAAAGATTCTGCAAGACCAAATGATTGAACATAGTGATTATGGAGCGTTAAGATAGTGCAGGCCAGAGTCAAGCTGTCTTGGGCATTTTTAGTGCATTGGAAAGCCATTCCTGCCCACCTGTTGCTGACCTAATATCCTGGACTATAAAAACATTTAAAATGTGTAATAGGACAAAATCAAAAGTGCATTCTTGGCAAACCACTAGCTTTCACCAATCCAAAAGCTTGAGAATATCACCAGATAGCATCTGAAAACTATAAAGGAGTTTTTCCTGCTTTTCTATGGTCTACCTTTGGGCACCATCAGTGTATTTGGTCAAGCTTGATTTATGACTTTGTTCTTTTTTTAATGTTTATTTATTTAAGTGCATTTATGTTTTGCCTGAATATATATATCTGTGTGAGAGGAGGTGTCTGATCCTTTCTAGACAGCTGTGAGTTGCCATGTGGAAGCTGAGAAATGAACGCAGGTCCTTTGGAAGAGCAGCCAGTGCTCTTAACCACTGAGCCATCTCTCCAGCCCCAACTTTTTGTTATGTAGTTAATACAGTCGCATGGAACCACTTCTACAGTGGAGCATGTCTTTTTCTTTTTTGACGTTTTTACTTAAGTTTTATTTTATCTGCATGGGTGTTTTGCCTGCATATATGTCTGTGCACCATGTGAGGCCAGAGGGAGATACTGGATCCCTGGAGCTGGAGTTACAGATGATTGTGTGCTGTCATGTGGGTGCTGGGAATGGAACAGGTCCTCTGGAAGAGCAGCCAGTGCTCTTAATCACAGATCCATCTCTTCAGCCTGGACCATGTTCTTCAAAGCAAACTGAATTTATGTTCCTGAGTCATGGTACTTCAAATTTGACCTCAGATAGCTCTCACTCCCTGTGAGATTAGAGCTTTATTTTTGTATCAACAAAACACATAGTAAAACACTATTTAGGACATTCAATAATTACCAGAGGTTCCTCTAGTCAAAATTTGGGTGAAACAAGCAAAATACAATAATCATTTCAAATTGTCATTCTTTTTTTGTTTTTTGTTTTTGTTTTCAAGACAGGGTTTCTCTGTGTAGCTCTGGCTATCCTGGAACTCACTCTGTAGACCAGGCTGGCCTCAAACTCAGAGAACTGCTTGCCTCTGCCTCCTGGGTGCTTATCCCAGCTGTGTTATCATTTCTTAACTTGAAATTAAGGGGTCTATTTCACTATACAGAGAAACCCTGTCTTAGAAAAAAAAAAGTCTATTTCAGAAAATATTCTTTAAATATACTCCTTCATTCAAAAAGTGGCCTTGAAATTAGCAACTTCTAATTTAATTTAATTTAATTTAAGCCTTTTAAAAACTAAGGTGATGGTTAACCCATTGCCTAGCTGAAGATAATTTGGGTTTACTGTATGGAAACAGAAGAAAGTCTTAAATCAAGAAGATCTTGATTGTACAAGTTTCAGTTGTAAAATATTTATATAAAATGCTTGCAAATTCAACTTATCTCCTCTTAAATTCCAGGTCCTGCAGTAGACTGGTGGGCACTTGGAGTCTGCTTGTTTGAATTTCTAACTGGAATTCCCCCTTTTAATGATGAAACTCCACAACAAGTATTCCAGAATATTTTAAAAAGAGGTGATTCTCATTTTTTTATCTCTATTAAGATAGAGTCAGAGTTTGGGGGATGTAGCTCAGTTGTAGAACACTTGTCTAGCATATACAAGACCCCATCCATAGAACAAAACAATCCATTTATCTTTATTATTTGGGAATGGTTAACAAACCTGTTTAATAAAAGTATTTTTAAGATTTATTTCATTGTTATGTATATACATGTTCTGGTTTTGTGAGCCACCATGTGGTTGCTGGGAATTGAACTCGGGACCTCTAGAAGAGCAGCCAGTTCTCTTAACCTCTAAGCCATCTCTCTAGCCCCCTAATACAGGTATTTTAAGATAAAGTTAAGGAGACAGAGGAGTATGAAAATAAGAGGCATTCAAAACAAAGTAAGATACACCCAGATTATGGGTGTCAACTTCTCCAAGGTTTGCAGAAAGTAAGACATACCCAAGTGTGGATCCCCAAGGGAAAGTCAAACAATTTTACTTATATATGTGTATCTGTAGATATCCCTTGGCCAGAAGGTGAAGAAAAGCTATCTGATGATGCTCAAAGTGCAATGGAAATGCTGTTAACCATTGATGATACAAAGAGAGCTGGAATGAAAGGTAAGGTTTTTTTTGTCAATGAACTATTTTACGCTTGCTTGGTTCCAGGTAGTAATTATAACATCAGGTTCTAGTACAATAATCTGACTGCTCAATGGTAAAAAGATAGTTCCTTGAGAATATGCATTTGTATATTTATCTTTAATTTAAACTCAATGCAGTGTAGTCACAACTCACGTACTTAATTTTGTAACCTTCCATGAGACACCAGAAACCATATTGTGTTGTATCTTGGGTTTTCTATACCTGATAGTCAACTATCTATAAGTTTAGCATGTCTATGAATATCCTGTTGTGTACTTTTTTTATTGTTTAATTTCTGATTCCATTACTAACAAAGCATTCCATCCCAGGTTGCCTCAAATAAGACTTATTCAGTACATTATGAACCATTCGGAGGCTTTTTTAATGCTTAGGAATATATACTTGATCCTACCTTTGAAATTGAAGTAACTCTCATTGACAGCAGCCTTAAAATAATTTTTCTTAATGTTAAGGATATGGCTAAGATACGAAGGTCATGCTTACTTTGTATCAGGCCCCAGGGTGACTTTGTGAAGGGCCCCAGGCCCTTCAGCACCTAAAAACTTCAATGATCTTATTGTAATATAGACAAATAAGCATTGTGCCCCAAAATGCATTTCTGTATGAAGCAGAGGATATGCAAAAGAATGAACTTTGAAAATAAGTCATGTCAGATGGAGAAATGATCATCAGGCCAAAGCACTTGCTACACAACCTGAGTTCAATTCCCAGAATTCACAGTAGAGGAGAGAAGCAACTCATCAAAGTTGTCCTCTGACCTTTACTCACATGCCATTGCACCTGTGCCCATGTTCACACGCAATTTTGTGTGTGTGTGAAAGAGAGAGAGAGAGAGAGAGAGAGAGAGAGAGAGAGAGAGAGAATATTACTTGAATCAGCTTTTACATGTTCCTTTTCATAAGTTTGGGATCTAGAGAAATGACTCAGCAGTTACAAATACTTGCTGTTCTTCTAGGATCTAAGTTTGGTACCCAACACCACCGACTGGCTCACAACATGTACCTCCCAATTCCAGGGCAAACAACACCCTTCTCTGGCTTTCATGATTACTTGTGAACAAATATAAGGTAGACAGGTAAACACACTCACAAATGAATAAATAAAGATCAATAGTTATTGGTTTAACTAAACCTACTGAATTTGAATGTTGCTTTGGTCCTGGGGCTACCCAAGGGATGAGCTATTCAAATCTCTCTCATTGTGGGACTTACTTTAAAATATTTCCTTAAACAAATAGTTGTTAACGTAATACCAAGTAGGCATAAGTACTATGAAGAAAAATAAAGCAGAGTAGGCGGATACAAAATGAACCCTAGAGACAAGTTTTTTTAGAGTACTTGGAAACACCTCTTTAAGGGATGGGATTGAGCAGAATCATGTGTAAAGTAAACTTGTACATAGCTGACCACTCCCCTTGAGATTTTTCAAAATTGCAATAATTAAGCCACATTTAACACTAGAAATCCCATATTTGAGCTCCAAAGAGTATACATTGTTATTTGGACATTTTGCATCCTTCAAATGTTATTTTTAATACATCTAAGTATCTGAACGTTACATATTGGTTAGGTTGCTATTATAAAATGCTATCTTAGCTAGATATGGTATAACACACGTTCAGGTATCAGCACTTGGGAGACAGGGAAAGGCAGATCTCCTTGACTTCCACACCAGCCAGGCTATATAACGGGACCCCGTCCCAAAAACTAACTAGCTAACATTATAATAATAATAACTATAATAATAATAAAGTATTTAAAATAAGCAGGGACGATGGCTCAGTAGATAATTTTCTATGGAAGTATGAGGACTAGTGTTTGGATCCCCAGAACCCACATAAAATTGGAATGCAGTACCACACATGTGTGATCCCAGTGTGTCTACAGTAAGATGGGAGGCAAAGACTAAGAACTCTCAATGCTCAATGAGCTAGCTAGTTTGAGACACAAAGAAGCAAATAAAAGAACCTATATGTTTAAAAAAAAGTATAAGATTTGGACCTGACATCAAAGGTTGTCTACTGACCAACACCCATGTACCACAGCTGAGCAGGCTTCTACTCACATACAAACTTGCACTTACACATTACACATACCAAACACAAATAGTAAATAAAACACTATCATTTGAGGGGAGCTAGGGTCATTATTCCTTTAACTTTCATTGAATACCTATGACATACTAGGCATTGCCTTATAAATACAGACTTTAAGTAAAGAGGTTGCTGAGATAGCTCAGCAGACAGAGGCACGAGCAGAGGCAAAGCATCCCAGGGATCTCATTAAAAGGCTCTAAAGGGACTGGAGAGTGGTTCAGTGATTACAAGCCACTGTTTTTGTTGCTAGGGGACCTGAGTTCAGTTACTATCATGCACAGTATTCTATCATGGGGATGGAGAGAAGCATCAGCCATTAAGAGCAATTGCTGCTCTTGCAGAAGAAGCCAGTTAGGTTCCCTGCACCCACATGATGACTTTACAACCTTCTGCAACTCCAGTTCTAAGGAATATGATGCCCTCTTCTTACCTCATTGGGTACCAGGCATGCATGTGGTGCACATACAAACATGCAGGAAAATACTTAAACATGTAAAAAAAAATTTTAATTTTAGAGATTAGTCTGTACTATGTTATCTGTGATTGACCTGGAACTCAACTATGTGGACCAGGCCAGCGTTAAACTCAAGAAATCTATTTCTTCCAAGTGCTGGAAATAAAGGCATATAGCACCGGGTCCAGACAAAAATAAATATTTTTTACAAATGTTGAAGAAAAAGCATATCTGCTTAAAGCATATTTGAGGCTAAAAATTCTAACTTAGTAGGGAAGAAAATAGACAAAATTTAAAAATGTATGAAACTTAAGATTCTTTTTTTCTGGCTACACTGGTAATAACAATACTTTTAAGAAATAAAAGTTTCGCCGGGCGGTGGTGGCGCACGCCTTTAATCCCAGCACTCGGGAGGCAGAGGCAGGCGGATCTCTGAGTTCGAGGCCAGCCTGGTCTACAAGAGCTAGTTCCAGGACAGGCTCTAGAAACTACAGGGAAACCCTGTCTCGAAAAACCAAAAAAAAAAAAAAAAAAAAGAAAAAAGAAATAAAAGTTTCAAATACAAGAACACATCAGAAAAATCATCCACCGTGACCAAGTAGGCTTCATTCCAAAGATTTAAGAATAGTTCAACATACAAAAATCTATCAATGTAATACACCATATAAATCAACTGAAAGAAAAAAAACACATGATCATCTCATTTTATGCATCTAAAAAGCCTTTGACAAAATACAACACCCCTTCATGATAAAGGTCTTGGAGAAGCAGGGATACAAGGAACATACCTAAACATAATAAAGGCAGTATACAGCAAGCCAACAGCCAACATTAAACTAAATGGAGAGAAACTCAAAGCGATCTACAAATTGGAAAGGAAGAAGTCAGACTTTCACTATTTGCTGATGATATGATAGTATACTTAAGTGACCCCAAAAATTCCACCGGGGAACTCCTACAACTGAAAAACACCTTCAGTAATATAACAGGATACAAGATTAACTAAAAAAAAAAAAATCAGTAGCCCTCCTATATACGGATGATAAATGGGTTGAAAAAGAAATCAGAGAAACATCACACTTTACATTAGCCACAAATAACATAAAATATCTTGGGGTAGCTTTAACCAAACAAGTGAAAGATTTGCATGACAAGAATTTTAAATCTTTGAAGAAAGAAATCCAAGAAGACATCAGAAAATGGAAAGATCTCCCATGCTCTTGGATAAATAGGATTAACATAGTAAAAATGGCAATCTTACCTAAAGCAATCTACAGATTCAATGCAATGCCCAGCAAAATCCCAGCAAAATTCTTCACAGTACTCAACTTCTTATGGAAAACAAAAACCCCAGGATAGCTAAAACAATCCTGTACAATAAAGGAACTTCTAGAGGCATCACAATCCCTGACTTCAAACTCTACTATAGAGCTACAATAATGAAAACAGCCTGGTATTTTTGACAAGAAGATCAATGAAATCAAATTGAAGACCCAGATATCAACCCACACACCTATCAACACTTGATTTTTGACAAAGAAGCTAAAATTATAAAATGGAAAAAAAGAAAGCATATTCAACAAATGATGCTGGCATAAATGGATATCAACATGTAGAGGATTGAAAATAGATCCATATCTATCACCATGCACAAAACTCAAGTCCAAATGTATCAAGACCTCAACATAAAGCCAGCCACACTGAACCTCATAGAAGGGAAAGTGGAAAGTTCACTCAGTCGCATTGGCACAGGAGACCACTTCCTAAATACAACCCCAGCAGCACAGACACTGAGAGAAACAATTAATAAATGGGACCTCGTGAAACTGAGAAGCTTCTGTAAAGCAAAGAACATGGTCAACAAGACAAAATGGCAGCCTACAGAATGGAAAAAGATCTTCACCAGCCCCACATTGACAGAGGGCTGATTTCCAAAATATACAAAGAACTCAAGAAACTTAACATCAAAAGAAAAAATAATCTAATAAAAATGGGGTACAGACTTAAATAGAGAACTCTCAAAAGGTGAATCTCAAATGACTGAAAGACACTTATGGAAATGTTCAACATCCTTAGCCATCAGAGAAATGCCAATCAAAACAACTCTGAAATTCTTATATCTTACATCTGTCAGAATGGCCAAGATCAAAAACACTGATGACAATGTATGCTGGAGAGAATGTGGGGTAATGGAAACACTCCTCCATTGCTGGTGGTAGTACAGCCGCTTTGGATCAGTATGACAATTTCTCGGAAAATTATGAATCAATCTACCTCAAGATCCAGCAATACTACTCTTAGGCATCTATCTAAAGGATGCTCAATCACACCACAAAAACATTTGCTCACCTATGTTCATAGCAGCATTATTTGTAATAGCCAGAACCTGGAAACAACCTAGATGCCCCTCGACTGAAGAATGGATAAGGAAAATGTACTACTCAGAGGTAAAAAATAATGACATCTTGAAATTTGCAGGCAAATGGATGAAACTAGGAAAAAACCATACTGAGTGAGCTAACCCAGATCCAGAAGACAAATATAATATATACTCACTCATAGGTGACTTTTAGACATAAAGCAAAGAATAACCAGCCTATTGTCCACAACCCCAAAGAGCCTAGACAACAAAGACCCTAAGAGAGAAATACATTGATCTGCCCAGGAAGGAGAAAAAGACAAGATCTCCTGAGTAAATTAGGAGCATGGGAGGTGGGGGGGGGGATAAGGGGTTGGGAAAAGGTGGAAAGGGAGAAGGTAGGAAGGAAGGGGAGTGGGAAAAATGTATAGCTCAATTAGAAACAAATTATTTTAAAAAAATGAAAGTTTCCAAAATCAGGCTCCACTGTTGCTACTGATTAGAAGATTTTCTTATAACCCCACTTGGGGGGTGGGCATATAGTATAAAACTATTTTCTTAAATAATTTTCAACTTTCAAGTCAAGTGTTATGTGGTTGTCTAACATACTGCAGAATATTTAACAGAATATCTGGTCTCTACTCAACAGATGCTTCCACAGTTATAACACCAAAACAGTATTTCAGACAATGCCAATATTCTGTACAGGAAAAAGCCACCCTGGTTGAAAACCATCATACAAAACATATCTGTTCTTAGGTACTTATTTTAAACAAGTGAAAATTATTTTTGCGACTGTATCCCTTTTTCTTTCCCTCCCGACATCCTTCATGTTTTTGGCAGACAGTGTCCTTATAGCCTAGACTGACCTGAAGTCCCTTACATAGCTTCCTGTTCTTTCTCATCTCCTAAGTGCCAGGATTACAGGTGTATGAGACCAAGAAACTCCTATCATCCATGTTGGCCCTGAACTTAAAGCAGTCCTTTTGTTCAGACTCATGCCTGGCTCCTACCAGTCTTTTAGTTTAGAGGAAAAACAATTTATAGGCATATAAGTCTCCTAAATCAAGATTCCCAATGTAAACACTCTATGTAGACATCCTCCAAGATTCTCCTTAAAAGTATATACTTTTTTGGTTTTATTTACTTACTGCCTTGTCACTTCTTAATTTACTAACATTTGTACTGTTGCTTTAAAAGGTAGAGGGTTGGGGCTGGAGAGATGGCTCAGAGGTTAAGAGAGGTCCTGAGTTCAATTCCCAGCAACCACATGGTGACTCACAATCATCTGTAATGAGATATGGTGCCCTCTTCTAGCCTGCAGGTATACATGCAGATGGTACACTTTATATATAATAAATAAATCTTTAAAAAATAAATTTTAAAAAAGGGAAAGGGTTGAAAACTGGACATGGTGGCTCCTCTCTATAATCTCAGCACTTGGGAAGGAGCCTGCAACAGGACTGCTGTGAGCTTAAAGCCAGTTCAGCTCCATAGTTTAAAAAAGAAAAGTGAGGAGTTGGTTGGGGTTGGAGGTGTAGCCCACAGTAGACACTTGCACAGTGAGTGCGAGGCCATGGTTCAATCACTGCAAAGAAACCATGAAGGTTAGGGAAAAGGGAGCTTATTTCTAGCAACTAAATATCACAGTTTAGTCAAACAAGTGAACATGTTTTTATTTTAGTAGGTAGAAATAATTAAAACAAATGGAGTCAGGTATTTTGGTGCACACCTTTAATCTCAGTACTCTGGAGGCAGAGGCAGTCATAGTTTGAGGCCAACCTGGTCTATATAGAGAACTGTTCCAGGATAGCCAAGACTACATAACAAAACAAGACAATAAGGTGAAGAGTTGGAAATCTTATAAGCAGGAGTGCTGTGATGGAAAGATTCTAGATGTACCTGTAATGCTAGCTAGTAAACTCTAAAGATGTAATAGTGGAACCAAGTATACCGAAGAATATGGAGAGAATGTTTGAGAAATGTCATCAAAGACTAGAGCCAAGCTATGGTGGTCCATGCCAGGAAACCCAGCACTTATAAGACTAAGGAAGAGGACTGTAAAAACTGTCAGCTTGGGCTACACAGTGAGTTCCAGGCTAGCCTGGGCTACTGAGACCTTATCTCAGACACATAAACAAGAAGACCAAAAACAAAGGAACAGTAAGTTAAATATATAGCCAATCATCATCAGTGTATATGTGGAATCAGCATGAAGGAAGATAAGTATTAAAAGCAAAGAGTAAAAAATGAACTTTCTGGTGCTTAAAGGCTGCCATGTTGTGACAGGTGGGTGAAGAGGGGAAGTGAGAACTGGAGCATTAGTCATGAGCTCCAGCAGTAGTGAAGAAGCAAGCCAAACTGTCTTCAAATGAAGGAGCGTGTGAGAAGATAATGGCATCAAGAAAGATCCACTTCGTTCCTCTCCCCCTCCCCCACACTGGAACCATGGAGGCTGTACCAGAGAAGAAAAAGAAGGTTCCTGTTGTGCCAGAAACCCTTAAGAAAATGCGAAGGAATTTCACAGAGTTGAAGGAGAAGCACCTTTGGAAGAAGACTGCCTTGAAGTCACTGCGAAAGGCCCAGAGGAAGCTCATCTATGAAAAGGCAAAGCACTATCACAAGGAGTAGACAAGAGATTCGCATGGCTAGGATTGCAAGGCAAGCTGGGAACTTCTACGTGCCCGCAGAACCGAAGCTGGCACTTGTCATCAGAATCCGAGGTATCGGGTGTGAAGCCCAAAGGTGTGCAAGGTGTTGCAGCTTCTCTGTCTTCTGCAGATCTTCAAAGCACCTTTGTTAAGCTCAACAAGGCTTCAATTAACATGCTGAGGATTGTGGAACCATATATTGCATGGGGGTACCCCAATCTGAAGTCAGTAAATGAGCTCATCTACAAATGTGGCTATGGCAAAATTAATAAGAATTGCCTTGACAGATAATTCCTTGATTGCTCGATCTCTTGGTAAATACGGCATCATCTGCATGGAGGATCTAATTCATGAGATCTATACAGATGGAAAAATGCTTCAAGGAAGCAAATCACTTCCTGTGGCCCTTCAAATGATCTTCTCCACGAGGTGGAATGAAGAAAAAGACAACTCATTTTGTGGAAGGTGGAGATGCTGGCAACAGGGAAGACCAGATAAACAGGCTTATTAGACGGATGAACTAAGGTGTTGCCCGTGGTATGTTTGTAATATGATCAGTTAATAAACAGTCACAGCTTGGCAAACTGAAAAAAAAAAGATCCACTTCTACTAAGGTTATTTATTCACTTGGTAGACAAATAGAAACCAGGTACCTATAATATACCAGGTGATATGCAAAATGATACAATGTAAAATATGTAGTCTAATAGGGAGACAAACATTAAACAAATCAGTGATATTTGGTATAATAGAGTAGGGCAAGATACAGAAAGACATTGCCTTTTTAATTCCTGAAAGCAACCCTTAAATGATGGTGTCCTAATGCTGTTTTTGGTTTTTTACATATTTCCCCTTAAGAACTGAAACATCATCCTCTCTTCAGTGAAGTGGACTGGGAAAACTTGCAACATCAAACAATGCCTTTCGTACCGCAACCAGATGATGAAACAGATACATCCTATTTTGAAGCCAGGAATAACGCTCAGCATCTGACCGTGTCTGGCTTTAGTCTGTAGAACACGCATATCGTTTTTATCTAATCTTGTAATAGAGAATTAAGTTTTGTAATATTATGTTCAATACTAGATTGACCTAACAGGAGAGAAGTCACTATCGTGCCTAGGCTAATGAACTTTCAATTACTAAATACAACAGCTTTTACAAAGTTAAAATACTATGAGAAATATATGTGATTTATCTTTACCATAAACTGGATATAAATCATCACAGCTTTTTTTCATCTTATTGTCTTATTTATTAGCTGCACTTTATGAAGACTAATGTATCAATAAACTAAAACACTACTACTCTATACAGAGGGAATGAGCCATAAGCTTCTATGCAGATTTCATTGTTCTGTTCACTTCGGTGTTAATATCAAACAAACAAAAAAGGACTTTCATTTAAATTTATTTGTACATGGTTGCCTGCAAAACTGTGGTCTCAAGGCAGTCATACAAGATAATACATGAATGTCAAAATCAGACATTGAGCCAGACACGCAGGCCAGAAGCCCCCATATTCAGGAGGCAGATGTAAGAGATGTATGACTGCAGTTTCAAAACCAAGGCCAGCCTGGTCTCTCTGCGCTAGGCCGTTCAGGACTACATGGTGAGACCCTGTCTTGTAAAACTTAAAAAAAAAAAAAAAAAGCTGGAAAACTATTAGTAGTGTAACTTTGCAGAGTGCAGCCTATTCAAAAGAACTAAGATTTTAAGGGTTTGGCTTACTTTTCTAGTGATAGAATTTTGCTACCTGCTTTTGGTGCTTTCTTCTACAATTCCTGTTTGTTTAGAAGTTCTGGAAAGGTTGGGTGCGACACTTTAAGCAATTTTAGTAGCTTGTTCAGTTTTAATAGAAAAATTTATACTTTATACCTTATCATTTCTAACATCATCAGAGTAATAATCTACTTTTGTTTAATAGCTGTAACTAATGATTGTCAGCATCACTCTTTGAAGAATACAAAGAATCAGCTAAGCTAATTGACTTTTAGCATTTCCCTAGAAGAACAAAATTATGATTTAAATGTACCATAGGTAGGTTTTGCTAATAATAACCTTTTGCATACTGACTTTAGTGTTTCTACTTTCCTTTACACCTAGTCGCAGCTCAGCCATAATGTAGTTTGCAAAGATGAGACAAGCCTGTATCTGTTACAGTAAAAGACACAGCATAATTGGTGCTGGGGATTGAATCCTTGGGCTAAAGGTTTTACTCTGCCTATTTTATAATGACTACTTAAAGATATTCAAAATAGTTACTACAACTTCACTTAAAGTGAGTCACACTTTTCAGGTGACAGCAATTCTATAGGCTATTTACTCAATCTATAGTCCTTTTATAGTGTTTTCAAGTAGTAGAAAAAAAAGCCTTTGGAATCAAAACCTGGTTAAATAATTGTGCTTTAATGAACAAGTTAATATTGAGCACTAATATATTGGTGATTGATACAATTACTTTGGAGGTTGAAGGTAGAGAATACTTACCTAGTATGCACAGGACCTTGGCTTCACGCTCCAGTAACACACATACTAATTACTTTGTAGAATTAGAATAAGCAGAGCCAGATTAACAAACTAAGGGGTCCAAGGAAGTCTGGCCTCTAAGAACTCTGGATCCCAGTTAGTTAAAAATGAGTCTGCAGAAGCAAACCGCTAATGGCTTCTTAAAGCAAATCACTGGACAGTTGGTTACAGTAAAATTTAATTCTGCTGTGGACTATTATTGAGAGGTCCTGACCTCCTTGGGGCTACATGAATAAAGCACTGGACTAGACAAAAAGTATGTCAACAGATGGATGAATAAACATAGGGATACATTTATTAAAGCAAACAATATGTTATATGTAAGTACACAAAAATATTTCTTTTCATAAATGCATTTTTTATAAAATGTTTTTTCTACATTTTGGTTCTCAATCAATTTATGATTGGCCTGTTTCATAGTAGTTGGTGGTGTTTTTCATTGACAGTGAGTCATAAACACTTTGCACATTTATGTTTTATTTTGTCTGTACAGAATGTAAAGAATAAAAAATAATAAAAGAGAATTATTTCTTCTTTCACAATTATTTAACCTAAGGTTCCAGCAGTGTTGTTTCTTTTGGTTGTGTGATGGATTCAGTGAGAATGGTCCCCATAGGCGCACCTTTCAATACTTGGTCCCTGGTTGGTGGAACTGTTTGGGAAGGATAGTTAGTATGTCACTGGGGTGAGCACTAAGGTTTCAAAAGACTCAGGTCACTCCCAGTGTGTTCTCTGCCCCTACTTGTGGTTAAGAGATGAATGCTCAGATGCTGCCTGCTACCTCTGCTCCACCATCATGAATTCTACCCCTTTGAAACCATAAGCCCCAAATAAAGTGTTTTTTAATACGTTATCTTGGTCATATTGTCTTAATCCCAGCAATAGAAAAATAACTAATTCAGATCATCTACTTATTCAACTGACTAAATGAGATATACATAAATGAGTATTTAAAACATTCTGGCTGGATAGTAGTGGCACACACCTTTAATTCCAGCACTCAGGAGACAGAGGCAGGTGGATCTCTGTGAGTTCAAGGCCAGCCTGGTCTACAGAGTGAGTTCCAGGACAGACTCAAAAGCTACAAAAAAAAAAAAAAAAAAAAAAAATCCTGTCTTGGAAAACCAAGAGTAAAAAATGAAAAAAATCAAACATTCTGGAAAACAAAAACTAGGGCCAGCAAGAAGGTTCAGTGAGTAAAGGCACTTGCCACCAATCCTGACCACGGTCAGTCTCCAGGAACCACACAGTGGGAGGAGAGGACTGCAAACCATTTACTGACCTCCGTATGTTTGTTGTGGCATGGACACATGCACTCTGAAAAACACTAAAACCTAAAGCATTACAAAACTGGACTTAATTCTAGTAGAGAAGACAGGGGCCTTATCTTAGGGTTTCTATGGATGTGATGAATCAAAACGCAAGTTAGAGAGGAAAGGGCTTATTCGGCTCACACTTCCATATCACTGTTGATCATCAAAGGAAGTCAGGACAGGACTCAAACAGAGCAGGAACCTGGTGGCAGGAACCGATATAGGGGCCATGGAGGGGTGCTCCTTACTAGCTTGCTTAGCATGGCTTGTTCAGCCTGCTTTCTTACAGAACCCAGACCCCACCAGTCTAAGGATGGCTCTACCACAATGGGCTGGGCCATCTCCCATCCATTGCTAATTTAGAAAATGCCCTACAGCCAGATCTTATGGAGGCATTTTCTCAGTTGAGGGTCCCTCCTTTCAGATAACTAGCTAGTGTCAAGTTGACATAAAATTAGCCAGCACAGCTCTGAGTAGAAAATTACAATTTGCTATCACAGGCATGTCATAGGCAGCTACAGTCATCTAAAATTCTGCCACCAGATAACGTATTGATAGTTATTGGTAAGTTGTAATGGTATTTATTGAGAATAAATGATGTATCATCTAAATTTACACCTGTCAATAAGCTACATTCAGACTCTTGTTAAAGAGAAACTGAAACGGAGAAAAATGATCTTGGTTGTTCCCCACAGAAATCAACCCATCTGAAGAAATGTCCCCCAAATATGCCTCTCTTGCATAAACATTGTTAGGGCTAAAGGCAATTTGAAACAGAAACACTAGGAACTCTCCTTCACTGGACACAGCTACTGTGAGCCAGAGACAGCACCAGAGGAATGGAAACAAACATTACTCTACACCTTTACACCCCAAGCTCACATCTATGAAAATTAAAATGACTTTTCTGTGTCCTTTGTCGGTAGCAAGAGGACTGCTTCCAGGCTGAGGCCAATCTGAGTTAAAAGAGTAAAACCCTACCTCCTTTTAAACTATTACTAGTATCCTCAGATGACAAATGAGTTAAACTGCATTCACTTCTGAAATTTTTATCAAACTACACACAATATGGCTTTGTTTAGTCTCAGGAATTTCTTCTCTGCATGTTTCTGGGATTGACGGGCCTCACACGCTTGTCCTGTGGAAGAGCTGCTGTCTCCTGCCTGCTGCTGCTCACGATTACCTCCTACCAACTCCTATTTGCTCTCACTTCAGCTCCGTGTACAACCAATACCGTTAACCAGTAATAAAAAAAATTTCATTTCTCATTAACCTTTTATTTTTAACTTAGTTTTACAATAAACAGAAAAGCTGATCATTAAAAAAATACCATAGCTGTCAATTTTTAAAATGAGGTTTATGTTTTAAAGCATTACCATTATATCCTATAATTACATCAATTATATACAAGGACTGTGTGCAAAGTGCTTTTCAAGCTATAAAGTAATTCCGATATATGATACAAATGGTTGCCCTTAGGAGTTAGTTACCTTGACTACTTGCAATGAATCACAACTTGTTACATCCTTGATTTGCATTTTATTTATATAAGAAAAAAGCCATCATTTTATGATACCAACTTGTCTAATTTAAAAAAAATAAACTCTTGAGCCATACTTTACCTATGATAATTCAGTTATTTCCTTTTTTCCCTTCTAAATAAGTAGAAGGTAGATTTGGGTCTGTTTGTTTCATATCTTAAGCAAATACTAGTAGTTCCTCTCAACCAAGATGTGATACACAATTTAAAAAAAATTTGAGAAGTCTGGGACAAGCAAATAATGTTCTTCAAAGAACAGCCCTATACACTACAGAAGGATTCTTTTGCTCTTACTGAAAATGTCCAATACCTAATGCTAATCCCCCAAACATCCCATATCAAGAATGCATTAAATTTTTTTACCATACAAAGCTAGTCAGGTGGTCCCAGAAACTGGAGAAAAATGGAGAAGGGAACATCAGGTGTTCAAGGTCATCTTTAGCTACAGAGTGAACTGGTGTTGAGCAAGAGCTACTGAGACTGTCTCAAAGGAAAAAAAGGGGGGAATTTGCTATAAAGTTTGAAATTACATCTTCAAAGTATAAGGTGGATAAGCACAGGTTTTGGGAAATATACAAAAAGGATTATTTTCAGTCTTCCAGGATCTAAATTAACCTTCATTTTGATCTAAAGGACAGAAGAAACTTAAGTTTCCATTAGTTAAGCATTCCTTAATTATGTGGAAAAAGATGGCATGTATATTTAAAGTCCTTCTAATACCTTGTGATGTACACCCCAAAGGAAAACCTGAGGCACTAAAGGTTAAGAATCCAGACTGGAGTTTACCACTTGAAGAAAAAAAAGGATCTTCATGCATTTGTTCCTTAGTAAAAACAGTATAAATACGTTTTCATTTTATTGCAAAGCACCCTATGAAGCAGACATTGGCTATCCTCACCAAAAAAAAAAAAAAAAAAGATTAAGTGCGTATGACTGAATTAAAAATCTGATGACTTCTCTGTGTCAGCTTGGAATATACTCCCCACATCCACTGAGCCTGCTCTTCATTTCCCTCACCAAGTTACGTCCATCAGTGACTCATCTGTGAGACAACGGCTACGGCACAAAGAACAAGGATTTTCTGAGCTGTGCAGACCACAAAAAATGCGGAGGCCTCTTCCATCAGTTTGCGGCTACCTGTGGACAGTGCAGTGACTGATACAAAGTTGATTTAACCTCATTTAAATCCACTTGTGTTGTATTCTTTCTTGTGTTTAATTTAGAAAAGTAAATATTATAAATCTTATAATCATAACAGTGCCTTAGAAAAGCAGCTTATATTTCTTATGAGAAAAAAAATCAGGTAAACATGTTACTAAACGATAATAAATTAATGTCCGTCAAGCTCAAAAAGAGTAAGTCTATGTATGCTACTTAAAACCTAATTGAGATTGATTGTTCAAGTATCAGCAATATTAGTCCTTAAAATGTTACCATTTGTGTAGTGCAAAGAATACATATGTATATAAACAAACTATTGGAGAAAAGAAATATAATCATCACAAACTGAGATTTTCTTGTGAAATCCACAATCCATTTCATTTCTTAGGTCATCCAAGGCCAATCTTCTTGAGTAAAATGCCATTTTCTTCAGTTTAGTTTTCTTTAAAAAGAAAGTAAAAACCAATCATGTAAGTATAAATGCAATCAAATGAATATCAAGCACATTCACACCAAAAAGATTTTGTGAGCACACAGCATTCAAACTCAAGATAAAACTACAAATGATCATTATGAAGTTATTTCAAGTGACTCAACTTGGTAGGAAAGATAGAACCACAGGTACCAAAATTATCAGACAGTTTTCTGTGTATTGGTTCATTTACTGCTGGTGCTGGGGACTACTTTCATGTGCTAGTATACCAAGCATGCAAGCAGTTTTTAATAAATAATTTTCATTTTATATCTCTCCTTTTACCTTCTAATTCTCATACTTTTCTAACTGGCTACTATACACTTAATACTTGGGGGATTAATTCATATTTTCATTTTCATAAAATTATGTATCTCATTTTGTCATATTTGGTTGTTAACTCTCAGAAGCCCTGTTCTTTTCTAATGACAGACAGAAAGAAAATGTATCCAGAGGGGAAAGGAAGAGGGGAAGTACTGAGAGGAATAGAAGGAAGGAAAATTATAATCATGATATATTATATGAAAAAACAATCTATTTTCAATAAAATAGCAGTGGTTGGACATGCCATTAATCCCAGCACTCAGGAGGCAGATCTGTGGGATCTCCATGAGTTCAAGGCCAGCCTGGTCTATAGAGCTAATTCCAGAATAGCTAGGACTGTAACACTGAGAAACCCTGTCTTGCAAAACCAAATAAACAAACAAATAGAATTAGAAAAATTGCCAGATTAAAATTAATATATTTAATCTACCTGGTTCTACCTCCAAACCAGTACTACCAGCCACATACATAACCAAACTATGTTTAAACCTATCTCACTAAAACACGCTGTAGTGAAGAATTTGCAATTGGAAAGATCACTTAATAGTGAAAAACTCAACAATAAAGCAGAAACTTTATTGTTTCTCCATCTCTGAACAACAAAAAAGGGATACTTAGAAGAAATAGTGAGCCTCCTTTACTAGATGTCTGGCAGCAATGAAGTACTAAAGTAAATGGATTCCTGAAGTAATTTTACAAAAGCAATTCACTTTTCAAAGGGGTGTGATGGCACAGACCTATAACCTCAGCACTTGGGAGGCAGGATACCACTGCAAGTTCGACACTGGCCTGAGCTCAAACCAGCCTACGCAAAGTCTGAAACACAAGCTCAAAGAACAAAGAGCAAAAAGAAATTTTTTAAAAAAAATCCAATTTTCCTTATATTTTTTTAAATGGCGTTTTTGCCCACATGTATGTCTATGTGAGGGTGTCAGATCTTGTAGTTACAGACAGTTGTGACCTGCCATGTGGGTGCTGGGAATTGAACCCGGTCCTCTGAAAGAGCATCCAGTGCTCTTAACTGCTGAGCCATCTCTCCAGCCCCCCCCCCACCCCATCCAATTTTCTATAACTGCTAAAACAATTTTTCTAGACCAGGCAGTGGTGGCCCACCCCATTAGTCCCAGCACTCAAGAGGCAGAGGCAGGCGGATGTCTGCGTTCGAGGCTAACCTGGTCTACAAACTTAGTTCCAGGACAGCCAGGGCTACACAACACAAATAAACCCTGTCTCAAAAAAGAAAAATATTCTTCCTTTTTTTTTGTTTTTGTAAGACAGAGTTTCACTATGTAGCTGGCTAGCCTGGAACTCCTGCTCCTCTTGTTTCTACCCCACAAGTGCTGAGATTATAATGCTTGGATATATCATTTGTTTTTTTAACCTTTCATGATGTAATAAGCTGAATAAGCTGTTTCAATCTTAAGTTAAAAAGTAAGTAAATAATTATTATTCTATGCCAAATTTCTCAACTACCTTCATTTTATATATTTTGTGTATATATGCGTGTACGTGTTCACATGTATGTGGTGCATGTGTATGTGATAGATGCACAGAGAAGCCATAAGTCAGCATCAGGTGTCAGTCCTCAGAGTAGTGATTCTCAACTTTCCTAATGCTATGACAGGTTAAGAACATTGCTGTGGAAGCTATTCATGTTTTAGAGCAATGGTCCTCAACCTGTGGGCCAAATCCCTTACAAGGTCAAATGACCCTTTCATGGGAGTTGCCTAAGACCACTGGAAAACACAAATATTTACATTGTTTCATAACAGCAACAAAAGTATAGTTATAAAGTAGCAATAAAAGTAATTTTATAGTTGAGGGTCACCACAGCAGGAGGAACTGTATTGAAAAGGCCTCAGCACTAGGAAGGTCAAGAACCACCATTTTTATCACCCTGGACCAGCCTCCTTAGCAGTGATCCTTCACACATGCACAGCCATGCCCAGCTTTGTTTGGTAGTTCTGAAAATCAAACTCAGGTGCCTCGTGCTTGCTGTGCAACTAAGCTATCTGCACAGCCCTAACCACCGGAAGTTTGGGGGCTGGAACAGTGGTAGACTATTTGCCTAGTAAGAGGCCCTGGGTTCTACACCTCATATACCCAAATAAAATACAAATAATAAAAAATAAAAGGAAGTTGAAACGCACCTAAAATTTGTAACTATGGTGGAAGTAATTTGAACTAAGGTCTGTATCTGCACAGAGCATACTTATACACAGTTTTGAAGGGGCAAGTGCCACCAAGACAGTGGCTGCTGCTTCTGAAATTCTATTAACGCTGTTTAGAAATGAATGGTCTTTAAGAGCATCATGTTTCATTAGACATAAAACTTACAAAGCATATAGTCACTGTCATGTTACATAAATTAAAGGTCTACAAATCCATCACATATTCTGTTTACAAGTACACAGAAATCCACAGAAACATTTGCCAAGGTAGCTTTAGTCCCAGGATATTCAGAATGACAATGCATCTATAAAGCAGACCTATCTCCTTGTATCTACTACAAGTTATAAGAGTCCATGAACCATTTCAATTATAGAACTATAGCATTACCTTCTCCTTCTTTGATAATATAAATGCACCAACCACTGGGCAATAAAAGGCCATATAATAGCAAAAGTTAATGCACCAGGAGACATCTCAAAGGGCCACCAAGATGGTTTCTGTGAAAACAAAATAAGTTTGTCATTTATCTCTTAAATACTGCATGGAGAAACTTGAAGACATTTGTTTCGTTGTTTTGTTTTTCAAGGCAGGTTTTCTCTGTTAAACAGCCCTGACTGTCTTGGAACTCACTCTGTCGGCCAGGCTGGCCTCGAACTCACGGAGATCCTCCCGCCTCTGCCTCCCAAGTGCTGGGTTTAAAGGCATGAGACACCACAGACCAGCTTTCTTAATACATAATTCATAAAAATCAAAACTAATAACAATCTCTCCTCTGACAGAATAGTCTATGCTCAGTAAGCAGACTTCTAAGACATAAATAAACATAGCCAACTTTTTTATTGTTGGAAATAAGTTTATTACAGGATAAAGTAAAGCACTCTCAAGGAAAAGAGTATCCAAAGACCAAAGGGGACACAGCCTAACATACATTTTTAGCTTCAAAGCTCTGAAAGGTAGATTTCATATTAAGTAGCTCAAAAACTGTAAATGTATTATAATTTATTTAAAATTCTTACCTGTGAAAAGGAGGGCTGATTACTTGTCTGCAATGATAATTTCGCCTTTAAATACAAATGAAAAGTAACAACTTTGACAGAATGAAAAACAGTGTGTAATTTGGGGGGTTTTTCATTTCTATTTTGAGAAAGGGTCCCTAGCCCTAGCCTAAGATGGCCCTACAACTCCCAATGTAGTTGAACTTGAACTTCTGATCCTTCTTGCCCTCACCTTCCTATTACTGGGATTACAGGAATGAGCCACCCATGTCATCACCCCCCACACCTGGTATTTATGCAGATATCATCAACACAGATTCTACACCACTTAACAGAAGACAACAGACTAGTGGCTTACCTGCGAAGCAGTTAGTGTTTCCAGTTTGTGGAGTCTCTGAAGGACACTCTGCATGTCCTCTTGTAATCTAATGAGTACAAGAGCAATCTGCTCATTGAGGCTGCCTCTGGACCCTCGGTCTGAGCCCCAGCGTTCTCCATCACCTCCACTTCCTACTTGCCGACCCTGGGTTCCTTCACTCAAATGTGGAATTCTATGCCCTATTAAGAGAATGAAGTAAGTTACCTATCAATAAAGGGTTCTTTTTTAAATAGAAATAGTGTACTGTTCATTTTCCTTCATAATTCCATGATACATAAATAAACAAAGAAAAGTAAAAGCAACCAGGAAGCACACAGAATAAACCATTAGGAGCCAGGGGGGAGGGGGGTGCACACCTTCACACCTTCAATCCCAGTACTTGGGAGACAGGTGGATCTCTATGAGTTTGAGGCCAGCCTGGTCTACAGAGTATGTTTCAGAACAGGTTCCAAAGTTACAAAGAAACCCTATCTCGAAAAACAAACAAACAAAAAACCATTAATGGAAATCTATTCTATATTAGTGTACATTATTATTAGTGTATGCCAATGTTTACACAATTCATAAGGAAGATTCATGATCAGAGTACATGTTTAAAAACTCCACTGGGGCTAGCGAGACAGCTCAGCTGATCCATCTATCTATCTATATCTCTATCTATCTATCTATCTATCTATCTATATATATATATATATATATATATATCTTGTTGCTCTCGTACAGGACCTGGGTTTGGTTCCCAGCACCTGCATGGTAACTCCACTCCAAGGGATCCGACACTACCTTCAAAATTCTACAGGCACAAGGCATCACCATGGGGCACATACAGACATGCAAACAAAACACTCATACACATAAAATAAATCTCTTTATAAAAATTTAAACCAGGGACTGGAAAGATGGCTCAGTGGTTAAGAGTACTGGCTGCTCTTCCAGAGGTCCTGAGTTCAATTCCCAGCAACCACATGGTGGCTCACAACCATCTGTAATGAGATCTGGCGCCCTCTTCTGGCCTGCAGGCACATATGCAGGCAGAACACTATATATAATAAATCTTTAAAAAAAATTTAAACCCTCTTTACTGTAAAGGTAATTAAAACTGCTTCTAAAAACGTAACTTGTTTTAAACTATTAAAATTTACATTAAATAACAAAAAATGTCTTGGTTTAAAAATTAAAAACCTTTTAAGCTCATAAAAGGGTTTTCTAATTGTAAACTGCATACTTCTTAAACTTATTAAATATCTAAGCACTAAGATTTTTCTATATTGCCATTTATTCCTTTTTATATGCACAGATTTAAAAACTGGCTTAACCTCATAATATGTACTATTTTTAAATCACATTACAAACATTTATCTCCATCACTGACTTTTATTCCAAGAACACTTACATGGTTTCATAAATCCCTTAATATTAACCATGAATTAACTAACCAACCATTCTATACATCTGACTAAAGTGATTATGAATTTTTGCTAATATAAAAACCAGGCATAGTGGCACATGCTTGTAATCCTAGCACTTGGGAAGTAGATGCAGGAGAACCAGAAGTTCATAGTCAGCTTGGGCTACAGAAAGAGTTCAAGGCTAGCCTAGGATAAATGAGACTCTGTCTCAAATATATGACAAAAAACAATTACTTCAAGGCTGGGCATGGTAGTACACTCCTTTAATTCCAGCATTTAGGAGGCAAATGTAGGCAGATGATCCCTGTGAGTTCAAGGCCAGTCTGGTCAAAACAGAAAGTTCCAGATAGGGGGGTTCTATAAGAAAACCCTGTCTCAAAAAGAAAAAGCCCACAATTATTTTTATTATTCCTGTGTTCGTGTATGATTGAAAGATATGTATGGATGTGTGCATGCCATGGTACATGTGTGAAAGTCATAAGACAACGTTCAGGAATCAGTTTTCTCTGTGGGTTCTAAGGAACTGAATTCAGGTCATCAAGTGTATGTTGTAGCAAGTGATTTTACCATCTCTCAGGCTTCAAAACCAAATTTTTGCTAATGCAAATAATGTTGCAATGAATGTCTTTGTATATCAATCCATCTCTAAATTTTTGTTGTCTCCTATGTTGGTAACTTTCCTGGTTGCTGCAACAAAGTGCCTGAGCAAAGCAACCTCAGAAAGGAAGGTTTGGTTTTGGATTCCATCATGGCAGGAATGGTATGGCAACAGGAGCCTGCGGCTACTGATCACATTGGTCTCAAGTAGGAAACAGCACAATGAACACCGGTGCTCAGCTCAATTCCTCCTTTGTATTTAATCTAGAACCCCAGTTCAGGAAAGTCTTCCTACCAAACTAACCCCATCTAGACATCTCTCACACCCAGAGGCTTGTCTCCTAGGTGACTCAAAATCCTTCCAAGTTAACAACCAATATTAACCATCACACCTCCTTTAGTACAGATTCCAATAATAATAATTATTGGATCAAAAGATAGCAAATTTGTAAAGGTTCTTAGTATTGCCAACTTATTTTTCAGAAGGCTAACAAGAGATTTTTTATTGTTTTTCTTGTGATTGTTCTCTCCCTTCCCTACCCCGTGTGTATGTGTGTGTGTGTGTGTGTATGTGTGTGTGTTGCTGGGGCTTGAGTCTATGTCCTCACATGTATGAGACAAGTACTCAACCTTTAACTACATACCCAGCACAGCTAACAATTTTTATTACTGTGTATTCTTACAGAAATGGAGTGTTACAGATCTTCCTTCATAACAGAAGTCAAGAGTTTTTTCCTTCTTGCCTTTCCAATCCTCTTGGCCAGAGGTATAAGAAGGAGATCAAGTGTGAAATTTGAGTTAATTTGTGCTCTAGATGCAGTTGTATTTATAATACAAGGAAAGAGCAAGACCTATGTAAATTCAATGAACTGAGTACTAGGAAATCCAATCCAATCCCTTATTGGTTTTCCTTTCTATTTTTATGCATTCAATGTACTAATGTTTCTATTAAATGCAAAGATTCTACCTACAAATTTTCAACATTAAATGATACAAAAGTATACCTATATAACAATTGAGTTTTTCACCTGAAGTACATTATTTTTTTTAAGATTTATCTGTGTGTGAGAGAGTGAGAAAGAAAGAAAATGTTTATGTCTGTGCACCACATGCAAGCACGTGCCCAAAGAGACAGAGAGGGTACTCAATTCCTAGAACGAAAGTTACAGGCAGTTGTGAGCCCTCTGATATGGATGCTGGGAACTGAACCCAGGTCCTTTACAAGAGCAACAAATACTCTTAAATACCATCTCTCCATCTCTCCATCTCTCCAGCCCCTGAAGTATAGTAGATTTTTTTAATGGGCTTTGTGTTAGATGATTTTGTCTAAGAGCAAGCCAATGCAAGTGTTCCAAGTATAATTAAGGCAGTTAGGCTATATGCATATTCATCTTACAATATTCACAATTTATAAGGGTTGTATTGGGACATAACCCTATTGAAAATTGAAAATATCCATACTCTGTCCAAATGGTTCTCAATCCTTTTCCCTTTCTTTTCTCATTCAATGGTGGGGACTGAACACAGCTATGACTCAGCTACACTTCTTGTTCTACATTAATTTTGTTTGTTTGTCAAGATAGAGAACTTACTCTGTAGACCAGGCTGGCCTCAAACTCAGAGTCAAACTCTGACTCCGGAGAGGAGGGAATAAAGGCCTGCACCATCACCAACTGGCTCTCTGTCCTATATTCATTCTCTCATTCTTTTCATGGTATCTTTATTTCTTACAAGAAATAATTATAACAAATATATTTACTTTTTCCATACTCATATCTAGTCTAGTCCCTAATCACATCACTATTTTTTATTATTGTTACATTTATTTTTTTTTTATTTTGTGTCCGGGTGGAGGGCATGCTCATGCCAAGGCGCACACTAGAGGTCAGAGGACAACCAGTGAAAATCAGTTATATCTCCTTCCACCCAGAGATCAAACCCAAGTTCTCAGGTTTGGCAGCAAGCACACTTACGTGCTGACCATCTCACCAGCCCACATCACTACTGCCGGTATTTTTAGTGTTCATTGTTCCTTAGCTCTTATTGATTTGTCGGCTTTAAATGATCTCCTTCAAGTCAAGTAAGGAAAAGATAAATAATTTAGACGGCCTTACACTGGGACTCAAAGTGGCACCAGAGTCAGAGCAGTGATGGTTCAGAGGGCATAAACGTGGGTCCTTAGACATTCTGCATCATGGGCTGCCAAGGTGGCTCAGCAAGTGAAGACATGTGTTGCCAGACCTGGGTGTCCTCTGATTTTCACATACATGCCAGTACATGTAGAGTGTACACACACACACACACACACACATACACACACACACACACACATACACACACACACACACACACTGGGTGTCCTCTGATTTTCACATACATGCCAGTACATGTAGAGTGTACATACACACACACACACACACACAAATGTTATTTTAGAAAACACTGCACAAAAGATTAAAAAAATTAAGTTGGGCACTACCACACCAACGCTTGGCAGTCAGAGGTAGAAGGATCATGACAAGTTCCAGGCCAGCCAGATCTAGATAATGAGACTGTCTCAGAAATCACATGAATCAGTATGTGAAATCACATGAAGAGGGAGGAGTACACACCTCTCCCTCTTCGAACGTTAGAGAAGTCCTCGCTTTCTCCCCCTCTCTTCTCTCGGTGTGGTGCTCCACTGCTTCTGCCATCTTCTCCTCCACGCTTGACTTCACCTTTCCCCTCAACTGCTACCATCTGTATTTTCCCAATGCTGCCATTTCCAGGAGAGAGTTGAGCATCTTCACAAAAACCAGAACGTTCCAAGTGCTGACTGGGATCACCACCTAAGTAATACTGAAAGTGTCCATTGTTTGACATAAAGCTGTCTAAAGACTTACAAATTTAAAACAATAGTTACAAGTTATAAATATAACTGATATAGCAAAAGTTTTCATGGTAATAAAAATACTGTTTTCTAAAAGGGTTCTCTCATGTTCCTGCTGGAAATATTCCTTTCTTTAAAATATTCTTCAACTTGAACTCAGTTTCCCATATACAAGAAATAACTGAGATAGGCATGAACAGAAAGTAAAGGTTCCCAGGAGTCAGTCAGTCACCCAAGACATAAAGAACGCTCACCTTAGTCACTATACTTAACTAAGGCAACTATAAGGAGAAAGGATCCTGGCTCATAGCCTTAGTAAGGGAGTCCTAAGAGATTACTGCAGGATTGTCTAATAAGATTTATGAAAAACAGTATGTGGCAGATACTACAGAAGTCGATCAAAAAATGATGATGGAAGTTCAACTGAGGACAAATGAGTATGGGCCAAGCATGGTGGCACACGCCTTTAATCCCAGCACTCAGAAGCAGAGGCAGGCAGATCTCTGTGCATTACAGGACAGCCTGTTCTACATAGTGAGCTCTGGAACCAGCCAAAGTTACAGTCAGCCCCTGATTCAAAACAAAGTCAAAAAAGAACAAATGAATATAAGTCATATCAAAGGTTTCATAATGACAACGAACCATCAATGTAGTTGGGATGGAAGATGTTTGGGACCTTACAACAGAATAATACTGGTCTTAAAAAACTGAGCACGGAGAGCAAGAGAAAGAAAAGCTCAAATGACTAGACAGTTTGGTGACATACTAAAATAAATACAGGAGATAAGGTTGTAGGATAACAAAAGAAAAATAATGGTTCAGATACACGTAAGTAAAAACTGAAGCCATAGATGTCTCAGTTAGGGTTTCTCTGGTGTGCTAAAAACACCATGACCAAAAGCAACTTGGGAATGAAAGGGTTTATTTCACCATATGCATGTAAATCATTGCTGAGGGAACTCAGGACAGGGACCTAGAGGAAGGAACTCATTAAGAAGTGCTGCTTACTGGCTTGTTATTCACAGCTTGCTAAGCCTGTTTATATATATATAAAATATCATCAAAGACCATGGGCCAAGTGTTGGATCTGTCCACAGTAATCTGGGCCCATGTACATGAATTGTAATGAAGAAAATACCTCACAGGCTATTTTGATAGGAACACTGTCTCAACTGAGGGTCCCCTTACCCAAATGACTCTAGCTTGTGTCAAATTAACATAAAAATAGCCATCACACTAGGCAAAGAGTATGGCAGTTACAATTCAGAAGAAAGAAAACACTGAATTTATTACTTTGATAGTTATTAACCTTCAGTACTGCCTGAAACCAAAGAAGCAGTAGCCAAGGCTGTACTACTGAAGAATACTAAATTCCTGGATCACCAAGAAAAGGTGACTGAAATGGACTGTCCAACAGTGCACAAGGGAGGCACTAGGGGAAGACAGGCAGGCCGATCTCCATCAACACCAGCCTTGTGTACACATAAACTTATAAGCCAGCCAGGGCTATTTAGTACAATTTTGCCTTAAAGAGAAAAAGAAAAAACGGTGCTAATAACCAACTTTTTGTTCCTTTGTTGAGTTTTTTTGGGTTTTTTGTTTGTTTCTTTCTTTCCCTGAGGGAACTGCATCTTACTATGTACCCTTAGCTGGCCTGGAACTTTCCAATAAACTCGGGGATATAATTATTGCCTGTACTCCCAAATACTGTAGGTCACCACACATAATTACAGACCTATGTTTAATTTGTTCTTCCAATACTGAATCTTGACTGAAATCTGAAGATTATTTTAAGTAGGTTTTTTTTGTTTTGTTTTTTTTTTTGTTTTTTTTTTTTTTTTTGGTTTTTTTTTTTTTTGGTTTTTCAATATAGGGTTTCTCTGTAACTTTGGAGTCTGTCCTGGCACTACCTCTGTAGATCAGTTGGCCTTGAACTCACAGAGATCCACCTGCCTCTGCCTCCCGAGTGCTAGGATTAAAAGCATACAGAACCACTGCCCAGTTTAAAGGCTTTATTTTTATTTTTAACTATGTAGATATGTGTGCATCTTGTATGTGGGTTTGTGTGGAGGTTTTTGTAAATGAGAACAATGCCCTTGTGGGTAAGAAGAGGGCATCAGATCCCCGGGAGTAGGATTAACAGGCAGTTGTGACCTGTCTTGATGTGGTGCTAAGACTCAAACTTGGGTCCTCGCAAGAGCACTCTTAAGAGGGTAGTGGTGCACACCTTTAATCCCAGCATTGGGGAGGCAGAGGCAGGAGAATCTCTGTGAGTTCAAGGCTAGCCTGGTCTATAAGAGCTAGTTCCAGGACAGCTAGGACTGTTATACAGAGAAACCCTGTCTCAGAAGAAGAAAAAAAAAAAGAAAGAGTACACACTCTTAACTGCTGAACCAGCTCTCCAGCCCTTGAACTAAAGGTTTCAACTGACTGGAATGTAGTCAATATGAAGAACTAATTTATGCTGAAGATTATTCAGTTTTCTTCGCTAATCAATGTTTTAGCAAGGACAGCAGCATAAACAGCTTACCCTCTGCACCTCCATTCTATCTATGACACATTATTTATAAAATACGCATAACTTAAATGGAATGCTGTATTACTGTAATAGCTGTCTACTATCTATATTGGCATTCTAATACAGTATCTTTATAAAATAATTTGTATTCTAATTCTACTATTGTAGTATTATATTAAATTTAATTCTGTGTGTATTTTTTCTCTTTTGGTGTTTGTGTGTGAAAGCATGTGTGTTGGCGATGGCCATGTGTCGGTGCAGACACTGCTCCCAGGCGTGAACATGCAGAGAGCAAGGTAACCAGCAGCCCCCTCTATCGCTGTCACTCTCCATCTTATTCCCTTGAACCACGGCTGACAACAGAAAACCCTAGGAATCCTCCTCTCTTCTGTTCCACACAATACTGAGGAGTAGGCACAGAGTCACACAGCTTCTTTTGTCTTTGAAACAGGTTCTTAACAGTATAACCATGGCTGAACTGAACTCACAGAAATCATCCTGCCTGTTTCTTGAGTGCTAGGATTAAAGGTGTGTGTCACCATGCTGTCCTCCACACATGGCTTCTGATAGGGACACTGAGATTTCAAACTCAAGTCCTTCTCCTTCCTCTCAGACTTGTGGAACAAGTGATCTTACCCACAAAGCCAGCCTCAGCTATTATTATCATACACTTTATAATTTACTATAATCATTATGTACTTTAATTTACACACACACAACTATAAATGTTTAAACACGTGTGTGTTCATGGCTGTTATTTCAGCAGTGAGTGTCACAGCATACATGTGGTATTTAAACATCGACCACCTCAAATGTCTGCCCTGGCTTCCCACCCGAACCTGGGTCATCTGACATCCATCACTACATACAGCAGCCTAGCTGGCTCTCCTGTCAGCAGCTCCCACCACTAACAGGGCACTAAATTACACTGTCCTCTAGCTTACACAAAGGGGCACTAGATTACCATGTCCTCTGGCTTACACAGGCTCTGAGGACCTGAAGTCTGCAGCAGTGCACAGCAAGCACTTTTCCCCACAGCGGGTTCATCCCAAACTAATGAACAAGTGTATTAGCTACTAACAGAGGTTATGCAATGGTATTTTGGGGATATTTTGTTGGTTTGTTTGGGATTTTGGGGGTTTTTTTTGCTTTTGCTTTTGTTAGTTTTCTTAGCAAACAAAGTAATGGCTTTCATTATGGCATGATTGTATGTATTGTATTCTGCATACTGGATATACCATTTTGAAAATTTGTCAGTTGTAAAATGTCATCTTTACCTCTTCTTGTCCAAATTGCTCCATAGAATCACAGTATACTTCACTATCTGAGTCACTTGTCAAATGATGAATTCCTGAAGCATCCTCACTGTGATCATCATTTGTATCTAAATATAAACAAATGTCCAGACAGTATATTTATACTCTAAGACAATAAAAACATATTTCATTCTATTTTTCACAACTCATCAGTCCTCTATTATACTCATTCTGGCCCAAGAAGTCTGTCTTACCAAGTCATCACAGGTTAGGTTAGCCTCAAATCCAGTGTTCCTGCCTCAGCTTCTAAAGTGCTGAGATTACAGGTATTCCACCATACCTGGCTCCAGGTCATGATAAATATATATACTGTGTACGTGTACGTGTGTGTGTGTGTGTGTGTGTGTGTGTGTGTGTGTGTGTGTGTGTATAGCTAGACTTAGGAAGTAAAGGCAGGAGAACCACCAGCAGTTCTAGGCCACCAGGTCTACACAGGTGGGTCCTGATAAAACACACCATGGCTGGGAAAAGGGGAGCTTACTGCCATACCTGACTGAGTTCAAAACTCCAATGATGGAAAATCAGAGCCAACTCTATCGAGTTATTCTCTACCCTCCACACACCCTCCAAAGACTTAACATGGTACACACACAACTATACACTATGAACAAATAAAAAAGAACCAAATAAAAGAAAGCATTCTGGCTCTAATTCTCTGTTTCAAAGTAACAAACCCTTATAGTAGCGTTAACAACCTAAGAAGACATTTCTAAACAGTAGATTGTAAGTCTAAACTAGTTCTCAACACCCTAGATTTGTTAGAAGAGATTTTAGGTATAAGAAAAGGGTTAGGCAAAGGAATATCTGAGAACAATACCTTGGTGGACATAGACAACAGTGTTTCCAGTTTGCTCCAAGCTCTGATCTACAGGCTTTGCTTCTTCATTGTTTCTGACATTTGGGGAAGAATTGGTATGAAGATCATTGTGTGTATCCTGAACAAAGCTATCCTTATAGCCATTGGTAACAATGGTTTCCAAATTCTTATCTGGTGATTTCTTCATCATTTTCTTATCTTGTATGAAAAAAAAAAAAAAGATGAGATGCATAAAGTACCTAGTAACCAGGCATGGTGACTCAGTCTTTAATCCTAGCACTCTAACACTCTCTGTGAATCTGAGGTCTAGATAGAGAGTCGAGAGTACCAGGCCAGGGATACATAGATGTTCTAGAATCTGTAGTCAATTCCCAAATTACCACAATCCTTTTTGAAGGGCTTCCTTTTTGGATGGGAGAAATGGGTGGCTCCTCAAAAGGGGTCCTATTATTACATGCCAAAGCTCACCCAAAATTCATGTTAAATTTTCAAAATGCTCGCATTCTCTCCACAAGGTGGTGGGGCATGCCTTTAAAACCAGCAGAGGCAGGCAGATCTCTGTGAGTTCAAGGCCAGCCTGGTCTACAGAGCAAGTTCCAGGACAGGCTCCAAAGCTATAAAGAAACCTTGTCTTGAAACCACTCCCCCCCCCCCCCCGAAAAAAAGAAAAAGCTCCCATTCTCCATGACTCTTATAAAAAGCCTTTAAAAGGCATCATTATCATCATCATCTTGGGCTGCAGAGATGGCCCAGCAGTTAAGAGCACTTCCTGGTTTTCCAGGACTCAAGTTCTGTCCCCAGCACCCATGTCAGGTTCACAACTGCCTACAGCTCCAGCTCCAGAGCATCTATACCCTGTGCATGCTGGGAACTGAACCCAGGTCCTCTAAAAAAAAAAGCAGTCGGTGCTCCTAACTGCTGAGCCACCTATCCAGTTCCTAGAATAATGTCCTAATGTTTTTACATTATCTCAGACAAATTGCTCTAGAAACAAAGAAATGAAGATTACCAGACTGCTAAACTGATCCATAGGGAACAGATTGTGGGGGTCTAGACAGATGGCTCAGTAGTCAAGAGCACTGGCTGCTCTTCCAGAGGTCCTGAGTTCAATTCCCAGAAACCACATGGTGGCTCACAACCATCTGTAATGAGATCTGGCGCCCTCTTCTGGCGTGCAGGCATACAGGCAGATAGAACACTATATACATAATCAATAAATAAAGCTAAGCTGTGCAGTTTCAGTAACTATCTCTTTCCTTCCCAGTGCTAACACAGAATGTGGTACCCCATGATTCCAATATTCCACCATCAAAATTTACACCTGAGGTGATCCCAACACCCAAGAGAAAGAATCAGGATTGTTAAATTTGAGGTCTCCCTGAGCTACATAGTGAAATTCAATCTCAAAATACTAAGAGCTGAGTGCATAGCTCAAGGGTAGAATGTTTGCCTACATATACCAGGCCTTAGATTCAATCCTCAGGAAGTGAAGTTTATGCCTGTATTCTATTCTCTATAGTCCATTTAATTTTGATAAAATGCTAAAAAAAGTGTATATGCATATATCCATGCTAAAAATAACACCTTAAAATAATATATACATGGGATAGGTATATAGATCAGTTGGTAGAGTACTAGCATAACACTAGGAAGCCCTGGCCTTCATGACAATGCATAAACTGAGCATGGTAGCAGTCACCTATGACCCAGCAGGAGCATGAGAAGTTCAGGTCATCTTCAGCTACAGAGCATATGCAAGGCCAGTCAGGGATAAGTGAAGCATTGTTTCCCAAAAATTAACATTAAAAAATTATATAATACAGAGATGGAGAGATAGCTCAGCAGTTAAGAGCACTGGCTGATCCAGGATCTAGATTCTATTCTCTATACCCACATGGCATCTTACAACTATCTATAATTCTAGTTCCAAAAATCTGATGCCTTCTCTGACCTCTGAGGGCACAGCATGCACATTGTGCACAGACATACATGCAGACAAAATACCCATACGCATAATAAAAGTAAATACCCTTTTTAAATTACACAATACATCATTTTATGCTTTCGGAGAATAGCCTACTCTTGTCCACCCTCAATTAGCACCTATTTCATTATTTTTTTAAAAATATTTAACTTTATTTTATGTGCATGTGGTATAAAGGTGCCAGATTCACTGGAACTGGAATTACAGACAGTTGTGAGCTGCCATGTGGGTGCTGGGAATTGAACCTGGGTCCTCTGGAAGAGCAGCTAGTGCTCTTAACCACTGAGCCATTCCTCTAGCCCTTATTTCATTAATTAATAAGGCTGCCTGCCTGTATATTCCATAGGAGAGCATTTTGATTCACTGAAAATACTCCAAATGCCATCACATGCATTAATAACATACAGAAACCCCCAATGTCATGTCCCTCATCCTAGCTGGGACAGGATTACTAACTGCGCTAAGCGGGTGCTCCGGACTCACCGTCGCTGTCGCTCTGCTCTGCTCCCTTTAACTCTTCTCGGGCCTCTTCTTCCTCAGACTCAGCTCCACTATCACTGCTCTCAGGTTTACCATTCACAGCTTTGGCATTTGAAGAGATCAGAACATTACCAAGATCTAAATCATGAAATGAAAAATTCTTAATGTTGGAATTTGCAAAACAAAATTCACTAACCAAAACCATTTTTTAAATTACAATACTAAAAGTGGAGGCAGGAGAGATGAGCCAGAGGTTAAGAGCACCGCTGCTCTTCCGAGGGGCCTAGGTGCAGTTTTAGCACTAGGTGCTGGCTTACAACTGTCTAGACTTTAGCTCCACTTACAGACACACAGGCAAAATACTCATACACATAAATAAATATATATATTAAAAATATAAGCTGGGTGATGGCAGCGCACACATTTAATCCCAGCACTCAGAGGCAGAGGCAGGCGGATCTCTGCGAGTTTGAGGCCAGCCTGGTCTACAGAGTTCCAGAACAGCCAGAGATACAGAGAAGACCGGTCTTGAAAAACATACAAACAAATAAATATATAAATGTAATGTTATTCTTTTACTCTACATATTTATAGCTATACAAATTACTTCAATTACCAGTTTACAACAAAAATGATAATGCTGTCTTACCTATCCTTTCTGAAGCCAAGTGAGAACTAAATTTGAAGTTAATATCAATCAAAAAAATAAAGTTGAACATAAATGACCTTCATACTTAGTAAATGAAAAACAATTTGCTAGCCTGCCAAAAGCATCAATATGATATTTTATTCCTAACAACAGTCTCCCTGGTATCCCTGATAATATAATTGTACTCCATTTTAATTGTCTGTTGAGATAAATCCTCACACTACAGCCCTGGCTGGCTTAGAACTCACTATGTAGATCAGAATGAACTCAAACCTGCAACAAGCTTCCTGCCTGTTTCCAACGAGCTGAGATTATAGGCATACACCACCATGCCCGCCTAACTTCTTCCTACCAGATACAGAATGCGACATGAATCTGTATCATCACCCTGGCACAGAAGCCATGATAAGCACTGCATTATTCAGTCTCAGCATTTGTGCTACAGAATAAGGCACTATTTACATCTTTAAATTTTTTGTATTATCTTTAGGGCTTGAGGTATAAAGCCTAATTTTTACATATTTATAATGTGGATGATAGACAGACAGACAGACAGACCATCAGACAGATAAATAGATAGGCAGGCGAACAGGCTGGCAGGCAGGCGAGCAGGCAGACAGACTGACTGACTTTTTGTGAAGAAGTTTCAAGACAGGGTTTCTCTGTGTAGCCCTGGCTGTCTTAGAATTCATTCTGTAGACCAGGATGATTTAGAACTCAAGAGATCCACTGGCCTCTGCCTCTGGAGTGCTGGGATTAAAGGCGTGTGCCACCACTGCCAGTGATATAAACTTTTTTTTCTCATTTTTTTTATTAAAAATTTTGATATAAACTTTTTTAAAACATCAATTTCATCACTTAAAGAAGCAAATAGTATTGGTCAAAGTTTACCCTAAGAGAAGACACAAACTGCAATATGCTTACCAATCAACTGAGATCTAATTAGGATACAGATCCGGAATTAGTAGAGTGATCTAAGATTGTCCATATTCGTAAGGGTGTCATGCTTTACCAATGCTGCTGGGTTCTGGACCACACTTTGAGAAACAACAGTGAATAAACACTGAAGAGGGTAGAAAAGGCTAGGTGTGGTAGCTGTAACCCCAGCACTCAGGAGGCTGAGGCAAGAGGAATCCTGAGTTCAGATTAGCATAGTCTACATACTGAACCCTGTCAAAAAATCAAACAAAACAATAAAAACAAAACAAAAAAAAAGCAGAAAAAAGAAGTGATCTTATACCATAAACATTTTTTCTTTCTCTTACAAAAATATACTTTGGTACCAGCAATATGTCTCATTGGGCAGAGATACCCAACACAAGCCTGATCTGCGGTCAACGCAATTCTCAGGAACCACAGGATGGAAAGAAAGTCAATTCCTGCAAACTACTCGCTGACTTCCACAATCACACTGGGGTGTGTACACACGCATGCATGGCATATGTGTGTGTGCATGCATACACACAGAATCTCACTTTAACAATCATTAAAAAGAAAAAGATCCAATTACATGAAATCCCAAAATACCCATACACTTTAACAGTGAGGTGCTGGGGACTGTGGACCCCCAGACCCTGAATTTCCTGTGACCTCCGCCTGCCGGAGTAAACAACTTGTTTCCTATGCCTGCAGCTACTCTGAGCAAACAACTTCTTTTGTAGCTGCTCTGAGCACGAGACCCTCAGGAGTTCCTGATGGCAGGGGAGTTTTTGGTGGGCTTGCACCTGAGAGTTACCACAACATGGAAGGAGACCCTATATAAGCTGCCCTGGAACACAGTAAAGGGCATTCAGGGCATCCTTGGCCTTACCTGTCTCTGTGTATGTGTTTCAATCTCCAACCCCTTGCCCATACCGTAGTGCATAGAGCAGGCGTTGTGCTATGGTGAGGCCTACATTCCTATTTAAGTCCACCTAACCAAACCAAATGAAAGACTAAAACTCAAGTCTATGTCTATTAGAGAATCATGACCTCGCCATAGTTTTTGTTCTGTAGTTCTAAAAATCAGTTGTGAGCTACCTGACACGGTGCTACCTGGCATGACCAGGTCCTCTGGAAGAGCAGGAAGTGCTCTTAACCATTGCCCTATAAATTTTAAGCAAAGGGCTTTACATGGATTTCATTATTCCTACCTTCTAAATATTTGGAGAGTTTCTCCAGTCGGACTGGCATGTGAAAGTAAAAGAGAAAATTAGACACATAGGTATTAGTGCATGCATATTGTATCAGCTGCTGAGGTAAGAAAAAAAAGGTAAACCAGAGCTGAGCAGGATTACACATGCCCGTAATCCCAGAATATGGGCGAATGAGGAAGGAAGATGAGGAGTTCGAGGCCAGCCTGGCCCGACCTTGTACACAAGACCATGTCTTGAAAAGAAACTTAAGACTGTCCAACCTGAGGTCAAGTCAGAACTCTTGCCACTTTTTTTGTCTTCTACAATTTCGTAAAATGGACCGATAACATGCAGCAATTCTTCAACTTTCTCGGTCATGGGCATAGTTTCAAGAATCTGTAATTAAGAGAAAGAAATACTGTAAAATCACCGACTATTAACTTGGTCTGTAGTTGTACAAAATCTACTATTCCCAGTTTGTCAATCATTTGCAGATTTGAAGTTCATTAGCAGACTTCCCAAAGGGACTACATTAGTTATATAATGAACATTAACTAATTTTTTTCAATCATACTAAAGACGTATATACTAATGATCTAAAAGTAACTTGGAGCTGGTGACTAAGATGTTAGTTACAGAAAACTTGACATTCCTAAAGATGATCCAGGTTAGGTTCCCAGCACCTACATGGTGGCTAAAAGCCACCTGTAGCTCCACTTTTGACTTCTGAGGGCTCCTATATCTATGTGGTCCACATATTCTCAGGCACATACACATAAATTAAAATAACCTTTTTTATCTAAAAAAAATTTTCATTTGAAGACGATTTTACACATACTTCAGGTGAAAAGATTATCTATATAATAATTTTAAGTTGTACATTAAAATCTGGGGTTTATAAAAAACAGAAAACAGAACTAGAATGAAATAATATCTGCCATTTGATAGCAAGGAAGTTTCTAAGAGAACATAAAAATAAAACGTTGATAAACTCTTTGATACCTTCAAGACTGTGAGACAATTTAGAATCATTCATTTGTTTGTTTGGGGGTTTGGGTGTTTTGTTTTTGTTTGGGGGGAGCAGGATCTCACTGTGTATCCCTGGCTGTCCTTGGAACTCCCTATATAAATCAGGCTGATCTTGAATTGAGAGAGCCTCCGGCCACAGCCTCCAAAGGGTTGGAATTAAAGATGTGCTTGCCCATGCCCTGCTGAGATTGGGTCTTACTGTAGCCCAAGCTGGCTTAACTCCTGCTCACAGACCAGGTGCTGGAACTATAAGAACTAGTCAGCACTCCCTGCTCCCTTTCTTACTATAAACTGGCTTTAGCCATTACTTAAGAAAACTGGATAGGAAAAAATGGATAATGTCAGTTCAATTTTATATTCAATTATAGAAACATATCCTGAAAGTTATATACTATTTGAGGTAAGAAAGGGGTCAGCAAGATGGCTCAGTGAGTAAAGACACTTGCTGCCAACCACACAACCTGAGGTTAATCCTTGGACCCCACAGTAGGAGAGAACCAAGTCCTACAAGCTGCTCTGAGTATCACACATGCACTATGACACACACAAAATAACTAAGTGTAACTTTTTTTTTAACTTGATCACTTTGATGAACTAAATGTAACTTTTTTTTTTTTTTTGAGTTTTAGTTTTTAGGGTTTCTCTGTAGCTTTGGAGTCTGTCCTGAAACTAGCTCTTGTAGACCAGGCTGGCCTCAAACTCACAGAAATCTGTGTGCCTCTGCCTCCCAAGTGCAGGGATTAAAGGCGTGCGACACCACCGCCCAGCCCTAAGTGTAACTTTAAAAAAAAAAGAATTATCAAACCACACTGGCTTTTAATTCTCTCTGCTTTTGAACCGTTCTTTTGTTTTTGTGCTACTGATACAGATAACAGCTCAAAAAAAAAAAAAAAAAAAAAAAAATGAACTTTACCCTCTGTTCTAAAGTCCACTAAAGAAAGTTGTGAAAATGTAACGAAGGGCACACAATGAGTAGTACAGACAATATGAAAAAGAAACAGCAAAATATTCTGAATTTTCCAAATAAAAATTATTAAAAATCCTCTAGGGGGGAGGGAGACTAGCTCCCTTATTACAGACTTTATGTTCAAAAGCAGTTTCTTTAAGATCATTAGGCAGGGCTGGGCATGTAGTCAGTTAATATACTTGGCTTGCATGCAACACCACATAAAACTGGGCTGCGAGGAGCTTGTCCATAATTCCAGTATTCAGGAAGTAGAGGCAAAGGAGCCAGGCCATCTCTGCACAGACAACTCTGAGGCTGCTTAAGGCTTTGTCTCAAAAACAACTAGAGATACTGGACATACAGCTCAATAATAGAGTAGTTGATTGGCAAGGATTCAACCCCAACTATCATCACACAAAAAAAGTAAATTCAAGATGTTTGGAATACTTTTATTCTAGCTGGGCAGTGGTGCACATCTTTAATCCCAGCACTTGGGAGGCAGAGGCAGGCAGATTTCTGAGTTCGAGACCAGCCTGGTCCACAAGAGCTAGTTCCAGGACAGGCTCCAAAGCTACAGAGAAACCCTGTCTCAAAAAAAAAAAAAAAAAAAAAAAAAAAAAAATTCTTTTATTCTGTACTATGAATTATTTCCCCCACCTTTTTCATTTCTTCAACATATGCAATCATGGCTTCTTCTTTAGTCATATCACCCAGTGAACTCCAAGCATCCCTAGAAATGAAAATAGAAAAGTAAAAACAAAAGATACTTGATTTTTGAGCTAGGCATGCTAGCTCATGCCTGAACCCATTAAATAATAAAGTTATGCTAACTGCAGGATACAACTAGAGAAAATCATATGAAATGAACTGAATCGATCTCAGAAAGACAAACATCATGTTTTCTCCCGTTCATTGATCTTACACTTCACACACAGAATCATGTCTGCACTGATGACATGAGAGCTAAGTGAGATGGAGGAACCAGGAAACTAACGGAAGAAGGGGGAGGGGCTGCAGAGATGGCTCAGTAGTTAAGAGCACTGACGGCTCTTCCAGAGGATACAGGTTCAATTCCTAGCACCCATGTAGCAGCACACAACTGTAATTCTAGTTGCAGGGAACGTGACATCCATGGCAAAACACCAATGCACATAAAATAAAATTAATTAATTAATTAAAAAGAAAGAACAGAAAAGAGAAAGGAAGGGTAGTCACGTATGGGAGGAATGTGCTCAAAGTATATTGCATACAAATGGACTTTTATAACCTTTTATAATAATTCTTAAAAATATAAAATAAGAAATTTTAAACATTAAGCATTCGGCACATTCACATAAATGTAGACCACATAAGATTATACATTATTCTTAAATATTTCCTAAGAACCCTTTACAAAGTTTTAAAGATTTTTTTAAAAATTTATTTGTGCCAGGTGGTGGTGGCACACACCTTTAATCCCAGCACTTGGGAAGCAGAGGCAAGCAGATTTCAAATTCTACAAAGTGAGCTCCAGGACAGCCAGGACTACTACACAAAGAAACCCTACCTCAAAAAACAAAAGAACAAAAAAAGAAAAGTAGATTTGCATGAGTGTATGTTTGCAGGAGTTTATGTGTACCATTGTGTGCAGGAACTAACAGAAGCAGAGAGGTTGTCAGATTCCCTGGAGCAGGAGTTACAGGCAGTTGTGAGCCACCACATGGGTGCTGGAAACTAAACCTAGGTCCTCTGCAAAAAGTACACTTAACCACTGAGCCATGTCTCCAGCCCCAAAGATCTAGTTTATTTTTTACTTTTTGTGTATATGTATGTGAGCCTGAGTATATGTATGCGTGCCATTTGCAGACAACTGCTCTGACAAACCAGAAGAGGCATCAGATCCCCTGGAAATGGCGCCACAGGCAGTTGTAAAACACCCAGTGTGGGTGCTACCTTAGTCTCAAAGCAAACCCAAGGCCTCTGCAAAAGTACCAAGTGCTTTTAACCACTGAGCCATCTCTCCAGCCTTAGAAGTTTTCATGTCATAGGAACTGTGAAAGCCATGTTGTACAGAAATAGACATTTTGGTTAAAATTTTCCTATTTAATTTAAATGTATAACTAATCTATATACTAAAAATAAAGATGAAATAGGACTGAGGATGTAGTTCAGTTAGTAAAAGTATTTGTCTAGCAGGCACAAGGCCCTGGGTTCAATCCCTAGCATTGAATAAAGTAGGTATTGTAATCTTGCCTGTAACCTCAACACTGGGAAGGCAGAGACAGAACAAAAGTTCAAGGCCACATAGGAGTTTTAGAATGAGACTGTCTCAAAAAATAACACAAATCCTCCTCTTTATACATTGTTTTTAGCAGTTAACTCTGCCACAGGTCAATTCTACGGGGAAAAATAATTTCCATCTATGAACTCAAAAACTTAATTATTTGAAAAACATGATGCACTAATTACCACGCTATATTGATAAAGTATAATCTAAAATTAACCTTTGTAAATCTGCAGTAGTAAACATACCAAGATGTTCATGATAGTCAATGCAGAAAATGGTAGAGCATCTAAATATCTCATGATTCTTTTAACTAGAACATTAGATGCCAATATTCAACTCAAGTACAGTGGGTCAGAAGTCATCTTGAACCAAAGGTAAGTAGCAGTCACTGAGTCAAGCCAAGTTACACATTACCTCAGTCTCAAAGCAAACAGCTCACTTGACAAGCAAAAGCCACTATGTTCTTTGGCAGGTCAAAGAGATAAGGAAGCTTGTTTTTGCTTTTTTTGAGAAGCGGTCTCATATAGCACAGGCTGGCCTCACACTCACTATATACCCCAAAATGGCCTTGAATTCCTGATCCTCCTGCCTCTATCTCAGACTGTTAGAATTACTGAATTGTACTACCAACAGCAAATGTGTTCATTTCCTATGTGGGATTGATCTAAGGCTGGAAGGAGGAACCGCCACAAAAGGAAAGGAAGAATCCATGCAAACATTTCCCATCTACAGAGTACCTACCCACAACAACGCTGTTTTCCTATCTTCCCCAAGATGTTCCTAATTATGCAAAAGTGTATTAAGGACATTTAAAGAATAAAATTGTGAGCAAATACCTAGTAGGCTTTTATTCACAAAATACCTAAGTAATAGATGTATAATTAATTGATATAAATGAAAATTCTTTCTTAACTCTATAAGTGAAATTACCATTTATATCTTCCAATAGGATCCCAGAATCCAGGCCTTGAAAGTTTACAGGGTCCTTCAGTTGCCTGTTTGTAGAAGCTATAGAACTTGAGCATCATTTCATTTGTTGGCTGAAATGATCCTATGGGAAACAAACATTAAATACAGATCACTTGGGACTGTAACTCACAACATAAAGCTGTGTATTAGCTTAGCCATACCACACTAGAATTGGTTCTCTTGTTTGGTTTGATTTATTCAGATAGAGTCTTAACACTGTAGCTCAGGCTTGTCTGGAACTGCTATGTAGGCTGAGCTGGCTTCAAACTCCAAAATCTTTCTGAACCAGACTCCTGAGTGTTAAGGGCAGGAGCCACCACACTTGGACTACATCTCTTTATAATTCAGATAATTTATTTCAACCTGAAAAACAGCAGGTATTAGTCATTTTCCTTTGATTTCAGAAAGTTCTTAAAGTTTTGTTTTTTGTTTTGTTTTGTTTTTTTGTTTTTTTTTTTGGTTGGGGTTTTTTTGTTGTTGTTTTGTTTTGTTGGTTTTTTGGTGTTTCGAGACAGGGTTTCTCTGTAGCTTTGGAGCCTGTCCTGGAACTCACTCCGTAGACCAGGCTGGCCTCGAACTCACAGAAATCCACGTGCCTCTGCCTCCCAAGTGCTGAAATTAAAGGTGTGCACCACCACTGCCTGGCAAACTTTTAAGAACAGTATCAGTTCAATACATAAATTATCAACTATTTTATAAATGCAACTGAAATAACCAGCAAATATTACACTAAAAAGAAATATATGAAGAACTGTTTTCAAAAAAAATGTGTCCAAAATTAGAGGTAGAAATGAAAAATGTTATATATTATTATTATTAACCAAAGTTCACACTAACTGGCTCTCCCAAAGTCCTTTATCTAGTGGAAACTTAAAATCTGGTCAACAAGTTAATATTTACTGGTAAAATTTTAGTAACCAAGGTAAACATGCAAGTTTTTCACTTATGCTGCTCAGTTTTCCTGTAGACTGGGCTGGCCTGGAATTTACTATGTAACTCCACTGTTCATCCCATTCTTATCTTCAAAAGTCACATGCTTACTTTGGCTATTAAAATTATACTTTGCATAATGAGTTACTATTCATTTTAATCTATTTGTTTTTATGTTTCAAACATTTTAACATTTTTATATTTAAAACCCTCAAATTATAAGTACTACAGTACTTATAAGTTACAATATTCAGTAAAAGCCATACATATAAATGTTAAAATCTGTATAGCAGAGAAATATTAATATTGGCATAAGAAGTTTCATGAGCTGTTATTAAATGGGAAAATGGAGAAAACATCTTTAAAAGGCCATAAAGAACCAGGCGGCGGTGGTGCACACCTTTAATCCCAGCACTTGGAGGCAGAGGCAGGAAGATCTCTGTGAGTTCAAGGCCAGCCTGATCTACAAGAGCTAGTGCCAAGACAGGCTCTAAAGCTACACTGAAAAACCCTGTCTCGAAAAACCAAAATAAATAAATAAATAAATAAGTAAAAGGCCATAAACAGCCATGCAGTGGTGGTTCATACTTTTTATCCCAATACTCAGGAGGCAGAAGCAGGTGGATCTATGTGAGTTCGATGCCAGCCTGGTCTACAAATCAAGTTCCAGGACAACCAAGGCTATTACATAGAGAAACCCTGACTCACAAAAGAAAAAGACCATAAACAGGAGCTGGAGAGATGGCTCAGCAGCTAAGAGTACTGGCTGCTCTTACAAAGACCCTTTGTTCTATTCCCAACACCCATATGGCAACTCACAACCATCTGTAACTCTGATACCCTGTTCTAGCCTCCATGGGCACCAGGCAGGTAAACAGAGGCATACAAGCATTCAGAACAGTAAAACACATTAAAGAAAAAAAAACAGATACAGACCTAAATGAGGTACGGGGTGTGTGTGTGTGTGTGTGTGTGTGTGTGTGTGTGTGTGTGTGTGAATAGTACAGTATACCAAGTGAGAATACCTTGGGAAGGAGAGGCAAAAAGATTACAGGCAAAGGCCAGGATAGGATAACCAGGGGTTACATAGTAAATTCCAGGCCAGCCCAGTCTACAGAGGAACAATTTATCTCCTACCAAGGAGTACAACACAATATGCATGAAAATGTTAAAAGGGGATGTTGCTGGATAATAGGTAGGTATACAGATTATTATTTCATTTTCCCTTTTCCTGTTAAAAGAAACTCAGTGCTGTCTCTGGACTGATAGCTGGGGAACCTGCATAGGACCGAACTAGGCCCTCTGAATGTGGGTGACAGTTCTGTGACTTGGACAGTCTGGGGGTCCGCTGGCAGTGGGACCAGGATTTATCCCTAGAGTATGAACTAGCTTGTTGGAGCCCATTTCCTATAGAGGGATACCTTGCTCAGCCTCTGATACAGCGGGGAGGTGCTTCATCCTGCTAGACTTTGTTGACTCCCCATGGGAGGCCATATCCTTTCTGAGGAGTGGATGCAGAATTGGGTGGGGAGGAGGTGGGAGAATAGGTAGGGGAATGGGAGGAGGGGAGGGAGGGGGAACTGTGATTGGTATGTAAAATAAAAAAAACCTTTTGAATAAAAAAGTATTTGACAGAAAAAAATAAATCTCAGTGTTTGTTTTGGTTTTTATGTGTGTGTGTCTGTGTGAGTATCTGAAAGTGAGTGTAGGTTTCTGCAGGAAGATCCCCTGAAGCTAGACTCACATGCCAGGAATTTGTGAACCTCCTGATGTGCTTGCTGGGAACTAAACTCAGGAAGAGCAACAAGGCTCTTAACTGCTGAGCCATCTCTCCATCATACTGCTCATTACTTTTAAAAATGAAAATAGTTATAAAAACAATAATTATAAAGGTAGTTTAAAGATAACAGATTATATATATCAAGTATTGCCTGAAGTAATCAAAAGCTAATAGAATTTTTTAAACTAGAAATTACAACATATACAAATTGAAAACTAGTAGTTCAGGCTTGGCCAAGAGTATATAATCAATTCTGAAATCAGAATACCTATATAATACCTATATATGTATACATAATATATGAACATTTAGGAGTATTTCTTAGCACGATATTTCAACAAGGTAGTTATTCTTGATATAGCAAAGAATAAAAATAGAAAAACCACAGTTAAAATGAGTTAATAACTCAAATGTAAATTTAAAATTTCAAAACCAGTAAAGGGGCAGGGTGGTGAGACAGCTGAGAATATCTAAGGCACCTGTAACCAAGATACCATGGAAAGAGAAAATTAACTCCCATAAGTTGTCCTCTGACCTCCACACGTGTACACTAACACACAAACACACACAAAATAAATGTAATAAAAAATTTTAATTAAACAACTATCTCATTCTTCAGTAAGCTAACAAAATGTACAAGTTTATTAGCTGAAGTAAAAAGTACATATTATAAGAGATATAAACAAAACTGGAAACATACAATGAATATTATACATATACGGCAGCATTACTTCTGTCCTAAAGACACTCCTAGGACATATGTAACATATGTATTTGAAATATTATCTAATGCCGGGTGATGGTGGCATATGCCTTTAATCCCTGCACTTCGGAGGCAGAGGCAGTGAGTTCGAGGCCAGCCTGATCTACAAAGCGAGTTCCACAACACCAAGGTCTGTTACACAGATAAACTCTGTCTTGAAAAACAAAAAAAATCAAAGCTTCTCTCAAACACGTAATTTATGTAATTCATTAACTTGGATTTGTTTGTAATTTTTATTGGTGCTCCTGTGAATATACATATGCATGTCAGTACTTGTGGAGGCCAGAAGAAGAGATCATTGCATCCCCCAGGCTGGAGTTATAGGTGGTATGGGTACTAGAAAACAAACTTGAGTCCTCTGAAAAAGCAGCAAGTACTCTTAACCACTGAACCATCTCTCCAGACCCTCATTACTCTAGGCTTTAAATAAAAATTAGGCAATAAATAACAAAAGCCACAAGATCTCACTGCAAAATTATTCCAAGCCAACCGAACAATTTATAAAAGGACTGGAGATGTAGCACAGCGGTAGAGAACTTGCTTAGGATGATCAAGGTTCAATCCCTAAGACTGCCAATAAATAAACAAGAAATAAATTAAAATATTATAAGCCAGTCATGGTAGAGGATACCTATAATCCCAAAATTCAGGAGGCAGGAGAAAGAGAATCTCCTAAACTTGAGGCTGGCCTGAGCCTACCTAGTAAGTTTTTGTCTCAAAACACAAAAAAATGAAAAAAACTACAAAAATACCTGTCACAAGGGCCATTTAACACGTTTATCTTAATTTTACAATACTTTGGTTTCATGTTTGTGTGTGTGTGTGTGTGTGTGTGTGTGTATGTGTGTGTTTTAAACAAGATCTTGCTATGTAGCCCAAACTGACTGGCCTGCAATCCATTATCTATATATGTATCCAATTTGTGTGTGTGTGTGTCTTAATAGTGAGTAGAATGTAAAATAATAAAGTAGTAAGGATTGAAATATCAGGTCTAGCTTATCAATTTTCAAAAAATTATAAAATGAATAGCTTAGAAAGTGAACATACGATAGGCAGTGGTGGCACACACTTTTAATCCCAGCATTTGGGAAGCAGAGGCAAGTGGATCTCTGTGAGTTCAAAGCCAGCCTGGTCTACAGCGTGAGTTCTATGACAGCCAGGGCTACACAGAGAAACCCTGTCTCAAAATACCAAAAAAAAAAAAAAAAAAAAGAACACATTACTTACGTAAAACCCTTAAATCATACTTTCCTGTTAATATTCTTAATTGAACATTTAAAATATCGATATCTAATTGAATTCCTTTATTATTTCCTTTTTTGTTTTTTGGTAGGGTCTCATTATGCAGATCAGACTGGCCTCAAACTCAGAGATCCACCTGACTTTGCCTCTGGTGTGCCAAGATTAAAGGTGTGTGCCACCACCTGGGCTTATTATTGCCCTGCTTCATTTAGCCTATTTGTATGTATCCTTTAGTTTTCCATGTATTCTCCTCCAATTCAATGTTAAAGGTATACAATAAAACACCACTGAGCTGGGCTGGAGAGATGGCTCAGAGGTTAAGAGCAATGACTGCTCTTCCAGAGGTCCTGAGTTCAATTCCCAGCACCCACATGGCAGTTCATAACCATCTATAATGAGATCTGTTGCCTTCCTCTGGCGTTCAAGCAACAGTCAGACAGAACACTGTAAACATAATAAATAAACCTTAAAAAAAAAAAAAAACCACTGAGCCTAGATCTTGTACACACTAGGCAAGTACTCCACTACTGAGCAAGTACTCCAGCCCTCTTGATCCTCCAAAGAAGCCGGGATTACAACCTGTGCCACTGTTTTGAAGGTGTGCATGACCTGAATCGGGCTTTGTACATAGTAACGCATGCCCTACAAGCTTTCAGAAGTTTACTTGAAGAGTTTTTATTGAAATGAACTATGCTGACTTTCATTACTTGGCCAAAAGATGAGAAATGAAATGCGAGAAAATATGAAATACTATAGTTAATATAGGAATGCTATGTTTGTCTTGGCTTACAAATCTAGCACACATCATAACAATGCTTAAGATAATTTTTAACTTATTATGAAAATATAAATTATAATGCAAATGGATATGAATTTAAAAGGTGAATGTCTCCCTTCCGAAGCTTCTCTTAGAATATAAAGAAAAATAAAACTTAGTGATGGAAAATATTCCTTAACACTAGTCAGAGAAAATTACAAAAACTTTTGCAAATTGTTAACAGGACACATACGAAGAAAACCACATCTAGGTACATCATAGTCAAAATAATCATTTTACACGTGAATATAATTGTTCTTTCCTCATGTTTCATATCAAAAGTTTCTAAAGGTTTGAATTACACACTTTTGAGTGATGTAGCACTAAACATCTCACCCCAGATTTTTTAAACATACCCAAATCCACAGTTATTAAGTGAGAAGACTTCTTTTCAACGATATAAACTACTTAAAGTCTGAGTAGTACATTCACCTTTGGCCTCAAAGATGGGGGTAATTATCTCACATTCAATACCATCCTTTCAATTACATGCCTTTTAATGACTGAATGGGAGGGGGCGCTAAGTAAGGTAGACGAAAACCAGCTGAGAGGCTTTAAGGGGAAGCCAAGTGCACTTACCATTTTTCGGCAAACTCTGGATCACCTTCACGGCCGCCTCAAACCTGGTTTCATACACCGATCTTGTGTCCGCCATCTCTAGCTGCCAGCACCGGCCCCCGTCCCAAGGTCTGTCCGCGGGAATCAGACAGCAGCAGCAGCACCAGCTTTCCCAAGAGCCTGCATGAAACTGAACACCGAGCGCAGCCGCGGATTAAGATAGCCCGAAGTCAGGAGGCCGGGGAGGGCAGCTAGCTGGTCAATTCCCCTTTGCCCAGACCAATCAAGGCCACACCGACCAAGGTACTTGTTCCATCCTTCTTCGTGGGGCGTGCCTAAGAGAACCTCCCAGCCAACAAAAACAGCAAAACAACTCACCGAGAGGAAGAGCATCTCTAGCAGCAGGCCTTGGGGGTTGCGCCGCCGGTAATAGCGGACTCTTTCTCCCACCCGGATGCTGCGGGCCGACCAGCCACACCCCCCATTCCGGAGAAGTCGTTCAGTCGGGGGGCACCCTCCCCGCAGCCCCGCCCCGGAGTCACCGGAGGACCCACTAGCCGCCGCCGCCGCCGCGGAGGAGCAAACCCCACCCACCCGCTCCGCCGCCGCGGTGACGCGGTGTGGAGGTTCTCGGAAGAGAGGCCAGGCGCTGGCGGGGTCGGTCTGCGGAGGACCCCGTGCTTGTTTATGTTCCGGCTGGAAGGACCGAGGCTGATGACGCGCTAGGGTTCTACACCGGGTCCCAAAGGTGCCCCCTGGATACCGCTAGTGTTGAAATTAAAAAAAAAAAAAAAAAAAAAAAAAAAAAGTCCGCGGTCCTCAAGGCTCGGGCTAAACTCTGGAGGGTATTGAGTCACAACAAAGTTCGCTTCAAAACTTCCTTTTTGCCACTTAATCTCTGTGACCTAGGGGAAGTCGCTCGGCCTCCCCGGCGGATTTACACCACACTGAAGGGCAGAAAGGGGGATTAAGGACAAGGATGGAGGTGCTTAGCCTTGGCCCACAAGACTGCGACAGCTTCCACCGCCTCCGCGAAGGGTGGCCGGGGAGCGAGCAAAGATGAGCGGCGGTCGCCTGCTACTCAGGTCCTCTGCTACCCACTCCTCACGCCCACCTCCTGCCCGGCCAGAGGCTAGGGCTGGAGAAGAAGCGTGCGTGGGAGCTCAGTCCCCGCGTCATCGGAACTGGGAAAGCTCGCAGGGACGTGGGGTGCTGTGCCCGGAAATCTCAAGGACGCCCTATTGGACGCGTCATTTTCGTCGGTTTAGGATGGGTTGGGAGGGTTACTCGTACAATCTAGTTGCGAACCATAACTCAACTCTTCCCTTGGAGCCGCGGTGTCGGCATTTACCTTGATATAGCCAAATGACTGGCAAGGCCTGTCCGCCTTGTCTCGACGCCTGCCCCTCACCTTGGCCCGCGGGCTTATGGGAACTGTAGTCCCCCGGCGCTTCCGGCCATCTTCCTCCTGTTCCGGTTTGGTATCTCATTGTAGCCCACCCTCCCGGTGTCTGGCGGAAGTGCCTTTCTTCCGGGTTTCGTTTGGGAGATTTTTTTCCGAAGTGCATCGAGTACTCGGAGCAAAAAGGAATATCGGTAATTTCTCTAACAGGCGTATTCCCTGACAGCAGGTTGAGGTTGGTGTTGCGAACAGTGTCACCTGAAGAGTTCCCTCAGGGCTCATTTCCCCTGTACTCAAAAGTGACCAGGTGTTAAGTACCCCAGAAAAAATAGAGGACTCACTGATAAATCAAAAGACAAAACGTTCTTGAGAGTAAGCACAGGCATCGGGAGAGAATCGCTGACGAGTGCCTCACCACCTACGTCTGTCTGATATTTGGCAAAGCATGTGATGTCCTCCAGAAGCCCTGGAGGATGTTTACAAATGAGGAAATGTAAGTTGACTTGCCCAAGGTCCTGAAATTTAATGAGCTAATAAGCTGAGTATAAATCAAATCATAAAACCTGCAATAAATTAGAGTTTCCTAATCGTGCGAAAGGAAGACACAAGTTTTCTAACTTTTTCAAGATAAGATAGCTTTGTGTGTTTAATACCTTTTGCCTCACCTGCCCTTTTTTTGAAGTGAGGTGCTTCTCAACCCTAGTCTACTCAGTTATTCATAAACATAAAAAGGATTTGGGTGCCCTCTTACTCCCCCTTCCCTCCCGTCCCCTCCCCCCATGCCCTCCCTCCCTCCCTTTTCAGGCCAAGGAGCCATCAGGGTTCCCTACTCTGTTAAGACCAAGGTCCTCCCAACTCCCCCCAGGTCCAGAAAGGTGATCAACCAAGCTGAGAAGGCTCCCACAGAGCCTGTCCATGCAAAAGAGTCAAAGCTCAGCGCCTTTGTCCTTGGCTTCTCAGTCAGCCTCCACCGTCGGCCACATTCAGAGAGTCTGGTTTGGTCTCATGTTCCATCAGTCCCAATCCAACTGGAGTTGGTGATCTCCCATTAGTTCTGTCCCACCATCTCCATGGGTGAACGCACCCCTCACGGTCCTGACTTTCTTTCTCATGTTCTCTCTCCTTCTGCTCCTCATCAGGACCTTGGGAGCTCAGTCCAGTGCTCCAATGTGGGGCTCAGTCATTTTCTTCATCTATCGCCAGGTGGAGGTTCAGTCCAGATGGAACTCCAGGGCACAGGATCAGGGATTCCAAGCAGCCCAGGGAAGCCGCCCGGACAAAAGGGCTGTCCTGGCTAATTTTATGTCAACTTGACTGACACAAGCTAGAGTCATCTAAGAGAAGGGGGATCCTAATTGAGAAAATGCCTCTGTGGGGTCAGTGTCTTGGCAATCTTGTAGAACATCTTATCATTAAGGGATTGATATGGAAGGGTCCAGCCCCTTGTGGGTGGTACCATCCCTGGTCTGGGTTTTATAGGAGATAAAGCTGAGGTAGTCATGAGGAAGAAGCCAGGAAGCAACCCCTCCGCGGATTCTGCATCAACTCCTGCCTCCAGGTTCTGATGTGGGATGCCCTTTCTACGCTGTGAATATGTCTTATTACCATTGGTTACTAAAGAAACTGCTCTGGCCTATGGCAGAACAGAATAAACTAAGCAGGAAATCCAAACAAAGATGGGTGGGAGCTGAGTCTGGAACGCCAGCAGCCACCAGGGAAGCAAGATGTGAGGTAACAGGACACGAGCCTTGTGGTAAAATATACAATAATAGAAATGTGTTCATTTAAAATGTAAAATCTAGCTAGCAATAAGCCTGAGCCATCAGCCAAACAGATTGTGCATGTGACCATTGATACCTATTCAGGATTCTTGATAGCCACTATGCAAAGTGGGGAAGCATGTGATAGCTAATTGCTTAAAATGATTTTCATATATGGGGATTCCTAAAATTATAAAAATGGATAATAGATCGAGATATATTGGTAAAGCATTTCAAGAATATTATTCTCAATGGAAAACTGAGCATAAAACAGACATTTTTTATAATCCTCAAAAACAAGGTATTGTTCATCAAGCCTATGGCAGTCTCAAGTTTTTTGTTTTTGTTTTTTGTTTTTGGTTTTTCGAGACAGGGTTTGGCAGTAGCTATCAGCCTGTCCTGGAACTAGCTCTTGTAGACCAGGCTGCTGTCGAACTCACAGGGATCCACCTGCCTCTGCCTCCCGAGTGCTGAAATTAAAGGCGTGCGCCACCACCACCCGGCTCAAGATACATCTTAAAAAATATAAAAGGGGGAGTTACATTCTCAGTCACCACATAACGCATGTGACTACATAATCGTGTCCTTTTTGTTTTACATCTCCTAAGTGTGGATGCCCATGTGCAGTCTGTTGCAGGCAGGTTTCAGCAGCATGGCACTCGAGCAACTTCTGCTCAGGTGAAATGGCAGGATCCTTACACTGGATTATGGAAGGGCTGCTACCCTTTTCTGATAGGGGGTTGAGGACATGTTTGTGGTTTGTTTGTTTTTTTTTTAATCTATTTATACAGTATCCCGCCTGTAGGCCAGAAGAAGGCACCAGATCTCATTATAGGTGGCTGTGAGCCACCATGTGGTTGCTGGGAATTGAACTCAGGACCTCTGGTAGAGCAGTCAGTGCTCTTAACCTCTGAGCCCTCTCTCCAGCCCCCATGTTTGTGTTTTTTCACAGGAAAAAAATGAAACTTGATGGCTGCTTGCGCTTGGTGTGGTGTGTGGAGCAGAGGAACACCGCCCCGGGGATACTGTGGCTGGTGACACTCCCCCAGAGGAGTCGGAGTGAGATTTATTGAAGTTATGTTCCTGATCCTCTGGTATACATCCTGCAATCTGGGAATGGAAGGTGATTATAGTGACAGTTAATGATTCCTGGCTTCTTGATAGACCTGCTGCACAGATTTCCCTGATATCTGTAAGTTTTAATTATTCTTGATCCAGCTGAGGAATGCCTATCTGTTTTTCCAAAATTAAATCCGTGACCAAGTGTTTGGCTGTTTATCCACACTATACCTTGGGGCGCGGAGGTCACCTTTGCCAGTATAGTGTCCATCTGTTGTTGAAATAGAAGGCCTGAGCCAGGCGGTGGTGGCTCACGCAGTTGGGAGGCAGAGGCAGAAGCAGGCAGATCTCTGTGAGTTCAAGGCCAGCCTGGTCTAAAAAAAGCTCATTTCAGTACAGGTTCCAAAGCTACAGAGAAACCCAATCTCGAAAACAAACAAGCAAAGGCCTGGAGAGCAAGTGCCTCAGAAATTTTTAGAACTTAAGGCAGATGTCTATTGGAACTTTGAATATCTATCAATGCTATGATGAACATATTTTAATTTTTCAAATTCTGTTAAATGAAATATACCCATTTACCAAATTTCTTTCCTTTGTGTACCTTTTGGGTTAGTTTTTAGAGGTAAAGGAACTTAATTATAAAAAGAACAAACAGGACAGTTTTTAATAATATTTTTAGCTTCCTGCCAAGTAACAGAAAAAAATTTTTAAGCCCCTACTATTAACACTGTGTTTCTTAAGAAATTTTGAGGCTTTGAACACATTTATTATCAATAATTGATCAATTTCCAGGCAACCAGTATGGGATCGAATATGGATAATATAAAGTGGGCAGTTTCTTTCTCGGATGGTGTGCTGTAGTTGAACAAATACGAAGTTAATTTTGAATTATTAGGAATAAGTTCAGCAGTCTCTATGTGTAATGCAACTCTTTCTGCCTATTGAGAATCAGTAATTATGTTGAGAAGTTCATTAAAGTCTAATAAAACCATCAGAATGGCATACAGTTCTGTTGAACTGAATTATATGAACTTCAAACAACCTTACTGATATTTTCTTCTTTAGAACCAGATACTTGTAATTTATTTGTATCAGGATAAAATATAAGAGTCCTAGAAATAGGTGCCTTTTTCACTATGTGGGGAAGAATCCATTCAGTTATTTTTATAAACTGAATTTCATTACTTTTTGAATATTTGTTATTAATTTCTCCTAAGAAATTATTACAAGCTCTTTGCCAATGGCCATTAATCTCCCACAATTGCATAATTTCAGCATTGGTATAGTGTATCATAATCTCAGCTATGCAGATACCTGACAATTGATAAAGCCTTATTCGCCCCTTTATAAAAATTTCAGAAATTTTTTCTATGTAAGTTTTTATGATGTGGGAGGGTCTTCTGTTTTAATAAAGAAACTGCCTTGGCCAGCCCTCAGGTGGGTGGAGTAGACAGAACAGGAAGAAGGAAGTGAGGTAGATGACTCAGTCAGATGCCACGCCTCTCCTAAGTGAGACTGCCGTGCCTCTCCTCAAGGAGAGAGATGCGATGGAGCCAGCCACCAGGACAGACATGCTGAATCTTTCCCGGTAAGACACCGCTCGTGGTGTTACACAGATTATTAGATATGGGTTAGTCAAGATGTGAGTAAGAGGCTGAAAATAATGGGCCAGGCAGTGTTTAAAAGAATACAATTTGTGTGATGTTATTTCAGGTGTAAAGCTAACCATGCGGGAGCAGGGCAGCGGGAATCCGGCCCACAGTCCTATCACTACATTTTTAGTTGTTTTTTTTCTGTTTGTGAGTTAGGAAAATCGATTCCAAAATATTATCCTCCCTCTGCATAATGAGTCCAGTAGAGGAATGATTTGAAGGTAAAATTACTAAATTGCACCTCAGTTGTTAACTCTCTTGGACTGTTTAAATCTGAGTCACTTTGCAAATTTGAAACAAATTAGTTAATTCTTGAGTAGGCAATCCAATTATAAGCCACAACCTGTTAATATCTTCCAAATAATTTTTGAAAATCATTAAGAGTATGCAACTGATCTCTCCTTATCTGTACCTTTTGTGGCTAAATTTTCAATTGCTTAATTTATAGAATAAATAACCAAGAGAATCTCCTCTTTGTATTTTTTCCAGGAGAAATTTTTTTATCACCAACAGGGTAAATATTTCTGTAACACATTAAACATTCATTCTAAGGTATATATATCAGAAGTAGCTAATAAAATATCATCAATATAATGATAAATAATAGACTAAGGAAATTGTTTACATGATACTTCCAGTGGTTTATTTACAAAATATTGACACAAAACTGGATTATCTAACAATGTCTAAAAAAGTACTTTTATTGATATCTCTTTACAGGCTAGACATTATTATAAATAGGTACTGTAAAGGCAAATTTTTTTTCTATCCTGTTCTTGTAAAGGAATAGTGAAGAAGCAATCCTGGAAATCAATAACTTTAATAGGCCAATTGGAATTTTAAGATTTTTTGAAAAATTACAGACACATCGACTTTAGCATCCAGTTAGCCTGAAATTTCAATGCCATTTTATTGTAATTTTAGCTTTGGCCTCTCATCATTAATAACAGTTTGCCAAAACATCCTTTTTTCTTAACAACGGAATCTCAAATGTGCAAAAGACATTTAAGGAAATGTTAAATCTGATTTTTAAAAAGGGTTTTGTTTGTTTGGAGCTAGAGAGCTTACTCAGCAGTCAAGAACATGGATTGTTCTGTAGGATCAAAGCTTGATTCCTGGAGCCCATATTGTGTGGCCCACAGTCAGCTGTAACTCCAGATACAGAAGAGAAGACTCTGTCCTCCACAGACACCTGCGCACAAACAAGAGTTATAATTAAAACAATGTAGTAGTCTTGAAAATGGGAAGATATATAAAAATATTCAAGGATATAAAAACAACTTGATTGTGTTTACCAAAACACAATCACACATACACACACACACACACACACACACACACACACACACTGAAAAATTTACATTGGTTTAATGTGTTAAGTCCTGATGTAATATATTCATGGATGTGGTAGACTGAATCAGTTCTCAAACTGCCTTCTAATTATATGAATCTATAATTCTAACTGAAAATGTGATCTCATGAGATACTCTTTAATATCTTTAAATATTTTCAGTATATGACCTAATGTGAAATATTCATTTTTTAAAGTTTTTTATTGATATTTATTGAGCTCAAAATTTTTCTCTGCTCCCCTCCCTGCCTCTCCCCTCCCTCCTTCAATCCTCCCCCAAGGTCCCCATGCTCCCAATTTACTCAGGACATCTTGTCTTTTTATACTTTCTACTTCCCATGTAGATTGTATCTATGTAAGTCTCTCTTAGTGTCCTCAGTGTTATCTAAGTTCTCTGGGATTGTGGTTTGTAGGCTGGCTTTCTTTCCATTATGTTTAAAAACCACCTATGAGTGAATACATGTGATAATTGTCTTTCTGTGTCTGGATTACCTCACTCAAAATAATGTTTTCTAGCTCCATACATTTTACTGCAAAATTCAAGCTGTTGTTATTTTTTTCTGCTGTGTAGTAGTCCATTGTGTAGATGTACCACATTTTTTTATCCATTCTTCAATCAAGGGGCATTTAGGTTGTTTCCAAGTATTGGCTATGACAAACAAAGCTACTATGAACATAGTTGAGCACATGTCCTTGTGGCATATATTTGGATATATACCCCAAAGTGGTATTATTGGGTCTTGAGGAAGGTTGTTTCCTAATTTTCTGAGAAATCGCCCCACTGACATCCAAAGGGGTTGATCATGTATTGCTATAGATGTTTTACTTTCATGTGGCCATAAGATACATAAAATAATACATTTATGTGTCTTAAGAAGCGTAAATGAATAAATATTAAGCTTTAAAGAAGTATTCTAGTTGCTCCTTCCTTTACAAATATTCAGGAACTCCCACTATGTTTGAATGTGGTTGGGAGTATATCTCAGTGGCAGAGTTCTTCCTGTTCTGCTGAAAATAAACAAATTTATTTAATCTCAAGGAGCATAGTTAAGTGTGACAAGCAAGAGTTATAATTAAAACAATGTAGTAGTCTTGAAAATGGGAAGATATATAAAAATATTCAAGGATATAAAAACAACTTGATTGTGTTCACCAAAATGTGTGTGTAAAGATGTCAAGAATGTCCCTTGTGGTTGTCCATGCTAGTCCATTCCAGTGCATGGAAAAGAAGCTGAGCCAGGAAGATTGCTGTAAGTTCTAAACAAACCTGTTCTACAAAGTCCCAGGCCTACCTGAGAGACAATATGAGACATTGTCTCAGAAAAACAGAAACAAAAATTGTTTAAAATACCTCTATTTGACAATATCCTATGACATTTAATATTGCCAATTTGACAGTATCTGAAATCTTCTAAGAGAATGCCTCTGGCCCTGTCTATGAGCAATCATCTAGATTAGGGGAGTTGAGGTGAGAAGCAAGCCATTTTTTAGGCATGGTGCAGATTTCATGAGAAGGAAAAAGAGGGGTGGAGAGATGTCTCACTGATGTAGAGTGTGTTAGAGTGTGTCCTGCTCTTGCAGAGAGCTTGAGTTCAATTCCCAGCACCTATATCAGCTGGCTCACAACTGCTGTAACTCCAGCACCTAACCTCTGTGGGTCCCCACACGCACATGCCCACATAAAGACACACACACACGCCCACACATACACACACAAGCAAACTAAATATAAAAAAGTTAATTTTGAAAAGGAGAGAAAGCTGAGCACCCACATTTATCACTCTGTTACTTGACTGTGGATGCAATGTGACCAACCATTTTCTGTTTGTTTTCCTTAAATTCTTTCTTTTATTTTTGGGATTTTAACATAATTACATCATTTCTCTCTTTCTTCACCCTCTACACACTCTCGTATACCCCTCCGTGCTCTCTTTTAAATTCATAGCCTCTTTTCCCACCTTCTGACAATGTATCCATACATTGCCCTCCACGATGGACTATATTATCTCTTAGAACTCTAAGCCAAATAAATCCTTCCTTCCCTCAGTTGCTTTTGTCAGATATTTTTGTTTTTCTCTTTCTTTCTTTTTTTTTGCATTAATCCCAATTCCCCCACTCTCCTCTCCTCCAATTCCCTCCACCTTCCCCCACTCCACCCCCATCCACACTGCAGAGAGGGTAAGGCCTCCTCTGGGAAGTCAACTAAGTTTGTCCCATCAACTCATTAAAGCAGAACCAAGAAAGGCCCTGTCCCCTACTCCCCTTTCCCCCCCTCCTTGTGCCTAGGCTAAGTAAGGTGTCTCTCCATAGAGAATGGGCTCGAAAACATGAGTTCATGCATTAGGGTTAGATCCTGGTCTCACTGCCAGTGGCTCCAAATGCTGCCCAGCCACACGACTGTCACCTGCATTCAGTGGACCTAGTTCAGTCCTATGCAGGTTCCACAGTTGTCAGTCCGGAGTCAGTGAGCTCCCAATAGCTTGGGTCAGCTGATTCTATGGGTTTTCCCATCATGGTCTTGACCCTTTTGTTCATATTATTGCTGTTCCTTCTCTTCAGTTGTACTCTGGTAACTCAGCCCAGTGGTTAGTTGTGGATCTCTGCATCTGCTCCCATCTGTTTTTGGATAAGTGTTCTATTTTCTCTGGTTTTGTGGACTGTAGGCTTGTTATCCTTTGCTTTATGTCTTTCTCAGATATATTGTTGCAGCACCAACATGAGTAACTAATATCCCAGGCTTGGAAACAATGCTATTACTATCAGCAATGGAATAGGTAAATATTAGCTACTAAGGAGCACTGAGACCAAATGAACTGAAACTACTAAATATCACATAAGCTCAGTCATATAGTCAAGGGGAAAGTAGTCTGAATTCTGAAGGAAAATATTATAAGATTCTAATATATAAAGTAATAGTATTAGAATTGAGGCAGGAAGTCAAGCATGGTGGCACATGCATGGAAGCCCAATCACTGGGAAGTGGTGGCAGGAGGATCATGGACTTTATGAAGCTACTGAATTGTACTTTTTGAAAATGTCATGTCTATTAAATTTACATTAAGGGTCAATGAGACAGCTCAATAGGATAACCCTTGCCTGGCAGGTGTGAGGCTCTCAGTTGGAATTGTCAGAATTCAAGTAAAGCCGGCTGTGGTCACGCACATCTGTAATACCAGTATTCTTACAAGTAGATGGGAAGTGAAGTCAGGAGAATAGCTGGAAGCTCCCAGACTAGATGACCTGCATATGCAGCAGAAAACCAGTAAAGAGACCTTGTCTCTAACAAGGTAGAAGGCAAAGGTCAATACCTAAGGTCATGATCTCACCTCTGCATTTATTCTAGGGTAAATATGCCCACATTCACACAAATGTGTGAGGACACGTAATTTTGACAGTAAGTGTATATTGAATGTTTTTTGGTAAAGGTATTATGGAAGCAAGAAAACTTGATTAATGATAAAGATTAGAAAAGTACAGCCAGGTGGTGGTAGCACATGTCTTTAATTTCAATACTCAGGAGATAGAGGCAGGTGAATCTCTGTAAGTTCAAGGTCACCCTGGTCTACTAGAGCTAGTTCCAGGACAGCTACAGCTGTGGTTATACAGAGAAACCTGGTATCAAAAAGGGAAAAAAATGAAGGAGGAGGAGGAGGAGGAAGAAAAGGAGGAGGAAAGAAAAGAAAGAAAGAAAGAAAGAAAAGAAAGAAAGACATACATATGAGTGGGCTTTTCAAGAATGAGAAGGTATTTATATGCAGATATTATGGGAAGAAGAACTATTCTAAATGTTACGATGCCAGCCACACAGCGGTAGTGGAAACTTTCCAGGTGCAGACAAGTTCTCAGTCTAAATATGTAGCCGCCCTGGGACCTTAAAAGGCCCTGTATGACCTATGTTCAGCATGGTTGTGTCACCATGCATGCATGACTCTGTCTTCTGTGTATAATGTAGCTACATCAACCCCCGTGTGTGTGTGTGTGTGTGTGTGTGTGTGTGTGTGTGTGTGCTCAGCAGCCTTTAAAAGCTGAACACGCCATCTCTAAGCTCTCTATCTCCACACCAACTTCCTCAGTCCTACATACACGTGTCTCTCCTCTAATAAACTCTTAAGTGGATTTCATTATGTGCTTTGTTTTCATTTGCGCTGGATAATTTCATTGGTGCCATGCCTCAAATGTGGTCCCTGCTGTGAGAGTCTGCCGGGGTGGCCTCTAGCCTCTGGCTTTCAAGTCACCCAGACTGGAGCCAGTCAGGCTTTATTAACACCCAACCTATGGAGAGAATTCTCCCACAGGTCTTGTGTTGTCACCTTTGTGTGTGTGTATGTGTGTGTGTGTATGTGTGGTTTTTCACGGTTTCAGCTATGGAAAACAAATCCTCAAAGACCATCAGTCCAACTTCTCCCCACCCCCCACCTTTTAGAGACCCTAAAACCCTGGGCCTTAATGCCCTACTTACAGATTCCCATGCTTGTCCATCTTTGTTTGAAAAAAAATGGTCTTGTTAACCTTTAGATAACAATTTAAAGTGGCTGCCTAACAGCATCTTTGATACCGATAATCTACAGAAGCTTTATAACTACTGTCAGTACACAGGCAAATGGAAGGAGTTTCCCTATATCCAAGCCTTTACTATTTAAGCTCTAAGTCCTCTGTCATTGCAAACTGTTCACCTGCTCACATGTTCCTGGCTATGCCATCTAAGACAGAGGAATACCCCACTTCCTCTCTGAACCTGGCTAACGAACCTCCACCTTTCTGACCTCAGTGGTCAGCTACTTCCACTACTTCATCTCTCCCCCCTCTCACACACACACTAAGTACACAGTCAACCCCTCGGATCCTTCCTACTCTCTGGTGCTAGGCCACAGCAGTCGCCTGGTTCTAGCACCCACCTTTACTCCTCCTCTCATGTGCTCAAGTGCTCTAAGGAACCCAACCCTAAACAAGCCAAGCCGGCTGCAGTTCTCCTGTTGCGAGAGGTGGCTGGCGTAGATAGATTGGTCAGGGTACATGTCCCCTTCTCCCTCTCAGAACTCTCACATATAGAACAAAAACTGGATTCTTACATATCTAATTCTACCTCTTTCAGAAAGCAATTCCAATACATTACCCAGTCTTATAATCGCACCTTTCATGATATCTATATGATCCTATCTAATAACCTACTTCCTGAAGAGCACAGGCGAGTTTGGGAGCAGGCCAGACTACATGCAGATGAGGTTCACCAAACTAATGCAGCACACACCCCGGGGGCAGAGGTGGTCCCCATCGAGAACCACACTGGGATTATAACACCCCAGATGGTATTTTAGCTAGGGACTGGTTTTTGACTTGCCTCTGTCAAGTCTCCGTAAGGCTGCCCTCAAGCCAGTAAACTATAATAAACTCTCAGAGGTTATTCAGGATGTGAAGGGAAATCCTGAATTTTTGGAATGCCTCACTAAAGCTCTATACTATACTTAGTATACTTACACTATACTAACTTACATCCAGAAACCACAGAGGACAGACAGTTACGCATGACTCTTTTTTTTCTCAGAGCTACCCCAACATTAAAGCTAAAGTTAGACATTTGGAAAAAGGCCCCTTGACCCCATAGGCAGAAGTCTTAGAGTTGGCCTTTAAGGTATACCATGTAAGGAATGACAAAGCCTGTAATCATAACTGTCAAATGCTAGCTATGGCCCCCCGACTGGCCGAGGCAACAGACTGCCTCGATCTCCCCGATCTGTGCTGTCCACCCTTGCCCCCCAGGGCTCAAGAACCTCCAGGCCCATGTTTCAAATGTGGTAAAACTGGTTAGTGGGCCAGAGCATGCCCTAATCCTCATATTGGTCCCACAAGACCTTGTCCAAGATGCCATAGGGAAGGACATTAGGCAGTTAATTGTCCTTGTGCACATCATGACACAGAGACATCAAACTCAGAAAATTCCCAAGTTGACCTTCTATGTCTGGCCATGAACAAGTGAGGCTGCCTGGGCTCCTTTGACCTGATCACAACCACCATCTGTAACAGGTAGCCACAGGTAAACATAACAGTATCAGAATGGTCCAACTCCTTTCTCTTGGACACCAGAACCACATACTCAGTACTGAGGGAATTCTGGGGGCTACCTCTTCTTCTAGTTTCCCTGTTGTCGGGGCAGGGGGACAGCCTTATCTACCTCAGCAGACCCCACCACTTAACTGTGTTTTGTGATTTTAGGGGTATTTATCTCACTTATTCATTTTCAGACATGCCAACCTACCTGGTACCTATTATGGAAAGAGATTTTTTTAGCAAAAATAGGAGCTTCCATTTTGTTTGCGCCTTCCATTCACCTTACCCCAGACTCGCCAATAGCTCCCTTCCTCCTCCTTCTAGCCTCCCAACCTCCCAGCTCCATTGTGTCTTTTCCTCTGCCAACCTCTCAGGTGGACCTCCAAGTCTGGGTCACCCAAAGCCCCTCTATTGCTAAACAACACTCCCCCATTGTTATCTAATTACAAGATCCTACTAAGTACATTACCCAAGCTCAGTGCCCCCCTTTTCTCCAGAGCCTTAGGGGAATTAAGCCTATCATCTCTGACTTTCTAAGAAAAAAGCTACTTCACCCCACCTTTTAACACCGCTATACTTGCTGTTAAAAAACCTAATGGAACCTATTGCCTGGTTCATGACCTCTGGCTCATTAACTCCACAGTGGTCCCTCTTCATCCTGTAGTGCCTAACCCTTACACACTTCTTTCCACTATCCCTCCAGAAACATCCCACTTCTCAGTTTTAGGACCCAAGGATGCTTTTTTTTCTCTATTCCTCTCAGCTCTCAATCTCAAACTATCTTTGCTTCACCTGGACTGACCATGACATTCACCTCTCCACACAGCTCACCTGGACTGTCCTTCCCCAAGGATTCCAGAACAACCCCACACCTATTTGGACAGATTTAGCTTCTGATCTACTTTCCCTGTCTCTCCATAAGTCTAAATTCATACAGTATGTAGATGATATTTTACATTGCAGTCAATCCCTAGAGATTAGCAAAACTAATACTTCTGCTCTTTTAAATTTCTTGTCCAAAAAGGGCTATAGAGTCTCACCTTCTAAGGTCCAACTCTCTTCCTCTCAGGTCCCTTACTTGGGATTAACTATTAACACCATCCAAAAGGCTATTACCGTAGACAGAAAAAAACTAATTCAGTCCCTTGCAGTTCCTTCTACAAAAGAAGAGATTTTATCATTCCTAGGTATAGCTGGTTTCCTTGCATTACTGGATCTCCTCACCTGCCTCTTATAAGAGGCAGCTCTCAGCTCTCCACATGGTCCTCTTCCCTTTCCCATTACTAAACTCTTCCAGAGATTCCAGAAATGCCCTATCCAGGCTCTAGCTCTTCATCTCCCAGATTTAACCCATCCTTTCTCCCTATATGTAATAGAGAAGAAGGGATATGCCCTTGGGGTCCTAGGACATCAGCTGGTACCTTCCTTTGCGCCTGTAGCTTACCTGTCAAAGAAGTTAGACCTCACCACTCAGGCCTGGGCACCCTGCATATGCACTTTAGAGGCCACTGAGCTTCTTATTCCTCAGTCAAAGAAACTAACCATTGAATCACCTACCACTGTCTTCTCCCACCACAATCTGTCCCATCTTTTAACTTACAAAGACTTACAAATCTTACCTTCTTCCTGAGTTCTTTCCCTCCAGGTGTCACTAGAAGAAGATGCCACATTCACTTTCCAATTCTGCTTCCCCCTTAATATCTCAAATCTCCTACCTCAACCTAACATTAATTATTTCCTATCTCATTAATGCATAGAAACCTTAGAGGATCTACTGCCTCGGCCCTCACCTAAACATGAGGGCAAACTGTCCCAGGCCACTTATATCTGCTACACAGATGACATCTCCTTTTTATGTGAGGGAACTCATATGCTATAATGTCAGAAACTGGGGTGGTGGCAGCACAGGCACTCCCTGCCCATAATACTAATCAGAAGGCTGAATTAATAGCCCTTACCTGTGCCTTCCAGTTAGCACAGGGACAATCTTTAAATGTTTACAAAGACTCCAAATATGCCTTTCATATCCTCCTGTCCCATACTGCTATCTGGAAGGAGTGTAGGCTTCTTACGATGAAAGGAGGATCCATAACTAACTCAGTTAACATCATGGACTTGTTAAAAGCCTCCCATCTCCCCAAAGCTATAGGAATTGTTCACTGTTGGTCTCATCAGACTAACAGTTAAATTATTTCCAAGGGAAATAACCAAGCTGACCAAACAGCTAGAACAGCAGCATTCCAGAGCCCAAACCTACCTCAGTCACCTCAGGGGGCTCATACAGTACAGCCCACATTCTTGCAGACACCCCCTGACACCCAGCAAATTCTGTCCTACCTACATCAGCTCTTTCATCCTAATAACAAAGCTCTGTTTCATTTTGTCAAGGCTCACCACCAATTCACCCCCATAGACTTGGAGTTCTTAAAAGCTATCACTGCCTCTTGTAAAATCTGTCAGAAGTCAGATCTCAAGACCAAATCATAGCTTTCCTTTTTTCCCACTCACCAGACCAGGGGCTCCCTTCCAGGAAATGACTGTCAGCAGTCTGATAAGTTAAATATCTCCTGGTTGTGGTGGACACCATGTCTGGGTAGATTGAAGTGTTTCCCACCACTAACAAGGGGGCCCAGACAGTTTCTGATGTTTTTCTCCTAGAAATTATCCCCCAGTTTGGAATCCCAACCTCTCTTCAGTCGGATAATGGCCCAGAGTTTACCTCCCAGATCTCTCAAACTTTATCTAAGGCTCTTAACATTCCCTGGCACTTTCATACCCCATACCATCCTCAGTCTTAAGGGAAGGTAAAACAAACTAACCATTCATTTAAAAATGTTCTTGTTAAGATGTCACAGGAACTTTACCTTGACTGGGTAAAACCTTTGCCTCTGGCCCTTCTTAGGCTTCGGGATCCCCCCAAAAGCCCCCTTTCCATCTTGCCCTTTGAACTATTGTATGGGCAGCCAGTTTTAACCCCCAGCCTTTCACCCCAAACCTCTCCCCTTCCTGATCACACGCTTACTCCGCTGTTACCCAATCTTTGCTCCCATTGGGATTTTACCCACTACTCACTACTTCAACCATGTACCAATTCATGCCCACCACTGATTAAAATAGGAGATCAGGCACTATTCTCTCCTCCAGACCAGCACCCTTCACCCCTTACCCCTAAATGTCAAGGCCCCTTTAAAGTAATTTTTGTAACTCCCACAGTTGCCAAGCTTAAGGTACTCCCTCATAGGATCCACCTGTCTCACCTTAAACCTTTTACTCTTCCAGGTCAAGATACCCCCTCATATACAGTAATTAACTCAAACAGGGCTCTGCTCCCTTAAGTTCCAGAGGACACCAAGATCAGCCACTCTTTCTCCAGTTCCAGAAAAATAAAAATCTCATCACTGTACTTACCTCTCCTGTGCCAAAAACTTTATATACTCTCCCTCTTCCTCTTACTACTATCTGCTTTACCAACTTCTCTAATCTCCAATGTTAAACTTAAATTTCCAGATTAACCACTCAGCTGTTATTACAGGGATCATCATTAAAGATAGAGCCAGAGGTACAAATATTGCCAAGAGCCCGGTGATAAGAAACAATAATGAGTTTGGGGACATTCACAGCCCCAAACTCCAAAAACTCACAAAACAGTCTTTAACATAACAGGTATATCACTGACTGCAGCAGTGTCTCCTGGATGTTAAGGTAATACCATGATGCTAAAACAGACTTTCAAGACAGGGTTTTCTCTGTGTAGCATTGGAGCCTGTCCTGGGACTCACTCTGTAGACCATGCTGGCCTCAAACTCACAGAGATCCTTATGCCTCTGCCTCCCAAGTGCTAGTCTTAAAGATGTTGGCCACCACCGCACAGCCACAAAACAGACTTTGACATAGCAGGTTTATCATTGACTGCAGCAGTGTCTCCTGGATGTTAAGGTAATACCATGATGCTAAAGAGAACAAATGCCTTAAGATTTGCTTCAGGTAAAACATTAAGGGGTCTAATAATTTCCCTTTCTAATAATTCCCCCTTCTTTTCTTCCCTCCTCCCCATCATCTTCTATTCTAACAGTATATTATTGTAACCATAAGTTTTTAATATGTCTAAAGTTTATTTCTTTTTAAACGTTTTTATAAGCCTCAGGGAGCCAAATTGGACCTACCTAAACAGATCAGACTCACACAGAATAAGTATCATTTACTCCTTCCCTTATCATTCTTGGTCTCGGGAGCCCCTGGAAAACTCCCTTTTCCACCTCAAAAACCCAGGAAAACCCCTCCACCTTCCATCTAGGACTCTCCTCCCTCAATCACCAGGATCTAAAATTTTTTTCAGACGTAATCTTCTGCCTTGCCAGCATCTTGAAAGGTCCAAGCTTCCAGACAGCCAGTTCCATCGAGCCCAAAAAACACGGAAGTAACCAGCCAACCCAGGACGTGGTCAAACACCTCAACTCTCCAATGCCCACAAAATCAGCAGGAAGCAGTCTTGAAAGACCTGATGAAACGTGCATTCCCACCCATTAAAGACCCCAAATCTTTATAATAAACTCTCCAAATCTTTATAATAAACAAAAGGGTGGAATGTTATGGTTCCAGCCACACAACGGTAGTGGAAATTTCCGGGTTCCAGGGCCATGACTGTGCAGACAAGTGCTCAGGCAAAATACTTAGCCACCCTGCGACCTTAAAAGGCCTTGCATGACCTACATGCAGTATGGTTGCATCACCTACGTATGATGCAGCTACATGAGCCCTTGCATGCATGCGTGAGCTCGGTCATCTGCGTGTGACATAGCTACATCAACCCCCGTGTGCATGTACTAGGTAGGCTTTAAAAGCTGGATGCAGATTCTCCAAACTCTCTCTCTTTCTCTACTTCCCCAGGCCTGTGGACACGTGTCTCTCTAATCAACTCGTAAGCAGGTTCTCTTTCTCTACTTCCCCAGGCCTGTGGACACGTGTCTCTCTAATAAACTCGTAAGCAGGTTTCATTGTGTACTTTGTTGTCACTCATGCCAGGTAATCTCACTAAGAAGAGGGAAAAGCTACAAAATCACCTAAAACTGAGAAGCAGGAAGTTTGCTTATGTGATGGATAACATTAATTGAATAGGCAACCCTTGCTGCTTGACAAAGTTCTAGCATTTGAGCATTGCAGACCATACTTCTCCAGCACCTTTTTACTTGTTTTTAATGATTCTCACTATTAATGCCTGTTCCTTTGGAAATTTTGTATGGGCTTTGGTAAAGTATAAAATGTGTACAATGGTAACCTCTCTAAATAATTCTTTGGAAAAAATTCTGACACCATAATACCAGGAATTCCATTGTTCCCTTTAAGTTATACCAAGAATAGGAAAGTTAGAGATTTACTAGACGCACCTGATCCCAAAGATGAAATGCCTACAGTTCAGATCCCAAGCCTGAGGTCATTAGAGTAAGAGATCCATTAATAAATACAGAGGAATCATAATCACACAGTTTAATGGGAAATGGGTAAGACATTAGGACCTTCCCTTTTGGGAGCCTCATGAGGGGAACAGTCTGTTTCCCAGAAGTCCTTTTCTCAAGGCCAGGCATTTGAATAAGGGTCTTTATTCCCTTGGGATCCTGAGGAAATTTTCTGCTTGATAAAGGGTCATTCTTCTCTCTGGCAAGAGGAACTTGTGGCCCTTTTATTAACGTGTGACTGGTGCCTCTTGTCAAGGTCAAGGCTCTCTTCCTCAACCCCTGATCTCAAGCCACACCCCAGTTTATGCGCCACTTTCTTCCCATTTAATCCTATGCACAATAAAAAGTGTAGTTTTGTTTTAGCTAAACTCACCGGCAGCTAACCTAATTCACCCTCAGATCTTGTCCATGTCCCTCCCCACAACTCTACACAACCTCTTTGGGATCTGAATGCCCCCACCCTGCCAAAGCAGGTTTCCGTAGATATGGGAGGTGAAACAAAGCATGAGAGGAAAAGCTGAGGCGGGCAAAAAAAATCATATACATCATACCTTTTAAAATACTAGTTTTAGATTTTGCAGAGAGATCTAGGATCTGTTCTTGGCACCCACTTCCAGGGCAACAATATCACATTTCCCTAAATCCAACAATGAAAAAAAATCAGGGTTTTTAAAATGGAAAAGACTTTGATAGGCATTTCTACTGAAGGATCAAAACAAACTCCATTTTGAGAAAGAACTCCATTTTAGACAGGATCTAACTAAGGGGTGGGGTGCTGTAGAAAATCCTTCAGCCAGTAGCTTTTAAGTTGCCCACCCACTTGGGCGTGGCCTCTTATACTATAAATGTAATGTAAAGTACATGCCTGCTCTCTCTTCCAGCCACTTGATTGGGTTGCTGTTTTCCTGTTCGAGCAGAGGACTGTGATCTGTGAGTCTACTCCTAAATAAATAACCCTGTATTGTACTCAATTCTGAGCTAGTGTGGGATTTCTTTTTAGCATCTGACTTTATCTGGCACCCACTGTGGGGCAGGACGGAAACCTCCTACAACAAATTGGCATGACAATGTGCTTGACTGTATCCTCATTAAACCTGAGAGAGCTTGGAAAGGAATTCTAGACACAAAAGAACAGAGTTGAGAATGGCTTAAAGTTATGGCTCTTTTAAGCGAGGTTTTCCTGAGTCAGCAGTATCAGAAGAAAAGCCATGTGGTTTTGAAAATGCAGCTTTCTGTGCCACACTGCCAGCATGAACTCTGGCTGTTTCAGGAGGCCAAGCATTTAAATGGGGTTTACGGGCTGTAACGCACCAACCATGTCCACCTGCGCTCTATGTGCTACCATACAGTTCATGAACCGGGCAAGGGGCTGGAGATTGAAACACACAAAGACACACAGACAGAGACATGGGTTATCCTTGAAACAGGAATGCCCCCATTATTGTGTACCAGAGCTGCTTATATAGAGATTCTTAACTGATAGCCACACCCTGCCAAACCTACCAGAAATGACTCCCCTGCCATCAGGAACTCCTGAGGGTCTTGTGCTCAGAGCAGCTGCAAGCATTACAAGCTGTTTACCAGAAATTCAGGATCTGGGGGGTGCACAGCTCACAACAATGGACAGCATTCTCCAAGTTTCTTGCCGGCAGCATGGGGCAGCCGGTTACCAGAGTTGGAATGATGAACGCGGCTCCCAACCGGCAGTCTCAGAGGCAGTGAACGGCGTCCACCGTGTTGGACTGGGCGGGCAAGCAGGCAGGGCCGTATTTGCCACGGCAGTGCTGCAGCTTAGGTTTTTAAGAAGTGCTTAGCATTTTAAGAAGCAGTCCTTGTCAGAAAAGGATTACAGATAATCAATAAAGACAAATTCAGATGGAAAAAGACCTCTAAATGGGTCACAGTGTTGGATAAATGTACGTAGCCTTGGGAGAGAAAAGAAAAAGAATATAGACAGTTATAATAAGAAGTAAATGATTTTTTTTTATGTTGAAAAAGTGTATATTTAGAATTAGCCGGCAGGACTCAGTTTAGATGATTCCAATTTTGTTGGCAACATCCAGAGCATCATAATCAGGAGCCAACCAGACATATGCCTTCTTCTCTCCGTCGGGCCTTATGAGGGTGTTGACTTTGGCCACATCGATGTCGTAGAGTTTCTTCACAGCCTGTTTGATCTGGTGCTTGTTGGCCTTGATGTCCACAATGAACACAAGTGTGTTGTTGTCTTCTATCTTCTTCATGGCTGACTCGGTGGTCAGGGGGAATTTGATGATGGCATAGTGGTCAAGCTTGTTCCTCCTGGGTGCAGTCTTCCGGGGGTATTTAGGCTGCCTTTGTAGCCGCAGGGTCTTGGGCCGACGAAAGGTGGGCGATGTCTGAATCTTCTTCTTTTTGTGGCTGTGGACGCCTTTCAGCACTGCCTTCTTGGCTTTCAAGGCCTTCGCTTTAGCTTCCGCTTTGGGAGGGGCAGGAGCTTCCTTCTTCGCTTTCGGCGCCATCTTGACGAAAAGGCTAAATGATTTTTTAAAAAAGGAAAAGTCTTTAAAGATACAGAGGGCATACAGCCATAGATTAAAGGAGTAAAGAAAAATAAGCTACATAAAGATGGAAAATAGACAGAGAGTCTGGAATATATATATATATTTGTGGTTTTTTGAATTTTTTGACTGTGAGTGAGCTAAATACAAAGAGACATTTCATTGTACAGGCTGCTAAGCTAAACCAACATATATATATATATGTATATATATATATGTATGTATATATATATATATACATATATATACATACATATATATATATACATACATACATATATATATATATATATATATATATATATATATATATATATGAGGTGTCTTGACTTCAAAATTTGGGTCTAAGGATACATTGCTTTGGAAAGAGGTCTTTTTTTTGTTTCCACAGAGGATGAGAACTTGTGGATTCCTTCCAGAGTAATGTGGTTTGATGAACCAAGATCCCCCTGAAAGGTCACTGTAAACATCTTCATAAATACTTTGCCTAACTAAAAGCAGGAAGCAGTTTGGAAAGAACTAATACCCATATTCCCAAATATTGTTTATAAATGTTTGTTTCATTTAAAGGGGGATATGCTATACACATGAGTACATTGCATTGGTATAGATCTTGCTTTACTGATACAAAGTTAAGGTCAATTTTGTTATATGTATATTTTTGCTCTTGATTAAGGTTTTGTGTTTGTGCAGCTCATTTAAAAATGTAATGTATAGGGGGCTGGAGAGATGGCTCAGTGGTTAAGAGCATTGCCTGCGCTTCCAAAGGTCCTGAGTTCAATTCCCAGCAACCACATGGTGGCTCACAACCATCTGTAATGAGATGCCCTCTTCTGGCCTTCAGGCATACACACAGACACAATATTGTATACATAATAAAAAATAATAAATAAATATTTTTAAAATGTAATGTATAATTAAGAAATATAGATTAATAGGTAATCATTTATAATAATCAAGCTTGTAGTCATGTTAGTTAGATTTTCTAGATGTACAAAGATGTATTTCAGATGGATAGGCATTCTTTAAACCTTTCAAAGACTACAGAATATGGCATTTAAAATGTTTAAGAACTTAGGACTTTTCATGACAATGAGACACATCTGCTCCTGGCAGCACCAATCTACTTCAAGAAGATGATGGGCATTGAAGATGCTTCTTATGGAGTTTCCTAGCCATTTAGGCAAGAAACTTCTCTTGCCTGGAATTCTTGATGCTATGCTGTATGAACTAGACATTCAGGATCCACAGAGAAATGACTACTGAATTTGCCTAAAGGTGAGACAATTCTTTGGGCTTCTTACTTCATGAAAGAGTCTGCTAGACATTCTGCAGTACACAAAAGAAAGTAACTGACAAACTGCCAATATAGGTGGAACTGTCTTTAAAATTTCCTGCTTCATGGAAAAGTCTGCTGGATACTATGAGCCTGTAGACTGAAGATGGATGCCCTCAACAGTACAGAAGAACTTTGGTCTCTGTCAATTCTAGAGTTTTGGAAGTTACTTATAATGTATGTCCTGTTTACTTAGGTAATATATCCTTCTGGAGTCTTTGATGGAGTTAAAGAATAGATAGTTATAGTTTTCTTTAGCTATGATAAAACATAAAGTAGATATAAATATTGAAACTGTAACTCTTGCTTGATACCTGTTCTGTTATATGCAAATTTTCTGTGTTAAAGTTAAAACCTTCCTTTCTATTTAAACAGAAAAGGGGAGGTGATGTGGGATTTCCCTCTGTATGCTGTGATTACCACTGATTGATAAAAAAAAAAACTGCTTTGAGCCTATGGCAGGGAAGAACAGAACGAGGCCGGAAAAGCTAGGCTGAATGCTGGGAGATAGAGGGCGGAGTCAGCGAGAAGCTATGTGGCCCCACCAGAGACAGATGCTGGAACTTTTCCCGGTAAGCCACAGCCTCTTGGTGATACACAGATTAATGGAGATGGGTTTATTTATATGCTTAGTTATTGGCTAAACAGTGTTGCAAATAATATGGTTTCTGTGTGATTATTTCAGGGCTGAGCAGCAGGGAACAAACAAGTAGCCTCCTACTACAGGGGGAGTGTGAGTGCAGCTTAGCCAAAGTCATAAACATTCCCAAAAAACTGTGCCAGCTCTGAGTCAAAGTGACCCATCAGGGTGTCCAAACAATATCTGCTTGCTTCATCCTTGTAGGTATCTGAGTAACCACTGTTTTGAAATTCTTCTCTGCTGACAGTCATTGTTTTGAATTTCCCGTTACCCCAACCAACAAATTCAAAAGTTGTACACTTTTACCCAATTCCAAAATGCCAAGGCTTATGCTACTTTGCCTTGTTACCACCCTGTGTGCAGTTTTCCCTCTAAAATCCCCCTACCCTGAAGACTCGGAGCTGCTTGTGTTGAAGTGTCAGATTGTGGTCCGAGTTAGCTAACTTGTAAAATAAACCCCAATGTGTTTGCATCAGGTGCTAGCTCTGTGGTGGTCTTTGGGGGTCCATGTGACACAGGCACAATACTACAGAGGGTCAATAATCCTGTAAAGTACTCAGAAACACTAATTATTGAGGAAATGCAGGTCAACACTATTATACCCAGATCGTGAATTCCCCAAAGACCACCAAGGAGTCCGAATCCCTATGCAAAAGCAAAGAACCCTTATTCAAGCTCAGGCTTGGACCCTCTTTGTGTCCAATGCAGCAGTACAAATGGAGAGTGCCCAACCCAGGTAGAGTAGGGTTTTTATTATAGTAGAGGTTGTGCTGAGAGGATTTTCAGGGTTCAAGACTCTATTTGGCTGACATTTATCTAGGGGTGTCTTGGCGAAAAGAAATAGGTATGTGCTGAGTTCAGGGACTTCTGGTGATCTTATGTAATCTTATCTAATGGTTGGGATATTTGGAATGTCAGGTACTTCCCCTTAGATGCTGGCCCATTCCTGGTGGTATCAGCTTATGACTTTCCCTGGAATTGGGTGCTGCCTGCCAGTAAATGGAAACTCAGGCCTACTTTCTTGGCTGGCCTGTATCAAGTCTGTCATAGCAGCTGTGTGGACAGGGCCCCATATGTGTGGCCAGAATTCCCTGAGCCCCATAAACACCACATCCATTAAATCTTGTCCACTGTCACACTATTTTCCTTGCACTGGTATTACAGGCAGATGTCCTGTAATACCACCTGGCTATCAGAAATTTTTAGACACATATTTGATTATTTTTTTATTTTAAAAAAGACAATTGTTATTATTTACAGCATGATTGGGACCCTATCGGGTCCCATGTCAGGTGAGGACTATGCAAGAGAGTTCTTTGTGACAGGTACAGGTGACAAATACACCATACAAACAGAGTTTGAGTGTATTGAGAGGAAGGTAGAAGGGAAGGAAGGAAGGGGCAAAAGTCTGCCACCTCTTCAGAAGAGCAGCAGGAAAGATAGATTGGGAGTGGGCAGAGTTTGTCTCTTAAAGGGAATTTTGCATCTGCATACAGTCAGGGAACTGCTTGCCATCCACAGAGGAATGAGGTGTGACACACTGCACCAGGTTCCCAAGGGGCGGGGCCAAGGTCTGCCTGGATACTAACATCCCCCCCATTTTTTTTTTATTAAAAAGGTGATGAGTTAGGTGTGGCTGGTTAAGGAAATGAGGGCATTGAGTTCTTGGTACTCCTTCCTGCTGATTTGTGGGAGTTGAAATCGTGGGGGACCTAAGAAAATTCGGATGCTGCCACATCCTGGGGTAGCTGGTTGTTTCATGGCTGTCCAGCTCTGCTGGGCGGTCTGGTATCGCTTGCACCTGGCGAGGTGCTGGCAGAGCAGAGGACAAGGTTAAGTTTAGGGGAAAAAAAATTTTTAGGTTCATGTGATTGAGGGGGAGGGTGTCAGGACCAGTAAAATGTGGGGAGGCTTAATCTCATAGGGCCTAGTAATTGAAGGAGGCATGCATTTGGCCTGTTGGAGGTGAATCCTCCAAGTCGGCTCCTTGGAGCGTAAAAGAATTTTTGAGTTTGTGACAACATAAGTTTTAGACACATCGGCATTTCCATTGTTTATAATCTGTACTGAAATCTTCATTGTATAAACGGCAGTATATTCATGCCATAAGGGACCGTGACAGATTTTTTTTTTCACAATAAAAAGTATCTTTGAAGTCTGTAGTTAGGAAGCCACCAAAGGGAATTTAAAATCTTGATCTTGCAGTTATGATAGTGGTCGTGCACTTCCAGAGCTAGATTAATAGCTTATCAGAATTTCATTGATTAATATAAAGACTATGGACCCTTGGAGTCCTAATGTAACATTAATTGTGAATATTACTGAAGTTTCTATGCTTCAAAATTCTTTGTTCTAGAACTTTCTTTTGTGTTTGTATGTGAAACAATAGTCCCAGCAAAGCCCTGTTCTTCTTCACTTTCTACTCTTATTCTTATTTCACCATTATTATTTTTAATTATTATCATTGTTATTGTGGGATTTTTGACATTTCATTTTTCTCTTTTTCTCTTTTCTTTTCTTATCTTTTTAAATTTTTCCCTTCCTTCCTTCCTTTCTTCATTTCTTCCTTTCTTTCTTCCTTTCTTTCTTTTTGACCAGGTTCTTTCTGTGTAACACAAACTGGACTTGAACCTAAGCTCCCCCTGTGTCAAATTCCTGAGTGCTGGGATTAGGTTGTTGTCTGTAAAGCTCAGCCGAATAACTATGGCATGGATTGCCATTTGTTCTTACAACCTTTTGTTTTTATTCGTGGTACTGACCCCAGGACCTTGTGTATGCATATAAAACACATGTTCTTCTGTCTCTCTACATCCAGCTGGTTACCTTAGAGCATCTTACTGTGATTTGTCCAACTTTGTCAGAGTTCACTCAAGAAAAGGGAAATTGTACTAGGAATGCCATGCATTTATTAAAAAAAAAAAAAAAAGGTTGGCGAGACAAAGCTAGGGACTTTTTTGGGACTAGCTCCCAGTTTTATGAATAAGGTGCTTGTTACTGCTATCCAGGTCAACTGCCACAGAAACTGCTTTGATTGTTATAAATGTCAATAGTATCTTACTAAGTTGAGAAAGAGAGGTGAAAGAGGGTGTATTGATTGAGCAACTACCAAAATTAACAAGGCTAATTCATTCAAACCAGGTTGCAAATATTTCAGCTCCTGGAAAAGAAGGGAAAGCAGCAGAGTATTTCACTCACAGACTTTATTTTTCTGCATAGATGCAATGCACATTGCATTTTTAATCCCTTGATAATTTTAATTGCTTCTTGATTATAGTTTTCCCACACTAAACTACCTTTGCTGTGGCTTGGCATAAGATCTCCTGAAATCTCAAGTAAGACATTGTAATGCCCACACTGGAGATTGTGCTAAGAGAGCCATACTTTGAATGTTAAATAGACAAGTTCATGATGTGTATAGCAAACTAAAATTAAAAAATAAAGAGCGAGAGGGAGGGATCAGAGCACTAGTCGTATGCTTAAAACAAGCAGTGAACACAGACAAGGAACTCCTGTGAAGGCAGTCAGTTGTTGTTCCAATAGAGAGAGAAGACCTGGGCAGTGTCCTCTCAAGTAAGCCTTCTTTTTTTTAAATTGATATTTATTGAGCTCTACATTTTTCTCTGGTCCTCTCCCTGCCTCTCCCCTCCCTCCTTCAATCCTCCCCCAAGGTCCCCATGCTCCCAATTTACTCAGGAGATCTTGTCTTTTTATACTTTCTACTTCCCATGTAGATTATATCTATGTGAGTCTCTCTTAGTGTCCTCAGTGTTGTCTAAGTTCTCTGGGATTGTGGTTTGTAGGCTGGCTTTCTTTCCTTTATGTTTAAAAACCACCTATGAGTGAATACATGTGATAATTGTCTTTCTGTGTCTGGGTTACCTCACTCAAAATAATGCTTTCTAGCTCCATACATTTTACTGCAAAATTCAAGCTGTCATTTTTTTCTGCTGTGTAGTAGTCCATTGTGTAGATGTACCACATTTTTTTATCCATTCTTCAATCAAGGGGCATTTAGGTTGTTTCCAGGTATTGGCTATGACAAACAAAGCTACTATGAACATAGTTGAGCACAAGTCCTTGTGGCACAATTGAGCGAGCATCCTTTGGATACATACCCCAAAGTGGTATTATTGGGTCTTGAGGAAGGTTGTTTCTTAATTTTCTGAGAAATCGCCACACAGACATCCAAAGGGGTTGTACCAGCTTGCATTCCCACCAGCAATGCAGAAGTGTCCCTTTTTCCCCACAACCTCTCCAGCATAAGTTGTCATCAGTGTTTTGGATCTTGGCCATTCTTACAGGTGTAAGATGGAATCTCAGAGTTATCCTGATTTGCATTTCTCTGATGACTAAGGATGATGAACATTTTCTTAAGTTGTTTTCAGCCATTTTAGATTCCTCTGTTGAGAGTTCTCTGTTTAGGTCTGTACTCCATTTTTTTTTTATTGGATTATGTGATCTTTTGGTGTCCAATTTCTTGAGTTCTTTGTATATTTTGGAGATCAGACCTCTGTGGGGTTAGTGAAGATCTTTTTTCCATTCTGTAGGCTGTCATTTTGTATTGTTGACCATGTCTTTTGCTTTACAGAAGCTTTTCAGTTTCAGGAGGTCCCATTTATTGATTGTTTCTCTCAGTGTCTGTGCTGCTGGGGTTATATTTAGGAAGTGGTGTCCTGTGCCAATGTGTTCAAGTATACTTACCACTTTCTTTTCTGTAAGGTTCAGTGTGGCTGGCTTTATATTGAGGTCTTTGATTCATTTGGACTTGAGTTTTGTGCATGGTGATAGATATGGATCTATTTTCATTCTTCTACATGTTGATATCCAGTTATGCCAGCACCACTTGTTAAATATGCTTTCTTTTTTCCATTTGATATTTTTGCTTCTTTATCAAAGATCAGGTGTTCGAAGATGTATGGATTGATATCCGGGTGTTCTATTCGGTTCCATTGGTCCTCCTGTCTGTTCTTATGCCAATACCAGGCTGTTTTCAGTATTGTAGCTCTGTAGTAGAGTTTGAAGTCAGAGATTGTGATGCCTCCAGAAGTTCTTTTATTGGCCAGGATTGTTTTGGCTATCCTGGGTTTTTTGATTTTTCCAAATAAAGTTGAGTACTGTTCTTTCAAGGTCTTTGATGAATTTTGCTGGGATTTTGATGGGCATTGTGTTGAATCTGTAGATTGCTTTTGGTAAGATTGCCATTTTTACTATATTAATTCTGCCTACCCAAGATTATGGGAGGTCTTTCCACTTTCTGGTGTCTTCTTCAATTTCTTTCTTCAAAGATGTAAAGTTCTTGTCATACAAGTCTTCCATTTGTTTGGTTAGAGTTACTCCAAAATATTTTATGCTATTTGTGGCTATTGTTAAGGGTGTTGATTCTCTGATTTCTTTCCTGGACCTTTTATCATCTGTGTACAGGAGGGCTACAGATTTTTTTGAGTTAACCTTGTATCCTGATACCTTGCTGAAAGTGTTTATGAGTTGTAGAAGTTCTTTGGTAGAATTTTTGGGATCACTTATGTAAACTATCATATCATCAGCAAACAGTGAGAGTTTGACTTCTTCTTTTCCAGTTTGTATCCCCTTTATCTCCCTTTGGTGTCTTATTGCTCTAGCTAGGAACTCAAGAACTATATTGAATAGGTATAGAGAGAGTGGACAACTTTTCTTGTTCCTGATTTCAGTGGAATCACTGGGAGTTTCTCTCTATTTAGTTTGATGTTGGCTGCTGACTTACTGTATATTGCCTTAATTATGTTTAGGTATATTCCTTGTATCCCTGCTCTCTCCAAGACCTTTATCATGAAGGGTTGTTGTATTTTGTCAAATGCTTTTTTGGCATCTAATGAGATGATTATGTGGTTTTTATTTTTCAGCTTGTTTATATGGTGGATTACGTTGACAGACTTTTGTATGTTAAACCATTCCTGCATCTGTGGGATGAAGCTGACTTGGTCATGGTGGATGATGGTTCTGATGTGTTCTTGGATTCAATTTGCTAGTATTTTATTTAGTGTTTTTGCATCAATGTTGATGAGTGAGATTGGTCGGTAATTCTCTTCTTAGTATTGTCTTTCTATGGTTTGGGTATCAGGGTAATTGTAGCCACATAAAAAGAGTTTGGCAATGTTCCCTCTGTTTCTATTGTGTGGAATAATTTGAGGAGTATTGGTATTAATTCCTCTTTGAAAGTCTTGTAGAATTCTGAGCTGAAACCATCTGGTCCTGGGCTTTTTTTGGTTGGGAGACTTTTGATGACTGTTTCTATTTCTTCAGCAGTTATAGGTCTGTTTAATTTGCTTATCTGGTCTTGATTTAATTTTGGTAAGTGATATTTATCCTGAAAGTTGTCCATTTCCTTTAAGTTTTCCAATTTGTGGAGTACAGGTTTTCAAAATATGACCTGATGATCCTCTGTATCTGTTCATTTTTGATTTTGTTAATTTGGATATTCTCTCTCTGCCTTTTGGTTAGTTTGGATAAAGGTTTGTCTATTTTGTTGATTTTTCTAGAAGAACCAACTCTTTGTCTTGTTGATTCTTTGTATTGTTTTCTTTGTTTCTATTTTGTTGATTTCAGCTCTCAGTTTGATTATTTCCTGCCATCTAGTTCTTTAGGTGAGTTTGCTTCTTTTTGTTCTAAAGTTTTCAACTGTTCTGTTAATTCACTAGTGTGGGATTTTTTTCCCAGCTTCTTTATGTAGGCATTTGGTGCTATGAACTTGCCTCTTAGCACTGCTTTCATTGTGTCCCATAAATTTGGGTATGTGCTGTGGTCATTTTCATTGAATTTTAGGAAGGCTTTAATTCCCCCCTTTATTTCTTCCTTGACCTATTGAGGATTCAGGTGAGCAATGTTTAATTTCCATGTGTTTGTGGGTTTTCTGGAATTGGTATTGCTGTTGACTTCTAGTTTTAAAGCACGGTGATCTGATAAGGTTCATTGGGTTATTCCAATTGTTTTTGTATTTGTTGAGGTTTGTTTTGTTATCGAGTATGTGGTCAATTTTTGAGAAGGTTCCATGAGGTGCTCAGAAGAAGGTATATTCTTTTCTATTTGGATGGAATATTCTATAGATGTCTGTTAAGTCCATTTGAGTCATAACATCTTTTAGTTCTCTTATTTCTCTGTTCATTTTTTGTCTGGTCTGATTGACCTGTCCAGTGGTGAGAGGGGAGTGTTGAAGTATCCCACTATTAGTGTGTAGGGTTTAATATATGATTTAAGCTTTAGAAGTGTTTCTTTGACATATGAGGGTGCCCTTGTATTCGGGGCATAGATGTTCAGTATTGAAATTTCCTCTTGATGGATTTTTCTTGTGATAATATGAATGTCCTTCTTTGTCTCTTTTGACTGATTTTAGCTTGAAGTCTATTTTGTTAGATATTAGGATAGCTACACCCACTTGTTTATTAGGTCCATTTGATTGGTATATTTTTTCCCAACCTTTTACTCTGAGACAATATCTGTCTTTGAGGTTGAGATGCGTTTCTTGTGTGCAGAAGAGGGATGGATTCTGTTTTCGTATCCAATCTGTTAGACTGTGCCTTTTTATGGGTGAATTCAGTCCATTTATATTAAGGGATATTAATGACCAGTGGTTGCTATCTTCTGTCAATTTATTTTTCATCGTTGATGATGTTAATTTGTGCATTTTTTTTTGTTCTTTGGGATTTGCTGTAATGAGATCATCAATTGTTTGTGTTTTTGTTGGTGTACCCATCTTTCTTGGATTGAAAATTTTTTCAGTGTTTTGTGTAGGGCTGGGTTTGTGGCTAGGCATTGGTGAAATCTAGATTTGTCATGGAATATCTTGTTTTGTCCTTCTATGGTTATCAACAGTTTTGCTGGGTATAGTAGTCTGGGCTGGCATCCGTGGTCTCTTAATGTCTGCATAATGTTTGACCATGATATTCTGGCTTTCATTGTCTCCACTGAGAAGTCAGGTGTAATTCTGATAGGTCTACCTTTATATGTTACTTGGCCTTTTTCCTTTGCAGCTCTTAATATTCTTTCTTTACTCTACATGTTTGGTGTTTTGATTATTATGTGGCGAGAGGACTTTTTTTTAATCTAGTCTATTTGGTGTTCTGTAAGCTTCTTGTATCTTCAGAGGCATATCTTTCTGTAGGTAGAGAAAGTTCTCTTTTATGATTTTGTTAAATAAATTTTCTGTGCCTTTGAGTTGAACTTCTTCTCCTTCTTCTATACCTATTATTCTAAGATTTGGCCTTTTTATGGTGTCCCATATTTCATGGATATTTTGGGTTAAGCTTTTGTTAGGTTTAATATTTTCTTTAACTGATAAGTCTATTTTTGCTCTGGTATCTTCAGCGCTTGAGATTCTCTCTTCCATTTCTTGTATTCTGTTGTTCATGCTTGTGTTTATGGTTCCTCATCTTTTTCTCATGATTTCTGTTTCTACAATTCCTTCGGCTTGTGTTTTCTTTATTTTTTTTTTCTATCTCAGTTTTCAAGTTCTGAATAGTTTCTTTTATATGTTTGAGTTTTTTTTCTTGGTTTTCTTTAAGAGATTTGCTAATATCTTCCAATTTTTTGTTTGTTTTTTCCTCAATTTCTTTAAGGTAATTTCTCATTTCATCTTTAAGAATTTCAAACATATTCTTGAGATTATTTTTTAGATCATTTCCTTCTGGTTCATCCATATTTGGTTGTTCAGGTCTTACTTTTGTAGGGTCTTTAGGTTTTACTGGTATTGTGTTGCTCTTTGTGGTGTAGCATGTGATCTTACCTTTTCTACTCATCTTTTCCTCTAATAGGTGTGGTTGGGGCTGTCTAAGATTCTGTTGAATAATCTTCTAGGTGCCAGTGAATCCAAAGCTCAGATGGTTGTTCCTCGTGGTACAGTCAGTGTCACAGTTCTAGTTGTCCTATTGATTATTCCTGTTCCTGGAGATAGCTCAGTGCTCCTGTGCTTTGATCTGTTATCTTTGAGTTTGCTGTTCCCTTGGAGTTTGATGTCTCAGGCCTACTTTGGGCTAGGCTGCTGGCTTTGATCTGTTTCTGTAAATCTTGGTCTGGATCTCCTCATGCAGAAGTCCCTAGCTTGGAGTTGGACCTGTTCTGTTGGCGATTGCTGACTCTGGATCTGGTTGCTGGTTCAATCGTGATCTGCCTGTGATCTGCCCATATCCCGGGACTGGGTTGGCTCCTGTTTTTCTGCTCCTGGTGGAGCTTGTTCTCTCTGTTCCAGTGGAGGTCTCAGACTAATAAGGTCCCAGGACTGGGTTGGCTCCCAGGGCTGGATTTGCTCCTGGCTTCTGCTCCCAGTGGAGCTTGTTTCCTCCAGCTCAAGTGAGCCTTCTGAGTGAAAGAACAGAGAGACGGCATCATCGAGGCAGGCATTTGCAGACACCCAGCCAGAATGGACGGACAGGGGAAGATGAGGTAGTCATTATCAGTTGGAGTTCCCAGTGAGCTTTCTCTCCGTGGATGAGCTGCCCATGGGTGAACCAAAAGGGAAGGCCCTTTTGGACTGCAGGCAATTTTATGTCATGGGATAAGAGATAACTGGTTTAAGATAGTTTATCTTCTAACTAGCTTCAAGTACTCTCGGGTTGTTTTGTTGTTCTCTCCTCCCTGCCCTAGGTCCTCTCCAGATAAGGGGATCTCAGAGAACTCTTGATGTAAACATATTGGGAACTGAAGTGTGTGGGAGGGGGAACCCTGCTTCTAGAGCCAGCAGCTCAGTAGACTTGGAAAGCATGCGATGATTTACCAACATAATGCTCATTACAGATCTTTCCTATGTTAAATTAATAATCAGATCTGCCTGAAAATTGGCCTGTGGGTCTTTTATGTTTCAAATATTATAACTACATAAAATGACTTCTGCCATCAACTGTAATAAAAACTGAAGTGACATTCATACCTCATTCTGGCTTCTGAAATCCTCTCGTGTGCTTTGCTAAGCTGGAAGGAATGTTCTGTTTAATCTTTCTTTCCTTTCTGGAGATTCCTGGATAGTAATGTTATTTTTTTTCTTCGATTCTGGCTATAAAGTCCAAGACCTCGTGCCTCTGAGACATATATCCTATTCTGAGCTGAATCATCAGCCTGTTATTATCAATTTGACAAGAACCAAAGGGAGGCTGAATGTGGCTCCTCACAGCTTTAATCCTGGCATTTGGAGGGCAGAAGATCTCTGTGAATTTAAGGGAAGCTTGGTCTACAGAGTGAGTTGTCTACAGAGTTACTCTACAGAGGCATGCCTGGACTACACAGTGAGATCCTTTCTAGAGAAGAAGAAGGGAAAATAGGAGGAGGAAAAGGGGGGAGAGAGAAGAGAGGAGGATGGAGAGAGAGGAGAGCGAGGAGAGGAGAGAGGAGAGAGAGGAGTCATGAGGTTGCTTCGCCTTTTGCGGTATGGGGTCTCTCTCTCTCCTCGCTATCCTCTCTCTCCTCTGCTCTATCCGCTAGAGCTGTGAGCTAAGAGATAGATTAGATAGCGGGCTCAGTAGCAGAATTGACTGGTATGTTGCTGTCAGTTCCTACAGAATGAGATTGAAAAGACCATTGCCGCAGATTCTTTTTTGGGGGGATGGAATCTTTTGTTATTATGTCTATGTTTGTTTCTTGTTTTTTTGTGGGTTAAGGCAGGTTTTCTCTATACCTTTGAAGGCCTGTCCTGGAGCTTACGTTGTGGGGGAAACCAGGGCTGGTCTCCGAACTAATAGATATTTGTCCATCTCTACCTCTCGAGTGCTGGAATTAAAGCAGTGCCACTACTGCCTGGCTTTCCAAATTCTTCTAGTTGAATTAAGCAAGCTTTATTTTTTTTGTCAGACAGGGTTATCTCCCTAAAGTGGGGTTTGAGAAAATAGCATATAACACAGGGGAAGGTGGGGTTGATATTTGCCCCAAAACTTCAATGCTTGGGGTTTTTCAAAGGTTTGGTTATGTAAGAATTTAGCAGAACATTTCAAAATTATTTGGCAGACATATTATCTTATCAGGGTGGAGGTTAGGGTATAGGGTGTGGAACATGTCAAATTCCAGTAAATAGGTCAAGACATGGTCGAACCCAAGTTTTACAGAAAAAAAAAAAAACTTATTTTGACTTTGTAACAAGATGGATTTTAATCTTAAGATGGAGTCAGGCTGGTCCATCAGCACCAGGCCCTGGGCTCAATTCTCATGGCCAGGGGAGGAAGAAGCAATAATAGCATCAGTGGCAGCAGCAGCAATAGTAGTAGCAAAGAGAAAATAATTCAGGGTTTCAGAATTTCAGGATGTTAGTGAATTCCCTATTATAAACTGGATTGTGTCCTTTCTTCTTATGGGTTTGATGTGAAGTGTCCTCCTAAAAAGCTTCTGCATTTGTTGAAAGTTTTTCCCCAGGTATTTATACTATTAAGAGGTGATTGGGTCATCAGGGCACTGATGTTATCAGCAGTATAACCCATGAATGAGTTTGTAGCTGAGTGTGCTATTAGGAGGAAGGGCCTGCTGGAGGGAATAGGTCACTAGGACTCATTCTCTCCCTGTCTCCTTCTCTTTGTCTCTCTGTCTTTGTCTGTCTCTGAGTGTCTCTCTCCTCATAAAATGAGTACGATTATTTCAGCAAGCACTCCCCATGTACAAGCTCACATTACTGGGGCTAAACAAGTCATAAACTAAAACCTTGAATTCTAAGAGCCAAGGTAACCTCCCCTTCTTAAGTTTTTCTCAAGTGTCCTGCCACAGTGATAAACAGTTGACTAATACCCCTCCTGGATTTATGTGTGGATTCCTAACCTCCTTTACTTTGTATTTGACTATACTCAGAGTTAGGTTTTAAGATAAGTAATTAAGGGGAAAATTAAGTAATTAGAGTAGGGCCCTAATTAAATACACTGAGGTTTTTATGTCCTAATAAAAAGAGGGAAAGGGGGCTGGTGAGATGGCTCAGTGGTTAAGAGTGCTCTTCTAGAGGTCCTAAGTTCAATTCCCAGCAACCACATGGTGGCTCCCAAACATCTGTAATGAGATCTGGTGCCCTCTTCTGGTCTGCTGGCACCAGAACACTGTATACATAATAAATAAATAAATCTTAAAAAAATAAAAAATAAAAAAAATAAAAAGAGGGAAAGAAACATGGGTTGATGTGTCCAGAGAAAAATGCCATATGAGGACACACACATTATCATGCAAGAGGGAGCCCTCAGGAGAAACCTTGATTAGGATTTGCATGGACCAGAACTTGAGAAATAACCTTTCTGTTGTCCGAGCTAACTCTCAGTGGCTCAGAACCAATACAATCGTCTTCACTTTCTATGCACATAGACGAGAGGTGTGATGGTGTATTTTGTCAGTTTGTTGGGAAACAGAGCCCTGGGCATGTCTGTGGGTGTTTCCGGGGAGAGTTAGCTTTCAGAGAAGGGGAGATTGATCCACCTTCCCAATGGGTGGCTCAGATAGAAAGAAGTCTGAGGAGAAAGCCATGCCATTTGCCTTTCATAAGGGAATGCTGTTGCCGCCAGACTCCAGAATCTCTGGCCTTCCAACGTGAACTGACTTGTAATTCTCCTGGGAGCTTCCAGGCCTGGCTGTTGCCGAGGCTTCAGGCTTCAGGGACTGAGCAGTTGCTGAGTTCTCTGCCTCCCTTTTGTGCAGACAGCAGTTGCTAGACCACCCCACTTCTGTCCTTTCCAACCAAATAACTTTCTTAGTCACTGTTCTATCGCTGTGAAAAGACGCCATAACCGCGGCAGCTCCTGTGAAAGAGCAGCTAATGGGGGTTTGCTTAGAGTTGCAGGAGGCAGGGATGGTGCGGAGTAGTACCTAAGCGCTACATCCTAATTCTTAGGGAGGGGAGAGAGGGGGGGGGGGTGGGCGGGAGGGGAGCGGGGGGAGGGGGGGGGGGGCTGGCGTGGTGTGGGTTTTTGAAACTTGATAGCCCACCCCTGTGACACATTTCCTCCAACAAGGCCATACCTCCATTCTAATCCTTTCAAACAGTTCCACTCCCCAGTGACTTAGCATTCAAATATTTGAACCTCTGGGGCTATTCTTATTCAAACCACCACAATACCCTTTATATATTTCCTTTGAGTCTATTTCCCTACCTAACCCCACCCTAACACAAGAAGGTCTGCCGTGTGGGGATGACTTCAGAGGGTGTGGCGGGAGCATTTTGAGGGTGGAGGATGAGTCTGGAAGAGCCCTGGCTTCCTGACTGTAGCTTCTTCCCAGTACATCACATTGGCTTTCTGTATTCTAGGTTGCTGACCACCGACTTAGCATCCTGGGATGTAGCATTGTGGATTATCTATACAGAATTCTGAAGTTAAAACAATCGACAAACCAGTGTTCTGAAGTTTTTCCAGTATTCTCTGTGTGCCTGATAACATCAGCAATTATGTACCAAAATAATCAAATTATGTTTTTGGTTTCTTTTTTTTTTTCTTGCCTATTACATCTCACATCTCTTTTTGTTTAAGTGATTTCTGATAAAGTCGCTTGTTCTTTAGCCCAAGCTGACCTCCAACAGGCAATCCTTCTGGTTCAACCTCCCCAGCGCTAGAATTACAAGGGTAAATTGCCATGCTCAGCTATATAGCATATCTCGTAATCGCTCAGAAGCAAAGTCTGTTATTGTCAGCAATATTTTGAATAATATTTTAAAGCTCAATCTGTAAAATGTTCTCCCATATGTCCAGAATGTATAGTTCACAAACTTTTTTCATTACCAAATTAATTCACTTAAGTCCATGAAATAAAAGGTACAGATGCTGGGGACATAGCTTACCTGGTTTTTGCTTGCCTACTATGCACAAAGCCCCAGTTTAACCATCAGCACTGCAAAACCAAGATGTGGTGGCGCACACCTGCCGCCCCAATACTGAGGAGATGGAAGCACGAGGAGCAGTTCAAGGTTATCCTTGGGTACATACCAAGTTTGAGGCTAGCCTGGACTACAACAGACATGTCTCACTAAATGAGTAAATAAATAAATGGTCTGATTTATAGGCTGAATGCTGGCAATTGTCATTAAATTAAATATAAACACTGTTACGCTTTATTTAACTGCAGTTCCTTCTTCTTTTATCCTGGTGGGTATGTGTGCTTGCACTGCGCACATGTGCGTGTGTGTGTGTGTGTGTGTGTGTGTGTGTGTGTGGTGTGAGGGTGTGTGTGTATGGTCACATGCAGGTCCACGTGTGGGTGAGTACAGCTTCCTGTGCAGACCTGAAGTTCCTGTAGGATGCTTTCCTCAACCACTCTCCACTTTACTTATTAGGAAAGAGCCTCTCTCTCTTTTCTAAAAATTACATTTATTCATTACGTGTTTGCTAGAGGCTGAGCATAGCACACATGTGGAGGTCAGAGACCCTTTGGGTCTCTCTTTCTACTGCATAGGTCTGAGAATCCAATGCTCCTTATCAGGCTTGGCAGCCACACCTACCTACTGAGCTGTCTTGCTGCCCCATCTGGCTCATCTAGCTAGCCAGTTTGCCCCAGGGATCCCCTGACTTTGTCTTGCAAGTGTTGTAATGGCAGGAGGCCAACTCTTTATCCCCTAAGATCTCTCCCCAACCTTTATTTTATTTATTTATTGGTGTGTGTGTGTGTGTGTGTGTGTGTGTGTGTGTGTGTGTGTGCTGTGTGTAGAGGTCAGGGGTCAACCTCAGGTGTCTTTCTTCAGGGGCCTTTCGCCACAAAGTTTTTGTTGGTTGGCTGTTGTTCATTCATCTGGCCAGCAAGCCCAGAGGCTGAGGAAACACAGAAACACTTGTCTGTAAAATACTTCTTTATCTGGAGATAAAGTCTTCATGGCTGCATGAACATCTGTTTACGCACCACACTCTCTCCCCAGCGCTCTGTTTCAACTCTTCTCTACTTCCTCTTCACCTCCTTGTTGTGTGTGGTGCACATGAAGGAGTATGTTCAAGTTCATGTGCCTTTGTACACATATTCCAAGGCCAGAGCAGGACACCGGGCCACTTTCTCTATTGTTCTCAGCCTTAGTTCACTGAGACAAGGTCTCTGACTAAACCCGACTCCAGCTGTATAGGCTAGGCTGACTGGCCAGTGAACTTAAGGGGTTTGCCTCCTGATACTGGGGTCACAGGCACACATAGCCAGCCTGCCTTTTAACATGGGCTCTAGGGTTACCAGCTCTTGTTTGGGTTGGTTGTTGTTGTTGTTTTTTTTTTTTTAATTCATAATCCTTCTGCCTCTGTTGCAATTTTTTTCCAGTTTTATTTTATGTGACTGTGTGTTTTGCCCAAAAGTAGGTCAGTGTACCACGTTCATGCCTGGTGTCACAAAGGTCAAAAAATGGCATCTCCTGGAACTGGAATTGGTTGTGGGCTACCATGTGGGTGCTGGGAATTGAACTCGGGCCCTCTGCAAGAGCAGCCCATTCTCTTATCCACTGAGCCATCTCTTCAACTCCTTGGAACTTCTTTGAAAGGCATTTCATGGACTAGGGATATAAGTTAGTGGTAGAGTACTTATGTTTATATACAAAGTCCTGGCTTGTATTCTAGCACTGAAAAAAAAGGATCCCATTGTTATTTTTTGTAATAAACCACATATAAAAAATACTAACTTAATGGAGGGTATGAGCATACATATTATGGAGATTTCTGCATATCATGGGTTGGAAGCTGGACTTTGAAAAGCTAGTACGATGCTCTTAATGTCATTAAGTCTACTTGCTTAAACAAGGTATGGTGGTGCCAGCCTGTAGTCCCAGCATTTGAGTGCTGGAAGAAGGTTCAAGGTTGCTGGAGATAACCATGTTAAGTGAAATAAATTGAGAACAGAAAGAAAAAAGTTCAAGCTTGTATTTGGCCAAATAAGGAAGTTCAAGTCCAGCCTGGGATATATGAGACCCTCTCTCAAGAACGAGTTGAGTCAGTGGATGTTATTTATTACTATTTCCTTTCTTTCTTTTTCTATATTTTTTCTTTTTTATTTCTTATTTTTGTTTTGTTTTGTTTTGAGACAGGATTTCTAGGACAACTCTTGTTGTCCTAGAACTTGCCCTGTAGACCAGGCTGGGCTTGAACTCACAGAGATCCACCTGCCTCTGCCTCCCAAGTGCTGGGATTACAGGTGTGCACTATCATGGCCCAGCTATTTATTATTATTTTCAACCATGTCCAAGGGGGAAAAAAGGTAGGGAGCCATTGATTGCAGTGCATTGTTTTCTAATAGTATTCCTACATAATTATTTTTTCTTTTTTTTTTTTTGAGACAAGCTGGCTGTGAAAGCAACCTCTCATATGCTGGGAATATTTGTTTGTTTTTCTTTTCTTTTACTTTTTTTTCTTTTTAGATTTATTTTATGCACGTTTTGACTGTGTGTATGTCTTTGTACCATAAGGATGCCTGGTATCTCCAGAGGTCAAGGAGGACATTGGATACCCTAGAACTGGAAGTTAGAGATGATTGTGAGCCACTGTGTGGATGCTGGGAACCCAAGTTGTCTGCTAGAGCACAAATGCTCTTAGCCATTGACAGGCACATGGTGTTTGGATGCTTTGTTTAAACAGTATATCAGTGTTTAGCTCAGACTGGCCTTGAACTCCTGACCTTTTTCTTCTTCTCAAGTGTTAGAATTATAGATTTGTACTGCTAAAACTCAACTATGTGTTTTGTTTTGTTTTGTTTTGTTTTTTGTTTACACAAGATCTTACTATGTGACCCAGGCTGCCCTCTATCTTACAGTAACCCTCCTGCCTCAGCCTCCTCTGTGCTGAGATTATAGGAGTATATCCATTTGGTATTGCTTGATTATAGATCATACTTATCACAGAAATTAGTTTTGCTCTTTTCTTCATTTTTGCTTTTGTTTTGTTTTCCAAGAGCTCTGAAATATTTATTAAAACAAGCTATGAGTTTTGTTAGTCACACACATTTTTTTTATTGCTGTTGCTGTTGTTGTTTGCTTGTCTTGACAACAGTTCTCCCACACACTAGCTGGCTTGAAATTTGCTCTGCACACCAGGCTTTCCTCAAAATTTCAGTGAACTTCCTGCCTCTGGTTCCCAAGTGCTGAGATGATAAGATTAAATTTCTTTTTGATTAGCTTGGAATGTAATGTGTTTCATAATAACATTTTCATATATACGCTATATTACACTTGTATCTTTATATATCATTATACTTTACCTTCCACAGCCCCCTTGCTCTTGCTGACCCCACATAGTCTCTCTTTCTGCTTCCATGTTACTTACATTCCGTTACCTTTCCTTGTTTCCCTTCCCCTTCCCTTTAGTTTTCTTTATTTCTGTTCACAATACGCTTTCTAACTTCGTGTTGTTCCAGAAAAATATAGCTTTCACCTCAAAGGCAATCTGACACAGTATTTTTGTTGTTGCTGGCTTGTTGTTTGTTGTTTTGAGACAGGGTATATGTATAGTGCAGGCTGTCCTCAAACTCAAGAGGTAGCTGAGGATGACCTTGAAGTCTTGACCCTTTTGCTCCCACCTCCTGAGTGCTAGGATTACAGACATGCACCACCATAGTTTATTATGAGCCAAATATGAATGACCCAGGAATGCAGGATCAGTTTACTGTGAAATACAAGTTTCAGGGCCAGTGAGCTGTCTCTGGGGCTGAAGGTGACAATCTCACAGCCTGAACTTGATCCTGGAACCCACATGAGGTGAAGAAAAAATTAACTCCTGCAAATTGTCCTCTGATGGTCATTGGAATTGCAAAACACACACACACACACACACACACACACAAATAAATAAATATGTAATTCAAAAAGACACATTCTGAAAGATGATTAATAAAAACTCATGGTCAGAAATTGGCGTTTAACCTGAAGATCTGGAAAGCAAAAGAGCCAAGCCACTGGCTCTTACCTGGACCTCAGTCTGAAATGGCCATCCTTTCTCTACAAATCTTAGAATGAGACTGTGTGTAGAGAGCTGTTTCCTCCAGTTTTATAATCCTCTCTAGGGCTGGGATTAAAGGCTTGCACCACCATGATCAAAGGCATGCACCGCCTGGTTTCTATGGCAACTAGTGTGGCTACTGGGATTAAAGGTGCATATCACTGTGGCTACTGGGATTAAAGGTGTGTGTTACCATTATCTGGTCTGTAAGGCTGACCAGTGGGGCTGTTTTACTCTCAGATCTTCAGGCAGACTTTATTTATTAAAATACAATTGAAATGCCACTACAATGTTCCATTTTGGAAGCAGTTATATCTATGTTTAGAGCTGTTATTAGTTATAGAAACAGATAAATTAATAAATTGTAACTGGAGGGGTCTCTCCTTTCACCAATCCCAAATAACCACTCTGAGGCTTAATATTAATTGCAAACTGTTTGACCTATTAGCACAGGCTTACTATTAACTAGCCCTTACAACTTAAAGTAACCCAGTTTTATTATTCTATCATTTACCATGAGGCTTGTGGCTTGTTACCTTACATCTTGCTTCCCCAGCTGCTGCTGGCATCTCCCTGACTCCGTCCTTTTTCTCCCTGTATCTCTGTTTGGATTTCCTTGTCTGGTTCTATTTCTGCCTGGCTATTAGCCAAATCAGCTTCTTTATTAACAAATGGTAGTAAAAACTTATTCACAACATACAGAAGAACTTTCCACATCAGTAAGTCAGTGTCTTTACCAGATATACCTCAGAAAGGAAAATTAGACAAGCTAGGGAAATGAAATCTGCTACTATCTGATGGCATTCTTAACTTTTAGATTGGTAGAAACGAGTAGTCGACTAAAAGACACTTCAAAGGTTTTGCCTAATACTCGAAAAGGATGTTAGGTCAGAGTTATGGGGGGGCAAACAAATGGTTATTAAGTGTACTAAAAATAGGGGCTAGAGAGATGGCTCAGCAGCTAAGAGCACAGGCTGCTCTTCTAGAGGTTTGAGTAGATTCCCAGCACCCATTTGGTGGTCTGGGTGCCCTCTTCTTCCCTTTGCCTGCATCAGGCACACGTGCACACTCTGCTCACGTTTACACGCAGGCCAAGCAGCCATACACATAAAAAGTAAATAAAATACTTTTTAAAAAAGGATGCTAGAAATAGCTCATGGGTTTTTTTTTTTTGCTTGTTTTTGTTTTTCAAGATGGAGAGTTTCTATGTCGCCCTGTCTGACTTGGAACTGGCTCTGTAGACCAGGATAGCCAATGTGCTCTCCAGCAATGGGATTATCAATGTGTGCCACCAAATCTGGATGTTTTTTTCTTTGAATATGGGCCTCATATCCAACTCAGGTCCTCCTGTTTGCCACAAAGTACTTTCCTGACCAAACCATGTCCTCAGTCCCTTATAGCACAAGCTCTTCATTCATCCCCGGAGTAGTTTGAATGTAATTGGCCCCTATAAACCCATAATACCTTAATCTCATAATTTAATAGGGAGTAGCATTATCGGGAGGTGTAGTTTTGTTGGAGAGGGTATGACCTTGTTGGAGGAAGTGTGTCACTATGGGGGCGGGCTTTGATGTTTTATACACTCAGGATACCACCCAGTGTGTCAGTAGACTTCCTGTTGCCTGCAAGAGGAAAGACACTCAGTTATATTTCCAGCATCATGTCTTCCTGCCCACCGCCATATTCCCTACTATAATTTACCGAACCTCTGAATTGTAGGCAAGCCCCCTCAATTAAATGTTTTCTTTATAACATAAATTGCCATAATCATGGTGTCTCCTCACAGCCATAGTAAACCCTAGCTAAGACGATCCCAATGGTGGTTAATATTAATTGTCACTTCAAGGTGCTTGTGGTCAAGCCTGAAAATCTGAGTTTAATTCTGGGACCTACATGGTAGAGAGAAAACCAACTTATGTAAATTTTTCTCTGATCTCCACACAGTTACCATGGCATCTGAGCTCTCTCACACAAACACATACTTACACACCCATACCATGTATACATACACACAAAGTAAGCAAATTATGCAATAATTTTTTTTGATTTGTCAAGACAGGGTTTCTCTATGTAGCTTTGAAGCCTGTGCTGGAACTCACTCTATAGACCAGGCTGGCCTCGAACTCACAGAGATCCACCTGCTTTTGCCTCCCAAGAGCTGGGATTAAAGGCATGTGCCACCACTGCCTGACTGGGATAATTTTTTTTAAAAAACAAAGAATAGAGACTTTAGGGAACCATAAATTAATCAGAAGAAAAGGGTAAAATAACCGTTAAGGTGTCTGAAAAGTCATAAGGAATCATATTATTATCTATCTACCTGAAATTACATAGATAGCTTGAGTGAAATTCCCACCTAGACTGACAGTGCCTCTTCCTCCAAGAGCCATAAATTATTTAAGAAAAGTCCCAAACACCAGGAATGAAAAGCCCTTTTAAGTTGTTGATCGTGGTTGCCCAAGAGTCTCCCAAAACATTACAGGCTGTTACTGCTTTTCTTTGTTCCCTCCCAGAACCTGAAGGTAAGTCGCCATTGCTAAAGATATCATACACACATTGGCGCATGCCTTTAACCCCAGTTCTTGGGAGACAGAGACAGAACTCTGAGTTTGAGACCAGCCAGGTTTACAGAATGAGTTCCAAGATAGCCAGGGTGACACAGAGAAGCATTGTCTTGAAAAACAAAAAAGACAAAACTAAACAAAACAAAAAAACACCATATGCTTCAAACATCAGACCCAGTGGATTCAAGCTTGTTATGACCAAAAAGCCTCTTTCCTGAGGACTATTTTCATAATACCAGAATGTGCCATGCAAGCTTCCAAGGAAAAGGAGCAATCAATGATCCTGCCCAGCTGTGATGCTATGACCCACAACACTGGCCAGCATTGCACAATAACCCTAAGGGTGCAGTGGCAGAATGTGTAGTTGGTGGTAATCAAGAGCTTCCCAATTAATTTTATAGCCTACTCATCCAGAGAGAAATCATGGAAACCCAGCCAGCTACTCAGGGTTAATGAACTCATGGATCTTGGAGGAGAACCTACGACTGCCACTTTACTAAGCCAGCAGAATCTCTAACTCCATTCTAAATATGTGTTCTTATACCCATAGGGAAGTAGAGGTCTCACCCCTCGATCAGGAAATTTTGCTTTGCAATATGTGGAGACCATTACAGAAAACCACAAGGAATAAAAATGCAGAGAACGAGTAACCAGGTGGTACCCAGCTCTACCTGCAAGATCTGCGGTGTATAGCACTTGCACCATAGGCTCAGGGGGCCTTGCAGAGGAAGGGGCAGGAAGACTGTAGGAGCCAGAGAAACAGGAAGCGTGCTGTGAGATTTCATCTCCTAGACATCTCAGAGAAGCCTCTCTAATAAACTTTCATCAACATGGCTGCCCAACCAAAACCTGAAGGAGGACACCAGTAGACATGCTAACATGGAAGGGGGATCCATCAGGTCTAACCTTTGACAGAGAATTACAGGAAACTATCAGGAAAAACAGTCTTCTCCAGGGAAGACCTCCCCAACTGGTTATCCAATACCAAGTGGTCAGCTTTGAAATCATGTACATATAAATACATTACAGAGACTGAGCAGGTTGTATTTGCATATTTTGGAATCTATAGATGTATCATACATATATGTAATAATTTAAGAACTAGAGGCAATGCTTTGAGGAAGAACAAATGGGGAATACATAGAATTGGAGGAAGGAAAGAGAAAGAGGAATGAAAAATTAAATATATTATAATATATGTAACTATTTTTTAATTTAAAATGATCCTATCTCTATGAAGGCAGACAGGAGAGACAACTCAGTGGTTAAGTGCATTGTGCAGAGGACTGGAGTACAGTTCTCGGCATTCACGCTGCGCAACTCCAGCTGCAGGGACCTGCAATGTGTCTAGTCTCAGCAAGCACGTGCATTCATGTGCACATATCCACACACAGACATATACTCACACACATAAGGTTTGAAAAAATAGGGGGATTAAAAAGAAACAAAGAAAAGTAATAAATACAGATCTCAAAACCTGTGAGTGGTCTGCGTCTTGGCTGTTGCGATACAGCAGCAGTAGACAGGGATGTACTTGTTATCTCTGTGGTATGCAGACAGACAGCCCTTTCGGCATATTCCAGGAAGCGATGTAGCTGAATCATACAGTAGCTCTATTTTTAGTCTTTTGAGGAACTTCAAAGTGGTTTTCGTCATGACTGCACAAGTTCACAAGTCTTGTACCAACGCACAAGGATTCATCATTCCCCATGACTCCCCATGTCTTTGCCACTATTTCTTGTCATTGATCTCTTTTACTTTTTTATTGTTAGTGTTTGTTTGTTTGTTTGTTTGTTTTCAAGGCAGATGTTTAGTTTCTCTGTGTAGCCCTGGCTGTCCGGGAATTTATTTTGTAGACTAGGTTGGCCTCGAACTCACAGAGATCCGAGATTGCCTCTGCTTCTCAAGAGCAGGGGTTAAGGGTGTGCACCACCACTTTCTGTTGGTGATCCACAGTCCTCTGTGTGCACTGGGAACTGGACCGAATCCAGCAGCCAAGAGGCCCACCATAGCTTTTCATCCGCGTTTCTAGGACATGAGACCACACCCAAAGCGGGCTGATATCTTAAAGGCTATTGGCTGAAGGAGTTCCCACAGCACCATTCCGCTATTGGCTATTGTTTTCTTGATGCAGCCATCCTTATCTGGGTGAGACCGAATATCCGCATAGTTTTCATTAATTTGAATTTCCCAGGTTACTAAAGCTGTTGGATGTTTTCTCAAATATTTACTGGCTAAATTTGTGCTTTTTCTTTGAGGATCGCCAATTTAATTCATCAGTACATTTTTTTCTTCTTTTTTATAGACAGGGTTTTTCTATAGCTTTGGAGTTGTCCTGGAACTTCCTCCATAGACCAGGAATTCAGAGATTTACCTGTCTCTGTCTCCCGAGTGCTGGAATTAACAGAGCGTACCACCACCGCCCAAAGTAATTCATCAGTACATTTTTTTAAGTTGAAGATTTTAAAAATAGACTTTTTCCCATTTCTTTGTACCTTCTAAATATTAATCCCCATGTTGGCTATATAGTCGCAGAGATTTTTCTCTTATTTAATAGGCCAATTCTTCACAACAATATGTTTCCTTTATGATGGAAAACATTTTTATTTAATGAGATCTTATCAGTTCTTGGGAATTTTCCCTGTGCTATTGGAGTCTTTTTCTTATATACTGTCCTTGTCTAATTCTGTATGTTTAGTTGTTGGCCTCTCTCTCTCTCTCTCTCTCTCTCTCTCTCTCTCTCTCTCTCTCTCTCTCTCTCTCTCTCTCTCTCTCTCTCTCTTCTGTTTCAAGACAGGGTCTCTCTGTGTAGATTAGGAGCCTGGCCTGGAACTTTGTAGACCAGACTGGCCTGAACTCACAAAGATCCTCCTACCTCTGCCTCCTTAGTGTTAAGATTACAGGCATGCACCACCACTGCCTGGCTTTACATATGAATTTTAAGATTCTTTGTTTTTCTAGTTTTTCTGACAATGCTGATTGTCACCTTGACAGAATCTAGAATCTTCTAGGAACAAGCCTGTGGACACACTTCTGAAGGAGTTTCTAGATTGAGATTAGTCTCTGAGGGATTGGAGAGATGACTCAGCAATTAAGAGCAGGGATTGCTCTTCCGGAAGTCCTGAGTTTTGTTCCCAGCACCCATGTTATGTCCCACAACTGCTTGTAACTCCAGCTCCCAGATATCAACCTCTCCTGGCTTCCTACGGCGTTGTACTTATGTGTACAAACCCACACTCACATAGACATGTAAAAATTTAAAACAAATATTGTAATAAAAAGAAGGGTAAACTTCTGAGGATGTCTATGGTAGATTATCTGATTAGATAAATTGATGTAGGGAGACCCACATGGTCCCTAGGTGAAATCACTCCCTGAGCGTGGGCTGTATAATATGAGGACAATGCTAACTCCAACTCTCTGTGGCTTTGGTGCCTGTCCTGGAACTAGCTCTTGTAGACCAGGCTGGCCTCAAACTCACAGAGATCCGCCTGCCTCTGGGATTAAAGGCGTGAGCCACCACCGCCTGGCGACAAATGCTAACTCTTATTGCTTTCTATTTCTTGAGCATGGATATGGTATGACCAGCTGCCTGAAGCACTTGACTCTGTGATTTCCTCTCAAGATGAACTGTGAGGCAAAATAAATCCTTTTGTTGCTTTGGTGTGTGTGTGTATGCATGTGCATGTGTGCCTGCATGTGTGTGCATGTGTGTGAATGCATGTGTGTGTGTGCGCGTGTGTGAATGTGTGTGTGTGTGTATGTGTGTGGTTTTTTAAGACAGTGTTTCTGTGTGTGTGTGACAATCGTGGCTATTCTGGAGCTCACTTTGTAGACCAGGCTGGCCTCAAACTCACAGAGAACCACCTACCCCTGCCTTCCGAGTGCTGGGATTAAGGTGGCGCTACAACACCTGACTATGTCAGGGTGTTTTTATCGCAGCACCAGAAGAAGTAATTAAGACAGTATTAGAATTTTGGTGGAAATTTTATTAAATCTGTAGATTCCTTACTGTAAGATATTTCTTCTATGAGGTAAGAACTTTGTTCCCGGGTCTCATCTGTGAGGAGTTTACAGACTTTTCGTTCCAGCCTCCTCCATTGACAGCAAGATTTCCCTTCAATCCCAAAGAGACCTCAAGTGCAGAATCTCTTTCCCTACCTAAAGTTGCTAACTTGAACATTTACATGAGAATCACCTTTATTCTTCTTGGAACTAACAGAAAATGATGAATATTGTGCTATTTATGCAATAATCTGTGAACATGTACAGAGTTTTATATAAATTTAAACCAATTTTTAAAACAAAACTGAATTCAACCACCATAAAATGGGCTCAAAGGAGATTGATTATTTATGAGATTAAGAAGTGAACAGAATGTGTACTACAGTGCTGGAAGACACCAGGGAGGATCTCTTAACTGAATGAGAATGATCTTAACTGAAGAATATTATCTGGTTTTACAACAGCTCCCTGTTTACGACAGATTGTGCCCTGTCTCATCTGCAGCTGAGGAACAGTGGATTCTGATTAGAAAGAAGGCTGCCTAGAAACCAGTAGACAGCTCCTTGGCTCTTATACACGAACTTAGACCACCTGAATCTGTTTTATGCTTAAATCGAAGTGCTTTGGCCAAATGAGCAATCTGTCATAGCTTTCCATATTTGTTGTAGCAATTTGTATGAAAAGAACCACAAGTGCAAATAAAAAGTCATCTATCATTTGTTTAACTGAACTATTTTGGTTTAGAGTTCTTAAAGGTTCTTAATTAAAACATTGAAAAATTTAAAAAAATTAAGAACTTTTGCATTTATTTCTCATTTCTGTTATTTTAACATTTTGGAGTGTGTGTGTGTGTGTGTTTGTGTGTGTGTGTGTGTGTATGTGTGTCCGGATCAGAAGATAAATTTCAGGTGTTGACTCCTACCACCACGTCAGTTTTAGTTACTTGGATCTAATTAAAATTTTTTTCATTTAATTTTTTATATGTATGGGTGTTTTGCCTGCATGTATGTCTGTGCATGCAGTGCATCCCTTGGGCTCACCAAAGTCAGAAGAGGGCAATGAATCCCCTGGACCTGGAATTACAGACAGCTGTGAAATTCTGCAGCTGCTGGGAGCTGAACTCAGCTGCAAGTACTCTTAACTGCTGAGCCGGCTCTCCAGTCTACCCCTAGGTTTTAAATTCAGCCAGCCAGTCTGTGTTTTGTTTGATTGTTGTTGTTTTTAAATTGTGACTTGAGACCTTTACATTGAAGGTTATTGCTGAGAGGTGCTGGCTAATTTTTATAATTTAAATATTAGTTTATCTGGTGGACTGACTTTGCTATTATTTTCTTTATTCCTTATTAGTGTTGGAAGGTTTTCTGTGTTAGACGTGAGGTGTCCTTTGTCCTTCTATTCCCCTCATGAAATTTCTGTTTTCTTGTGTTCTTGTGCCCGAGACTCTATCTCCTTGGTATGTAGTTTTCCTTTAAGTGTCTACTACAGTTAATGTAAATTGTTTTTGTGTGAGCTTATCCTGAAATGCCCTAATTTATCTATCAATTTTACAAGATGGCTTTTCTGGGTGTAGCAATCTTGGTTGGCAGCGTTCACTTCCAGGGCTTGGAATATAACCTTTCATGCTTTTCTGTTCTTTAGGTTGTCAATGAGAAATCTGCTATTGGTTGTGGGGTATCTTCAATTAAAATTTCATTGACTATTTTCCTATACCTTTGGCATGTATCTCAATATTTTCTTTTATCCCGTGAATTCTCTTGGTTGTATTCCAGAATTCTTGGATGTTGTTTGTGGTCATGGTCATTTTTTCTCTTTTTGATATTTGAATGTTTAGTATTTTCTTGACCTTCTCTTCCATTTCTAATATCCTCCACCTCCAGAGTTCATTGCACTTTGCATTTATAAAGTTTCTATTTTTTACTCTTCATCTCCCTTTTCTTAGGAACATTTAGTTTTCATACTAACGTTGCTGATATTCTCCTTCATTTTGAATGCTGCAGTCTTTTCTCTCCAGAGGCTAGGTTGACGTCACCTGCTTGGTATATCATCTTTGAGGTCACTGATCATTCTACTAATACACTTTTGAAGTTTTAAGCTGGCACTTTACCTATTTTAGTATTTAGTAGTTGAGGAGTTATTATCTTTTTGAAGAACCACAGAACCTAGCCTTTTTATGTTTCTTGTTTCTGTGTGGTAATTTGCTCATCTTGGTTTGGTATCTTTACCATTGCTTTTAAAATTCATTTCTTATTTATTCAGAGACAGAATCTCACTAGGTAGTCCTGGCTGTACTAGAACTCTTTATGTAGACCATGTTGGGATTGAACTCTCAAAAATCTTCTTTCCCTTACCTCCTGAGTGCTGGGGTTAAAAGCACACAGCACCATGCGTTGCCTAAACTTTTAACTTTTTATTTCTTAGAAAAAGGTTTATTTATGTGTGTGAGTGTTTGCCTTCACATATGTATATGTACTGTGGTGATTGAGAAGACCAGAAACAGACATTAGATGCCCCAAAGCTGTAGTTATGTATGGTTGTGAACTGCCATGTGGGTTCGTGGGTTCTAGGAACAGAACTCAGGCGTTCAGCAGGAGCAGCAAGAGCTTTTAACTGATAAACCATTTCTCTAGCCTCCTAGCTTCTGATTTCTACATACCTTTGTGTGTGTGTGTGTGTGTGTGTGTGTGTGTGTGTGTGTGATAGTGTGTGCAGAGGCCAGGAAACTTGAAAGGACTTGTGATGGAGGGAACAAAAGAGGCTTTAAGCCTGGGGAGTAAGGAGTATAAGCATGGGGTGGGTGGTAGAAGCATGGGGTGGGTGGTATAGGCATGGGGTGGGTGGTACAGGCATGGGGTGGGTGGTAGAGGTATGGGGTAGGTGGTAGAGGCATGGGGTAGGTGGTAGAAGCATGGGGTGGGTGGTAGAAGCATGGGGTGGGTGGTATAGGCATGGGGTGGGTGGTAGAGGCATGGGGTGGGTGGTAGAGGTATGGGGTAGGTGGTAGAGGCATGGGGTAGGTGGTAGAAGCATGGGGTGGGTGGTAGAGGCATGGGGTGGGTGGTAGAGGCATGGGATAGATGGTAGGACACATGTGAAATGAAGTTTAAGAAAGCAACACTGGGGGTGGGAAGGATTAAGCAAGAATGAGGTGTGAGGTCAGGAATAAGGGGGTGTGGGGACAGAGAGTCAATCCAAACTAGGGATCTATGAAAAAATCCATAAGGAAACTTGTTATTTTGTAAGCCAATTAAAAGAAAATAAAAATATAAGTTCGGGAGATAGATGCTTAGTGATAAAGCACCTGCCACCTGAGTGTGAGGACCTGAATCCGTGGAGGTCACTGTCCAGACAGCCTGTAGACATAATAGACTCCAGATTCAGTGATCAACTCAGTCTCAGAACATAAGATAGAGACTGACTGAGGAAGACACTGGCTGGCCTTTTGGATTCCATACACGCACATGCATGTGTACTTGCACATATACATGCCCCCACGCAAACATGGGAAGACTGTAGGCTTGTTTTACAGGTGTGGTTCCTCATCCTTTTCCACCTGTCACCTGTCGTGCTTAGTGTGTTGAGGGCCGCTTTAAAATGTGGCTGAGGGCTGGAGAGATGGCTCAGAGGATAAGAGCACTGACTGTTCTTCCAGAGGTCCTGAGTTCAATTCCCAGCAACCACATGGTGGCTCACAACCATCTGTAATGAGATCTGGCGCCCTCTTCTGACATGCAGGCAGACATGGAAGGAATGTTGTATACATAATAAATAAATCTTTAAAAAAAAAAAAAAAAAAAAAAATGTGGCTGAGTGCTGTTGTTACTCCTATGAATTGTGATTCTCCCCAACTCCCAGAGAGGATTGAAAACATGGGTTTGTAAGTCATCTTTAAATTTGGGCAGCTCTTTTCATAGTCTAGTATATCCAAATAATTTAGTCATTCTGGTGATATGACAGCTTGAAATAAAAGATCCTTGGAGACACTTGCCAAGCAAGCGGTAAGAAATGAGGAAAGCAAAACAATTTTGCATAACTTAGAGAAAAAAATAAACACATTACTTAAAAAAGTAGGAAGATATGTGTAGAGGAGAGAGATAAAGGAAATTAGAAAAGAAAAACACTGAAATTATTTGCTTATTTAAAATTTTACTTTATTTACATATGTATGTGTGTATATATGCATGTGTGTCTGTATATATGGCTGGGCTCATGCCACAGAGAAGTGTGGCAGTCAGGGGACAAATTTAAGGAGTCTGTTCCAGCCTTCCACCATTTTAGTTTTGGGGTTTGAACTGAGAAAATGCCTTTATCTGCTGAGTCACTTGACAACCATAAAAATTGTTTATTTTAAATTTTAGCCTCCTTCCATCTCTTTCTCCGTTGACCAGGCTGACCGTGAACTCAGAGATCTAGAGGCTTAGGCCTCCTAAGTGCTGGCATTAAAGGCATGCACCACCACCGCCCTGCTTTCTTTAAATTCTTAAGTCTACAAACTTGCTCCATTTGTTTCTGCAATATCAAGCACACTGTTTGATGCACATCTGGAACTGATACTGTTTTCTAAGTTTTACATGAATTGGGGTATAAGAAGGCAAAGTCTTAGTCGTATCTCTCACAAAATTGAAGTCAGGATTCAGAGTCTGTTTTTAATCCTTATGAGATTGGATGCCTTTGATTTACTGGCATATTCTAATTAATTTCTGCCAATTTTCAGTCTTGTCATAGAAATAATTATGTTGCCTAGATCACCCTGTGGCGCCATCTTCCGGGTCTAGAGCTTATTCTAGATTTAAAACTGAATGCTCAGCCTTGGTTCTTTAAATTCGGGAGCCTCCTTGAACGCATGCGCAGCCTAGCTTGGGCGAAACTACAATTCCCAGAAAGCAATGCCATGGGAGGGGGTGGAGTCTCCTTGTCAAGGGGGAAATGATTCTCGCGAGAAAGTGAGGCTCCGGCGGCGGCGAGTCCCGGGCGGAGGGGGGCGGGGAGAGTAAGGAGGAAGAGGAGGAGGTGCAGTCCCACAATACCCGGCGGAGGGCGGGTGGGTGGTTAGAGTCTGGTCTGTGCGGCGCTCCGGTCCCCGGCGGACCCAGCTGCCTCTGTTTCTTTAACACGAAGAGGAAGCGATGCGGAGGGGTGGAAAATGGCAGAGCTGCAGATGTTACTAGAGGAGGAGATCCCGTCTGGCAAGAGGGCGCTGATAGAGAGTTACCAGAACCTGACCCGGGTGGCGGACTACTGTGAAAACAACTACATACAGGTGAGGAGCGCGGGCGGGCGGGCGGCCGGCGGGGGCGACTGGGGCGACGGGCAGGCTGGGTGCGGTGGGAGCTGCCCTACTCCGCCACCCTCCGCCCCGGCCGCGGCCGCCGCGATACAGGAAGTGGCCGCCGCGAGAAAATGGGCGAGGAGCAGGGCCGCCGCGGGCGCCGCCGGCCCCGCCGCCGCTCCCAGTGTGCCCAGCCGGCTGAGGTCCCGGCAGCCGGCCCCGGCCAGGCTGTGCTCCCGGCCCGGCCGTGCTAACCGCAGCCTGCCCGGACCGCGGGTCCCCAAAGCCTGCTCCCGCCGAGCTCTGATTCCCGCAGTTGCCTTCCCTGGCTCCTAGACCCCGCAGTTTCCCTGCCCGGTCTCTGTTGCCCGCAGCCTCTCACGGCCGGTCGTGCTCCCCGAAACCTCTCCTAGCCGAGTCGTACGCTCTGCGGCCTCTCCTGTCCGGATTGTGCTCCCGGTAGCCTCTCCTGTCCGACCGGGTCGGGCTCCCTGCAGTCTTCCCCTGCCCGGGCTCTGCTCTGCTCTCCGCAGTCTTGGCCGGGCTCTACTCCGCGCCGCCTCTTTTGGCCCAGGTTCGTCCCAAGACCCCACAGCCTTCCCTAGCTGGGGTCGGCCCTGAGACCCCGCAGCCACTCTTCCTCTGTCCGAGGCCCTTTCGGAGATCCCGCATTATCGCTTGGTCACCTTGGTCCCCCACACCTTGCTGTCGCCCCTCTGCCGAATGTGATGAGTCTAGTACCCAGACAGCTGCGAGAGGAATGGGCAGGGAAAAGGCGCTGGGAAAGGAAAAGCGGGATGTGTGAGGGTGGGGTAGGGGTGATTATGTCAGTTCGTCCTAGAGGGTGTGCCTCTTATTTATTTAAAAAAAGTCACAAGTCACATTTATACAGACCTCTCAATCAGGTGCAGGGAGTGAGTCTAAGGGTTTGATAGAATTCATCTTAAAAATCTTTTAATTGAAGGTTTGGAAATCCGCTTGCTTGGCGGTTTTCAAGTCGGGTTTTTCCTCCTCATCATCATATTTACTTCCGCTTTAGGATAATGTATACTCGTTATTATAAAGCACGAATGATTCATAGGGAAATTCGTTGGGAAAAATGTCTTAAGTAGTTATCTTCCTCCAAATGTTATTGGATTGTTGGATTGACACTCAGTAATGTCATAGTGGTTGCTTTATTTTCTTGACATTTCTTTCTAACCCGAGTTAATGTAGAGAAGAATATGAATAAAAAAGATTAGCAGACATTATTTAGTCTTTAAATACAATGTGATATTGCTTACTAATTTATCTAGAAATTCTTGGCATTTTGACTATGACAGATGCTTGCTTGTGTATATTAGTGATTGTAAGTGAATTGTATGCAGTAGTTTGTGGTCTCATGATTGTGTAAAAACTAACAGTTTGCAGGAGATGCAAATGAAGTAGTAGATTTCTTTGTATCGGAGAAGGAGACTAGAAACTCACTTCTGGTTGATAAGGCAAGACCAGAGCAGTCTTTGAGAAGTTACGGTTAGGGTGCTTGAGACGTGCAGTATGTAAACGTGCCTTCCGTGTGATTATCATTTTCAAGAGCCAGTAGTGTCTGTGCTAGCACATGCTTAGGTTTTATTCTCAGAGGGAGATACTGTTTTGAGAATTGTTTGAATATTTGTCACTGTCCATATTAGTAACATTTAATCTGGAGCAGCCCTCCAAGGAATTTGTCTTCATGCTTTCTTTTCCAACCTTTGACTTTGGTGATCTGCCGATACACTTGTTGAATGCCTGCTGTGCCTACTGTATTTCTTGTTTTTGAAAACTATATATAGCTGATTAAAAACACATTTTAAGGCCTGGAGGAATGGCTCAGGGGTAAAGAGCAGTTGTTGCTTTTGAAAAGGACCTGGTTTTAATTCCCAGCACTCTCATGGTGGTTCACAACCATCCTTAATGTCTTTTCCAGGGGATTCATAGGCTCTTCTCACCCCTGGCGGCACCAAACACACACAGTCTGCATATATGCATGCAGGCAAAACACTTAAGAAAAGAGTAAATCTAATAATAGATACATTAAATACATTTTAAGATCTTACAGAAATGTAGATATAGTGTAAAAATAGAAAAGTGATCTTATATTTTATAGATAGTAAAAAATGTGCAAGTTATTTTAGCATGAAAAGCCTTGAAATTGCTGCATTTTGGGTTCACTGCACTTGTAACTCCAGCTTGTTTCCTGCACTGCAACTCCAGCTCCAGGGGACCCAACACCCTCTTCTGGGCTACATGGGGACCTGCACAAATAAGTGTATAGACACACCCACTTACACACAACCCATCTTAATTGACAATAGCCCTAAGTAGGGTAAGTCGTTCTTTTTCTTTGCTTTGTGTGTGTTTGTGTTTGTTCTCAGACACACCTCATTCCAGCCAGGCTGCTGGGACTGTTTAGCCCCAGGTTCTGTGATTGGAAGTATAGCTACTATATTTTTGTGAGGAAAGTTTATCTAGGGGACACGGTTTCATTATGCAGCCATGGCTGGTCTGGAGTTTATGCAGACCAGGCTGGACTACAGAGATTCTCTGTCTCATCTCCTGGTATTAAACATGCACCACCATGCCTGGTGAGGAAAATTATCATACCTACTGTGAGATATTAATTTTGCTGTGTGAGTTTTATCATGATAATTATTTTGTTGTTTCCTTATATCTCAAGAATTCAGGTCTGTTCTGCTGAGAAGTTGAGGGAGTATTTGCAGTGCTTTGTGCCCTGCTGAGTTTAGTTCTTAATTGAGTCATTTAAAGCCAAATTTATTAAATGATTTCTTAAAAAGGATGGAGTTTTAAGTTCTGAGTAGGGGCTGGAGAAATGGCTTAGCAGTCAAGAGTACATGCTGCTCTAACAGAGAGTCAGACCAGAGTTCAGATCTCAGCACCCACGTGCACTCAAAATGCCTTCAACTCCAGCTTCAAGGGATCCGTGCTGCTTCTGGCATCTGTGGGCATATGCTCACACACACACACACACACACACACACACCACACATACACCACATACACACACCACACATACACACACACACCACACACACACCACACACACACACCACACACACACCACACACACCCCCACACCACACACCACACACACATACACACATCTTAAAAAAAGTTATAGGGAGGTGGGGTGTGCTGTGCACACCTTTAATCGCAGTGTTTAAGCAGCACAGGCAGGTGGATCTCTGAGGCCAGCCTGGTCTACAGAGCAAGTTTCAGGACAGCCAGGGCTGTTACACAGAGTAACCCTGTCTTGAAAAACCAACCAAACAAACAAAATATTAAAATTATCAACTATTTTTATATTGGTATTTAGAAAAGCCTTTGCTGTTTCTGTTTGGTGTGAGATTGAGTACACCCCCCCATCCCGGAGATTTACCCTAGGGCCATTGAGCCTTGAGCATAGACAGATACTTTAGAGTTATTACTGTTTTGACCTTGGGGAACTAGGAAGGAAAGAAAATTAAATGAACAGTAGATATAAAGGAAAAGTTGCTTGGGATGAAGATTGTGCTGGCTCAGGAAAGGCTAGAACGTCTTTGAGAAGTTAGGGTTAGGGTACTTGAGACCTGCAGTGTGTAAATGTGCCTTCCGTGTGATTATCCTTTTCAAGAGCCAGTAGTGTCTGTGCTAGTGTTCCAAGGAATTTGTCTTCATACTTTCTTTTCCAACTTTCGCCTTTGGTGATCCTAGAACTTCACTTTCTAATTTTTCTGGCTGAAATTTTATCAACTTCATTTGGACTGGCAAATACTTTTTTATTAAAAAAAGTATTTTTATTGATTTAAATTATGTGTGTGTTTCTTGCTTTGTATATGTGTTTGTGTGCATGCATCACCAGAAGCTCCTGCAATTACATTTTGATTCTTAGCCTTACATGCTACACTGTGAAATAATTAAGCTCTCATAACATTTGCTTCATTAATGCACATTAATCTTAGAAAGGAGGTAACTTTTGACATTCAGGAACAGTTTGAGGTTGGCAGAGGCTTAACTATGTTAGTATTGTACAGTTTATGCTTGTTTATAGGTGGTACTCGTTAAAAGTGCTATTCCTGCCTTTAAAATTTTTATTTTGAAATGGGGAAGGTGGTAAATACCTGTAACCCAACACTCAGGAAGCTGAGGCAGGAGGATCCTAATTTTCACATCAGAAATTTGAGATTAGTCTACCTAGCCTTCACAGCAAGAAACTTAAAAAAAGTAGTGTTTGAAAAACAGTTTCATTATGTTGACTAAGGAGATTGGCCTTAAACTTCTGGGCCCAAGCAGTCATATGTGTGTGTGTGTGTGTGTGTGTGTGTGTGTGTTCACCAATGCTTGCTCTCTCTCTTCCTCCTCTGCTTCTGCTTTTCCTTTTGTTGTGTTCCCTTTCCTCCTCATCTTCCTCTTGTTCTTCCTCCTGGGCCACAGACAAGCCATCTAGGTTCGGAGACATTAGATATCTAAATAAAGTTCAATAACTTGTAATAATTCCTGGAACAAACATGAATCTTCAGATTCCAGTACTAAGTTCCTTTTAAACTTGAATTGGTTACTTTCTGCAAGAAGTTTCCTCAAGAAGAATGTGAGCTTAGCGGTGGTGACACACACCTTTGATTCCAGTATTTGGGAGACAGAGACAGGTGGATCTCTGAGTTTGAGGCCAGCCTGGTCTGCAGAGTGAGTTCCGGACAGCTAGGACTGTTACACAGAGAAACCCTATCTTGTGTGAAGAAACTAATTAGAGTAATGAAGGTTAATATTCGTGCCCTTCTTTGACCTTGTATGCTCAATTCTCCGTGGTTTGGCCTAGATTTGCATCAAGCCTACATATATACTCTTGTGTGTATTACGTTCTCTCATTTCTAGATTACTTACAATACTGAGTTCTGTGAAAATATTTTTAAAAATTGCATTTACTATATGTGTGTTTGTACACATGTGCCACTGTCAATTTATGGAGATGAGAGAACAGCTTGTAGGAGTTGATTCTCTCTTTCCACCGTAGAAATCCTGGGGATTGAACTCAACAGTTTCCAGGCTTGGAGGCAAGCACTTTTACCTGCTTAGCTGTCTCACTGACCCTAAATTTTTACATTTTCCTACACAATAGTTTTTAGGAAATAGTGACGAGAAAGTGTGTACAGCATATGGAGATTCCTTTAAAAAAATAGTTTGGCTCAGCTGTAGGCTTAATAATGATTGTTGAACCACGCAGATAAGGAGAACCAGTCCTGATTAATCCTGCTTATTGAGGATCAATAATCTGTTATAATCTCTTCTAGTTTGTGTTTACTCCTTATAAACAGTCTGTCATAGGGAGTGCCCTCTTACAGATGAGAAATTTAAGACTCAGAAGAGTGAAATAAATTTTGGTTGGCCGTACTATTAACGACTCAGATTCCTCAGCTGTGACAGACTCATGGGTGGAATAGTTTGTGTATCACAGTTTTTAGGAGTGTTACTGGAGTAGGCAGACCTGTTGGACAGGTATGGGAGTCTCTCAGATCCTGTGCCATTCTTAAAATGTAGTCTAGTTTTTAGCTGCAATCAGAAGAGCAGGTAGTATGTGGTCTGGAGATGTGCCAGTAAGTCTTAGGCTAGCTCTTCACTGAGCTCAGCAGTTAGACTGACTGCTTTTCCAGAGGACCCAAGTTGATCCCAGCACCCCTATCAGGACGCTCACATCTTCTGTAATTCTCTCCAGCTCCAGGGAGCTTTCACGCCTCTGACTTCTATAGGTACCTGCACTCAATTGCATATGCTCAACATACAGGCACATATACATACACATGATTTAAAACAATAAAAAAAAATCTTAGCTGGGTATGGTGGTGCACACTTTTAATCCTAGCACTAGAGAGGCAGAGACAGGCAGATCTCTAGGAGTTTGAGTCCAGCTTGGTCAACATAGCAAGTTCCATGGCTATACAGAGAGCCTATCTCAATGTGTGTGTTGTGTGTGTATGTGTGTAGTGAGATCCTATCTCATGTGTGTGGTACGTCAATCAAGACTTTTTAGGTATTCTCAAATTTACATTGAACTGAAATTTTTATCTTTTTTGTATGAACACTGTTCTTACTGAATTTATAGAATAATATTTCCATAGTCTAATGTTAGATTCAACCTCTTACCCCAGTTTTTAATATACTTTTTGTTAACTCACAGCTGTTTGTCATAGTATCTCACTTCGCTAAGAGGAAGTATGTACTGTGAACAGCCGTGCCCTGGAGGAGCTAACCGTGTCTTTTAGAACACACAGAAGTATAGAGAAAGTAAAGTGTAGAAGAGGAATTAAGAGCCTGGTGTGGTAGTACTTGTTTTTAATCCCAGCATGAGGGAGGCAGAGGCACATAGATTTCCTGTGAGTTTGATGCTAGTCTGATCTACAGAGTCTTTGTGTAGGCCCTGTCTTAAAAAAAAGAAAGCCAGACCACGACTAATCAAACGAGTACCACAAAAAAAAAAAAAATAAAACAAAATAAAACAAAAACCCCCAAAACTCTCAACATTAAAATTACAAACGGAAAAAGAGAGTAGACATTAGTTTTAATACAAGCTTCCAGACAATAGTTAGCACTAAAATATACTCAGTAAGTCTCTTTGGGATTATTACTAGCGAAAACTGATAGAACTTTTTTTAAAAATTTTTAAAAAATATTTTTATTTATTTTTATGTGGAGGAAATGTTCTGCTCTAGGTTTGACCTATAGTTGCTTGCCTTTGTGCCTGTGATGAGGCAGCACACTGCAATGGAGAGCATGTAGAGAAACTGACCCTCAGCTCACGGTGAGGGCGTGGTGGTCAGGGCTCCTGGAGAAAGACCCAATGGCGTGAACATGAATTTCAGAGGGAACGCTGAAATACGGGCTGTCTTACCCGTATGGGCTGGCCGCTCAGGAGCGCTGTGCCTGCTCTGGAGAAGCTCACACAGGACTGGCTGCCCCCGCAGTTGCCGCGCTGGAAGCCCGGAGGCTCCTGGAGAGCAGTGGCTGTGGCGAGGAGGCTGTGGTCTCCACGGGACGCAGCAGCACTTGAGTAGCGCCAGCCACTTGATGGGCTTTTCTCTCAGACCTCTGTGTATCCGGGCCACTGCCGGGAGGTGCTGTTCGTTTTAGGGAGGATCTTTCCCTCAGTCTTTTCAGAGTGCAGCATTGAAAGGGTAATAGTAAAAATAACAATGAATTTTGATGTAAAAAGAGATAGCTGACTTGATAATTTTAATAGTATATACTTATCTTTAGAAAGCAGACTTTGAGATTGTTTTTTGTGGTATCATTATGTTGACTCATATACTCTTACTCTTGGCCCTACTAATTTTTTTCACTTAGAAAAATTTTCAGGATTAATTGATAGTGTATCAGTGTTTGTAAGAGACTCTGAGAGCAAATAGAACATCCAAGAAGGGTAATGTGTTATTGTTGCTAAGTGTACCCTGATGTGATGGCTGCTGCCTGTAAATTCCTGTCACTTAGGCTGTGGTAGGAGGATTACCAGGAGTTCATGGCAGTCTGTGTTACAGGGTGAGTTCCAGGCAGTCTAGACTAGACTAGAATGGGACCCTGACTCAAACAAATGCCAAAAATTAACAAATAAATAAACAACTACGAAACAAATAACCTCTTTCTTCATCTGTCCCTCTTTTTCTTCCTCCCTTCTATCCCTCTTAAGTAGCCCAGGCTGGCCTCTAACTTGTTAGGTAACTGAGAATGACCTTGAACTCCCCATCTTCCTGCAGCTAGCTGTGCATGGTTCCTCACAAATGTGTTGTTCTTCAACTTGTTCCTGCCCCAAACTACTACTAGTTTACCTGACAGGTTCTATTATTATTATTATTATTATTATTATTATTATTATTGTTATTATTATTACTATTTTACTTTTCATCAGGTAGGGGTGTGTATGTGTGTAGGTAGAGGGGAAGAGGGAAGGAGGGAGAGAGGGAGGGAAAGAGAGTTGTGCGTGTGTCAGTGTCCATTTCAAGAGTTAGTCTGTTCCTTCACCGTGGGTTCTGAGATCAACCTGGTTTTCAGTTTATTATGCTTTTACTGGCCAGCACTTTCCCCGGCTGCACCATATTTCAGTCTCTCCATTGATTATTTTTAAATGGCTTAAAATGATTTTTCTTTTATTGGGGCTGGGTGGGGGGATTTGTTTCTTTGATTGTTTTTGTTGAGACAGTCTCATCTTGTAGCTCAAGTTGACCCAAAACTCAGGGCTCCCTCCACCCTTTGTCTCCTGAGTGCTGCTGCTGGGACAGTGGTGTGAACCCCCACACCTTTAGCAATGGAATATAACACTCCAGTATGAGGAGAAGCGCACTGGAGAATGTCTCCCAGCTGACTCACTAAGTGAGTCACTTAAAGAAAAAGCAGTCTGTTGGCCTTCTGGCCTGCTCCACAAGAAGGAAATCATGCCTGATACTAGAAACCGAGCCAACTCCCCAGAGCTAGTGAAGTCATGGATCTTGGAAGAGCACCTATACCCACCCCTTTCTAAAGCAGCACAGTCCCTAACTACATTCTAAATAATTTTTTTATACAATATATTTTGATCATATTATCCTTCTCCCTCAACTCTTTCCAGATCCATTTTATGTCCTGACCAATGTGTATATATGAGCAGGGTACCTCCAAAAGCAAAAAGCAAAAGAAAAGGAAAATATCAAAACAACAAAAAAAGATCCCAGTAAGGCAAAAAATGACAACAAAACAAAACAAAAGGTGAAAAAAAAACACATGGAGTCTGTTTTGATTTTTGTGTTGGTAAACTTGGTCAACTACTCTTGGGCCTGGGGCTTGCCCTGGAGTGTAGTTGATATACCCAGTAACACCTGATTATAGAAGATAGATTTTCCTTTACTTAGCAGGTATCAATTGCAAATAGCTTCTTAGTTTAGTGTGAAATTTTGTCCATTTCACCTTCCCTTTTGCTGGCTCTTTGACTGGTTTGATACTGTGCAGGTTTTGTGTGTGCTGTCACAGTCTGAATTCTTATGTGCATCAGCCTGCTGTGTCTGGAAGACACTTTCCTTAGAGTCATCTGCCACCTCTGGCTTTGACCAGCTTTCTACCTCCTCTTTTGAGTTGGTACAGTTCACATAGATACATTCTAAATATTGATCCTTATTTGTAGTCCTCGCCTCTCAACAAGGAAACTTCTCTTTGCAATAGAGGCACATTACAGAAACTGTCAACTGACAATGCAGTATTTGAGTGCCCAGTTCCAATGGTTACATCTACAGCACAACTCTTGAGCCTAAGGCTCGGGATCATTGTAGATGAGAGGGTGCAAAGATTGTAAGAGCCTGAGGAATAGGAAGTTTGATGTGGGAGTGTTTCTTAGAAATGGCAGAAGCTACACTCATGAAGGCTCACCAACATGCCTGCCTAAATGTGACCAGAACAGCTAAGGGGAATGGGAAGGGGAAAGCCCACAAGGCCTCAACTCCAGGCAAAAAGGAAAACAAACAAACAAACAAACAGAAAAAAAAAACCTACAGGCAGTTAAGGAATTGGGGAGAAATAGTATTCTGCAGAGAAGAGCCTCTTCTGTTTTCTCTAATTGGTTATCAAATACCAAAGGGTCAGCCCTGAAAGCATACATACAAGTAACATAAGGACTAAACAGGTTGTATTTGTGTATTCATGAATACACACACATACAGAGACTCCAACAATTAAAGAAAAAGAGGCCATGAGTTTGAAAGAGAGCAAGGTAGGGTGTGAAGATGGGAGGGTTTGGACGGAAAAGGGCAAGGTGGAAATGGTAGAACTTTCCTTCCCCCCCCCCCCCCCCCCCCAAGACAAGGTTTTTCTGTGTAGCAGCCCTGGCTGTCTGGAACTCGCCATGCAGACCAGGCAGAACTCAAAACTCACAGAGGTCCACTTGCCTCTGCCTCCCAAATTCTGGTATTAAAGGCGTGCACCATCACCGGCTATAACTGTACTCTTACAAAAAGAGAAAAGAAAAAAAAAGCAACATGTTTTTGTTGTAAGACAAAAAGTGCTTGGAGCAGTCACAGTCTTGTCCCTTAGGGCTTGTGTTTAGACGAGCTGTAGCAGTCCCTATCCTGGGGCAGCACTCTTCCTCTGGCTAAGGTGGTCATAGTGGCAGGGCCACTGAGAGGCCCCCAGACATATGATAGTAAAGCCTGGTCCCAGTACTTGAGACAGCCCTGGCTGGGACTGCTCCCTTAGGAGCTGCAGTCTTAGCACGGTCATCTCACGTTGTCTTGGGTGGGGGTGCTGGGGATGGGGGTGGTCAGACAACTAGTGCCAGCTTATGGGTGCACACCTGACTCTTAAGTAACTTGCTTTGGGTAATTTTTCTTTTTGTTTTGTCTTTTGTTCTTTGCAGACAAGGGCTATTCTTGAATTTGCTGTGTAGTTGAAAACCATATCCTGCTATCTTTGAAGTTCTAGGATTATAGGAGAGTGTCACCATTCCTGGATTTTATCAAAATTTTTTAAATATTTATTTTACATTTTATTTATGTGTATGAGTGTTTTTCCTGCATGTGTGTCTGATGCCAGAAAAGGTGCCAGATCGTCTGGAACTGGAATTATGAATTATGAATGGTTGTGAGCCACTATCTATCTGTGTGCTGGATACTGAATCTGGGTCCTCAGCAAGAGCAACAATTGTGGTGAATTGCTCCAGTCCCCCACCCCACACCTAGCTTTTAAAGAGACTCTTAAACTTGCCTAATTTATATCCACTGCATTAGCTGATGATTAGACACACTTGCTATAGGTTCCCAGTTATCCTCTTCTTACCCACATTGAACTTCTGTTGCAATACTATTGTACTTTTAAGTAGAAATCTGTGCTGATGAGATGGCTTATTGGGTCAAAGAACTTGCTGCCAAGCCTGATGACCCAAGGTGATCTTTCAGATCTGTGTGGTGCATTGAAATGTTTTGCTCCCACCAATTGCCCTCTGACTTCCACATTTACACTACGGAATACACTACGGAATACAAACAAATATTTTTAAGAAAGGATGGTGAGCTGGGCTCAGTGCTGCACACATTTATCTCAACACTTAGGCAGAGACAGGTGGATCTCTGTGAGTTCAAGGACAGCCTGGTCTACGTAGTAAATTCCAGAACAGCCAGAGCTACATAGAAAAACCCTGTCTCAAAACAAAACAAGCCAGGCAGTCGTGGCCTGCATCTTTAATCCCAGCACCCAGGAGGCAGAGGCGGTGGATCTCTGTGAGTTCAAGGACAGCGTGGTCTACAGCGTGAGTTCCAGGACAGTCAAGGTTTCATAGAGAAACCCCATCTCAAAAACCCCCAAACCAAACCAAACCAAACCACAACAAAACAAATCACTGTCTGCTTAAAATTCACTAGGGATTTACCATAAATATACTGCTGTAGTTTGAATTATGTTACCCCTTCAATATTCATGCTGCTGGGGCCTTGGGAGGTGCTTGTCATGAGGGTTCTATCCTCATAAATGAAGTTACTACTCAAGGTTTAGAGGGAGTGAGTTTGGCTTGTTTGAGACTCTCACTATATACAAAATAAATGTCCACGGCTTGACTTTTGGGTGGTCTCAGATTTTAAAACTGAAATAAGGGCTGGGGAGGTGGCTCCGTAGTGGTTTTGCTGTTTTTCCAGAGGACTCAGGCTCTTCCCAGCACCCATTTGATGGTTTACAGCTCTCTGTTCCAGGAGACTGGAGCGCTCTCCTCTGGCCTCTGCAGGCATCATGCACACATGGACACACACTCATCCACATCAAATACATTGTTAAATTAATTTCTGTTATTTATGTATTACCTGGTCTGTGATATTTTTGCCATAGCAACACATATTAAGATGTGTAATAAATCTCAGTGAGGCCTGGGAAGGACTGTTTATAATAGTTGGATTTACCTCATTGTTCTTATCTTGCCTGCTATATTGATTTTCTTAGTTACCTTTCAATTGCTGTGATACAACACCATGACCGAGGCAACTTATGGAAGAAAGAGTTTATTGGGGACTTACAGTTTCAAAGGGTGATTTTGTGTCCATCATGGTAGTATGATAGCAGCAGGCAAGCTGGCATGGTGCTGGAGCAGTAGCTGAGAACTTGCATCTATGATTTATAAGCAAGAGGCATGTGCACGTACACACACACACACACACACACACACACACACACAAACACACGCATGTACCCACTCTGGATGAGATTTTGAAATCTCAAAGCCTGCCCCCAGTGATACCACTCCTCTCATAAGACCATACCTCCTAATTCTTCCCAACTGGACCAAATATTCATATATGTGATTATATGATTCTGTGGGTATCATTCTCATTCAGAGCACCACATTGGCTTTCAGTTTGACTATCTTTCTTTTTAAACTCACTTTTATATCTTAGTTAATGTTCTCTGACTGAGATATTACGTGCTAGTGCTTTCCTTGTCTAGATGGAAAGTTGTCATATTCTTTCATAAGTTAATACTTGCTTATTGTGTCTATTCTGGGCTCCTGAGATAAGAGTGACTTAGACAAAGACTGTACCCTTAGGAAATTTTCAATTAGAGGGACAGGGGGGCATGTACATGCATGCGTGTGTACACATGTGCACATGTGAACACACACACAACCAAAAAACCGAAAATGAACTAAAAGCTGCTCATTTCAAATAGATCCGTAAGCAGTGAGATGGGAGCTAGAAGATCAGGATTTGGAAGGACGGACTTCTTCAGCTCTGGGGTTATTATTACTACTCTTTGAAAATAACTTCCTTTTTGCCTAAATATTTTTTTATGTATGAGTGCCCGAGTGTGTGTAATGCCTGCAGAGGCCACTTTCCTTCCTTCCTTCCTTCCTTCCTCCCTCCCTCCCTCCCTCCCTCTCTCTCTCTCTATTTGGTTTTCGATACAGGTTTTCTCTGTAGCTTTGGAGGCTGTCCTGGAACTCACTCTATAGACCAGGCTGCCTCTGCCTACCGCCTGCCTCTGCCTACCGAGTGCTGGGATTAAAGGCTTGCGACACCACCGTCCTGTTCACTTTTTGAACTTTATTTTATGTACATTGGTGTGAAGGTGTCGGATTCCCTGGAACTGGAGTTACAGACAGTTGTGAGCTGCTATGTGGGGGCTGGGAATTGAACCCAGGTCCCCTGGAAGAACAGCCAGTGCTCTTAACCACTGAGCCATCTCACCAGCTCCTCACTTTTCTTTTTTAAATACGGGATCTCACTATGTAGTTCTGGCTGGCCTGGAGCTCGGTATGTAGACCAGACTGGCCTCAAACTCACATAGATCTGCCTGTCTCTGCTTCCTGAGTGCTAGGATTAAAAGTGTGCTCTACTGTGCTGGGGTTGATTTAATTCTTAAAGAATTAGGCTGCTGAGTGGGAAACAGATTGAAGAGGTGAGAGCAGAATTAGCTAGCAGGGAGAGTATAAGCAGGTAGAGAGTATGAGAGTTAGGAATTGTACCATGCATGTTTTTTAGACACAGTGGAAGGATATGCGAGTTGCATATGGTGTAAGAGAAAGGAATCTAAGGATGACTCGTGTCTTAAGCATGTGGTTAGATGGCACCAGATGGTTGGGCTCCGGGGGTGGGTTGCAGGGAGAAGAATATGAATTTGTCTGTTTTGGTTATGTAAACTATGAGATGCCTATTAAGCACACGGACCAGTTGGCCATGCTGGAGCTCAGGGAAAAACTATATGTAACATGAAAAAATCATATTCACTAACATTACCAAGATATCATAGAAAAGTTTTTAAATATTGAAAAGCTTTCAAGCTCAGGTTGACAAATATGTTTTCATAATTTTTTCTTTTTCTTTTTTTCTTTGCTTCAAAGTTTTATTGTGACAGGTCTTGCTTGTTATTTTTCTTTAGCCAGATGGAGACTGTCTACCAATACTCAAGCCTGAAAATAGTAGTTTGTGTGTCAGTTTTTTAAAAAATAATAAAAAAATGGTCTCGTTTTACAATAAGTTGTATAGCTGTTTTTTCCTAAAGGCAACAGTCATGTAACAAGGATAGCTTTTGTGTATTTAGCAGCTTTTGTGGGGAGGAATTGGGATAGGGTCTTGCTTATGTATCTGTCGCCAGCTGGCCTAGAATTTGTTGTATAGACCAGGCCAAACTCTCAGAAATCCACCTCCCTCGCCCTCCCAAGTGCTGAACTGTAAAGTTCAAGGCTAATTTGAGCTACATAGGGAGACCCAGTCTGGGGAAAAAAGTTTGACCTTGATCTTGTGAATATCTCCTTCCTGAAGCAGACCACACTAAAGAACCTTTGTTATAGCAGGTTAATTTCGTAGACCGTGGTAATGGAAGCCTGAATTTTAAATATCATAAGATACTGGCTATATATATATATATATATATATATATATATTAAAATCTCTGACTAAAGTAGATTAAATAATCGCATAAAAATTTAACATTACTTGTGCATGAATCTTCTTGGCATACTACTTACTTAGTATGTATTATTTTAATACTTTTAGGTAGAGGGATTGGCGATGGTTAAGAGAACAGCACTAGGTACTCTTCTGGAGGATCTGAGTTCGGTTCCTAGCACCCATGTTAGGTGATTCACAACCACCTATATCCCCAGCTCCAGAAAATCCAGCATTCTCTCTTGGTGTCTGAGGGCACCTGCATCATATGCACATACCACACACATACATATAACTAAAAAATAGGAGCTGGAAAGATGGCTCAGTGGTTAAGAATACTTGATGTTCTTCCAAAGGACCTGAACTCAGATCCCAGCATCCATGTCACATGGCTCAGAACTGCCTGTAACTCCAATTCCAAGATCTGACACCTTCTTCTGGCCTTCGTGGACATCTTCTCACTTCTCACATGTGGGAGACATTCAAACTGACACACATAAGTAAAAATGATAAATCTTAAAAAAAAACTTTTGAGTAGATATTTAGATCAAGAGTCTTTTTGTTCTGTATATTTAAAAAAAAAAATTCCTGTATCTGTTTTCTACAGTCTGTGTCTACCAAAACTTAGTTATATGATTAATTTTAGACTTGTTCAAAATGATTTTTAGGAAAGAGTGAGAAATAGATTTTTACTCTAGAACGAAGTAGTCATTTTTAATTTGATCATGTTTCAATTTGGATTTAAAGAAATCTTTTATTGGACTGGATAGATGGCTCAGCAGTTATGATCACCTCTTCTTCTTCTTCTTCTTCTTCTTCTTCTTCTTCCTCTTCCTCTTCCTCTTCCTCTTCTTCCTCCTTTCTCCTTTCCTCCTCCTCTTCCTCCTCCTCCTCTTCCTTCTTCTTTTTTTTATAGGGTTTCTCTGTGTAGCTTTGGAGCCTGTCCTGGCACGAGCTATATAGACCAGGTTGGCCTCAAACTCACAGAGATCCACCTGTCTCTGCCTCCCGAGTGCTGGGATTAAAGGTGTGCACCACCACCGCCCAGCTGATCACTGCTTATTTTTATAGAGGATCTGAATTCAATTCTTGATACCCACATGGTGAGTATCTCCAGTTTGAGAGGATCTGATGACCTCTTCTGGCCTCCACAGTCATCAGGCATACACAAACACTTATGCATAAATTAAATAAATCTGAAAATTAAAAAGAGAAAAGAAATCTGATATTGGGAGCCAGTGAGCTAAACACTTTCTCTGAAACCTGAATACCTTAATTCTTTCTCTGGAACCTATATAGTGGAAGGAGACTAACTTTCATTACTTATCCTCTAATTGCCACAAACATTTATACATCCACCAATAATTGTAAAAAAAGAAAATCCATTGTATATATTCATGGTACTTATAAATCTCTCTTTTCACCACACACACACCAAAAAATAGAAATGACTAAATGAGAAACTAACTGAGGATATTTTCTTGTTTTAGCTGTTTGTCTGGCATCCTCTTTACCTCTTTGATTTGACAGGATCTCATTAGGTTGACCTCTCAATTCTGTTTTCCCCAGTCAACTTCAGGGATTTTATAACTATGGTACTGAAGCCACAGGCATGACAGATTCCCGCTGCATCACTTGACTTCTTTCTCTGGGTGTGCTTGTTGCTGTGCACAGGTGTGCAGGTGAACTACAGTTCACCTTGTCCTAGTTGTACTTCAGGACAAGCTGTCTCAGGCCAGTTGATACCACTGTTCAGGCATTGTACTAAGTGTAGGGTAAACTTACAGATATTGTAGTTGGACAGATTGCAGCCATCCTTCCTCCAGCTGTCAGACAATCACATCAGATGTGATGGTGATGATGATTATGATGAGATTGGTAATATCCCTGTGCTTGATGTCAAGCACTATCTATGGTCTTGTGAGTCAGGGTCTTCTCGAAGACCTGCATCTTGGCTGTTGCTGGACTGCCCTGTTAAAGACAAAGAATTGGACTCAGTTCTTGATCCTCTTGCCTTAACCTCCCAAACACTAGGATTATAGGACTCTAGCGCCATACCTGGCTCTGTTTTATTATATGCATCTATTACTTTTGTGAAGAGGGGCTTTGGATGAATTAATTTTTCTTTCAAACCATGTCATTTTAAACTTTTTTTTAAAATGTGCATTGGTGTTTTGCCTGTCTGTATGTCTGTGTGAGGGTGTCAGACCTGGAGTTACAGACAGTTGTGAGATGCCATGTGGGTGCTGGGAATTGAACCTGGGTCCCCTGAAAGAGCACTCTCTTCCACTGAGCCATCTCTCTAGCCCCCATGTTATTTTTAAAAAGTTCGAAAATCCATTTTGTTTTTCTAGCTCTAAGTTCCATTAAAATGTATAATATTCAAATTTACAGAGTTGTGGCAATTTGTCTTTCTAGTTTGTCCTGTTTTAATTGTTTTCAGCATTCACAGAGTACCATGAAGATCCCAGAGGAAACTGGCCAAGTTCTGTATGTTCAAGTTAGAATCACAGAGTTCCAAAATAAAGGCTTAGGAAAATGAAATGTATCTTAACAGTATGTGCTTCATGGTGGGAATATAGTAGTTACTTGTTCAGTTATTCAGCAACTTAAAAGCTGCATTTTGTGTGTGTGTGTGTGTGTGTGTGTGTGCGCGCGAGAGAGAGAGAGAGCGCGCGAGTGTGTGTGTGTGTCTTGTGTTTGCGTGTGTGAGCTTGTGAGCGAATATGTGCCATTGTATGATGTGAAGGTCAGAGGACAACTTTTGAGATTCGGTTCTCTCTCCTTCCATCACGTGTGTCCCGGGGATCACACTCAGGTCATTAGGCTTGGTGGTAAGCTCCTTTACCCACTGAGCCATTTTACTTACCTTTTTGGTTTTAAAAGTTTATTTTTTTCTGGTCTTAGGTAGTCCAGGCTGGCCTTGAACTCCTGATCGTTTTGCCTCCACCTTCCAAGTGCTAGGTCATAGATGTGTGCTGGGGTTCCAGTGTGGCTTTTTGGAGACAAGGTCTCATTAGTTGCTCAGGTTGGCCTTGAAGCCTCAAGTCCTACCCTAGACTTCCCTGTGAGTGGAGTTAAAGTTGTGAGCCATCATGTCTCACTCAGAAACTTTATACTCTTACTATGCATGCCAGTGGTTTTGTCAGTAAGATGTAGTCACTCTCCTCAAATGATTGTCATCTGTCTTTCTTGGTAATCAAATAAATAATAAGGCTGGGCATGGTGGCACATGCCTTTAATCACAGTGCTAGGGAGGCAGAGGTACATGAATCTGTGAGTTCAAGGATAGCATGGTCTACAAAGCAAGTTCCAGGACAACCAAAGTTACACAGAGAAACTGTGTCTCAAAAAACCAAAAATAATTAAGTAAAGAAAGACAGATAGACAGAAACAGAATAAATAATACAGGGAAAACACATTGCATAACAAAGTTCCTCTGTGCAGCTTGTTATTTCAAAGAAGAAACATTAGGATTGAGATGTGAAAAGTGTTAAGAAAGCTGCGGCAAGGAGGGAGGGAAGATAGTGTCCTGTAGGGGAATGGTTCTTAGCCTTAGCAGTTCCCAAGCCTGGGCGCTGTAGGACAGACAAAGGGGAGCAGTCTGTAGAGAGGGAGTGGGAGTGAGATCAACCAAGGCCTCATCAAGACGCATTAGTGATTTTGGCCTTTTCTCTGAACCTGATGAGGAAGGCACTGAAAGTTTTAAGCAGTGGCATGACATTAATCCCAACACTTGGGAAGCTGAGGCTGAAGGGTCAGGAGTTCAAGGCCATTCTTGACCACAAGAAAACCTATCTCCAAAAAAAAAAAAGAAAAAAAGAAAAGAAAAGAAAAAGAAAGGAGCTGGAGAACTTGCCCAGGTGTTAAGAGTTGAGTACTGTTCTTATAGAGGACCCAAGTTCGGGTCCTAGCACCTATCTCCTGTGCTTCACAATTGCCTGTAACTCTAGCTTCAGGGGATCCAGCAGCCTCTTCTGGCTTCTGTAGGTACCTGCACTCATGTGCACATACTCACAAATGCACATAATTAAAAATAAAATTAGTTGAAACAACTACAAATCAAAAATAAAGGTTATTTTCACCTTATGGTGGCATGAAGGCTCAATGCCAATAATTTCACCACTCAGGAGCTGAGGTAGTAATATTGCTGCAAGTTTTTTTTTTAATATTTATTTATTTATTATGTATACAATATTCTGTGTGTATGTCTGCAGGCCAGAAGAGGGCACCAGACCTCATTACAGATGTTTGTGAGCCACCATGTGGTTGATGGGAATTGAACTCAGGACCTTTGGAAGAGCAGGCAGTGCTCTTAACCACTGAGCCATCTCTCCAGCACCCATATTGCTGCAAGTTTAAGGGTAGTTGGGGTTAATAGTTTTAGACCAGCCTGGGCTACAGAGTGAGAGACCCTGTTTCAACCTCCCCCCCCCCCCATTAAAACAACCCAAAGCCTCCCCAAACCAAACTAAGAAGGTGACATTTAGATTGGAGAAGAGAAGAGGGCGAAGCTAGAGCTAGACTCGGGAAGATCTCTAGAAGAGTTGTTGAAAGGTAAGGTTGGTTTGGAGCTGTAGTCCTAAGTGGGGGCAGAAGTCTGGTATCAGTGCGATGAGTTTTCTGTTCTAGAAAGTGTCACTGTTGGGTTGTGTTGAACAGACGGTTAGGAGACTCATTAAACAGTAGTTACTAGTTGCTTACTGTATGGAGGGCTCTTTCTTCTAGGTACCATGATGGGATATTGTATAGCCTGTGTTAGCTCATTGCTTGGTGGATATATCTAAGAAAATGGAAATCAGTCTATGGTGAACGTGTGCACCCGTGTACATCCACCAACACCCAATTTTTAAATTTGATTTGAGACAAGGTCTCATGTAGCCGTGGTCTGTCTTTGAACTCCTGAACTTAGCCATTGATGAACAGCATGGGTCCTCTGAAAAGAAAGCTCAGAGATGCCTGGGCATGGTGCTACATACCAGTAGTCCCTGTACTAAGGGTTCTGAGGGGGAGTTTGAGAATTTCAGGCCAGCTTGGACTATATAGTAGACCCTGTTCAAAAGCACCCTCTCCCAGCAAACAACCGAGAAGGCTCAACGATGGCTTATTTTACTTGGATCTGCTCTCTTCTGTCATAAAGTGATTATGTCTGCAAAAGCAGCTTGCACATAGAAAAGACGCTGTAAGACCCCCTCTTTCTCAGCCATTAGTACTCAGTTGGTTTCTGACACTTTCCAGCTTTCACTCCTCCACAGTGGGGTTGATTGACAGAGCAGTGGGTTGAAGAATAGGAATAAGGCTTGACTATTAACTGTGTGGGCAGAAGAGGGGAGAGGGAGGGAAAAGAGAAAAAGGACTCCAAGGTCTCTGGCTGTATACAATTGTGACGTGAAGTTAAGCTATATGGTCTTTGTCTTTTAATGTTAATTTTGATATTCTGCATTAATTTTCTGCATTATAGATTCCTGGCATTTTTATATCTTTAGTAACTTTTTAGAAATAATTTAAAAACATGTCTTCTACATAGATTGAAAACTATCTCCCTTTGAAAGGAACTTCCAGAGTATTCTAAAGAACCATAGCACAGTGTCTGGAGAGCGAGATGTCTCAGCAGGTTTAGCTGAGTCTAGAATTTAGAAGTTGAGGAAAGAGGAGGTTGGAGAGGCACAGATGCGGATTGTGGAAACAGCAGCATGACAGAAAGTATGGTCGTGAGACCTGAGTAGTGGCGATGCAAAGGAGGGGAATGGAGCTGAGGAAAGTGGAACCCTGGGTTAGGGGAAGGCGTTTAATTTTAATTTGGCTCACATAATGTTAATTAGGGTAGCCAAAGGAGACTTTTGATTGCTTGACTTCAATACTTTGTTAGCTGGATCTTGGTAGTTAGCTTCAGGAGGAAGAAGTGGTCAAATAGACCTTGGTGGCTAGGTTGGAATGTAATCTAACTTTTTTCTTTTCCTTCCTTTCTTTCTTCCTTCCTTCCTTCCTTCCTTCCTTCCTTCCTTCCTTCCTTCCTTCCTTCCTTCCTTCCTTCCTTCCTTCCTTCTTTCTTTTTAAGCAAGATAGAGGGAATGGGGGAGAAGGGCAAGGCCTGACAGCTGTGTTTGCCTTGCTTGAGTTGGCAGAGTCCCTTCAGTCACTGGAGCTCTTCTGTCTTGACCTCACTCACTTCTCAGACGCTAGAGCTACATGTGTGTAACCGCACTGGTCTTTTAAATGTTTTGACCTCATTGATATTGTTATTACCTCCCCCCCCACCCTTTTTTTAGTGAGATGACATCTCACTCTGTAGTCCTGACTGGTTTGGAACTCATCACGTAGATCAGACAGGCTTCAAACTCACAGAGTTCTACCTGCCTCTGTCCCCGAAGTGCTGGGATCAAAGGTGTGTGACATCACTGCACTGATGATAGTTTGTAATGGTTTTTTGTTACTTATTTTTTGTGGAGTCGTGGAAGAAAGAGCCAAATATAGGGCTAATTTATTATGAGGAACTTTTTAGTCTCTGTTAACCTACTGCTATTATCTTTAAAACATTTAAAAAATGTATGTATGGGTATTTTACCTAGGTATATGCCTGTGTACCACCTAAGTTCCTGTGGAGACCAGGTGTCAGACCCCCCTGAATACAGATTGTTGTGAATTACCATGTGGGTACTGGGGATCAGACCTATGTCCCCTGGAAGAGCAGACCACAGTGACCTTAACCAGTGAGCTGTTTCTCTAGCCTGCCATTTTTTTTAACATTTTAACATACATTTTATTTGATTACACATTTTGTATTAGTGTAGATTATGACCCTATCCTATGCCAAAGGAATTTGAAATTTACATTTTTGGGAGAGGGTTAAATTGAGTTCAAGGATCTGAATTTGCATGCCTCCACCCAGTAAAATAGACAACATTGCTTTGTGCTGCCCAGGCTTGTACTTCAGGGATCAAGAATCCAACTGACCAAAGACTACCACGCCACCCCTTGTCTGTTTGTACTTACTGTACAAATTGTGTGAACACACCCAAAGCTACCCGCTTTCTCTGTCACGAGAGATGGAACATGGCACTGAGTGCATAGTCCTAAAGTAGAAGACCCGGTGCTTCTGAAAAGCATGCTAAGATGTGGGGATCCATAGATTTTTGTTTATTTATTTTTTATTTTTCAAGACAAGGTTTCTCTGTGTAACAGTCCTAGCTGTCCTGGAACTCAATCTGTAGACCAGGCTGGCCTTGAACTCATAAAGATCTGCCTGCCTCTGCCTTCAGAGTGCTGGGATTAAAGGTGTGTAACATCACCACCTGCCCGGATCCATAGAATATTTTAATGCCTTTTCCCCTTAAAGTTGGATAATGAGGCCTAGCCAGTCCAACATATTCAGGAGTTCAAGTTCTGCAATATCTAGAACTACCATGAAGGCTTCTTGTTTCAAAGTCTAAGGGAAGGGATGTTTAAAATAGGCTGAATATATTCAGATCCCAAGGACCAGGTACTCTTTATTGGAATTAGATCCGGGTAAGTGACTTTGCATTGGTAAAGTGGGCCTTGTTTTGAGACACCTTCTGTTTTCTTTTAGCCAAGAAATTTAAGAGACTTAGTGGCCAGGAGGATTACTTTTCAGGGCCCACCCAAGAGAAGGCCATCCACATATTTGGTAATGTGTTTGATCTATCAAGTCCCGAAAGAGGGATAGCCCAAACAGATGTGGTGTGTTTCAATCCCTGTGGCCTAACAGTCTAGGTGACTTGTCCTGTGGGTTTCTGAAATGCAAAGGAGAGTTGACTATCATGCTGTAATGGAGTGGGGGAGGCATTCTTGAGGTCTTAACACTGAATAGAAGGTGATGCCTGAGGGAATCTGAGCCATTAGAGCCTAGGAGTTGGGGACCACAGCCTTGTTAATGAGAATGAAGTTTTGACCAGTTTCTGGTTAATTGATCCCTTCTTGACTCCCAGGATTGGTGTGTTATAAAGATGTAAGCATTCAACCAATAAACCTCTTGATTATGGGATTAGTCTCTTCCTAGCCTCTTGTTTCAATAGTGGGTATTTTTAAAAATATTTATTTATTATGTATACAATTTTTTGTCTGTGTGTATGCCTGCATGCCAGAAGAAGGCACCAGACCTTATTACAGATGGTTGTGAGCCACCATGTGGTTGCCGGGAATTGAACTCAGGACCTTTGGAAGAGCAGGCAGTGCTCTTAACCACTGAGCCATCCCTCCAGCCCAATAGTGGGTGTTTTGAATGAACATGGTCCCCACAGACTCATACACTTGAGTGCTTGGTTCCCAGTTAGGGGGACTATTTGGGAAGGGTTATGCGGTATAGCCGTGTGGGAGTAGGTGTGACCTTGTTGGAAGCGTCATGTGTCACTGGAGATGGGCTTTGAGGTTTCAAAAGCCCATGCCAGGCCCAGTCTCAGTTCCTCTGACTCTTGTCTGAGAATCAGGATTCTCTTGAGAGAATTCTCTTGTCTGAGAATCAGGCTATGGCCACTGGGGCAGCTTCCTGACCTGCTGGTACCATCTGTCCAGACTTCAACATCAGTTTTGGCTGCCACCAAGAACAAGTAATAATACTGTTCTGAGGGAAGGAGTTTAACCTTCATTTTAGCCAAGCGGTCTCTCCCCATGAGGGGACTTAGGGTCTCAGGGATTATTAAAAAGGATAGAAGTGGAGACCCAGGAACAGGCAAGAAGCTGAGTAAAATGTCTTTCAAGGGTGTGGCCCATACTTTTGTTGGGTTCGAGGGTCAGGAAAGCAGAGGAGGTTGGGCATCAGGCTTCTGTGCGGACAAGGAAACTGCTTTGGTGCTCTCGCACAGTCAAGGTTGTCCAGGTCTCCTCAAGTAGACTGGCGTAGAGAAGATGACCTCAGTCTAGACAGTCTGCATTGGATCTTCTGGTGATTGTCCTTACAGATGGAGTGGGTTCTGGGGTGGCCTTAGTCTCTGAGGACACTGTTGGAGATGGCCCTTCTGCTCACAGAGGAAGCAGACCTGGGGCTGGAGAGATGGCTCACTGTTTTAGAGCATTGGTTGCTTTTCCAGAGGAGTTGGGTTCTATTCCCAGCACCTACATCATAGCTAACAACTCCATCTGTAACTCCAGTTTTAAGGGTCTGACATCCTCTTCTGGCTTCCTCAGGAACTGCATGTATGTGGTACGCAGACATACATGAATTCCAAACACCCATTCACATAAAAAACAACATTAAAAACCCCATTTTTTCCCCTAAAGGGAAGCAGGACCCTCTGACCTGGACTCTGTTCCTGGAAGAGTTCCCATAGCAGCTAGCAGTTCTTATGATACTTGTCTTTGCCTTTTTTCTCCATTTTTTATTCCCTGCTTCTGATCCCAGTTATAAAATGCCTGAGCCAAATCATTTAGTGCTTGCTTGACCCAATAGTCAACTTCTGAAACCTGTTTTGAATATCAGGGACTGAGTAAAAATATATATCCTTTAAGAGGTTGTCTTCCTGTGATCTCACCATTATGTTGGTATACTTTTTCATGGCTCAGCCTCTACAGGAAAGCTAAAAGGGCCTCTTTATTCTTCTGGCAGATAATAGTCATTTGTGAATAATTTAAAAGCTTAACTTCGGTCTCCCAGAGTCTAAGACAGAATAGAGATGATGCCTTATATTTCAGAGCCCCATCTATCGCTAGGGTTCCATTTAGATGCTTGTATAGGGACCATTGCTGACCAATTGGGAAGCTAGTATTTCTCCCTTTTCCCTTGAATATTGAGTAATTGTTTTCCCTCCAGATAGCATTTTCTATTACCTTTTGTTTGTCAGATGGAGTCAAAGTTGTCTCAAGTAACATCACCTCTTTCCAGACCAAATTATAATTTGTTCAAAACTTTGTATATACTTGTCTCACTTATCGGTGTTACCTAAATCCAGCCTTATCTTTGTTAGCTCTAACAAGACTCATGCCTATTCAAAAGTGATGTAACTGGGTCATGTGATAGTTATGATTTTAAAACTTATTAGTTACTCGTATGTGTGTCTGTGTACATGTGCATACTATAGCACACCTGTCGGGCTAGAGGACAGCCTGAAGGAGTCCATTCTCTCCTTCCATAGTAGATGCATGCGCATCAGCAGTGAGTAAGGTTCCTTTTTCCTCACGTCCTTGCTGATATTTGTTGTTTTCTTGATTTCTTTATTTTGCTTTTTGCCATTTTGATATGGGTGAGATTGAATATCAGAGTAGTTTAAATTGGATTTCATTGATTGCTATGTATTTTACACAAGTATCTATTGGCTATTTCTTTTTGTTTTTAATTAGCATATATTAATTTTGTATAATAATGCCCTTCATTGTGAAATTTTCATACATGTATATATTTTTGAACATATTTATCCTCATTATTCCTTATTGTTCCCCTCCCATTCCTGATCACCTTCTCTTTACACCTTGGCAGGCCCAGTCTTGTGCAAGTCAGCATGCCTCTGGGAGTGCGAGTCTCAGCCTTGTCACACCTGCAGGACATGTCCACAGCACCCACCTCTTCTCCAGCTCTTACCTTCCTTCCCCACTGCTGAACCAGTGGGCGTGCATTGACTTGCCTGTCAATAGTGCGGTAGTCAGAGTCCTTGGCTAAGTCAGAGTCCATGACAGTACTTCCTGTTGTCGACTGAACAAAAGTTAGAGTTATCTGGAAAGAGGAACCTCAGTTGAGAAAATTCCTCCATCAGACTGCTTGTAGGAGTGCTTTGATTTCATTCTTTCCTGTTTGTGGCCTGACTTTCTCTGTATTAATGCTCTAGCTAATAAGGCTTTGAATACTACATTGAAACAGAGGAAAGAATGGGCACACTTGTTTCTGATTTTAGTTTTTCTCATTTAGTATGTTTGTTATAAGTTTGTATTATAATACTTACTATGAAGATTTTTTTCTTTTTTGGTTTTTCAAAACAGGGTTTCTCTGTGTAACATCCCTGGAACTTGCTTTGTAGACCAGGCTGGCCTCAGATTCACAGAGACCTGCCTGCTGCTGCCTCCTAAGTACTGAGTAAAGACATGTGCCATCACACCCAGCCTGAGGCATATTCTTTTTAATCATTTTAAAATTATTTTTTTTAATCATGAAGGGTTGTTGAACCTTTTTAGAGGCCTTTTATGTAACCACTGAGATGACCGTGTGGTTTCTTTCAATGTGTATTTATGTGGTTATATATTGAACCATCCTTGTATCATTGTAATGAAATTAATTTGGTCATTTTTTTAAAATGTAATAAGTATGAAATTTTCTTTTAGCTGTAAAGAAAGATTCTAGGAAATTGTGCTTTTGTTTTTATCTGATTCTAGGATTTTTAAGAAAGGCTTATTTCTATTCCGTGTGTTAGTGCTCTGTTACTGCCTGGTGCCCACAGATGCCAGAGCAGTGGCTTGGCTCCCTGGAACTGCAGTTATGTGTGGTTCTAAGCCACCAAATAGTTGCTGGGAGATGAACTTGAGTCCACATGTGCTCTCATGACTGTTGATCCATTTCTCCTGCCCCCCGATTCTAGGAATTTTAACATTTTATTCCTAATTTCTTCATTGGTCCATTGGCCATTCATGACCAGTATATGTTTCAGTATGTATATGTAGTTTCTGTATTTTCTTGCTATTTTCTGTTTTATTGCACTGTGACCTGATAAGAATATTTTGATTATTTGTATTTTTGATTTGCTTTGTAAACTACAATATTGCCTATTTAACTTAGCTAATTAATTATCTTTTTTTCACCTTATTTCTGTGTGTGGGCATGTATGTGCCATGGTGGGTGTGTATGGACCAGAGAGGACAGCTTCCTGGAATCAGCTCTCCCTTCTACAGTGTGGCTACTGGGATGCAGCTTGGGTCAACAAGCAGCAAGTGCCTTTACCTGCTGAGTTGTCTTGCTAGCTTCCAAGTCTAATTTACATGCTTTTTCCGACTGTTGAGAATGAGTATTCTGATTCTGTTGTGTGGAATATTATGTGGGTACCGTGGATCCATTTGACTTTCGGTGTAACTTAACTCAGAAATTTTTTTTTTGTTAATTTTTAGGTTGAATGTCTTACCCAGTGATGAGAGTTGGTGGAAAACTCAGCCTTACTAGTTGTTATTGAATCAGGGCTTTTGTGACCTTTTATGCCCACTAATGCTTGTTTTATGAAATTGTGAGCCTTTAATGTTTGATGCATATAGACGAACAGTTTTGTATACTTCCTGATGAATTGTTTCACTTATTCATATATAATAAAACTTTAAAAAATCTTTTGTATAATTTTGGTTTGAAATATACTTTATCAGCTGTCAGAAAATAATTATGCCAACTTGGTTTCCATTTGCTTGATAAGTCTATTTTTTGATGCTCACTGTGGGTATTTTTGCTAGTTAGGTGCATTTCTTGGCAACAACCAAGAGCTGGATCTGTTTTTAAGTACAGTCTGCTAATTTGTATCTATTTACTGGTGAGTTCAGCCCATTTACATATTTAAGGTTATTTTTGAGAGAGGTTTGTTAATTCATGTAATTATGTCGGTTTTCTGGTTGATTGAATTATTGTTTCTTCTTTTCTTCCCATTAGTGTTAGGAGTTCCCTCATTTACACTGTTGAATATCCCACAGAATATCCCTAATTAAACAGGCCCTTTAGGGAGGGATGCTTAAAGCTTTCCAAGGCTTCTCACACAATGCTGCTGTTTCCAGTGGGAGCACCATTCCAATGTGATTCTGTTGCCCACTAGTTGCCATTATCACACACTCAGCGCAGATTCATTGAGGGAGCAGAGCCCTGCAGTATTTCTTGGACTCTACTTATTTGTATATATTCTTTTTTTGCCACCAAATATGAGGTCTTTTATTTAACCTTCCATCTAACATTTAACCTCTTTCAGTTTTTGAATTTACTAGTTGAGTTGCATGTTTTAGGAAGAGCCATGTTGCCTTACTTACTGTGTGTGTGTTTATGTGTGTGTTTTCCCAATTGTGATCTGCATCTTTTGATTTGTAGATCTATTTGACTTTTATTTGAGAATCTATACTGAGTGACCTCACCTGGAAATTATTTTGTAGATCTCCAGGCTGGCCTCCAATTCACAGAGAGCTGTCCACCTCCATCTCTAGACTGCTGAAATTAAAGGTCCACCTAGCCTTTGAAGGCTCAGTGTTGATCACCACTCAGAAGAGGAAAAGTACAACAGCAAATGATAGAAGATGCTGGGGTACACTTACCATCAGTGAAAGCCCACCAGTGTATCACCAGTGGTCATAAAACAGTGCATTAATAAGTTAAAAAGCATGTAGTATAAATGTGGGTATAGTAAATGGGTAGGTGGCAGGGAGAGGGGAAAAATAGAGGCAGACAAGGTTTAATCAAAGAGAACGTAGCAGATTGGGGGGAAAAGCCTGGAATTATAACCCTGTGGTAAGTGTGTGCTTGTTGAGTGTACAGGGCCTAAGATTCAGTCCCCAGAAGAGCCTGAACGAATGAATAAATGAATAAAAAGAATGAGAAATGTCTCAGTAACAAGAATAAACTTAAATATAAGAAAAAGGATTAGGAAAAAACTCCAAAATCTTAATAAGATAAAGTCTACATAGAAAAATAGAAAGCAAAAAGGGAAACACAGGTCAGAAGAAGAAAACCAAAGGGAACGTAAAGGTATCCTTTGAACTGGCATTGGACTGAAAGCTAAGGAGAAAGTGAGCTGAGCACACAGTTTATCTCCTCCTGCCTCCTGACTGTGTGCACAGCTTGGCCAGTTATGTCATGCTCCTGCCTCCATGCCTTTGCTATCATGATGAACTGGACTCTTTTGACTGAACCAAAACAAACATTTCTTAAATTGCCCCCCACCCCACCCTTTTTGCCAGGTACTTGTTACAGCAACGAGGAAAGTAACTAGTAATTGGTTTTGGTCATGGTAGACTGAACCATGGTTTTGCTGTTGTTTTTGCTTGTGAGTTTTGTATGTCTAAAAGATGTGTACATATACTGTATTAACCGATTATACTGTGGTGGTTTTTACTTTTTTGTTTACTCAAACTCAGACTGTGTGCTCCATAATCGCCCTTGTATGGCTGCCAAACACACTGGGTTAGAATTAGCCAAAAGAGGGGTTAGTGTAAGCAACGTTGTCTATTATCTGAAGGTGTTCTGGTTAGATGTGGTAAGATGCATGGAGAGACTAGTGGGCTCCAGCTTGACCTACTTTCTTGCTCTGTGTCCAGTTCCTTTTCCTGATTGTGACAGTAGCCCCGCCCATCTGACAGATGTGCAGGTGTAATTGGCAAATCTAGAGTGGCACAACTTCCGCAGCAGCTATTCCTTTGTAGTCCGCTTTCCGTAGCTGCATGCTTTAGCTTCTCAAGTTGATTGATTCATTACTCTCTGATTTTGCATCTTCCCTTCCGCATCTTCATTGCTTCCTCAACTATTACTATTAATGTAAAGTGAAATTATGTAGTAGATAACTTTTCTATAAATCGCATTGGACTGCTTCCTGCTTTAAATCCTGACGTTAATACACTTTCCTTGTTGGTAAATATCTATAATTTTTGATTACATGATAGTCAGAATGAGATTTTTGTCACCTGTCATTGGTTCTTTACATTGGTTCTAGTTTTTCTTTGCTGATACAAATTGAAGTGATATGAATATTGTTTGCACTTGCCCTTGCTTTTCTTCTGGGCAAATTCCTAGACATGAAGAACATATAGTTTGAAGCAGTTGTGATATATGTTGTCTGGTTGCACTGTCCAGTATGCGGAGTGTTTTGCAATCATTCTTTTTAAGAAGAACTAAAATTGTTTGGGAAGTGAATTAGTTGATAGTAAAGGAGGAGGTGGAAGGAAAGCCAATGTCATGGGCTAAATATAAAATCTTTTATATGAGCAGTACATAAATATGTAACATGTCAGTTATTTAGAGGAGTTTGAGAAGGCCATGGAGATGGATTGTCCTTCCAGGTAAAAGATTTTGTCAGTACAACTGTCAGCGGGGCCTGAATCTGTCCTCCCTGGCTCTCATGGTGAGCAGTGGTGCACTGAAGACTTCTTAGGGGAATTGAGGCTTACGTGTTACTTGTGCTATGTGACTGAAGAAGGGGAATGGATGTGCATAATTTAGGTTGCATGATGGGGCATTGTTTCCCTGGGCAGAGGAGGGACGTGGGTGACCAGTGCAGCCTGTACCACCACCAGGTGGTGGTGAGTGAATGAACACTGGACGGCCGGCTCTGTGGCCTTGCTTATTTAGTCCTCTTTGTTAGGGCCTGTCTTGTCTATCAGTGAATTTTATTTGGTTTATTTTCTCACTGTGTAACTCAGGCTGGCCTTGAACCTAATTGTAATTTTAAAATGTACTTGCTCTTTCTGAAATAGGGTTTCCCTCGATTGTGTCCTAAGCCTTTTAAAGTTTAAATGCTTTGATATTGATAATAAAGGGATTATTTGGGTTGTAATTATGATACAACTTAAAATTTCAGAGCTGTATTAACAATCTGTCTACTAGAAATGCCAGAAAGATAAATTGACTCTAAAGGTTTAAAAGCATTTTCGAGAATAGAGTTAAATATGAAGATGTGTGTAAGTGTGGTAGGAGCTGATTGTCGTGTGTAAGTTTTCCAGTTAAAGACAGACTGTGCCACAAACCCTATTCCTGTCCCCATGTCTCCAGTGTTGCTCAGTCTGTCCTCAAATTTGGTGATCTTCCTGCCTCCCAAATGCTTGGATGATGGTTGTTTGCTGTCACTCCTGTTTGTGTTAACTTTTGAGCGGCAGTCATGACAAGGATGACTTTTTTTTCTTTTGGGAGTCAGATATTATTGACATAATAAAATGGGAAAAAGATTTTACCTGAGGTGAAGACAGTGAGGAAGAAGAGAGACAGTGAAGTGAGGGTGTGGATGGGGGTTTTCAGTGGGAAGGAGGGAGGAGGGGTGATAGAAGGATGTAGAAGAGATTGAGGTTGCTTGTAGCCAGCAATTTTTTATTTCATGCACAATGAAAAGAACCCCCACTCCCTTCCATTTGAAGAAACTATGATGGGACAGAAAGGATTTAAGGAAGCAGATGCTATTGAAGGTTTCTACCTCAGCTAGCAGATTCTAATTTAGTAAGTTGGATTTCTGCAGGTGGATAAGGAAGGAGGAAGAAGGAAATGGGTAATGGTTGAGATGGTCACAGAGTTCAGTTATGTCTTGAATTTCCGGCATGGTTTATTTTCAATGTGTTCACTGTGTTGTGTATTTTAACTGCAGCTATTTTAAACAACTAACTTTCCTTTTAAAGCTGTGTGTGTTTGCTAGGCAGTGGTGGCATGGTGGCCTTTAATCCCAGCACTTGGGGGGCAGAGGCAGGTGGATCTCTGTGAGTTCAAGGCCAGTCTGGTCTACAAGAGCTAGTTCCAGGACAGCCTCCAAAGCTACAGAAAAACCTTGTCTCCAAAAACAAACAAACAAACAAAAAAAGAGCTGTGTATATTTGATTCCCTTTAAGGACACTTAAAGGACAGGGATGACAAATGGACTTCATATCATATGTCAACTCCCAGAGCCATTAGTTAACAGGGAGCCTAATTAACTAACTAATTAGTGTAGTTAATGCTGATCTTAGTTCTGTGGACACATTCGTAGTTGTCTATAGTCTGTGGTCCGTTTTGTTTGCTTCTTTGACATGCTTAGGTGATTGGTTGGTGATTATGAGGGAGCTACAAACAAAACAACTGGCAGCAGTCATTTTCTGCAGATCTGAGTGGAAACTAACGGTGACTTGAAAGGCGTTCTTCAGTAAGGCTGTTAAACCCCGGCATGGCTCTCTTTTTCTCTTTTTTATTTTGATTTTTCAGAACAGGGCCCTCTCTGTTTAGCCCTGTCTATCCTGGATCTCTGTAGACCAAGCTGGCTTTGAACTCAGAGATCTGCCTGCTCCTGCTTCCCGAGTGCTGGGCTTAAATGCGTGAGCCACCACCATCCAACCACACAAGTCTTTTTAATGCTTTAAATTTTGCAAATCAGAGAAAATGAAAAAAAAAATTTGTGGGGAGTAAGGTGTCATACCACCCAGGTTGGTTTTGAACTCACTGTGTAACCAAGAATAACTTTAAATTTGACACTTCTAAGTTGCTCTTGTTTTGAATGCTAGCTTCATAGGTATGCATCACTACTCCTCGCTTTCTTTATGGGGGGGCAGGGGAAGGGATATAGCAACCAGGCTTTTGTGTATGCTAGGCAAACACTCTGCTAACTGAGCTAATCCCCAGCCCCCAAGAAAATGAAGTTTAAAATTTAGTTTCTTTGATGGGCTGAAGACATGACTTAACGGTTAAGAGTACGTGCTGTTCTGCAGAAGAACTGAATTCGATGTCCAACATCCACACATGGTAGCTCACACTGTCTGGGCACCAGGCTTACATGTGCTGTATATATACACATTCAGGCAAAACATTCACGCAATAAAAATTACTCACTAAAATTTAATTACTTCAATTTTTAAAGATACTTTGTTTTTTATTGTTGCCAGTGATCTACATAAAAAATTCTATTTTCTCTATATCATTGCTAGCACTTGTAATATTTAAAAAAATTTCTTAGATTATATTTTAATTATATTTCTACTTTTCCTTTGTTCCCTCCAAACCTTCCTCCTATATATATGTCTCTCCCTTCTCTACTTCAGATTCATGGCCTTTTTTAAAAAATCAATTGTTATTACATGTATATATGTATATACATATGTACTGGTTGGGTTCATATAATGTTACTCACATGTATGTCTTCAGGGCTCACCATTTGGAACTGGACAACCAGTTGTTGTACTCTTCCCTTACATTAAAATTTAAAATGGAGGCTATGTAAAATACTGTTTTTGCTTAAGTATGACATTACTGTTTGGGTAAGAGTGCATTGCACTTTACTGTATCAGAACGAAAGGGTTCTTATGTGTAGGTTTATAAGTAGAATAATTTCTATTAACATTTAATTGGTTCTAAATAGTATATGATTCTATAATAAAGAAAACTGGACAATAGAATACAAGCTTTTACATGGGAGGAAAGGAGAACTAGATGTTGGCCCAGACCTGGCATTTCCTGTGATGGGAGTGTGGTCTGTGAACTGAAAGCTGAGAAGCAGGCAGGGAATTCTAGAGAGTATAGTGGGTGATTGAAGGTAACTGTCTTATTTAAGTTTGTCTACCCGACTTTGTAAACACATGTTTATTTTTCCTCTTTAATTGTAGAAATTCCCCTGTCTCCCCCAGTTCTGAATTTTAATTCTAGAACAAATGTCCTTGAACATTCTAGACAAATGCTCTACCATGGAAGAAAGTTCCTAGCCTAGATTCTGTGTTTTAATGCAAAAAGACTTTGTTTTTAATAGTGTGGATGACTGATTCTATTCAAAATTGTATTTGTATTCCTAGCCACTACAAGAGGGAGTAAAAGAAACAAGACAGAAGACAATTTCAAAGAAAAAAGTAAACTTGTTTTACACAGATAGCAAAGTTGTTCCAGCGTCCTAATTAATCTATAAAAAGTGGCTAAAGTTGACAAATGAATTTGGAAACATCACAGAATTATAAGGCTTGTGTGTGTGTGTGTGTTTTCTGAGACAGGGTTTCTCTGTGTAACTAGCTGTCCTGGAACTCACTATGTAGACCACGTTGGCCTCGAACTCACAGAGATCCACCTGCCTCTGCTTCCCATGTGCTGGGATTAAAGGCATGCGCCACCATTGCCTGGCCTAAGACCAGTGTTTTAAAGCCAGTTATCAATAAATTTGTCTGTAATCCCAAAACTCATCAGATTAGTTCCAAGCTTTTTTAAAAAAATCACTCTCACATCCAATTTATTATCATTACTGTGTGTATATACTTTGCGCAAGTGTGAGGGTGCCAGTACTGCAGCATGAGGGAGGTCAGAAGACAACTCTGGAGCTGTTTTTCTCCTTTATATTTAAAGGGTTCAGGGAATTGAACTCAAGCTTGTGCAGCAAGTGCTTTTACCCATTGAGTCATCTTGCCAGACTGATTTGGGCGCGGGCGGGCTTCTCTCTCTCTCTCTCTCTCTCTCTCTCTCTCTCTCTCTCTCTCTCTCTCTCTCTCTCTCTCTCTCTCTCAATTTATTGATTTTACGTCCCTACTGCAGTTTCCTATCCCCCCTCCCCCCCCAATCCACTCCTTTTTCTAGTCAAGCCTTTCATAGGTATCAACAAAACATGGCATATCAAGTTGCGGTAAGACTAAATAAGCACCTCCCTTTGAATGTAGACTGGACAAGGCAATCCAGTTTGAGGAATAGATTCTTAAGAGCAAGCCAAAGGGACACTCACTGTTCGCACTGTTAGGAGTGCCACAAGATAAACAGCTGTCACATGTATGTCGAGCCATTCAGGCTCCCTGGTTGTTGGTTCAGACTCTGTGAGTTCCTCTGAGCCAGGGTAGTTAATTTTTGTTTGTTTGTTTTTGATGTCCGTGACGCCTCTGGCTCCTACATTCCTTCCTGCCTGTCTTCAGCAAGATTCCCTTGGCTAATGTTTGGCTGAGGATCTTTGCCTCTGTTTCCATCAGTCACTGGATGAAGACTCTCTGAAGACAATTGGGTTAGTCACCAATCTGATCACAGGAGATGGCGAGTTCAGCCTATGTATTTGCTATTGCTAGGAATCTTAGCTAAGGCCATCCTTTTAAATTTGTGGGAGTTTCCCTTGCACCAGGTTTATACCTAAGCCTGAAAACCACCCCATTCCCAGTGGTCTTTTTCAGTACTCTCCCTCTCCACCCACCCTCCATCCCTCAAGTTCCCATCTCTCTCTCTCCCCAGTCCACCCGGGAGATCTCCTCTGTTTCCCCTTTCCAGGGAGATCAATGTGACCCTGCTTGTTACCTAGCCTCTCTGGGGCTGTGGATTATCCTTTACTTTACAGCTGATATCCACTTATGAGTGAGTACATACCATGTTTGTCTTTCTGGGTCAGGGTAACCTCACACAGGATGATTTTTTTCTAGTTTCACCTATTTGCCTTCAGATGTCAAGATGTCATTTTTTTTTTAACAGCTGGCTAATACTTCATTGTGTAAATATATCACATTTTCATTGTCCATTCTTTGATTGAGAAGCATCTAGACTGTTTCCAGGTTTTGGCTATGACAACTAAAGCTTCTGTGAACATAGTTGATCAAGTGTCCTTGTGTTATGATTGAGTATCCTTTTGATATATGTCCAAGAATAGTTTAGCTGGGTCTTGAGGTAGATAGGTTTCTAATTTTCTGAGAAACCACCATTTCCAAAATGGTTGTACAAGTTTGCATTCCCACTAGCAATGGAGGAGTGCTCCACTTGCTCTAATCCTTTCTGACATAGGCTGTCATTAGTGTTTTTGATCTTAGTCATTCTGACTGTGTAAGATGGTATCTCAGAGTTGTTTGGATTTGCAATGCCATGATGGCTGAGGATGATAAACGTTTCTCTTTAAGTGTTTCTCTGCCGTTTGAAATTCTTCTGTTGAGAATTCTCTGTTTAGGTCTGTACCTCATTACTAAATTGGATTATTTGATTTTTGGATGTCTAGATTTTTGAGTTCTTTATATATTTTGGAGATAGCCCTCTATCAGATGTGGGGTTGGTAAGGATCTTTTCCCACTCTGTAGGCTGCTGTTTTGTCTTATTGACTATGTTCTTTGCCTTACAGAAGCTTTTCCGTTTCAGGAGTTCCCATTTATTAATCTTGGTGTTTTGTGCTACTGGTGTTCTATTTAGGAAATTGTCTCCTATGTTAATGTGTTCAAGGCTACTTCCTACTTTCTCTTCTATTAGGTTCAGTGTAACTGGATTTATGTTGAGGTCTTTGATCTACTTGGACTTGAGTTTTGTGCAGGTGATAGATATCGATCTGTTTGCATTTTTCTACATGTGGATGTCGAGTTATGCCAGCACCATTTGTTGAGGTTGCTTTTTTTCTTTGTTGTGTATTTTTGTCTTCTTTGTCAAAAATCAGGTGTTCCTAGGTGTATGGATTTATGTCTTGGTCTTCTATTTGATTCTGTTGATCCACTTGTCTGTTTTTATGCCAGTACCATGCTGGTTTTGTTATTATAGCTTTGAAGTAGAGCTTGAGAACAGGGATGGTGAGACCTCTAGCAGTTCTTTTATAGTACAGGATTTTTTGTTTTCTATACTGGGTTTTTTTTTTCCATTTAAAGTTTAATACTGTTTTTTCAAAGTCTGTAAAGAAACGAGAGAGAAAGAGAGAGAGAGAGTGGGAGGGAGGGAGGGAGGGAGGGAGGGAGGAGAGAGAGCGCGCATGCCATTTAACTATTTCTAATTTGGGCTTTTTAAATGGAGGAAAATAGCTCTGTATTTGTATAAAATGTGTCTTTAATGAATGTCAACTAACTATTGGTTATTTTTGTTCTTATTTCAGGCTACAGATAAGAGAAAAGCTCTGGAAGAGACCAAAGCATATACAACCCAATCTCTAGCTAGTGTTGCTTATCAAATAAATGCATTGGCCAACAATGTACTCCAGTTGCTGGATATCCAGGCATCTCAGCTTCGGAGGATGGAGTCTTCCATCAATCATATCTCACAGGTATCAGCTTGTAAAGTCTTTTAGGTTTATAGTTAGTCAAATGGTAGCACGTGTCTTAATTATAAGGGTACATACCTGCTAGGAGATTTTGCTGTGGTGTGAACATCTTACGAACACCTACGTCATCTTCATGGTATGTAAGTCTACCTACTGTTCCCTATGGACGGTTGATGTTGTCAAGAGTGGAAAATGCATGATTCACGAGGCTGTTGCTGGTGTAGAAAAAAGTTTTTAAAATAATTTAAAAAATAGTGTTAGGGCTGGAGAGATGGATCAGCAATTAAGAACACTGGTTGTTTTTCTAGAGGACCTGGATTCAATTCCTAGCACCCACATGGCAGCTCAAAAGTGTCTGTAACTCCAGTTCTGAAGGATCTGATACCCTCACAACAGACATACATGCAGCAAAACACCAGAACACCATCTAAAACATTTACTCCTAAAAAGGAAAAAAAAAAAAAAACGTAGTAGTAATGTTTTTTTTTTTAATACAGTGGTAACAAGTACTGTAATCTATAGACCAGTAAGAATTTATTATCATTATCAGGTATTATACAGCACAAAAGTGTGACTGGCAGTACAATAATAGGCATGTTTACACAGCCACTGCCATGATACAGATGAGTAATTTACTGTTCTTGGACACTGATGTAAAATCCTAGTAGACCTCAGGAAATATGCAGTCTCAGACAAATGTAATGTAATAATGGTATAGATGACCTGGGAATATAAAATCCCTACCTAGTATTTTACGGGTTGATTGTAGGCATGATCACTCTTAGCTTTGTTTTGAGTTGAGTAAGCTTTAAGTTTTGAAATAGTCTCACTGTAGTCCTGGTTGTCCCTGAACTAAGGTGCAGCTGCCTCAACCTCTTTTTAAAAAAGTTATTTTTTGCCGGGCGGTGGTGGCGCACGCCTTTAATCCCAGCACTCGGGAGGCAGAGGCAGGCGGATCTCTGAGTTCGAGGCCAGCCTGGTCTACAAGAGCTAGCTCCAGGACAGGCTCTAGAAACTACAGGGAAACCCTGTCTCGAAAAAAAAGCAAAATAAATAAATAAATAAATAAATAAATAAATAAATAAATAAATAAAAAAGTTATTTTTTTTTTTTTTTTATGTATGTGAGTGGCTTACAAATATGTCTGTGTACCATGTGGGTGCCTGGTGCCCACAGAAGCTAAAAGAGGCCATCAGATCCCCTAGGACTGAAGTTATAGATGGTTATGAGCTGTCATATGCTTCCTGGGAATCAAACCTAGGTTCTCTGTAAGATGATCCAGTGCTCTTAATGGCTGAGCCTTCTCTCCTGTCTCCAGCCTTAGCTTTTTGAGTGCTGGGTTCATAGGTGTGCACCACTATTCTTGCTCTATTTCATGTTGTGTGAGTCTTTTTACATTTGTAGAAAAACAACACAAAACTAAGCATTGTGGGTGTTTGTTGTCTTGACTAGGGTGGAACCCAGGGCTTTGTGTATTCTAGTCATGCATTCTACTACTGATCTGCACACCCTTTTTTTTGTTGTTATGGTAAGCTGCCCAGGCTGGCCTTAAAATTTTCTTTTTCACCCTACCGTACCCTCCTGATTAGCTGGGATTATAGTTATATCCCACCATGCCAGCCTGTTGACTTTTGTTGAGGTAAACTAAATTACATTTAATTAAAGCTTATAATAGTATCTTGCCAATTTTTACATATTCTCAAGAGGTCATCAGCATAAAGAAAGGAACATGTGCTTTTGTAAACTTTGCCTCCTTCCCATCCCTTGTTCTCAGGTTTTTTGTCATTATAGAATAGTTCATATTTTCTAGAAATTTGTGTGAATGCATTCATGTACCTATCCTCTACCATTTTCATCTTGATTTAGCCCTTTTTATATAGCACACTTACTTTGAAATTTACCCATACTATTCCCACATAAAAGAGTCTGCTTTTATTATTGAGCAGTTTCTTTTGATTTCCTTCCCCTCCCCTCCCCTCCTTTCCTTCACTCCCTCCCTCCCTCCCTCCCCCCCCCCCCCTTTCAAAACAGGGTTTTGAACTGTAGCTTTGGAGCCTGTAGACCACGCTAGTCTCAAACTCACAGAGATCTGTCTGTCTCTGCCTCCCAAGTGCTGGGATTAAAGATGTGCACTACCACTGCTCGGCTTGTTGAGCAACTTCTATTTATCTGTTATCTGTTTGTGTATCTGTTGTTGGAAATATAGGTTGTGTTTATATTTTGCCAATTACTCATTAAACTTCTATAAACATTTATATATAGATCTTCCTATAGTCAAATGATTTCCAATTTTTAGAAATTGTATTTTATTTATTTTTGTGTGTGGGTGTATATGTGTCTCAGCATATTTTGTTTGGAGTTAGAGGTGACTTAGCAGGTGACTTAGCTCCCTTCCAGTATGTGGGTCCTGGAGTGTGCTCAGATAGTCAGGCTTGGTAGCAAGTGCCTTCATGTTCTGAGTAATTCTCATTGGTCATGCTTTTGTTTCTTTAAAGAAGATATATGTGTGGAATGAATAGTTTACATGGTAGATGCCTGTTTATAAGAAATTATCAGATTGTTTTTAGTGTTTACTGTCTAGTCTGTGAGAGATCTTATAAGGAACAAGATCATAGGTTTTGTTACTTTTTATGCATTTGTAGATAGGAACAAGGTTGTTTGTTTTATCTTCTAATAAAATGAATTACTTTGGTTTTGCATTATTTTAAATGTCAGCAGTCTTTACTGGAATTAAATTCCAGTTAACTGATGTATTTTCAGTTCTGTACATTGTTAGATTTAATTTGATAGAATGTTACTGGAATTACTTTATGGTCTTGAGAATTATTGGTTATGTATTTGTAATGTCTTTGGCTTTGGTGTCATTATTGTAATTCTGGTTTTTATATTAGTAGTTTTCCATTTGACCCTAGACTTTTCACTTGGAAGTTATGGGTGCGTGTGTGTGTGTGTGTGTGTGTGTGTGTGTGTGTGTGTGCGTGTGCGTGTGCGTGTGCGTGTGTGTATGTGTGCTGGGATTATAGGCCTGCACCATTGCCAAGCTAGATGAAAAGTTCTTACCAAAACTGATTCAGGCAGAAAGATATACTACAAATTGATATTGTCATTGAAATGAGATAGTGTGATTATCAGCAGCACCTGAAGGTCACGCAAACATTTAGTAGAAGTCACTTGATGGACTAGTTTTGTTTTAATGTTATGGGTGCTTGACCTGCATGTATGTCTGTGTGCCGTGTGCCAACCAGAAAAGGCCTTTGGAACCTCTGGAATTGGAGTTACAAGTAGTTGTGAACCACTCTGTAGGTTCTGGTAATTGAAACCTGGTCCTCTGGAAGAGCAGGCAGTGCACTTGTTCCTAAGCCACCTCTCCGGCCCCAGATGCAGTTGGTATTTTAAAAGATGACTTTTCACAGTTGATAGTTTAGTCCACTTGACAGAGTGTTTACACGAAGCCCTGGTTTGATCCCCAGGGCTGCATAGATCAGGCAAGTTAGTACAGACCTGTGATTACAGCACTGGGGAAATGGAAGGAGGAGGATTTGGAGTCATAGGTCATCCTTTGTAGTGTGGAGCGGCGGGCTGCGTTCCCACCCGGCTCCCGGCCACCTGGCTAGCTTATGCCCCGAAATAACAACACACAAACTGTATTCATTTAAACACTGCTTGGCCCATTAGTTTCAGCCTCTTATTAGCTAATTCTCACATATCTTGCTTTAACCCATATCTAATAATCTATGTAGCACCACAAGGTGGTGGCTTACTGGGAAGATTCTAGCGTATGTCCATCTTGGGCTGGAGCTTCATTGCATCTAACCCAGAGAGGAGAGGCATGGCGATTGCCTGAAGCATCTGACTAACTTCCCTTCTTCCCAGCATTCTGTTCTGTCTACTTCACCTATCTAAATCCTGCCCTATCAAAAAGCCAAGGCAGTTTCTTTATTAACCAATGAGAGTCCTCCATCAATCCTTGACCACAGCAAGATGAAAAACAGCCTGAGCTATTCGAGACCTTGTCTCAAAGAAGAAAAAACAAAGCGGGGGTGGGAGGGGTGGGGTGGTGGTGGTGGTGGCAAATGCCTTTAATCTCAGCGCTTGGATGGCAGAGGCGGTTGGATCTCTGAGTTCGAGCCTGGCCTAGTCTACAGAGCAAGTGCCAGGACAGATTCCAGAGCTACACAGAGAAACCCTGTCTTGAAAAAACAAACAAACAACAAAAAAACCAAACAGGCTTTGGAGCCTGTCCTGCAACTCACTCTGTAGATCAGGCTGGCCTCTAACTCAGAGATCTGCCTGCCCCTGCCTTCCAGGTGCTGGGATTAAAGGCATGTACCACCACTGCCAGGCGACTATAGGTGTTTTATAATGTTAATATATTACATATGGACAGAATATATCTTCCAATTTTTTGGTTGTAACTGTTTTCTCTTTTAAAGATTTGCCATAGGCCAAGCATGGTTGCACAGGCCTGTGATCCCAGCTACTTGGGAGTCAAGTTCAAGACCTGGGAAAATGGAGCCAATAAATGATGTGGTTAAAGCCTCATATCAATAGCCAACTTTATTCAGAGCATCAGACAGTTTATACTCTGAGAGTAAAGAGAGTCATATGAGTAAAGTGTCCAAGCACAAATGCAGGCTGCATGTGGTGGGCGAGCTGCACGGGGCAGACGTGTTTTTCCATGGCGGCATATGAACAAGTGACAGCCAGTTGTAATGAGTAATCCGAGGTAAAGTCACGCTATCTGTGACACCTGGCAGGGGCAGGAAAGCACAACCCAAATCCAGTTACATGTTTTTGAAGAAAATGAGATCACAAGTTCCTTGTCTTGGTTCCTTGGAGTTTTCTCATACGAAATCTCACGGGACTCTGTTCTTGGCCTGTGTTCTGTCATCCTGTGTGTCTTTTCTGTAAACTGTGGTAGTGTTGGAACTGGACCGCCTTTAGACTTGCTAGGCTAAGTGCTCTATCACTGAGCTGCAACTCCAGCCCTTGGTGTTCAGATTGTTCTTACTGTGTGGCTGAGACTGCCATGGGGCTGTGCTGCTGCTTCCTCAGACCACTTGAGTGCTGTAAACCTTAGCAGGCTTCCCTTCCTGTTACTCCTCCACTAGGCGTCCTCCTTCTTGCCCCCTTTCCTCCCTTTTCTCTCCCTCCTGCCTCTTCTTCCTCCTAGCTCCTCTCTTCTCTTTCTCTTTTTCCTTTCTCCCCCTTTTGTACCTCACTGTACCTGCTGTCTTTCCCTGCTTCCTTCTGTGGTGGTGTTTTTTTTTTTTTGTTTTTTGTTTTTTTTTGTTTTTTGTTTTTTTTTTTTGAGGCAGAATCTTAACTCTATACTCAGGCTGGCCTAGAATGTGGTGTGTGGCCTAGGATGATCTCAAGTTCACTGTAGTGATCCTGCTTCTGCTGCTCCAGTGCTAGGATTGTGTGTGTGTGTGTTAGACATAGCTGTTATCATTAGACTTCATTTCACAAATTCCTCCCCAAATTGTGTACTCTGTGAAAGTTGTGAAATGCCAGTCAGTATTGCTTGGGATTATAATAAAAGTCCAAAATCTGTTCTATTTCTTTCCTTGGTCTTCATTTCTTCAGTGCTTATATATAATACATGCTACTTGCCAGTTTTTTAATCTTTATTTTAATTGATATTTATTGAGCTCTACATTTTTCTCTGCTCCCCTCCCTGCCTCTCCCCTCCTCCTTTCAACCCTTCCCCAAGGTCCCCATGCTCCCAATTTACTCAGGAGATCTTGTCTTTTTCTACTTTCTACTTCCCATGTAGATTAGATCTATATGAGTCTCTCCTAGTGTCCTCATTGTTGTCTGAGTTCTCTAGGATTGTGGTTTGTAGGCTGGTTTTCTTTGCTTTATGTTTAAAACTCACCTATGAGTGAGTACATGTGATAATTGTCTTTCTGTGTTTGGGTTACCTCACTCAAAATAGTTTTCTAGCTTCATACATTTTCCTGCAAAATTCAAGATGTCATTATTTTTTCTCATGCCTGTTTTTTTTATGCATGTGAATAACTGAATTAATTTATCCTCACAACAGCCTCATTAAAAAGCCTAGTGTGGTGGCAAAACCTTTATTCCTAGCACTCAGGAGACAGAGACAAGCAGATCTCTGAGTTCCACACTATCTGAGGCTTCATTGTAAGACCCTGTCTCAAAACACAAAAATTCAAAACAAGAAAGTAAACAATTAGCACCCAATATCATTACAGATGCAGAGGCTAGATAATTCACTCAGGATTATGTACTATTATAAATGGCATGTTAACCAGACAAGTTGGCCTTAGAACCTATTATTACTTGTTGTATTATCCTTGTTTTTCCTAGACTTTTTTTTTGGTGGGGACAGTACTAGACTTTAAACCTAAAGCCTTACACATGGCAAACAAGCACCCATCTACTGAGCTCCCTAAAGCCCCCCTTAAACTCTAAAGGCAATGGCTTTTCTCATCTGTTCTATCACTGTCATCATAGATAGCTGAAGTCTCTGGGTCTAGGGCTAAGGCCGATCTAGAACTCAAGATTCTTCTTGCATCCCCAAGGATTACAGATGCAATCCATCGTTTCTGGATGGTTCTAGTGTTTTGTTTTTAATTTGCCTTTTCTTCTTTCAGACAGCTTTTGAATATTTTATTTAGTGATTGTCACGTGTTTGTGCATGTTAGGTGTGAGGGCTGAGGGAGAGAGCTGTCTTACAGGGCTTGATTATGTGTTGGTTTTCTAAGAGGATACTGTGCTGCCACTTGAGGCCTGGTTCTGTTTGGCGATGAGGCTACTGTATTTCTGGATATAATTTTTTTATTTCTTCTGTGTTACCTTCTTTTAGAATCATTTTCTAAGTATTTCTAAATTATTGCTCATCTCAGGAAAGTCGCCTCAGTTTTATATTTTTTCTCCTTTTTAAGTTTCAGGGGTCAAAAGAATTATTTTATTGACTAGTTTTTTTTTTTTTTTTTTAAGTTTTATTCCTTTGTTCCTTATTAATTTTTTTGCGGTTTATTTTTTAGATTTGTTTCGGGTTCTCCTTTCCTTATGAAATCTGGTAGTCATTTTTCTCAATATTTAAGAATTAGAGACTAAGCTGGGTGGTGATGGTGCATGCCTTTAATCCCAGCACTTGGGAGGCAGAGGCAGGTGAATCTCAGTGAGTTAGAGGTCAGCCTGGTCTACAAAGCGAGTTCCAGGACAGCCAGGGCTGTTACACAGAGAAACCCTGTCTTGAAAAACAAAACAAAACGAAACGAAAAGAAAAAGAAAGAACTAGAGACTAAAATGCCGATGTAGAGCCTTCTTGTTGTTATATTGATATTCTTGTTTTTATTTTTCTTTTTTAAATAAAAATACCTAAACACTTGTGTGTTATGTATGAATGTGTGTGCCTGTACTCATGTCTGTGTGCATGCACATACCTTGGCACTGTGTGAGCAGAGGAACTTACTGTAATTGTTTTACCCCATACGTTCCAGGAATTGAACTCATATTGTCAGACTTGGTGACAAAGCCTATCTACTGAGCCATCTGGCCATCTAGCCTTTCATTTTAAAAAAACTTTGTACATGTATGTATTATATGTTGATAATACTTCCTAACTACCTTCATTCCCTCTTTTTTCCTACCACCCTCTCTCATGATCGATTTTTCTAGACGACTTATGTACTGTGATTGTGGCGTGGTGGCATGGTACCGTGTGCATGTGGAGGTAGGGACTACTTGGGAGTTGGTGTCTCCTTCTATCTTTACATGGTGTCTTGGTTAGGGGTTACTATTGCAATGATGAAATACCATGTCCTAAAGCAAGCTGGGAGGAAAGGGTTTATTTGGCTTATACTTCCATATCATAGTCAAGACAGGAGCTCAAACAGGAAAGGAACCTGGAGGCAGGAGCTGATGCAGGCACTATGGATGAATGACTGCTGCTTACTGACTTGCTCCTCATGGCTTCCTCGGCCTGTTTTCTTTTAGAACCCAGACCACCAATCCAGGGGTGGTCTCACCTGTAGTGTTCTGGACCCTACCCCATCAGTCACTAATAAGAAAATGCCCTACAGCTTGCCGATAGGTATTTTCTTAGTTGAGGTCCTCTGTTTTCAGATGCCTGTAGCTTATGGCAAATTGACATAAAACTGGCCAGCACACATGGGGTCCACTTACTGATTTCAGGTTGTCAGGCTTTGCCTAACAAACGGCCTTCCTACCAGGTCACCTCACCCTCTCTTACTTCTGCTTTCAAGTCTTGGCCGGGGACTTGGGATCCTCCTGCCTTTGCTCCCAATTGTTGCTATTATAGGCATGAGCCACCATGCCTAGTTATTTAATAGTAATTCTGACTCAAGTCTTTTACATTATGTGTTTCCATGGAGTCTGATTTTTCAGTTCATATTTTCTTAAGAAATCTATTTTGTAGTGTGCATATATAGGTCATTCTGAATCAAGTTAATTTCAGAGTTGATTGAAACTTTGTTTCAGGCATATTAAACAGAGCTCTGTAGCAGGGTTTTGGGCACTGGGCCATTTCCAGAGTCTGGCCTATTTTAAATAGCAGGGACAGACAAAGGTTGTCTTTTTCTTTGCTGAAGGCTTTCTCTGTGTACTTGTCTCGGGACTCTTACACTTTTCCTACCCGTCTCCGTTTGCTATTCAGGGCAAAAGGCTTTAGATTTTCATTTCTTAGTTGTTTTCAACAAATATATCTTGTGGTTTTATTTATATGTAAGAGTCTTTGGTTGAAACCCATGTTACCCCCTCTCTAGAGGCAGTTGAGGTTTAGTAGGCCTCCTGATAAATACAGTGTAGATTAAGGAAAGATCAAATAGTATTGCTATGAGACATCTCTTCCCTGCCTGCTTTTCTGTGTTTGAACATCGGGACAAGTTTTTGTTTTTGTTTTTTAAAGAAGCATATCTGTGCCCTTTACCCACCAAAGTAACAAGGACAGGAAAGAGAACACATTTAAAACAACATATTTCTTTGTGGTGATTTCATATAACCAAGTATTTGTTTTTTGTTTTAAAAAGATCTATTTTTTAAATTATGTACATTTGTGCATATATGTGCAGATGTGTGCGGGTTCCATCAGAGACAGAAGAGGGTTTCTAATCACATGGAGCTGGAGTTAGAGGTAATTTCCTCTGATGTGAATTCTTGGAACTGAACTTGGTCTTTGGGAAGGCCAGGCCATCTCTCTAGCCCATACAATCAAATCTTAGAGGATACTGTGAACTGAAGTTCCCAGAAAAGCCATGCCTAGGTTAAAGATTTACAAAGTCAGTTGCCTGGTTAGAACTTGCTAAGTAGGAGGAGAGCCTCAGTGTTGTTGCTTATCTGGAGCCAGATTATCTTACGTCATTACTAGCCAGCCATTGTCTTCCTCTGTTTTACCTAGCAACCATTCTTGTGACTATTAGGTTAATTCTTTTCGAATGTACTTTTAGACCAACTTTCACCAACCTAAAGGCTAAGAAAATTACAGATAATTCTCTAACAGATTCCCCACCTTTCTATAACCAACCTACTTGATGTTTCCATCAATGTATTTGAGAAGTACTATCATTTCTAGCTTTCATGAAAATGTTACCATATGGGAATTATATGTTCTTTTCATATATGTATTAGGGTAACCTGAGTATGTTCCAGGCCATGGTCACTCATACTTGGCTGCAGAGTAAACTGTCTCATGTTCTCTTGGATGCTAGAGCAGTTTTTGTTGCTGTTGTTTTAAAGATGGAGTCTCACTGTATATCCCTGGCCTTGAATTCCTTTCACAGAGGTTCACACAGTCCTTGCTTTGTGGTCCACCATGCTCACCTCAGCTGTGTGTGTGTGTGTGTGTGTGTGTGTGTTTTAATCAAAAGATAGTTTTGTTTACTTGTGAAATTTACCAGTTTGCTTATAAATTGTGTATTTGTTTCTTTTTTGTCTCTTGTAGCCCAGGCTAGCCTCCCATTCATAACCTAGCTAGGGATGACTTTGAACTCCCAGTCATACTGCTTCTACACAAGTGTGTGTATACCCAGCCTTCCAGATTTGTCCTAGAAAAAATTGCTTTGGTGATATTTCAGTCATTCTTTGAAAACATTTACCTACCACACAATTTATTTTACCTAATTTCTAACATTAAATTAGTGTGGCTCAGTAGGTATGTTCACTTACACAAGCGGCAGAACTCATGTTCAGATCCCAGTACCCACATCAAAAGCCTGTGTGGGCTGGCTGGGTGGCTACCTTAACCTGTACAAGCAGCAAGAAGCCCTGTCCAGGGGAGGAGGAGAGTAGAGCAGGGTGGCCGATGTCCCCCTCTGCATCCATATGCTGGGCGTGTTCCCGCACACATAACAAAGAAAGAGAAAGAAATTGACAGCCAGGCATGGTGGCACGTGCCTTACGGCCAGGAGTCTTAGGGTGACAAGTTCAGGGCCTGGACTGCATAATGAAACAACCCTCCCGCCCGTGTGTGTGTGTGTGTGTGTGTGTGAAGGTAGAGAGATGGAAAATATGAATTAGTGAATTAATTTGTTACTGAATAGTAAAGCGACTATGGATATCAATAATAGTCTATTTCAAAAAGATAAAAAAGGAGAGTCAGAAATGATTTTTAAAGTTTTTCACCATAAGGAAATAATAAATGTTTAAATAAATAAGCATTTACCTTTATTTAAACATTCAGCTTGCTCACCCATCAAAAAATTAGCACTGTACTGTTAATGTGTATAGGAGAAGAGAATTTTAGGGTTTATGTCAGTGTGGGTTTTCTTTGTCTTTTTTTCTCGAGACAGGGTTTCTCTGTAGCTCTGGCTGCGCTGGAACTCGCTCTGTAGGTCTATTAGGCTGGCCTCCAACAGTCTCTCTCTGCCTCCTGAGTGCTTGGACTAAAGGCGTGTGATTGCCTGGCATGTCTGAGTGGTCTAACATTTTTTTGGGGGGGTAGAATATTTATTATTTTTTAATTAAAATTTTGTGTGTATGGTAAAGCGTTTTTCCTGCATGTATATTTGTATACTATGTTTGTGCCTATTGCCAGTGACTGTCAGAAGATGTTCTAATCAGAATTACGGATGATTGTAAACCACCAGGTGGGTGCTGGGAATGAAGCCTGGCTCCTGGAAGAGCAGCTAGTGCTCTTAACTGCAGAGCCATCTCTCCAGTCCCCTCCCATTATCATTTAAAATTAGTTGTGGCTTTCAGTGCCTGTTCACCTTCTACTCGTATGTTTTTAATTAGACAGAACCCTAGTGCTTATTAGGCTGCCTCCGAGACGCTGTTCAAAATCCTGTTGCTGGTGGAAAAACTGAAGTTTGAACATGATTTCCATTATTTTTACAGTACATAGTACGATGTGTCTAGGTTCTTACATCTGAGAAATGCTCTATTTAGTTATTCCTTTTATTATTTGTTTATTTTTATGAGATAGCTTTTCACTGTAAAGACCATGCCCAGCATGAAATACTTTTATTTTAATCTGGGAATGTAGAACTGGTTAGTTCGATAAATGAGATTTATATTTGATGTATTTTTTTGTGGTCCACCTGTCTCTGCCTCCTGAGGGGATTAAAGGAGTGGGTCACTGCATCGATCCAGATTTGTAAAAAATTTGAGTGCACTTTGTATTAAGCAGCATTATAGATTCTGATACACTAATCAGAATGGGTGGGTGTGCACACACGTGCGTTCTATATACCAAATCAAAGACCTTGCATATGCGGTCACTTTGTTACTTAGCTCCATTCTCAGCCCTATCAAAACAGAATCTTAATGGGTTAAAAACTGTATAAAATTTTATAACAATTAAGTGAAAGAGCCAGTATTCAAACCTGGGTTTTCTGACTTCATGCCTTTTTTGGGGTGGGGTATTAAATCACTGGATCTCATTGTTCCAGGCCCCTTTCTATTAGGATAACTCTTACTAGTGGGATGTACATTTCTGGACAGAATATGATTTGGATTCTTGTGAATCAGAATCAGAATACTGGATAGGAGAAATTTTTAAGCCATTTAAACTAATATATTCAATACATGTGCAGTATGTAAGAGGCAGGAGAGTAAGCAAAAGCTGACTTTCAGAAACACCATGTAGACACATAGGGAAGGTAGGTGAGCCTTCTTGAACTTACTTTTCCCTTGAAGACCAGAACCGTGTGGGATGTTCTAGGGGCTAAGAAACTTGTTTTCTTTCTGGGTGCCTTCTTTTGGCGGGAGGGAGGTAAAATTCATGTGGTTAATGTTTTAAAGAATAGATTGGGAAAAGTACAAATTGCATGTCTGAAGACCAGTTAGAAGACTAATGTAAGAGTTGATGTGAGAGACATGTAGTAATTTAGGATTGAAGTATTTGAAATTGAAGGAGGCAGGTTTCTGACATTTAAAGGTAGATGTGGCAAGATTTAGCAAAAACAAATATGAAATAAAGGCTCTATATAACTTACTAGAGAACTGAAGTAGAGTGAGTCTTTAAAAATACACTTGAGCCGACTTATGTGTTTGGTTTATGCTGTATTTGTTTTGAGGCATCACCAGAGGAACAAGATGAAAATGTCTGTATGTACATGGCAGTTTGAGTGTGGATGAGTTTGCTAAGCAGAGCTGGCAAAGAATGCATCTCAGATTAATATTGTAAAGTGACCTTGTGAAGGAGATGGAATATTCAGGGCAGTTAGGAAAAAGTGAAAGTAAGTAGTGTCTATCTCTTCTACTTCCAAACAAAATTTCATTGTTTGAGGAGCTGTAGATTCCTCAACTTATTTCATGACAGATAGAATTTAACTACAATTAGTGCTTAGCTAAGTTGCACTGCATCTCTTGAAAATGACGAAACAGATGTAGCTCAGTGGTAGAAAACTTAACTCGCATGTGTGAGGCTGTGGTTTCTATTGCTCCACCATAAAAAAAGAAAGTGGTGGTGGGGCGTATGATTTAAACCCAGCTCTCTGGGAGGCAGAGGCAGGTGGATCGCTTTGAGTTCAAGACTAGCCTTGTTACAGAGTTCTAGAACATCCAGGGCTACACAGAGAAACCCTGTCTCTAAAAAAAGAAACAAAAGAAATAAAAGAAAGTTTAGAGGCATTCTAAGAATACAACTCTACATCTTATAATACCAATAACTTATATTAGGTAGTTCTCAAAATTACTGAGGGAATCAAAGGGTATGAATCTTTTCTATCACAAAAGTCATCTTTAAAAGATTAATTTTATTTGCATTTATCTGTATGTATGTATGTTCTCTGTGTGAATGGCATGTGTGTATCTAGAGTCCAGAATAGGGTGTTAGCTTCTCTGGAGCCAGAGTTAATAGGCAATAGTGAGCTGTTTGATGTGGATGTTGGGAACCAAACCTGGACTCTCTATAAGATAGCAATAAGCGAGCCAGGTGGTGGTGCCTCACTCCTTTAATCCCAGCACTCGGGAGGCAGAGGCAGGCGGATCTCTGTGAGTTCAAGGCCAGCCTGGTCTACAAGAGCTAGTTCCAGGACAGGCTCCAAAGCTACAGACACACCTTGTCTCAAAAACAAAAACAAAACAAAAATGACAGTAATAAGCATTCTTAAACCACTAAGCCAACGCTACAGCCCTTTTCTCTCCCCTGAAAAACCCTGTTCAAACAAAAACCACAAACAACTGTGAAGTGTCTTAAGATTTCGCCCTCCATGCAGACAAACAAGGTAGTTCCCTACAGTTTCATAGATGTTGATAGAGGACACAGGACTTCACTCAGGAGATTAACAGAATGTTAGCATTTGCGTCCTCAGCTCCATGGAAAACTGGATAGGATCAGGACATCCTGTAATAACTCCTTTTATTTTTTAATTAAAAAAATTGTGTGTGTGTGTGTGTGTGTGTGTGTGTGTGTATAAATAAATATGTCTCACCATGGAGATCAGCTTTTTCCTTCTACTATATGGGTCTCAGGAATCAAATTCAGGTCATCCAACTTGGTAGCAAAATGCAGTTACCAGCTGAGCCATCTCACTGGCCTTGACACCACATCTTCAGTGATGTAGTTCAACTTGTTGCAAGAATGTCATCTTTAGGAAACACATGTTAGAGAATACAGACTATTGGGATATGAAGTGAGCTCTGCTTTTACCTTGACACCTTTGCCCTGAGATGACATCTTTAATATGCTATACAAGAAGCAAAACCTCCCCAGATCTCCAGAGGGATATATTATTTCTAGACTTCAGGACTGTATCCAGTACAACTATGCTTTAACAAGAAAATATGGAGCAAAGAGTCAATGCCTGTCTTCACAAGATAGATAGAAACACTCCGGTCCAAGTATACATAAGATTACCTTTTACCAAGTAAAATCGCCCCTGCTTGCTGTACTTTCTTGATTTCTGTAAAAGTTTTCATGATTGCACACTTGTTAGTCGCTAATAACTCTGATAGGGGCCAGTACTGGATCTGTTCTGTTTAACTTAGAAGAAGAAAAACATTATAATTGAGGTTATTACCCACAGAATGCTGAACTCACTTACACTACCCAGGATTTAAGAACCAGATAGCTGAGTAAATGCAGAGTGCTGCCTTAGAGAGCCAGGTGGCTTTCTCTGAGTTGTTGTACTGACTTTCCACTTGGCTTAAGGCATGAATCTAGGTATTGCAGGATACATTTTGCACACATGGCCTTGTCTTGCAGAAGGAACTGCTATTCTGTCATCCAAAACAAACCAGGCTATTGAATTGAACTGACACAAATGCTCCTAGGTCCAAGGTGGTTGTCCAGTGACAACCAGTATTGCTTTAGATAGCCAGGGACAAATTGCAAATCTAACTGGATGATTTCCAGTTTCTGAATAATTGCCTCAGAACATACCTAATTAACTTAGTAGTTTTCTTGTGGGATTCCTCTACTCCCTCAAGAATAACCTTTCTTAAACACTTGAAGGTCTCTTATGACCACCTCTAATTACAAGTCACAATGTTCCTTGTTAATCCTTGATTTTTACACAGGAAGTACTCTACAGCTGTACATTCCTTTAGGGTTGCTTTTTTAAACAATGGGCTGTTTAGAATTGCCCCCTGCCTGCTTCAGTTGGACAGCATAGGATGACAGTTTCTCTAGTGTGCCATCTTGGATAGCTGTAGGCTTCTCACTTCAGTTCGTGTAATTAGTTCCTTATTTTGGAGAATGTACCTGAAGGCAAGCAGTACAATCTGTTCTGTTTTATCTGTGCCACCAATTAGGTGGCATTCATTTGTCCTTTGGAATGATAGGATTGATGTGGGAATCAGAAGAGAATAGATACCTGGAGGTATTGACAGGTGTTTTTCATGAAAGAATCAAGGACTTTGGTCATCTTCTTATTCCCAAGAAGCTATTGTAGGAAGTTAAGGAAAATCATAGTCAGAACTGTCTGGGAGGGCTTGAGCAGGTCATGCCAAGTCATTTAAATTTAGAATGTTCTCATGGTTTGTGGTAATTGTACCAGAGGGTTTTCTTTTGGGAAGATCCAGGTGTGATCTCAGAGATAGATCCATATTTCCTTTCCCTTTTGAGATGTGTCTCTCTCCTAGGTGCCGGGTTGTTGACTCTCACTGTCACAGAGTCGGTGTATCACATATCAATATTTAAGGCCTATTGTTGGAAATATGTAGATGCAAGAAGAAAAATGATATTTTAATTAAACTTATAGAGGTCTTTTTATGCTGGACACTCTGATTCACCTGGTGCCATAACTGGGAGCCATGATGAGCAGTGTACTTAACCAAGTATGCATTATCTTCCCTATCTTCTTTGGAGAATTGTCAGTTTACAAACTTTATTTTGCCCCTCTTGTGGTGCTGTGGATCAGACTCAGGGCACACTAAATACATATTCTTCTACTGAGCTATACCCCAGGTCTTCATTTGCTGAGTTATTGGTTAAGGGCTCAGGTTTTGTTTTTGTTTGCTTGTTGAGGCTGGGTGTTACGTAGTTCAAGCTGGTCTCTTTCCTTAAGTAGCCAAGGCCTTGAATGTCTCATGTTCCTGTCTCTCCCTCCTGAGTGCACGCATTTATATGGTAGGCAAACACTCTTCCAACCAAACTATCATACCTGACCCTTTCCATATTTTGAGGTACATGTTTTGGGGATAAGCTTGAGGGCAATTTTATTAAGAGTTTAAAGGAAAAATCCTAGAGCAAGCAAGCTGTAAATTGTGGAAGCTGCCTAGAGGAAGAGAATGGAGAAGTCTTTGAAGAGGAGAAAAAAGTGAGCAGCTTGAGTTGTTTTAGGGTTAAACTGTGTGGAAGCAGGCAACCACATGACATAGTGGGGGCTTTAGGGAAACCCATGGTGTTAGGGAAGGCACATTTAGAAGAGACAGAAAGATGCTAAAAAGGAACATTACCCTTCACAGTATCTTAGAAAAGCAGGCAGACTTACAAAGCAAAGTGGCTGAACACTGTGTGAGACTATCTTAAGTTTTTTTTTTAAGTTAGCTGTTCCAGCATTTAACAATATAAGATGCTTGTGGGTGGAGAATGTAGAAGGCTATCAGTACATCAGCTAACAGTCCATTCTGAGTGACTCTTGTCATTTAAAAGCACATTGTCAGATTGTTACCATAAAAAACCTGATGCTATCAGGGGTTATAGTAGTATGGCTGGCTGATCAGGTGCTTCTTTTGGAATAGCCAATACTAGACCCTGCAAAAGAATCTTCAAGAGTGAGTGTAGATGGAGCGGCGGGGCTGCGTCCTGCCACCCGGCTAGCTTTATACCCGAAATAATTACACGGAAACTGTATTCATTTAAATACTGCTTGGCCCATTAGTTTCAGCCTCTTATTGGCTAATTCTCACATCTTGACTAACTCATATTTAGTAATCTGTGTAGCACCACGAGGTGGTGGCTTACCAGGAGAGATCTTAACCTGCGTCCGACTCAGAGAGGAGAAGCATGGTGACTGCCTATGGTGACTGCCTGAAGCATCTGCCTGACTCTGCTTTCTTTCTCCCACAATTCTGTTCTGTCTACTCCGCCTACCTATGTTCTAACCTATCAGGCCAAGCAGTTTTCTTTATTAATTAACCAATGAAACAACAGATATACAGATGACCCTCCTCCATCAAGTGAGGACCAATAAAAGCTAGAAGGACAACAGCCAGATTCCTATGGAGCCAGTCTGCTACTAGCAAGTAAAATGACTCTTTCCAAGACTCAGTTCTGGGAGGAGGTGGTAGCCCATGGTAGGAATGAAATAAATCATTTTAGATCTACTTTCATGGTGGATGTGTTGTGTTTGGTATAAAGAGTGCCTGACAGCAGTGGCCAGTGCAGACTTCATTTTTATTAGACAGCGTCTCTTTACTAATGAGTATATGAATGCCCATATGGGTCGATCTTTAACTAAATTAATCTTCACAGTTTGTGAACAGCACAGGATTCAGCAAAATAAAAGAATGTGCTCCAGGAGAATTTGGGCTAGGTCCATGCAAATGTCTTTTAAGTTCTGCCCACAAGACAGAGCAACAACATTTATTTTCAATTCTGTCTCACCTGCATGAAGACTGAATAATATGGAAGCCTGTTTGACACCTATTGGATGTTTATAGGCTTTGAGCCTGGTTGAATTATCACTGACCCAGGCCCAGGCCCTTAGGGAACCACTGAACCAACAGCTGCAATGGGCCAGGAGGGTTGGCTTAGACCAAATAGATAGAATAGGTGGAGCAGCCAGGCTTTCATAGGAACCTGAGATGCCTTAGGAGAGAGCCTGATTATATTATCTCTCTCTGTCCCCCTCAGAACCCAGGGCCTTTGACATGCTAGAAAAGTGCTCCACCTCTGAAGTGTATTTCTATCCTTAGCTGCTTTCTCAAATATGCCTTTTCTTTGTGATATGAGAAGGTTGTTAGCCCCTTCCAATCTTGTTTGTAATTGGATTTCAATAGACAACCTAAATTAGGTGTCTTTTCGACATAGGAATACTTAGTAGTTGTGTCAGGGAGGTATAGGTTTTAAATTAGAGGCCACTGCAATAGAGATTGCTCTTACCAGAAGTATTGGCGAGTAATATCTGTGCACAGAGAGACTTGTATTGAAAGTGGTCAAAATAATGTAAAATGTTAAAGCCACTAGTGCATTTCTACACGGACTCTGTGTAGTGGCCATAGAGTTTATGAGCGTTCACAGTATAATCGTGTATAATACAGACAGCAGTTATGTGTATTCAGCAGTGAAAGCCACAGTGGAAATGGCTTCCAAAGGTTCTACCAAGAAAGGATGCTCAGTAGCTTCCCTTTCGCACTGAGAACTCCACTCAAAGCAGGAATTTATCCCTCTGAAGAAGTTGCTTTTCCCTCTGAAGAAGTTGCTTTTCCCTCTGAAGAAGTTGCCATACAGCGCTGAACTGCCCCTAAAATGATTTTCATTTGTTTGAAGTGACAGCTCTAATTCCTTTTCTCTGAGAGAGAGTTAGAGGGTGATAGAGTCTGTAGGTCAAGGTGATATTGGAGAGAACAGCTTTGCACCAGTTCACAGAAGCCATTTCCTTTTTGTTTTGAGTGGTGTGGTGACTTCATGCTAATTAATGGAAACTGTTATTTTTTTGGTCCACCCAAAGTCCCATATACTGTGGAAAGACCTGAATCAACAGCTATAGTCATACTACTTTTTGGCAGAGACAGTAAGGTTTTGTACCCTTTCATTGACTTGGGCTCAATCTGTATGTAATATCATTGTTTTTAAAGTCTGTCTTAATGTTGCATATTGCTTATGGACAAGGTAGCATCTCTAAAATTTTTTGATGAAATCAGATATGGTGGCTTTTACATGCATTTAAAATCCCAGCAATTAGGAGGTCGAGAAAGAAGGATTGCCCTAAGTTTGAGGTTAGTATGGGCTGTTTATGGTACCCTGCCTTTAATTTTTTTATTTAGATTTATTTAGTTTTTAGATGATTTTTCCTCATTTTACATACCTATTCTAGTTCCGGCTCCTTTTCCTCCTCCCACTCCTCCCATCCTCCCTCACCCCACCTCCTTATCTACGCCTCAGAAAAGGTACCCTGCCTTTAAAACACAGAATAGAACATTTCTTGATTTTTTTTAAATAGAAAAGTTAGAGCTGACATTAAGAATTTTCTAGATTCTTTGATTTAGTTTCTTAGGTTCTAGTTACTTTCAGCAGCGTTTGATATCTGTCTATATTGTAAAGTCCATAGACTGGTCAGTATGCAGAGGCTTATGTCAGGAAGTTTCTCCTAGTGGGACTTGTCACAGGAGACAAGCCTTCTGTAAAAACATGGTTGAGGTGTTCCAAAGGATTGGATGGTAATAATTATCCCAACACAGTGTTCCTCCCCTCTTTTCCTTCTTTCTGCCTTTTTTCTTCTATTAATTTTTATGTGTATGGGTGTTTTACCTGCATGTATGTCTGTACCTTGGTTGTGCCTCATGCCTTTGGAGGCCAGAAGATGGCATTCAGTCCCCTGGGACTGTGGTTACAGACAGTTGTGAGCTTCACTGGGAATGCTGGGAGTTGAACCTGAGTCCTCCAGAATAGCAGCCAGTGCTCTTAACTGCCGAACCGTCTCTCCAACCTTTTTCCCTCCCTTAAAAAATTATGTTTATGATTGTTTTGTCTTCATGTGTGTAATACATATGTATGTGTGCATCATATTTATGCCTAGTGTCTGTGAAGGCCGTAAGCAGGTGTCAAATCTTTTGGCATTGATGTTATGGTGGTTTTAAGCAGTCATGTGTGTGCTGGGAACGGAACCTCTGCGAGAGCAGTAGGTGTTCTTACTGCTGGGTGTCTCTCTAGCCTAGTTGTTGCTGTTTTTTAAACAAGCGTTCCATACCTTACCTGTCACCTTCCAAAACATTAGCCAAAGATTTGCCTGGCTCTAACAACAGTAGGTAGGTACACACTTTTCTCCTTTTACATTCCATTCCATTTCTAATTTTTATCTGAAAATATTTAGAGCATTACCTGCTCCCCTTCCACCACATAAATCTTAATTCTAGCTGTTCATGGGGTAGACCTCTTGAGGCTGTTAGCATGATGCACGTTTTTCCCATCTGGTAGGGAGTTGACAATAATAACTAGGGAATTATTGAGGCTTTTGTCTACAGATCTGCCTACTCCCAGGTACTCATCCTGAAACTATCTCTTTTTTTAAAAAAAGTAATTTTTAAAGTTTTATTTATTTTATGTATATGAAGCACTATCTGTACATACACCTGCTTGCCAGAAGAGGGCATTAGGTCCCATTATAGATGGTTGTGAGCCACGGTGTGGGTGCTGGGAATTTAACTCAGGACCTCTGGAAGAGCAGCCGATGCTCTCCAGCCCCTGAAACTGCCCGTTAATTTAGCTTCATTATAAATAGTGAAATAGAGGATCATTGATAGCTCTCATGGATCCTTCTCAATCTCTGTGAGTCAGCCTCTTCCACTCCCAATGCCGTCTTTGTCAGTGTTTTCGTTCTTACTGCCCACATCCAAATTAAAGGATCACGGATCAGGGTGACAGGTTAATTTAATACTGTCTCATGGATTCTGTTGGAAGATAGGAGGCTCTAGGTCAAAGAACACGTCACTCATGGCAACTGCGATCTTTGTGAATTTGCGGCCAGGCCAGCGTGGTCTGCATAAGCAAGCTCCAGGCTCAGCAGGGCTACACAGTAAGACAGTGAGTGTCTCACATGAAAAACAAAGCAAAGATAAAGATAATGTGTTGTCCATTTAGTCATTATTTCCTCTTCAATGGGAGGAATCAAACCCAAGGACCTTGTCTGCTGGTAACTGCTGAGCCCTTCCCAGCCTACTCTCCAGTTTGTGGATTTTGATGACTAATTGAAAGTTTTAAATGTATTTTTATTTGCTGAGGTGGAACCCAGGGCCTTGTACATGCTGGAAGTGAGTTATATTCTCTGATTCTCCGCAAATGTTGTATTTTAAAAACAGTTTCATAAGCTCCCACTAGGAAAGCTGAACCAGACAGGTATGAAGGAGGCTTGCTGATAACCATAACCTTTGCTCTTAGAATCTGTTTTTTCCTTTCACAGCTGCCATGTGCAGTTCTTTCTGCCTTCAATAATTTCCACATTTGCCTTTTATACTTGTGTTTATCTTTTAAAATCTGTCAGTCTGTAAAGCCTTCAAGTGAAACCTTTTCAACTTGCTTGCACTGCACACATTTATAGTAATTCAGATAAGCTGCACGTGTCACTACAGCGCTCATGTCCTTGTGCTGAAATCACTGATTTAGTGTTGTATCCATTAATAAAGTAAAAGTGAACAAGTAGACCTCCTCTTTCCTTCCACACAGTCCTGATTTCTAAGAGACAATTTCCTCCAACAGTCGCTTTAGAAAATCCATTAAGTATTTTCTGATTGGAGCCTTAAGGAAATTAATTTACCTAATTAATTTTGAAAGACGAGACATACTCATTAGAAAATAGGTACAAGAGCACACACCTTTATATCCAGCGTCAGAGGCAGATGGATCTACAAGAGCTAGTTCCAGGACAGGCTCCAAAACTACATAGAGAAACTCTGTCTTAAAAAAAAAAATACAGCTCCATGGTCCAATGCATATGGACAGCGTATATATTATCTACTATACCAAATAATATTTTCTTGCTCTATTTAAATTTAAAATATAGACTGTGGATATTCATAAAGAAAAAGTGGCTCGAAGAGAGATTGGTATTTTGACAACAAATAAGAATACATCAAGAACTCACAAAATAATAGCACCTGCAAATATGGAGCGCCCTGTCAGGTATATTCGGAAACCTATCGACTACACAGTTCTGGATGATGTGGGCCATGGAGTTAAGGTAAGCATTTTGTATTATGTAAGCGTGGATTACTTTGAATTTTCAATAGGATTTTGGGTAGAAATTGTGATAGGATTTCTTATTTGATAGATTCCCTTTAGCTAGCAGTTAGCATTTACAGTTTTCATGGAATATTTATTTATTTTAAAGATATAAGTGTATGTTTGTTTTGCCTGTATATGTGTATGTGTGCTACATGCATGTCTGGTGCCTTCAAGGGTCAAATGAGGGCGTTGGATCCTCTAGATCTTCTGGAAATGAGTTATGGATAGTTGTGAGCCACTGTGCGAAGGGAATCTGGGTCCTCTGCAAGAACAGCCAGGGCTTTTAACTGCTGAGCCATCTCTCCAGCCATCTAGAAAATTAATTTAATGTGGGTTACATGTTTCACTAAGTTTGGAGCCGAATTTTTATTCACAGAATAGGCACTACTCAGAAAAACTTGAAAAAGCTGGGCTGCTGAGAAGGCTTAGCAGGTGAAGGCACTTGCCACCAAAAACTTAAACCTGAGTTCTCTTCTTAGAACCTTCATGGTGGAAGGAGAAAGCAGATTCCCCAAAGTTTTTCTTTAATCTCCTCCACACATAAGGCTGGATTGCTTTACCACAAACAACAGCAATAAAAGCCCAAATAGACACAAAACTTGACCAAACTATCTTTTTAAAAAAAATTAAATTGATTGATTTATAAAGTAAATTGTAAATAATTTGTCCTTTTGTTCCTAAATGTTTGTGTACCTATGTGGTTTTCTAACTACTAAAAAATGCAAACTTTAAAATTGCTTTTTAGAAAAGTACTTATCATGGTAAGATACATATTATCCCCAATTTTTACTAATCAGTTTTAAGTATATACTTCTGTAATATAATCACATTGCTTTCGTAACTAAATATCAAGACTTATAGAAGGGTGGGTGGCCAGTGAGAACAGTATATTTTAGAAACTGACGTGTTGGTAGAGTGCCTGCCTAGCGTGAACACAACCCTGGACTTAAGCCCCAGCAGCACGGTGGTGGCACAGTACTGCAGTCCCCAGCACTGCATAGGGAGGCAGGAGCGTGAGGAATTAGGAGCCAACACCAGCCTTGCTCACACAGTAAGTTTGGAGTTAGTCTGACCTAAGGGAAACCAATATGAAACTGATGAATGTCACATTTATCTGTACATATACAAGTTATACACATACACAGCTACTTTCCCCCATGTCTTAATACTGATTGTTCCCTTGGTTTTATGACTTCTGTAAGTTTTCATACTCTTATCTTACTTTTCTTCTATAGGATCATAGTTTTGTGTGAAATTAGGAAATAATACCAGAGTTGGTGTGGCTGGTGCATCTCTTGAGTTGAGGCTAGCCTTTTCTAGTGAGTGAGTTTCAGGCCATCCAGGGTTTTGTAGTTAGATCCTGTCTCAGAAGAAATACTACAGGACCAGGAGGCGGAAGGAACAGGATGACCACAAACTTGAAGGCAAACCTGGTCCACATAGTGTGTTCTGGGTCAGCTGGGCGAAACAAACAGAAAACCTGACCAAACTGACCAACCAGTCCCCTTGCTACTTAAAAAGATCTGAAGAAACTTGGCCATTCATTAATGATAAATTATGCACAGCCTAAAATTATGAGGCAGAAAGAATTACATTTATTTTAAAATGAGCATTTTAAGTATGGACAAACCCTACCAGCTCCTGTAATTATTATTTTTTTGTCTTTGGTTCATATTTCTATTTAGGAATCTGATTTCTTTTGTTAATTAAAAATTTCATGCATTGTATTTTGATCTGTTCTCTTTCCTCCCCAACCTCAGCTCTTCCCAGATGCAGTTTGATTTCTTAATGACTTGTTAAGCTTATGCTCTCACTGGGCATTGTGGCACACATCTTTGATACCAGCACTTGGGAGGCAGAGGCAGATGGATCTCTGTGAGTTCCAGGACAGCCAGGACTGTTTCACAGAGAAACCCTGTCTTGGAAAAGCAAAAAGAAGGGGCAGGGGAGTGTGCGCTCTCTGTTATGGAAGATGACATCTGATATTGTTTCTTAGTGGTGCTTTTGTCATTTAACTTCCTGTTCGGATTTTTCAAAATATATAATTTTAAATACCATATCTAAATAGATTAATCTTATTTTTGTAGCTACCACATTTTATATCCAAGGTTTTGAGTCATACATGGGCTCCCACAGTTTTCATACTCCTAAGGTTAACATTCCATCTTATTTGCAGTACAAATTTTAGTGTTTTGGAATTTGTGTATGCTATACTTGGGCTTTTAAAAAATGGATTATACATATTTAAATAGCATGCAAATGTACTTAATACATTTTATTCTAAAACGTATATGGTATCTAATTTTATTAGGAATTTAAAATAAAAATAAACTAAAGTAAATCTGGCTAGATTTTGGGAAACCATAAGATACTGCCAGGAGAAACCAGTGTGCAGAGTATGCACATGGAGAACAGTAATAGACGATGATTGTAAGTTGGCCCTGCATTTTCAAGTGAGCATAGGGAAAGGAGGCTTGAATACTAGTAGAGAAATTTAGAATTATTTTTGGTAAACATAACAATGAAGAGATTTCTAAATTAGTTTGTAACTTAAAGAGGAATGTCTCTTGTGTATATTGTCTTTGTGGTGAAAACAGGTGAAGACCAAGGAAGCAAGGCAGAGACATTTTACTGGTTATAATTAGTTGATGTTTTCTAAGGCAAAGTCTCTAAGATTAACTCTGGATTTCTGGTCAGTTATGGAATTTAGTTTCAGTTTGCTTTCTAGAAATACAGAACACCAGGACTTTCTCAGCTTTAATGTTCTTTCAATTACTGTTCTTTTAAACTTTTTTTCAGATTTATTTTTGTATCTTGAGTGTTTTTGCCTATATGTGTACCATGTGTGTAGATCATGTGTGTACCACTTATGCATACTATGCGTGTGTGCATGTACTGTGTGTACCGTGTGTGTGTGCATGTGTTTGTACCGTGTGTGTTTGGTTCCTCTGGAGATCAGAAGAGGACAGCGATAGTCATTGTGAACCACTTTGAATGTAGGTGATGGGAACTGAGCTCTAGGGCCTCTGTCAGGGCCACAAGAGCTCTTAACAGCTGAACTGTCTAGCCTGCCTCTTCTGGTTTTACTATTTTTTTTATTTTTGGTTTTTTTGAGACAGGGTTTCCCTGTAGTTTCTAGAGCCAGTCCTGGAACTAGCTCTCGTAGACCAGGCTGGCCTCGAACTCAGAGATCCGCCTGCCTCTGCCTCCCGAGCGCTGGGCTGGGATTAAAGGCGTGCGCCACCACCGCCCGGCTTTGGTTTTACTATTCTTAACAGTACAGACATTACCTTTTTTATAATATCTGTGTTGGACTGTGATCTTTAAACAGCTTCAGTTTTATTAAGATGAGTGAGAGCTAATCAGTTACTTCAAGGAAAGAATTTGTCTCATTGCCGTTTGACAGTTATTGCTAGAACAATAGTGTACTCAAAGAATTCTATTGCTTTTGAATTCATATTCTAGGTAAATGGTGAAATTACTCATTCATAAATTTAAATGTTTGGAGGAAGAGAGATCTTAAGGCAATACAAAAGTCTTACTTTGTTTATGTTCAGTTTGGGAACACTTAAGTAGACATTTTATATACAGTATTGCCAGCTGCTAGCAGTTATATTTTGAGCCTTAAGAGTCAGAGATTAGCTGGGGTTAGAGGTCACGGTGACACACACCTTTAATCCCAGCACTTGGGAGGCAGAGGCAGGTGGATCTCTGTGAGTTTAAGACTAGTCTGGTCTACAGAGCGAGTTCCAGGACAACCAGAGCTGTTACACAGAGAAACCCTGTCTTGAAAACCTAAAACAGAGACAGAGATTAATTTTACCACACTTTTCGTTTGGATACATAAACTGTTTAATAGAGGAAGCTGAACAAAGGTTGAAAGTTACACAGTTGTGTAGTTGCAGGGTTATATAAAGACTCATTTCCCATTTAATTTTATTGTTCCTTCATTTGGGAACAGATTACATATAAATATTGAGCTTTTTTTGTCTCTTTTTTTACAGTTGAAAGAAAGATGCGAGAGTGCACTTAGAATACTTTTTTTGCACAATTATATATTATGAGATAAACTGTATGCATACATAAATGACACACATAGGTTATGCAATACACTAGTAGATCCTATCAAGGGCCTTAACTAAATGTACTACTTCATATCTAGGTGTGTGATATGGTGATTAGCTAGGGTTCCAGACAGTATTCCCAGATAACAGTGAGAAATAATCATTTAAATAATGAGGAATACCAAAGTTCTAGTACTTTATATTAAATGAGAAGATATCTGAAATTCTTCCATAGGATTTTACTTAATGTTGCCTTTGAGGTCATCTGAAAAATGTGGATACTTGTGAGAACAGCAGATGTTATTGATAGAAATCAAATCTCAAAACTTTATAGACAAACTGTAGAAATAGATTTTTTTTCTTAATGGTATGGCATAAGAATTGGCATTATAGAGTCATGCTCATTGTCTCTGGTGTGTTAGCTGGTCATCTCTCACAGAAGTAATCTTTACAATCAAAGTACCATTTCTTTAATTTAGAATTTTGACTGAACTGCTCAATAAGCACATAGCAATGTATAGCTTCCTAGTAGTGTAGGTTTGCTCAAGACTTACATAGTCTAGAAATGAGAGTTTCCAGACTATTCATTCTGCAGTTAGAATTTGGCCAAGCTGCTGTTAGATGATTTCAGTGTGTGTGTGTGTGTGTGTGTGTGTGTGTGTGTGTGTGTTTTAAATGTTTTTATTACTTGTCAGTTTTATACATGCGCATATCTTTTTCATAACACACCACCCATATTTTTGTTTTTGTTTTTGAGATAGGGTGTCTTAAATCCCAAACTGGTCTAACACTTGCTGTGTAGCTACTCCAACCTCCCTAATCCTGGGTTTTCAGAAGCATGCCACCATACCTGGGCTATATGATGCTCAGAATGAAACCCTGTGTTGCTGTGTGCTACACAGAACTCTGCCAACTGAGCTGCATTCCCAGGCTTTAGTCAGGGCTTAATGATTTTATTTTGAAATACTGAGGTGTGCTTGACCACATTCTTTTCTGAATTTGAAAACAACTTGTGAGTTTTTATTTTTATTTTATTTTGAGACAGAGTCTTACTATGTAGCTCTGACTAGCTTGAAACTCCCTCCATAGACCAGGCTAGCTTTGACTGAAGACATCTGATTGTTTCTGTCTCTGAAGAGCTGGGATTAAAGGCACCATACCCAGCTCCTTCCCAAGCCTCTTCTAAAGCAGTATGCACTCTTAATAACTGATGATGTTTAAACATGTGTGTGTTCATTACTTATCTACTTTATTTTTTGTAGTATTAAAGATTTAATTTAGAAACTTCCACATATTAAAAATCTTCAGCTTTACTGTTGCTTATTTAAGTCAAATGAAAAATTTTTATTTTTAATTATGTGTATATGTGTGTACATGGTCTGTGTACACATGAGTGCAGTGCTTGTGGAGGCCAGAAGAGAGGGCATTTGATCCCTTGTCACTGGAATGGCTCGTGTGGGTGCTGGATTCTGTCACCTGTGGAAGCCCCTGCAGACTTAACTGTTGAGATGCCTTTCCAGCTTCCTATGAGCTGTAATTCAGTTGGATTAGATGCTGACCTAAGAAACTTTTAGGCCTGCTCAAAATTGGCTTAATTAGTGGTTTCTTTAGAAAGTTACTTCTTTTTAAAAGTACTCATAAGTTAGACCTGGTGACAGAAGCCTGCAATCCCAGCTGCCTGGAAGGCTGAGACAAGGGAATCATAAACTCAATTCTTGTCTGGACCACAAAATCAGTTCAAGTCCAGTCTGGAAACTTAGTGGCTGGATGTAGCTCATTGGTAGAGTGCTTGACTAATGTATGCAGTCCTGAGTTCAAGTCCCAGTACTGTTGGAAAATAAGTGTGACACACAAACATTTCCCTAGTTCCTATAGGTACTTTTCTTTAACAATATATAAGAAATATAGCTGGATAAAGCTTGTTAACATAAATTCAGTAATATAAATGTCAACCTGTCCTGTCAGATACAACTTACCTAGAATTAATTTCTACCTTTTCCCCCTCTTTTTTTGTTTTTGCCAACACAAAGTGGCTAAAAGCCAAGGTAAGACATATTACTTATCATTCGATCCACAGTACTCCCTCTATGTTGACAGAGGCTGCAGAGCCACTGAAATGTGAAAACTCTGTCTGTCTGCTTTTTCCTGTAGGATTTACATAGATTAAATATGCTGAAACTTAGATCACATCAGCGTTAGCTTGGCTGTGTTAATATATCAAAGATATATTGACGTTTGCACTTTAGGAACATTAATCTGGCTGACAGTCTCTGCTTTGCTCATGTTTCTACAGTTGCTTTGCTTCCATCGACTTAGAGATAGGTTTCCCAGACGTCATGTGATTTTGTTGCTGAATTATCAGGATAAAGATTATACTTGAGATGAGTATTTTAGCAGATTGATAGCTTTGTGGTTTACATTTATGTACATATAAATGTTTATTGAAGTATTTTAATAATCCTGATTCTTGAATACAAATAAATTTGATATCAGTGAATGTCTAACAATAAATTATAAAATCTAGTAGTCTCACCTGTATTTTGCATAAATTGATATGAATAGAACAAAATGACAGGAAGAACTGAATGCAGGTGGCTTTTGAACTTTTAAAATATAATGACAAAACTGTATTAAGTACTGTCTGGGAATCCTTATTTCACATTCTGTTGTTAAGGAAAAGACATCATGTTAAAACATCAAGAGAACAAGTTGATACAAAAATAAACTCTTTCTTTCCACATTTTAGCACGGAAATAACCAGCCTGCAAGAACTGGCACATTGTCGAGAACAAATCCTCCCACGCAGAAACCACCAAGCCCTCCTGTGTCAGGCCGAGGGACTTTGGGGTATGAATTTAGCTGCATTCTACTAAGAATTTCCGAGACCTAGTCCATGTTCTCTCTGGTAGTACTACCCTTTACATTCATTTATTTTGTGAGTGTGTGTATGTGCATGTGCAGGTCAGATAACAGCCGGTAAGGCCCATGGGTCCTGTGATGATGCTCTGGGTGTCAGCTTGGCAGGGCACCTCAGACTGATACTGATTCTTTCTTCCCTAAACACAATCCCAAACGAAATCTTCCTGCTTTACAATCTCTCTCTCTCTCTCTCTCTCTCTCTCTCTCTCTCTCTCTCTCTCTCTCTCTCTCTCTCTCTCTGTGTGTTTGTCTCTCTCTGTCTCTGTCTCTCATGTTTAATGTGTACGTGTGTGTGTGTGTGTGTGTGTGTGTGTGTGTGTGTGTATCTGTAGCCCAGAGGACAACTCCTCAGGTTTTACCCTTAGGGAAGCTGCCCACCTCCTTAAAGAGAGGATCTCTTATTAGCCCAAAGCCCACTAATGAGGTTAGATTGGCTGGGTAGTAAACTAGATAGCCTGTCTTCACCTTCCTTGCATTGGGATTGTGGGTGCCACCATGCCAGATATTAATAATCTTTTGTATATATGTAAATGAGTACCATTTTTTGTTTGTGCATTAAAAGAATGTTAATCGGCTTTACAATTTACTTTAAGTGGGTTGACCAGAGCGTTCCTTATGGTGCCTCCACTTGTATTTATGATTCGTTGAATAAGTGGTGTGCTTTGTGTAGTTTGCCTTGGTAGTTAGTCTCCATCTCCTGCTTCTCCTGTTCCATGGCATCTTACACCGAGGACTGTACACAGGTACTCTAAAGTGTACCAGCTGGTCACAGGCATCTGCATACTAGAGTGGCTTTGTGGAAAGCTGGACTTCACGTCCCCTGTCGTGTATTAATTGTATCAATATTTTCCAAGATATTTCTGAAGGATTAGTTACTTGGAAATACCATATTAGATTTCTTGCTTTTGTGGAGGGGATCAATTAGCCAACTTTCTTTTTTGTTGTTTTGTTTTTTCAACCCCATGTAGAAAGGCTTATGAATGACTAAACTGAGTATAATGTATTTTAATATTACATGTTATTAAGCATTAAAGATTATAACCATCAGTTTTAGTGATAATGTTAGAAATTTAAATGTGCCTTTCTAATAATTTTCCCAAGAAAGAGCAACAAATTTTAATTTTTGATTTTTTCGAGACAGGGTTTCTTTGTGTGACAGCCCTGGATGTCTTGAAACTTACTCTGTAGACCAGGCTGGCCTCGAACTCAGAATGATCTGCCTGCCTACCTCTGCCCCCTGATTGCTGGGATTAATCTGGCCAGGTGTGCACCTGGCCAGATTTTAATTTTTATGTAAAAATAGCAATATTTGTCACAATTAAAGTTTTTGTTTATATTACTCTTAAAGTTTTTTCTTTAGAAAAACTTTAGAGAGAAAGAGTGTATGTGTGTAACGCCTGGTGTGTACTTTTTAGAGGTCAAAGGACAACTTTGTGAAGTGTGTGTGTGTGTGTGTGTGTGTGTATGCGCATGTGCATGCAACTTCACCATGTGTAAATAAATGGGTTCTAGGGACTGAACTAAGGTCTCTAATTTGAGTGACAAGCACCTTTACCCTCTGAGCTATCTTGCCAGTCTTTTTTAAAATTAAAATTGTAAAACAAAATTCTGTTACAGTTAACTCAGAGATTATAGCAAATTTGGGAGGGGTACTATTTTGTTTCTCTCATTCATAATCCATTTTTCCACTTTTCTTCTTTAGGCGGAATACTCCTTATAAAACGCTAGAGCCTGTTAAGCCCCCAACAGTTCCTAATGACTACATGACTAGTCCTGCAAGGCTTGGAAGCCAGCATAGTCCAGGCAGGACGGCTTCTTTAAATCAGAGACCAAGGACACATAGGTAAGCCTTCTGTCTGAACATTTGAACTCCGAGAGCGTGTGCTGCTGACTGGTGAGTGAGTCTTTTTAGAGATGCAGAATACAAGTGAGGTTCTATGTTAATGCCAATAGCGGATGTAAAAGGTGAGGGGGTTCATATTTCTGATCCTGTCAAGTTTCAGTTTTTATTTTGAGGTTGTTTTCATTTGTGTATACTATTAGTAGGATATATTTCCTCTTTTTGACAGACATGCTGGGATTAAAACTAAAGAGTGTTTTAGAGACTGAAAATGTAGCTAAGATGACGTAGTGCTTGCTAACATACAGGAAATATTGGATTTTATCTCCAGCACCATAAAAGCCAGGCATAGTGAGGTAGATCTGTAATCCTAGCACTTGGGAGGTGGAAGTAGGAGGATAAGAAGTTCAAGGTCTGATGTGGGAGGGTTTTTTATCTATCTGTTTTTTTCATTGGTTAATTAATAAAGGAAACTGCTTGGCCTGATAGGTCAGAACATAGGTAGGTGGGGAAGACAGAACAGAATGCTGGGAGGAAGAAGGCAGTGAGACAGTCGCCATGGAGCCAGCCGCCAGGTCAGATATGCTGAATCTTTCCTCTTGGTAAGCCACCACCTCATGGTGCTACACAGATTATTAGAAATGGGTTAATCAAGATGTGAGAGCTAGCCAATAAGAGGCTAGAGCTAATGGGCCAAGCAGTGTTTAAATGAATACACTTTGTGTGTTGTTATTTTGGGTGTAAAGCTAGCCGTGCGGGAGCCGGGCGGGAACGCAGCCCGCTGCTCTTACTACAAAGGTCATCCTCAGCTACACAGTGAATTTGAGGCTAGCTGGGATACAGGAGACTTTGGCCTCATTTACTAGGAATTCCTGCCCATTATTAAGGGCACAGGGCAAATACTCTTAAATGCTTTTAGACAAAGGGTTAAATGCCGTAGGAGTTACACAGCGTAATGGAATTTGAGAGGTCAGAGGAAGAACACTCAGCTTGTTTCTGAGAAAGAGTTCTGAACAGAGCTGGTAAACCAGACTGTGTTAGTGGGCTTTGTGAAGTCCTGACTTGGTTTATGAACGTTGCTGCTGAATTACAGGGTCAGAATATAGTTCTTCCAAAGTGGAGGCAGTGTTAGTTTCATCTGATTCAGCCACTAGGTATTTACATGACTTTATTAAATACCAGTCAGAGACAAGTAAAACATAGTATTGTTTTTTCTAGAAGCTCATTGTGTTGAAAGAGGAACATCTATTTTTAAAGTACATTTCTAGAGTGTCATCATGCCAGGCTCTATGGGTTGTTTACTCAGTCACTGTTACAGATGTGGGCCATGGCAGCATAGACAATCTGTAACTGAATGAGCATGGCTATGGGCTAGGGAAGTTTTACTTATGGTACTAAAATTTGAATTTCATATAATTTTAATGTTTTGCAAAATACCATTCCTTTTTTTTTGAGTTTTCCTCAACTGTTTAGGAAAGAATAGTTAGCTCATAGGCAAAAATGTGGGCTGATGTTTAGTTTTAGCCTACAAGGTGAAATTTGCCACCTCTTATCCCTATGTTAGAAAAGCACTTAAGTCAGGAATTGTAGGTTGAGCTCACGTATACAACTATTCCTAGGACGAAATACAAAGTTGAGTGTCGAATTCCTGGCTTGAATGAGTTGAGAATTCCATATTTAAGCTAGTTTGTTCTATCAGTGGCTTTTTAAATTCCTTTTATTACAATGTGATACCCTAATTATAAATTGATCATATTGGAGAATAAAATAATCTTACCCAGGCACTATAAATCTTTGCTTTGTTGGGTTTGTGGGCATATTGAGCAAACAGTATTGCTTTTAAAATACAACGTGAGCCGGACACTGTAGTGTGTACTTGGAAGACGGTAGCTGGAGGGTCCTTTGAGATCAGAAGTTTGAAACTAGCTTGGGTAACTAGTGAAGGGCAGGTGCGCTACAGTAACTAGTCTCAGCTAGGACAAGACCCTGGGCTCTGAGGGAATTGAAGAGAGTTTATCAGTAGCAGCTGTTCTAGTCAGTGAACCCTAACTGCTTCTAAACTTTGTTCTCTTGTTGCTGTGCTAGGCTCATTGTCTTACACACTGCTCTATTGCTGTGAAGAGACACCATGACCACTGCAGTTCTTATAAAGGAAAGCATTTCATAGAGGCCTGCTCAGTTTGAGGGTTAGTTCATTATCGTCCTGGCGGGAGGCATGGCAGCATGCAGGCAGACATGTGCTGGAGAGGGAGCTGAGAGTTCTATGTCCTGAGCAATCGGCAGCAGGATGAAAGAGCCACTGGGCTGACTTTGATGCTTGAAGCCTCAGTGTCCTCCCAGTGACACACTTCCAACAAGACCACCCTACTCTACTTTTCAAGTAGTGTCCCTCCCAGATGACCGAGCACTCAAATTAGTGAGCCATGGGGCCATTCTTATTCTTATTCAAACCACCACTCATTTTCCAGAAAATTCCTTCAGTTTGCTTTTCTATATTATATTTTATTTTGTTTCTTTGATTGCTTTTGAGGCAAGGTCTCAGTATGTAGCTCTGGCTGACCTGGGACTTGCTATGTAAACCTGGCCTTAAACTCATAAAGAGTCACCTGCCTCTGCCTTTCCAGTACTAGAGTTAAAGGCATGCACCTGTGTGCCCAGCTTGTTTATGTTTTGGAAGTTGTGATACTCGTTTATCGGTCTCCTGAGTGCAGGGATCTCAGGTGTACCTACCATGCCTGTTCCACTTTTCTTTGTGTCAGGTAGAAATTTTAATGCTGATGTTCAGACAAGGGATACTTTACTTCTCCACCCCCTTTAATCCATTCCCAATGCCTTGTACGTACCTTTTTGTTTTATCTGTCACACTGAGTTTTGAGCCTGTGTTCTCATGTTCTGTTATTAGGTTTGGTGGCATGGTTCAGTGTTCTTTGCTGAGGAAGAAGGAGGGGAAACAGAGCTTCACTGAGTTCTCTAGGTGGTTTCAGACTTAGAGCCTGTAGCCGTAGCCAATGCTGAAGCTGTATGTGCCACCACAGCAGGTTCTTCATTGTCGGTCACATCAGGCTTTACATAGGCAACTGGTGACATACTCTACTGTGAAATATTAATGCTCATTTATTTCTTCAAGATTATTATTACCTTACTAGGCCAAGGTCTCGTTATGTAGCCTCTCTGCCCTTGAACTTGCAAAGATCCACCTGATTCTGCCTTCAGATTCCTCGGGTTAAAGGGCACGTAGGGATCTGAGTGCTACTATATATTGGTTCCAGAGTTTGAGAGGAACAGTGAGACACAAGAACAGGTTTACATATTAGGGTAAAGGGTTATTATCAAGTTAAAATTAATGTTTAGTAACCCCCGTTTTGTGATTAAATTTTTAAAACTCAATCTTTAAATATGATTTTTTCCAATGCTTCTCTCCTTTGTAGTGGAAGCAGTGGAGGAAGTGGAAGTCGAGAAAACAGTGGGAGCAGTAGTATTGGCATTCCCATTGCTGTGCCTACGCCTTCACCTCCCACCGCTGGCCCAGGTATGTTACCTCGTGCTCTCAACTTTATATTTATTTATATTGGATAAAATTCTTTATTAGATTGTGGCTATAGCTATAATAAAGGCGAATAACATATTTTAGATTGATTTTCATAAAGTTGTTGGTTGTACCAGCTGTTTGTGTGTGATACAGAGAAATAGCTGTCTTAAGTCAGTTTTGGGCTGTTTTGCTTTTAGTAATGCTTGTCTTTAATAGCTAAGACTGATGAAAAGGAAATCTCTATCATATTTCACTCAGAAGGTCAGTACTGTTAAACTAGTTTAGTTGTGACTTTCCTACTTATGGATAAGACTCAGCACCTATTTTAGTGTAATGCAGTGACTAGTAATGAGATTTAAAAATAGGGAAATTTATTTTTCCTTTTTAGAAAGTATATAAATGTAAGATATTCTGGGAGAGCATTCAGTTAACCCTTTGGATTTTAGTCAATGAAATGGAGACTTTTGAGATAGTTGTTTCTGTGTAGTTCAGGCTGTCCAGAAAGAAAGACTTTACAGTATTCAAAAACACACATATGAAAGATAAGCATAATAAAAAAATATTAGAGGAAAATATTCTTAGCTTCTTAAATATATTATTGAAGCAGAATGATCTGGGTTCACTTGCAGTTTTTTGGGTTTTTTTTTTTTTTTCTTTTCTTTTCTTTTTTCCAAGACAGGGTTTCTCTGTGGCTTTGGAGCCTGTCCTGGAACTAGCTCTGTAGACCAGGCTGGTCTCGAACTCACAGAGATCTGCCTGTCACTTGCACTTACGAACTCAAAGGCCTTTTTACTTAGTAAAATACTTTTCATTTGAATGTGTTCTGCATTTGGATTTTTTTTTTGTTTGTCTACTTTGCTGTATGTTGCATTTTCCTGTGTCATTTTAGAAAGTTTAATTCTGTTTTTTTTTTTTTATACTCTGGCTCGAATCATAAACTATTTTATTGGAAAGTATTTCTGTCTTGATTCCCTGTGAAGTCCTGATTCTCCCAGTGAGCATGGTGAGGGGTGAGACTGCATAGGCATCCGGGAGCTGTTAAATTACAATTTGTACAGTTTCAGTAAGCTCCTATAGCCAAAGATTGCAAGTTGTTACAGTTATTAGATTGTAGTTGATAATGCTAAATTAAAGAATTAAATCTGAGCCAGGTGGTGATGGCACAAACCTTTAATCCCAGCACTTGGGAGGCAGAAGCAGGTGGATCTCTGTGAGTTCGAGACCAGCCTGGTCTACAAGAGCTAGTTCCAAGACAGGCTCCAAAGCTACAGAGAAACCCTGTCTCGGGAAAAAAAAAAAAAAAGAAAGAAAGAAAGAAAGAAAGAAAGAAAGAAAGAAAGAAAGAAAGAAAGAAAGAAAGAAAAAAAATTCAAACTGAGTGACACCGATGTCTTCTGGTGAAAGGCCTGTTTTCATTGCTCTTCACTACCCCACAGAATGGTCCTGTGTGTGGTTTATAACCAACTTAATGGACTTTTTATTTATTTATTTAGATTGAGGGAAACTAGCTCTTACTGTTCAAAAAATATTTTAAATTAACAGTGTCTCTGATATCCTTTCATTGCGTGCTGCATGTTTGGGACTCTGCCTTGTGTTCCGGCAGTCAGAGCCCCTGGGCAGAGGTGGAGACAGGAAGCAGAACAGGAAAGGAAAATACAGTGTGTGATACAGGGGTTTGCTCTGGTGCTGTCCTTCGGCTCATACTTTGGAAAAGTTTGATGCAGCCTAGGTTTTAAGATAGCTGAGGATGTTAAGAAATAACTTTATTAATAGTATTCATTCAAACTGTTTTCTAGTTGGGAAGGACTAGACTGGGTTATAAAGAATTCTACATTCTGTAGATTTTTTTAAAAATTCTTTTATTCTTTGACTCCTTGGGGGCCTGCCACTCAACTCCCAAATAAATACACGGAGACTTTTACTTACTTGTGAATGCTGGCTTTGGCGTGGCTTATTTAGCCAGCTTGTCTTAACTTTAATTATCCCATCTACCTTTTGCCTCTGGGCCTTTAACTTGTTTATTCTATATGTCTTTCTTTACTTTTCTTTACTCTGTAGCTGGCTGTGTGGTTGGGAGGCTTGCCCCTTGGTGTCCTCTTTCCTTCTCTCGGTCCCCCATTCTTTTTTCTCCTCCTATTTATTCTGTCTGCCTGCCAGCCGCTCCTATTTCTCTCTCCCGTCGAGCTATTGGCCATCTAGGTGTTTTGGGCTGGCAAAGTAACACAACTTTATAGAGTTAAATGCACATAAAAGAATGCAACACATATTTACATCATTAAACAAATATTCCACAGCATAAACAAATATAATACATACTAAGCTAATATTCCACAGCAACATTCAATTTAGAAGTACACAGAAATATGAATAAGAATAATGAGGTGTCTTTTATGAGAACTGGGTTTTCATGTAGGTGAAATAAACTGACAACATTTACATAGACTGAGGAAAAAGCATAGAGGTAGAGAGGGAAGGAGATAATACAAACATGTGGCTGGCAACAGCACTGAAAGACTCTTAGTGAAAACAAAATACTCTCAGCTTATTGGAGCCACATGAGATGCCCTTTTTGTGTTCACTGGATAGTAACAGCATAGGTGTCTCTGTGTGCCAGTCCTGATGGAGATCCAGACATTTCTGGTGGAATTTGTTGATGTGCGCACTTTATAGACTCGGTTGTTACTTAGACAGATGAAGCCAGCACCTACTCCAATTTCTCAGTTCAGTTCTAGATATTAACCTCAGAATACCTGTTCTCAAAATACTAGCTCTCAAAAAGATTTCTCCATAGATTTTTGCAGTCAAAGCTTTATTCATTGTTTATATTTTTGTTCTGTTAGAGATTTTATTCTACAGGCTCCATGCAGTTGTCGCTTGACAGCTATGCTCTGTGAACTTGTGTATTAACGCATCTCACAGCTGTGTCACTTTGGATTCAAATACAGTCATTTTATAGGTGTAAGCCACTCCAAAGACAGCTTTTGGAGTCCTCCAATTTTTAATTTTTAAGTGTGGATTCAAAGGCAAAAGCATTTGTAAACCATTTATTCAGAGCATTGACTTTGAGAGCAGCAGGACCAGTCAGTATCGACAGGGAGGAATTAGGAATAAATTTCAGTTCTTAGAACCTATCCTAGACCTACTTAGTTAAAAACTCTGAAGATGGGACCCAGAAATCTACGTAACAACAAGGGGAGGTTTTCATCAGCACTGAAGCTTAAGAACATTGTCTCAGGGAAATTCAGGAACTATATTTAGCAGTGTTCATTCATAGGAGTAATATTTTTTAGTAGTGCCAAGAATAGCACCAATGTAAATATTTAGTAACAGTAATTATTAGCAGTTGTTATAAAAATAAGAAAAATTTACTTAACTGACAGTTTAAATTTTATCACTTAACTTGGGTTATTTAGCCAGATAGAATTTTGAATCAAATTCTGAAACTGTTGGCTATGGAAAAGAGGTCGTTTATGAAGCAGTTATGAAGGACCAATAACTAACAACTTTTATCTCAGACTGTGGTACTGATCTTGTTGGAGAAAGTTTACATATAAAACACTATATAGTTCTTTGTTTCCTTGGACGATTGATTCTTGAATATGCCCACCTTCAGTAGATAAAAAATCCTTAGGTATTCTAAGTTCCTTATAAAAGAAGGCATGGTCCTTCAGACAGCTTACACATATATGCCTATTGTGTTTAAAGTTATCTCCAGCCTACTCATCATACCAGTATAATGTACGTGGTGTGAGCAGTTGTCAGTGTGCATTGTTTAGGAGCACTCTGAAATGCACATGCAGACTACATGGAGTATTAGCAAAAGAAACAGCATTTGGGATTGTGCTTATTGCAAAGGGTTAAATAATAATGCTCCATGTTCACTTTTGTAACTCTTCCTTCACACTGGCTGTTCCCCTTGTTTATACACTTTGGAAGTAGAGCTAATTTGATTTTCATCTTCCTTTTTCTTTATTTTGTGCTGTGGGCTTTATAAGGTAATAAGAACCCCCATCTTGCCCTTTGTTCTGCTACTTTGGGTGTTTATAATGCTTTGTTGGTTGCCTTTAACTAATGCTTTTCAGCAGCCCCTGGCTCAGCTCCTGGGTCCCAGTATGGCACAATGACCAGGCAGATTTCTCGGCACAACTCTACCACTTCTTCGACATCTTCTGGTGGATATAGACGAACTCCCTCTGTGACTGCCCAATTCTCTGCTCAGCCTCATGTTAATGGAGGGCCACTTTATTCTCAAAATTCAAGTAAGCTTGTGTTTTGCAGGCATACAGCAATAGTACAGCTCCTTTTGAAGGAGATTATTTGAACTGGAATTCTTACTGTGATAGACAACAATTTAAGCCATGCTGTTTCATGTTTGTTTTTGCTTTTGAATGCTAATCCTTGAATAACCATCTTAAAAGCAGCTGCTATTCACTTACTCTCCAAGGTTTGCTTGAATATATTTAATCTAGCCAAATTCACCAAATGCTTTAATGTGCTATTAGTATTATTACAATATAATTTGAACTAGAGAGCAAAACAGTCTGAAATTTTATGGGCATGATTTTGATGGTTCAGTAGTGATATAAAGACACCAACATAGTCTTTTATTATTTTATTATTTTTTTAAAAAAATAATAAAAAGAAATTGCTGACTATCACTTCTAAGGTCGTGGACTTTTTCTGAAATGCTTTCAATTGAAAACATTTACAATGCCTGCTTACTTTCTCTTTCTGAATAATTCAAATGGGTGGGAAGGATTTTCTTTTGATTTTCTTCTGTTCACTTCAAATTGCACATCCCAATACTAATTACAGCCAGTGTTTAAAATCTTACAGAGTTAGAAAATAGACATAGAATTAGAAAGAAAATGTTTGAATATCCGAGGATAGTTATTGAGTTCACTTTCCATGTTAAGATGCTAAATTCAAAAAGGAAACAATTTGAAATAAGTCTGTTTTCCAGTATTTCTTTTTGTCATGAAGATGGTGGGTATGGACTGACAGGTTTTTCTGTGGCAGCTTTTCTCCACTTTAAAATTTAGAACTGAATGTTCTATAAAAAGGATGACGATCACTCTGCATTTACATGGGGATTTTCTTGGTTCTTTTATTTATATTTGTGTTGTGTGTGTGTTTATGCATTCATTCATTCACTTATTATTTATTTTTGACACAAGGCACTGCTTTGTAGTCTTAGCTGGCCTGGTGCTGCTTAACTTTTACTGGCCTTGAATTTAGAGCCCCTCCTATTAGGATGACAGGCGAGCACCACCATGTTTATCTTAAGTGGACACTGTCCATTCCATTTTTTTGTTAAAATTTTTGAGTTTCAGAGTGATTGGGTTGCAGCAAATCGAAGGGTACTTTGTCACAAATGCCTGTATTCAAAGAGTACCCCAGGTTTTTATACAGCCTTTTTCCAGACTAGAATTTTTATTCAGGCTACTAAGAGATACTAAACTCTTAGCTGATATTTACTTAGTTTACTGGGTTTTGAATGGTAGCTTAGTGTCTAAATAGATAACAAATCAATCATTTATCACAGTAGGTGGTTTTTTTTTTTTTTTTTTTTTTTGACAGACTGTCTGAGAACTCACTGTGTAGAACAGGCTGACCCTGAATTCAGAGGTCTCCCTGCCTCTCTTTCCTAATGGAAGATTAAAGGTGTGCGCCATCATAATGAGCCAGTTGTTGATCCCACTAGTTTCATGAACCTCTTTCCATGTTCTGCTTTTTTAGATCCCGTCTTTATGTTCATTACCTTCCCACACATGCACACTTGTCTTTTAATTTGCTCTGCAATGGGGTTTTTATTTTATCAGTCCACACTTGTCTAGTTGAACTTGTTTGTGGGACTGAACTCTTCCTTAATGAATATCTGTGTTCTTTTTGAAACTGGAAGGCAAACTTAGCTTCAGGTGTTAAGTGTGTTTTGTTTTATCCAGCTGTCCTTCAGTATGAACTGCTGGTGTAGATTTACTGGTGTGTGGCTGTGTTAGTGTTGTGATGTGCACATTTCTCTCTGTGTAGATGTGCTGGTGACGAGCATTTTCAGAGCACATCTTGTCTTTCTTCTTCCACTACTAACAAGCATGCCTAGCCACTCAGGGTTTTTTGGAAAATTATTTGGCTAAGGGGAGACTTTTAGTTGTTTTTGTTTGTTTTAAATTCAGTACCCTTTAACCTTTAAGGAGTCTTTTCTGTAACAATGAAAGACTAGTTTCTGATAGTGAGTTGAATGCTATTTTTAGATTTGTATGACTTTTTACACATATTGTACTAATTTTGAACTTGGAACCTCTCACATTTTTACGCTTATCAAAAAATTTATATCCTGCATTAGATGAAAATTATTTTGATAAAATGATCTTGGGAACCAATAATGTTCTTTTCCTTGGCTAATGTAACATCACTTACTGGTGATCATTACTAAGGCAGCTTTTTCCATTTAAACCAGTTGACTTTTTCTGCGTCATCTTTAGCAGTTGCTGTCTTGTTAAAATGAGACAAAGTAGTAAACATGAGGCTTTGCTTATAGCTTTTGTCACTCTTTCACACATTTGTTAGCCAAATGACATTTAATATCAATTTCCTATAAAGTATTTCCTGAAAAAGGTAACACATTTGCAACCAGCCAGGGTCTCACTTGAAATTAATATAATGAAAATAATTGTACATTTTGACTGATTAGAGAGAGATTAAGTTTCCTTTTTCAGTATCCATAAAAAAGACCATCTTTGATAACTTCCCCTGAGAAGCTGAATAATCACAAGGTAAATGGAACATTCTTGTTCTTAGTAAGTTTAGGGCTGATTTCTTACAAATAAAGCTGCCAACTTAAAAAGTAACAGAAATCTTATTTTGTTTTCCCATAGAGGTGTGAAAATTTAGATATGTAAGAATCTTCTTTAAAGGGAACTTTTGACTGATAGATTGATTTATTGATGTATTTATACAGGTAATCAACCGCTGTTACGCCTTAATTTGGTTTAAGATTTGCAACATTACCTCAAAGCTAGACAAATCTGTTAGTATATAGAGTTACATCAAAAACAGATTTCTGGAAGGCTTTGTAGGTTTTAATTGTGACATATTTTAGAAGTGTTTCTTTAAAATTTGACAAACATTGTGCTAAAATAAATGTTATATAGTAAATTAAAAAGTTCCCCCAATAATGTAATGCTAGGTTAAAAGTAAGTGTGTTTGTTACTTTATGCTCTTACCCATGCAAGTGAGCACAGCTTAGCTCTAGATTCTGTGGGGAAAAAAACTTGAAGAAGGTAGCAGGGTTTGTTTGTTTGTTTTTGTTTTGTTTGTTTTCATTTGCAGACTGTTCTTGGCATACTTATTTATGTTTGTGGTCCTTGTAACTGACTTCTGCTTTTTGTTTGTTTTCTTTTCTTTCTATATCTGTTTTATTCCCCATACTGTGTCTTGCTGCCAGTTTCTATTGCCCCACCTCCTCCCCCTATGCCTCAGTTGACTCCACAGATACCTCTCACAGGCTTCGTGGCCAGGGTGCAGGAAAACAGTAAGTCTGGAAACACAGCGGTCAGATTAGAAGCTGTCTTCTCTAGCATGCATGGCTGATGGTCACCTTGTCCTTCTCCTGAGCAGCTAATCTTACCTGAAGAGCAGGCACAGACGTGCGGCGCTGACCCTGAAGGGCACAGGCTTCCCTTCTTTCCTCGTGTGTGCATGGTTACTGACCCATAGCAATTGGAAAGTGATCTAAGACAGAAGATCCATTATTTGCATATTTTCAAGCAAAGAGTATTGAAATACAGGAATGCAAATTCCTAATAGTTATTTGGAGAATTAGAAAATCTTTTGCAGCTGGATATGGTGGTGCATGCCTATAATCCTAAACCCCTAGGAGGCTGAAGTAGGAAATCTTCATGTGTTGGAGTATACTGCGGGTTATATAGTAAGACCCTGTCTTAAAAAAATAAAGAAGCCAAAACAACAACATCTGTACTCCTAACAGAATTGTCAAGATATAATTATACTGTACATGTATCAGAAAATTGAAACAGGGCCTGTACCTCCTCCCGTAGTAGCACAGTATTTTAGAAAGGGACTAGTGGTTCAGTAGGTAAAGGCCCTTGTCATCAAGCTTGATGATCTGAATTTAATCTACAGAAAACACATGGTGGAAGGAGAGAACCTACTTCTCTAAGTTCTCTTAGAGAATGATTATAGATTCTGATCTTTATGATGCTTCATTATTAAGAATGAGTCTTGGAGTCTAGAAGGATGGCTCAGTGGTTAAGAGCACTTGTTGCTCTCATAGAGGACCCGGGTTCAGTTCCCAGCACCCACACAGCAGCTTACAACAGTCTCACTCCACTTCTGGAGGACCTGATGCTGTGGGCTCTGCGCTTGTGTGATGCACATACGTACATGGTAGGCAAAACACTCATATATAAAAAATTATTTTGAAAACCTAACCTCCAAGAATAAGTGAGTCATCTGCACGTTGTCTGTCTGAGGGACTGACAAGGATGGCGGAGTCTGCCTCCTGCCCTGGCCAACAAGTGACTTGTGCTGGCCTGTGAGCTTGTATGCCAAGTAGAAACCTGTCTGCTTTCTTAAAGTTGTATCTTAGTGAAGACTAGGTTCAATAACTTGCATTAGATATTTATAGCGTGTATATTAATCTAGGTAGACTGTATCATTGCTCATTACCTTTGAGGTTACAGAAAATTCCGCATGCCCGGAGTGAATATTGTGTGGCAAATGGAAAGTACAGTTGCTGAATTATTCAGTGTCAAACATTGAAATTAAGATAGCATTTAGATCTAATTTACTTTATTTGGGATCTGCCTAAAAATAAATTTCAGAATTGTTTGATTAGTGAGCAGCCTACTTGAGCAGCTCATCTTTCAGGAAAGTACATTTGTTGCAAATTCTATGTCAGCTTTTGCTGGCTCTTAATTCGCTTCTCTCATTCACTCCCTTGCACCAACTTTATTCAGTGTTACATGCTAGGCTCTGGGAAGGATACAAACAGTTTAAGTCAAAGTCTCTTCCTTCATGTGACATATAAGGGGCTTATTGAAAATGTAAATTTAGAATTTTGAAATTTCTGAGTGCCTTCTTACTAACTTCAGTTTGAAAACCGTGTGTTCACATATTTAAAATTAAATAAATCTACGTGTTTAAAAAATAAGTGGTAAGGGTAACTTACTAGTTACTGCTGCTCCTTTCCCCATTTTTTCAGCTCTTGGCAATTTTATCCAGGGTCTTGTCCATGCTAGGTTAGTTGTTTTAACAATGAATTGCATTCTTGTTTGCTGGGTTCTGGAATGGCTCTCCTGTGTCGCTCAGGCTGGCCTTGCAGTAGAGTTCTTCTGCCTCAGATCCTAAGTAATGTGACGGCAGGTGTGTTCATCATGCCCAGTGATAGTAGAAACTAAATCTGTCAGAGATTGAAAGTGCCAGATGATCTTTTTACATTGCTCCATTATTAAGAATTTCTAGGAAATACTTTTAGTAGCCATTGAACTTCTTGGGTCTAGAGATCATTGACTAATTGGTAATTGAAAAGAACAGAAATTTAGTATTCATATGCATTATTGCCAAACAGATTCACAACTATTTTTGTTCTTTTTAATAAGCACATGATGTTGAGTCGTTATTCTCATACCACTGATATTCCAAATTTATTCCTATTTTGTATCTGCACTTTAAGTATTATTCTATGAAGTGCAAATATTTTATGTGCTTTTGAAATACCTCTGGTGCTTAGAGGAGGTGACAGCAAAGGCATGTAGTGCTTAATCTAATCTGGTTTAAGATATGAGCCCCTAATGACCAATACCTTCCATTATTAACATCAGAAAGCCTTTTGGAGCAAATATGAATAGTGGTAGGTAAAGCATTAGGGCAGAAAGTTGAACTGACCAGACTTTTTCCATAAAATTAAAGATAAGTAAATATATACTTAATGACAGTTGAGTGGTAATCTTTAACTAGTGCTTGTAAAAGTAAGAGTGACATCAGTTTAGGGAATCCAACAGATACGTAGTGCATACATGAAGCCAAATGAAGGATATGCGCTGTGGTTATTTGATGTCAGGATGGGTCATACCTCTTCTCTTCTCCACACCAGAATGCTTATGGAGGGTGGAGGTCAGGCAGACATGCATGTGCTGGACAGCAGCCCAGCTGTAGACTTGGTAGATTGTTCTCAGTGAGCATCATCACATAGAATTGATTTTTTTATTCTTTGTTTCAAGAATAAAAGTAGAAATCACAGAATTTAACTAGTAATGAAGGAGGACTGTTCTTTGCATGCTATAAAACTTGGGGGATATTTTCAACATTCCCTGTCAGGAAGAATAACCTTTAAAACATACATCAGTTATATAATAATGTTTTTATTCCTCCCTTCTCTCTCATTCATTCTTTAAAAACAAAACAAAACAAAATCAAGAGCCTTTTTGTGGAGCTATGGATGGCATAGAATTAGCTGTGTAGACCAGGCTGGCCTTGCACTCACAGAGATCAACCAGTTTCTATTTCCCAAGTGCTGGGATTAAGACATGCACCACCTTGCCTGATCCCCCCCCCCCCAACTTTTAAAGGAATTTGTGGAGTAGAGTTTTGAGCATTAGTTGTGTTAGCTTTGAATTTCTAATACTAGAAGATTGGTGGCTCAATAAGTACAATTCTAGTCCCACACACCCATGTCACTGTTAATACCCTAGATTTTTTAAGCATGCATACACACACACCCTAGTCATCTAGAATCTGAAGTGTGATTCATTTTTATTGTTTGTTTATTTTTGTTTTTTTCAAAATACTACATCTTCAATATTTTATGTTTAAATCTGAATTGTGTTTAAATTAGAAAATTGGATCTTTAGGATCTGATCTCATCTCATGATTGTTTTATTAGTCATGATGCAGAATCTTAATTTTCTTTCTGCATTAAATTTTGACTATGAATATAACATTCCTTAAACATTTAATGCAGTTTTCTAGTTGGAAATTATTTTTTTGTTGTTTTTGTTAAAATTTAAATAGAAAACAAACAAACAAAACCTTACACAAAGATGCAAACCTGATACTACAGACTTTGCTTTTCTCCCTATTAAAGCAAAATAAATAATAAATAAATAAATATGTCCACTTGAGATGTAGTTTCTAGGGTACTAAGCTATTAAAAGCCAAAATTAATATATGTAGTAAAAACGTTAAAATTATTATGTGTAGTAAATTATATATTAATTTTTATGTAGTAAAAACGATCAAACCTCTAGTGTAAGATATTTAGCAGTATTCCAAATGACAGGGTTCATTAGGCTACTCTAGGCCTAGTGAAGCATTTGTTTTGACCTGAGTCTTAAGATAAGGAAAATTCTTTACTCCTGTATTTCTTATGAAAGTAGATCCTGTATCCTAACCTCTTGCATTCATTAATTTGTAGTACTTTTTATGCTGAATTTAGCTCATTTTATTATTGCAAAATTATGCTTAAAAGCAGTATGAACTTTAACACACCAAGCTTTTATTTCTAATCACTGCATGTTTTATATAATGCATGCTGACTGAGTTAGACTTTTGTTAAATTCTGTTCATTAAAATTTTTTCACTTAGATTAATAACTTGTTTGACTCCTTTTAGTTGCTGATAGCCCAACTCCACCACCGCCCCCCTCCGCCGGACGACATTCCCATGTTTGATGACTCTCCACCCCCTCCACCGCCGCCTCCGGTGGACTATGAAGACGAGGAAGCTGCGGTAGTTCAGTACAGTGACCCGTATGCAGACGGGGATCCTGCATGGGCTCCCAAGAACTATATTGAGAAAGGTGAGGTACTGCTACCATGATTTGAAGTCAATAATGCAATTATAGAGTTTATTTCTGTGAAAAAAATCCAGCGTTTTTTATCTGTCTTGCCAGTCAAGACGGGACTGCATATGCCTTGTGTTCTTCAGCAGTATGCAAAGGATTCTTTATGTTTTCAATTTAAATTCTTAGATTTCTTTTTTTTTTTAAACAAAATTTCTTTATTGAATCTTTGGAAATTTCACATCATGCATCCAGTTCCACTCACCTCCCTGTCCCTTCATATTCTTCCTTCTTACCCTGAAGCAGTCATCCAAACGAAAATTAAAAAACAAAACAAGCAAGCAAACAAAAACAAAAGAAAAAATAGAACAATAAAAGCAACCTCTTTGATCTTTCATCTTTCCTGCCTCTCCAACACCTCTTCGTTTGTCCTGGTGGCATTGGAACCACAGTGTACCCTTTTGACCAAATAACTACTTGTGAATGCTCCTTGCCGGGAGTCACTGGTCTGGTTCGGTGTTCCTGGTGCACCGTCATCTCTGGTCCTCACCAGAACATCTCTGGGGTATCCCAAGGCTGCCCCAAGTCTCGGAGATCCTGGGTTATCGTTCCACAGGACCAGTCCCTTCATGAGCTCCAGCAGGTCCTACAGGTTAGGGTAGATGCTAGTGTGGGCCATCCCCAGGCCCACAGTGGGAGCTGAGCTGGTCAATCTGGGCCACTGGGACTGTTAGATAGATGTATGCTTCTGACTTCAGATTGACTTGACTGTGTTTGTAGATCAGTTAAGGCACAAAACTGAGCTAAATGACTAAGCATTTCCCTCTGTCCCCACTTTTTCCCTTGTCACTTCTCTCTTCTGTTTCCCTCTTGCCCCCCCCCCCTTTATTCAAGGCCAGGTGTAGTTTAGATTTTGCTGGCTATATTGATTCAACTGTTTTGCATCTCAAAGTCACGAGTTTATTATATATGTGAGGTGATGTAGTTCAAAGTTGGGTGTTAATTTGTATGTGAGTAAATGTAGGTGTGTTCAGTAAACCTTTGCTTACAAAAATTGGCAGTGGGACGCTAGAGAGATGACTTAGAGTTTGGAGCATTTCTTGCTCTTGTAGAAGACCCAGGTTCAGTTCCCAGCACTCACATGGTGGCTCACACCCATCTATAACTCCAGTTCCAGGAGATTTGATGCATTCTGACTCCTGGCACCAGGCACACATGTGGTACACATTCAGATATGCAAACAAAATCACTCATACACAGAAAATAAGATTTAAATCTAAAAAAATGGTGATGGGTTAGACTTGGCAGTGGGCTATTGTTGACTTCTAGTGTAAATCAAATTAACAGTTAGCGGCTTAAGCTGGGCATGATTGCATAAACCTGAATCACAGCACCCAGGAAGCAGAGGCAGGAGGATCATTATAAATTTGACAACAGCCTCATCTGCATAGTGACTCTCTCATCCTTCTGCCATGGGAAGGAAAAGATTTAGTAAGATTATTGTCATAGTTAGGATTGGTGTTGTGGTAAAACAGCGCGACTGAAATCAACTGGGGGAGGAAAGGGTTTAGCCGAAACCTGGGAGCCATGGAGGAATGGTTCCTGGTTTACTTCTCTAGTTTGTCAGCCTACTTTCTTACTGCACCCAGGACCTCATGCCCAGGAGTGCACTGCCCACCATGGGCTGTGGTCTCCCACATCAATCACCAGTCAAGAAAATGCACCACAGACTTACAGGTCAATCTTATGGAGGCATTTTCTCAATGAAGAGTCTGTCTTCCCAGATATGTTCTCACATGTACAAATTAACATAGAACAGCAAGTACACATGTATTTAAAGTTGTAATAGCCACTTTTGTGAAACTTGTTTAATTTGGACCAACAGCTTATGACATGGCTTCTTGTTCTTATTGCTAACTCAAATTTAACCTAATGTATACTGATGTGATCCTATTCTCTGCATTAAACTAATAGATTTAAATTCCAGATAGCCTTACAGTACTACAGTAGTACTTACAGTAGTAGGAGATCTTGATTAGATCCAGGAGAATAGAATCAACATCAGATTATCATTAGTGGTTAAATAGCGCTAAGAGACATTATATGAGGAAGTATATACATTGAGATAAGACTATTACAGAGGAAACCTCGAAAACTGTGTGGTTCATTACCTTTCTGAGCCATTTGCATAGGAGGATCTAAGAGCATGAAATGGTTATCGTTTTGCTCAAAGACTTGACCATTTCAGGCATTTGTCAGCCAGTTTAAAGTCAATCTGTAGCACTGAGTCTCACCTCTGTGACTCTAGACTAGATACAAGAGTATTACCAAAGATTATGTGAAGAGCTTTTCTTAATTAGTAATTGTTAACCCCTTGCAAATCACTTGATCCTTTTAGCTTGTTATTTAGTCAGAGATACTTTTGATAGTGTTGTATTTTTAAGCCTTGATACACTATTGAGATCATAATCAGCATACTGTAATTCTGCTGTAGAGCTAAAAGGGAAGGAACTGGGCTTATTGGATCGCCTCACCACAGTGTTTTGTAAGGAGAAAAGACTGCCTAACTTAAAATGATGGCTCCTTCCGTACTTTTCCTATTTCACTAATTTAGTTTCTTAAGGGCAAAAATATAAGCATCATGTATGCTCATAAAATTCCTTATTTTTAAGAAAAAAGACTGCTATGAATATAAAATTAAAAAAATCACATGTTATAAATTTACTATTCATATATAGTAGAAAATCACATGTAATTTTAGAATTATGTTATAAAAATGGATTTAAGGAAATATTTAAATTCACAAAACAGTAGTATAGAAAGTAGTACATAAGTTGTTTGACCATTCTATAACATCTGGAAAGGATACTTTAACTGGAAAGGAAGAGTATTTTGAACTTGTATCACACTTTCTGAGTTTTCCCCTTACTTTTCCATCTTTAAAATTAAACTTTAAAGTGAGACTTATTTTAAACCTGAATGTATCCCTATTAATTAGCATAGAATTTTGAATACATAGACTTATCTCACAATAAGTAGATTTAATGTGTGGTATGGTCAGAATAGGTATGGTACTTTGCTTAGCTACTCCATGGATATTTGTCTGAATGAACAGAAGTAAATCCTAAGTTCAGCAAGTGGGTCTGTGGGAATGCCGGCTCCGATCCTAGGTCTGGAGATGTTGAGGCAGTGAGACCAGCCTAAGCAGAGCAAGACCAACCCAGCCAAATCCCAAGGTTTCGAAACTGTGACTTCATTTATTTTACTGGGAAGGGGACATGGCACAGTCTGTGTGAGGGTCCGAGGACGACCAGCAGTCAGTCCTGTATGTGCGACACAGACTTGTGTCGTGTCTAAACCTGAAGTCACTGTTGGAGACAGCACTCATGTTGTCCTCTTGTTCTCCACAGTTGTCGCAATATACGACTACACAAAGGACAAGGACGACGAGCTGTCCTTCAAAGAGGGTGCCATCATCTATGTCATCAAGAAGAACGATGACGGCTGGTTTGAAGGAGTTTGCAATCGAGTGACTGGACTCTTTCCTGGGAACTATGTTGAATCGATCATGCACTATACTGATTAGGTTTTTCTTTTCTTTTTCTTTTTTTCCTTCTCATGTAGGTTATTACTCCGTCATACTGTGGGACTATATGGTTAACAGAATTGTTTTAATGTTTAAAATGTGCCCATATTTTCAGGACAATGTTTTATTGGTATATTTGGATGTCTACCTGTAAGCATACATTTTAGAGGCAGTTCACATATTGCTGAACAGCAGTTTATACCAGAGACTGCCTGTAATTGATTTTGCATATGTGCTCACACCTTGATAACTTTATGACCAGCCTAAACATTCTGGGGATGTGGGTTATTATGTTTAACAAATCATGGTTCAGAATGCACCATTTCATGCTTCAGCGCAGCATGGTCACTAACATTCTGTCAGACTAATAGGAAATCAGAAAACTTAAGCGCTGGTGCTGGTCATACTTTTGATTTAAATTCTCATTTTTTAAGAATACTGTGTTTAAAGCATGCATAAAATTTTATGTATTGAAAGATACTTAACAATTCAAGATGCTTCCAATTTGTGTAACATTTATCTGGAGTACTCATATTTGAGTCTCTAAGTTCTTCATGTGAAATGAAAGATTATCTGTAATGTTGTAATTTGTATCTAAGTTTTTTAATGGGTGAAATTTGCATTATAAATTTTTCCATTCATAAATACATAAGTGAACCAAAGGATTTTGTCCTCTCCTTTACTGGTTTGCTTTAAACATGTGTGCTCGTGCGTATGCATGCACACATAATCCCAATACAAAAGGTTTATTGCAGAATTATGGCCCTATTTTCTCAGTGTATTAGCTTGGAAACGTGTGTCCAAATAGCATATGACAGAATTTTGCAGATTTTGGAGCTAAAACATTTTGTCAAAGTAAGCACATCATTCTGTAGGTAAAAATATAAAGGGATGCTACACCATTCCTGTGGTTTACTACACTGGTTCAGTGAAAGGAATCTCTTAAGTACTGTAAAAGTGAATGCAGTTAATTTGTGGATAGGCATATGTAATCCATTACACGGCACTAGCAACATACAATTGGAAAAGAAAGTAGGTCATGTATTACTTGTAAACAGGTAATAGGCAGGTTTGTATTGTAACTGAAATGCAACACATGCACTTTGTGTGTCTCCTTGATTTAAGGGAGGGTGAGAGAGATATTAGGGATATTTCTCTTGTATATAATTCTGTACTGCTTAGGTTATTACAGTAGATCACACAAGTGTGGGTTTCTGTGTATTGAGGATTACAGACTTATGACAGCATAGTAAATGGTGAGAGCAGTACAAAATATTTCTGAAAATTAAAGACCATTGTTTCTACCAAATCATCAACTATTTCATATATATTTTATTTACCTTTGTTATTTTTAAAGTATGTCATTAGTGATCAGATAGCTATATTATGCCTTTTCTTTTTGAAGCAGAATGTTTTCTTAATTTGTAAATAACCTGTTGTCTAAATTTTATCTACAGTCTTTTATAATAAACTATGTTCCTCTATGAAAAAAGTTGGATATTGTTAAAACATAACTAATGTGGATTTAAATTTTAAGTACAGACTTCAAAATTCTCTGACCTTTAATCTTATGAAACAAAGACAAACCACTTGAATTTTAACATTGATTATTTATTTGTGTAATGGCTTTCCATGTGGGCAGTAACAGTGTAAACAGTGCCACACATACCATCAGGATACCTCGATTAGACTTTACAGGACTATAGTGACACTGGTTTAATTACATTTAAAAAGTTTTCTGAAAAACTTTGCCAATAAAAAAAAAATTGCCCATCAATAAGGTTGAAATTATTTCCTAAAGTGATTTTTGGTTATCTGCACGTGAAGCAAATAGTGTTTCACAAAATTCATTAGGCACAGTCTGGTAAAATAGCTGCCGGAAAGAACAGAAAAGTTTGTCATTTATCTCTTGTGAGCACACTTTCTGAAAGCTGGATGAGGGCATCCCTTTCTGTGGATGGTCTAAGTTTCCTGATCTCTCTCACTGCTTCATGGCAGTACCGCTGGGCGAGGTAGGTTGTCTGCTGCACGCCATCACTCTACAGGAGACAAGAAGACAGAGATCACTGATCAGCTCCAGGAATGCGGCCACAATAGATCAAACAGTTTGAGATTAGATGAGCTGTACAGTTAGTAATCATACTATGTCCTGATGTTCTCTTTCTAGCAGGTGGCAGCTGCTTCCATATAGTCTACATCCTTTTTCATACGGGAGCATGCTTTAGTTTGGTCAGCGCACACAGAAGTCAGTTCTGTCAAGCAGCCAGCCATTTTCTGTTCCCTTTACTGAAGCATTAGAAGTTTTTCAGAGTTTTATCTATATAAAAGACTTTCCCATTTTAAAACGCAAACCCAAAGCGTTTGTGATGAAAATGCCCTTCATATTGGAAATGACAGCTCATCCCCAGCGTTTCCTAATCCAATCATGGTATCACTGTCTTCAGTTGGTCTGTGGATTACCTTTACTATCATGGAGGATTAACTTCTGATTTCCTCTTGTATGAGGACACCATTGCTCATGTCCTCTCTGTGCCATTAAAGATAGTTACATTCTGGAACTATGTTTCTAATGTTGGTTTTTTCTAGATGCCGGACATTAATAAAACATTTTTCCCTCTATGGAATCAAGTTGTATAATAAAGCACTTCCTTTCCATGGTTCTCTTATAGTTTTGGTTGGGAGACTAGCCTTTAGTGGCTGAGCCATCTCTCCAGCCCTTCTCCATGGCTCTCAATCACTGCTACTTCAATATAATATTCCTAGTATATGGCTGAAAAGCTTTGCTCAAAACAAGAGTTTAGTTTTCTGTGCCATCTTGCAAAGCAGCATGCTTTCTCTTGCCTGATGTTTAAACACATATACCTGCACAAATAACCTACTTCAAAGGTTATGTGAGAAACCACTTTATTTTCTTTTTGAGACAGCATTCTGGCTGGCCTAGAGCATACTAATAGATAAGGCTGGCCTCAGACTCACAGAAATCCACTGCCTTTGCCTTCCAAGTCCTAGGATTAAAGTGACTTCAGCTTAGCTAAAGATATAGCGAATGATTTACTTGGTAGAGAACTCCAGGTTCCCATACATACACATTGTTATGGATCCCTCATGCTGTTGCACCTCTTTCTCAATGTTACTCTTTTCTGCTTTTATGTAAACATTCCACTGACTCTTCCCTTTTTCTCTTCTCTTATGATCAGTACATGTACAAATTTAAATCTGGTCTGTTTATGAGAAATGATTTGTTTGCCTGACATAATGATCTCTAGTTCTGTTCATTTTCCTGCAAATATCATAATTTTATTTTTAAATATTTTTAAAGAATTATGTATATGCCTGTATGTGGGTGTGCCATGTAGACTAGAAGATGCCTCCGTTCCTGAAACTGGAGTCACAGGCAGCTGAGCTACCAGACGTAGGTGCTGTGAAGCAAACATATACGGTAGTTCTCTGCTGACTCCCACAGTGGCCACAGGAGTTTCTGTTCCCTTTCCCTGCACCCTCATCAGCCTTTATCATTACTTGTGTTCTTGATACTAGCCATTCTGATGGTGGCTAAGATGGAGTCTCAGTTTCAATGTGCATTCCCCTAATTGTTAAGAATGTTGAACACATTTCCAAATACTTACTGGCCATTTGTATTTCTTTTGAGAATCATCTGTTTAGTTCATTAGCCTACTTAGTAAATGCTTAAATTACCATTCAATTTTTTCAGTTCTTTATATATTTTTGGTATGAAATTTATACTGTGTATAGTTGGCAGTTTTTTTTATTGTGTATGTTGTCTGTTGATCTTGCAGAAGTTTATAATATATAATCCCATTTGCCAGTTGTTGGAATTATTTTCTGTTCTATTTGAGTCAAATAATAGGCTGGAAATGAGATGCTCAGTGGTGGAGCACTTGCTAATGTGCAAAGCTCTGCTTAGTATCTAGCACCAGGGAGGGTTTTTTTTTTTTAAGTCTTGTTTTAAGAATTTGTTGTCCTTATTTTCTATTCACATTGTCTTCTGCTCAGTTTTATTCAACTCTTTAGTACTCCTGAGCTGTCCACATATACTTTATTATAATAACTACAATTATTTTCCCGTTTCACTCAAGACCTTGATTAGCTTTCTATAACCATGTTTTTGGACACGAGCATATACATGTACAGATTCGTCATCATTCTCTAAACAATATCAGTTGCATTTATATCACAATTAGCTATTATAAACAATCCCCAAATGGTTTAAAGTATAAAGCAATGTTCTAACATTCTTTTATAAGTAGCTTTAAACACTCCTGCATCTTTGATATCCAAGGAGCGGTTCTGTAACCCTCAAAGGCACCAAAGGATGGCTGCACTATTTCTAAGGCTAGAGCCCCTCTGATGGATATTAGATCCGAGCGTTTTAATAGCACTGTCAAACACTCACTAACACTGGAAACATAATTACTTAGAATTTTTATTTTATTTTTTATTTATTTATTTTTTTTATTTTTATTTTTCGAGACAGGGTTTCTCTGTGGCTTTGGAGCCTGTCCTGGAACTAGCTCTTGTAGACCAGGCTGGCCTCGAACTCATAGAGATCCACCTGCCTCTGCCTCCCGAGTGCTGGGATTAAAGGCGTGCGCCACCACTGCCCGGCTCCATTTTTTTTTTATTTTTTTATTAGAATTTTTAATGTGTTATACTTGTTAGTAACACTTGTTTGTTTACTGTATTCCATGTATATAACCTGTAGCCTCCAGATAACTATGAATTTGGAAACTGATCATTCTTTACAAAAACATTCAATTTATGTGTTCAGTGTGTGGGTGTGGGCATGCACATGATAGGGCACGTGTGGACGGAAGAGGAAAACTTGCGAGAGTTTTCTACTTCCATCATGGGTTCCTTGGTCATCAGGCTTTGCAGCAAGTACCTTTACTCACTGGCACTGGAAATATTTATCTCATTGGCTCTGGAAATTATTTAAAAAAATAACACCTTGGGTATCTGTGAGAAAGTTCTGAAGATATGCAGCAATATGTTTAAAATAAGCCTCGAGGTCCTGAACAGAATAAATGGTTCTCCCTTTGAAAGAAAAACCTTCATGAATGTATAGTTCACTATGTTGGTTTCAAATTTTGTTCAATGACCCACTTACCTTTAGTAGGGAAGGCCACTGTAACTGTCTAGTTATAGGAAGAAAGCTTTGGACAGGGCTGGGGCCGGCCCCAGACAGAGTACAGTAATGAAACTCATGAACACATCAAAGCTTATTCTAGCCTAGCAGGTCTCATTGGCCTTGACTACATTGGAGTATCACTGAATAATTTAATAATTTAATATATTAGTTGAGCTTTCTTCGGTTAATGAGATGGCTCAGTAGGTGAAGGAGCTCGCTGCCATGCTTAAGCAAATTCAACCTCTTAGGACGCACATGGTGCAAGATGAGAACCAATTCCTGCAAGTACAGTGCACAGGCACTGAAATTAATGTAAAAGTAGATGAGTGGTTTTTTGGTTATTGTTTTTTTTTTTTATGAACTTTCATAGTTTTTGTCAAACTAAGCAGGGGTTGACCAACTTGTCTCTGTATCTAAAAATTTTTTTGTAACTACCTACTGTTGCCTTCTGTATTTTTAAATGGTCTTACCAGTGTGTGTGTGTGTGTGAGAGAGAAGATGCCTCAGTTAGTAAAGGTGCCTAAGGTGCCTGCTGCCAAACTTGATTGATCCCTGAGACACACATGGTAGGTGGCGCACACCTTTAATCCCAGCACTCAGGAGGCAGAGGCAGGCGGATCTCTGTAAGCTTGAGGCCAGCCTGGTCTACAAAAGCTAGTTCAGGACAGGATCCAAAGCTACAAATAATCTCTGTCTTCAGAAACAACAACCACCAAAAAAACCATCACCAACAACAAAAATCTCTTAGCAATTGCCCTCTGACTTCCACATGCATACGCACAACAGTAGTCTTACCTGTAATACATATTGTCGGGCTCTGTCCACATCCCCTGGCAAGCTGAACCGCCTCATTATCATAGCATTCATTTCTGGGAACTAACCATAAAGAAGGGAAATCTATTTATTATTCCTAGAGGAATGAAGAATTTTAATACTTGTTTGTAATTATATAGAAAAATGGATACTGGAGATAGCTCAACAGTTAGGAGCACTTGGTGCTCTTGCAGAGCACCTGCATTGGGTGTGAGCTACATCATGCAGCCTACCTTGGCCTCCAAGGGCCCTGCACATATGTGGTGCACATACAGACAAGCAGGCATATACGCATCAAACAGCCTAATTATTCTATCCGTAGTTCAGTTTTGAGTGCATTTCAGGATTTCAAAGTACTGTACTTTGAGGTTCCCTCAATTCTGATTCAGTAGGATATGACTTGAGAATGCCTTTTAATGCATTTCCAGGTGATGCCGATACTGCTGGTCTAGCACCACTGCTCTAGGAAGGGGTTAGGAATTAAACACTGTTGACAGCCACCGTCATCATTTGCTTGTATACAGGGCAAATCTGATTATACTGATGTCAGGATTACGAGAACTTCCATGATTTTTTAATGCATAGCAAAGCTGAGATTCATTGGATTGGAGGAGATAGGGGTTATCAGCCAGCCAGGTCAGTGTCCTGAATGAAAAGATCAGAGGGTGTAGGGTCAGGTCAGCATGTCAGAGCTTTGCTTTCATCCCTAACACCACAAGAAACAAAAACTCATGGACTTGGAGACTTCATAGGGGGGAAATCGTTTTTTCTGCTTTTCTAGGTTTACTGTTTGGTCCAAGAACTAGCTCACTGGAGTGTCAGATAGGAGAAAAGGGTGGAAGTGCCACAGGGTCTGAGAGAACCGACTCCTGCAAAGCCCACTCAGCCACGGTCTCCCCGCCTGCGTGTAGGTACATGATATGAGATTTTTAAAGGCCTTAACAAAAATGTCTTCTGTCCTTTTCACTTCTTAGCAGTTATTTAGGAGAACGGCTACCATCACTAGGAAAAAGCCAGGACAACACAAACATCACTTCTAGACCCAGGTTCCATGTCCAGGTTCTGCCAGCAACCACCCTAGCTTGGAATTTCTTAATTTTTAGCAGCTTGCAGTTCCATGTAATAAGAGGGAGGGTGTGCCTGCCCCAGACATCGATGCTTACAGCATTTTCCCTGGCACAGTGCCTGAAGGACGATATAAGCTGTCCTGTAACAGTGACCATGGGATTTGCAGAAGAGAACAGGGCTTACAGAGAAGTCCTAACCAAACAATAAGTGGTATTCTTGCCCTAGAAAGGTATGTATGTGAAAACAAAGTTGTCAACATGTAAAGGCAGCGAAAATGCCTACAGAATTTAAGGAGCCAGCAACTCGTTAGTTCTTAAGAATTTGCATTAGTCTTTTAAGAATAAAACTTTTTATTTTTTAAATATTTTAAAAATTAGGTCTTAAGAATAAAAGCATATTAATGAAAACATATAAAGAAACAAATCAAGAAATCAAGTCAGATAATTCTGGTGGTTAAGAAGTCAAATCCTTAGGCATTTCTTTCAGTTTTTAAAGACTTCACCCCCACCTGGCTATTTCTAGGCTATATCCTAAAGCAGATGTGGTGGTGGTGGTGTCTTAGGCATCCAGTAAAATTACCCTGTTTTTGATACATGAGCTTTTCTTTTATTAGTATGAGTTAAGTGTGATAAAATATGCTGATGTGTAGTTTCTCTGGTGCTTTTACTGTCAAAACACCAAGAAAGCAAAATTTTAAAGAAAATTAAATTGCAGTGAACACCAACAACTACATTCCTTTGAAATAGCATGCAAATTTTAATATGTAAATATCAAACTTCTGGAAGCCTGTCCTTACCACCTCCCCCATCCCCCCACACGTGGGGGAGAAGTGAGAAACAGGAACATGGCTCTTGCCCCAGATTCAGGGAGAAGACAATTTTGATGAATGTGTCTTTTGCTTGCTCACGCTGTTTTACGGTAGGAAAGCACCTGTGAGTGAGTATGATGCTAACTCTGAAATCTGCTTATAAAGCTGCAAGGGGGATTGAGGATGAGTCGGCCCCAGACCTGGAGAATTCTGACACCAAAGAGTCACCACAATAGCATAAGCCTGAGCATCTGGTGCAGGGGCTGGTGATGGCAGTTGGAAATATGGCTGCAGCCTGACATTTAGGTCTAGTGACTTATCAAGTAACAAAGCAGATGAAAGGAAAGTTTTTAAAAAGAACTTTTAAACTAATGTAATCTCACCCAAAAAGGAAAATTTTGTTTCTGAGTATTTCACAAGCATTTCTCATGTCATTGAAACATAATGTGACTACAGTAGATCTTTGCTTAAGTATAAATAGGAAGGAGCAATGCTACAACATGGAAACACCATACTAAATAAGCAAATACTTAAAAAGAAATGTCCAAGAAAGACCTATACCCTCTGCATATATTGGAAGTCTACTGGTGGTTACTTGGGGCTAGAGTAAGGAAAATGGGGGAGTAGCTACTGATGGGTACAGAGTCTTATGAGGCTGATGGTGCCTGCTATGACTGGAAATCAGGTTCAGTTCCCTAGCATGAGAACTGTAACTCAATGAAATTATTTTCGTTAAATTTTCTGTATTCAGGATTCCTCTATACTGCAACCTGTCTCAGTGCATTTAATGTGGAGTGTAAGAATCCACTCGCGCTACTTTGCTATTCCAGATGAAACAAAACATGACTATCTGCTTAGTTATCTAAGGCTTCGTGAATTCACTAAATATGCACTAATGCTACAGGTGGGCACGCCAGTTACTGCTCAGCTGCCTGTTCCCTCACAAAGTACTCAATGTTTTCCTTCTAAAATAAATAATTCACGGAGCGATGACTACAAAAAACCAGAAAGATAATATGATGATAAAAAAATATATAGACGAAATAGAAAGCCGGACGATTTTCTCCCATTGTTTTCCAACATGAGGTATCACTGTGTCTTACTCATGTTCCATATTTGTGTGATTAAATATTATCTTTAGGGAAGGGAACCAGCAAATCTAAGCAAGGAAAAAAAGGACAAACATTGCTAATCAATTCTTTACTTGTTGGGGCATCACAAACAGCAAAAAATAACTGTAAGACATTATTATAACCAAACTTCAGAAAATGCGCATTCAAACTTCCATGGGAATTCATATTGAGACAAATCATAAAGCCTGAGACAGAAAATTCAGGTAGATGTTACTGTGTTACTGTACAAGGATTCTAAAGAAAAAGGATGGAGATTTGTTTAGGATAAATGGATTTCTTGTTTCAGTGTATAATTCCATTACAGACAGAGCCTCTGGCTCTGGTTTGCACTTGTGAATAAGGTCTTTGACAATGTTTTTGGATTTTTTGTTTGTTTGACAGAATCTCATGTGGTCCAGGATGGCCTTGAACTCACTATGTATTGAATTCCTGGTCTTTCTGCATCGACCTCCCAAGTGCTGGTGATGGAGCCCAGTGATTTGTGCATGCTAGGCAAGTACTCAACTGAGCTCAAGTTTTTGCTCTTGAAGAAAACAAAATATTTATACAAGAATATACTAATCACTGGACCTCTTCAGAAATCCTGAAACATTTGTGTGTGTGCGTGTGTGTGTGTGTGTCACAATGCACACCAAGAATCAAACCCAGGGTCATACACATGCCAGATAATCTCTACCACGGAGCCATAGCCTCCTGAAACACCTTGACCATCAGGAACAAATGCCTGAACAATGGCCACCAGAAAATTCTTCTCAAAGGTATCAAAAGTAGGAGAATCAGTCAACTTAGCCCAGCAAGCTATAATATCAAGCAGCATTAAAAAGGAAAAGGAAAGCCAGGTTTGGTGGGCTATTATACTATGACTTGGGAGGCTGATGCAAGGAGACTGCCACCAGTTTGGAAAAGCCTAGGATCTCAGAGCAAGACCTTCAGTGTTATGCAGATGGATTAGTTCAAAGACAAATTTGTGGACAAGACACCAGCCCAAGGAAGGGTTTACAAATATCTCACAAGTACTCTAGTGAATGTGCTTGTTAATCACTAACAATAGTGGATACTGTGTGCAGTATATCTTCAGTGCTATGACATACCAGTTACCTGGTCTGTGGGTAGACCTACTGGGTACTATTATCCACACCGTTAGTTGCAGGAGCAACTCAAGTACAGTAAAATGAATGCCACTCATAGAAGACTTGGGAAAGATGGCCTTCTGTGCCATCTACCAGATGTTCCATTTTGGCCAGACATGAGCATCATTTTCATTTATAGAACAAACAGTTATCTATCACAAAGCAGAATTGTGAGATCAGGATCAATGTAAGAAAGCCTCCTTTATAAACTAAAATAAACACAGTTTTATTAAAGCAAGATACTGTATAATCCTGCATTATTTTCTGAAATTGATTTACCCAAAGTTATTTTAAGCCCCATGAACTTTTGACAGATTTCTTGCTAAGAAACTCTTTTTAACAGTATAATCCATAAAAGATCCTAAACTCAGGGTTTTGAGAACAATTTATGAATACATGCTTGACTAAGTATAAATATATATTTGATTAACTTTTGGTCCATTTGCCAAAATGTGAAATGAGTTCTGTCCAGAGATTGTTCCTGCTCAGCTTCATCATGTGTTTCCTTCCGGAGGCTGCACTATGCCTTCTAACTCTTTCCCACTGCCTCACAGGCAAACCAAGAAAAGTGCTGTTTGGTCAGAATAACTGGGTGACTTGTGACTCTGGGATTTTCCAGTAAGCACACATAAAACCACAGTTTGGGTAACATTCTGTTCCTTTTCCTTGCTCCTACTTCAAGAACAATTAGCCAACCAACCAAATATAAAGCCTCAGCAATTTCCAATCTGCTGTGTATTATAGACAGGTCAATCATAACCTGTGCATTCCGTTTCTTTTCTCATTTTGTCCCATTATATTTGAATGCATATCAGCTATTAATCCTTTGTGTAGAGGAAAGTAAACTGGATCCTTTAGAAATGATGTAATGAAACAAAAGAAGCCAGTCTATTCCATTTGTTTCACGGAGCTCATGAACAACATTTATAATTGTTGAGATTTCTAAAAGCAGAACAACCAAAACTCTTCATAGACTAAGTCAGGGAAAGGCTCAGGGCCCAGCTGCACCTTTACTGAGCTTTACTCATGCACACTAACTGTGAGTGAGATGATGAAGGCCTGGAACTGTACAAGAAATGCTGGCCAATGACTAATTTTTCTACTGTCAGATATACCTTCATTTATTTATACTCACATGACTCAGGAATACTGTATATGTGCAGGGGGTTATGGCCTAACATAAAATGTTCCTTACTAAAGCTTTAATGTACAAAAGGTTTTCTTAAAATGGTTTTTCAACTTGGCATATGTATTAATAATCTTCCTGAATATTGGGCTAGTGAGTTAATAAGTCTCCATCTCATGGGAAAAGGGACCCACCATTCGTAGCATGTGTATATTTTGTTGTCATTTTTTAATATCTGAGTTTTGTAGCCTAGACTGTCCTCAAACTCATGATCCTCCTGCATCAGCCTCTGGGTGTTGGGGTTACAGGTCTGTGCTATTATATCTGAACTGCACACCTTTCGCTTAACTTGGCCTCAAAATTGTGAGAAGACGTAGCGCAGTAATGATGACAGAAGTTTCTGAGTGCCCCATCATCTCTGTTCAGTATTTACTCTTCAGTTGACTGAGAATGTCCATGGTACCCAGGCCAGCCATCCAGACATCAGCATCAGCCTCCTCTAGGATGAATCACTATCACCCATAGTAGCTCTGCTAGAAAAGAGGGTGAAAATCATCTCTTCCCTTTTTCAAATCAGAAATTAATCATAAGGAAGGTCATTGGTTTTATTATCAAAATGGAGCTATTTTGTTCTAGAGATGTTATGACTTACATGTTAAAGAAAGAATACAAGCACAATTTATGAGAAGAATGATAAAAGTTTGTCATCCCCACCTTGGTTTTTTGAGACAGGGCTTCTCTATAGCTTTGGTGGTGTCCTGAAACCTGTTCTGTAGACCAGGCTGGCCTCAAACTCAGAGATCTACCTGCCTCTGCCTACCAAGTGTTGGGAATAAAGGAGTGTGCCACCACCTCCCGAAAATTTTTAAAATTTTAGAGCAAAAAGGGAGTTGGTGATGATCACCTTATTACACTGATAAATAGCCAATTAAATACCACTCAGATGAATATTTGTTTTAAACACACCGCATTACAGCTAATGGCCCATTTATTCCAAGTAGCATCTGGCATAGCCAAAAGCATATATATGGCTAGGGTCCAGAAGATGCTGTGAAAATGGCTGCTTTGACAGTCATTGCAGCATCTTTGACACTTCCTAAGCATCTCATGTATATTTAAGAACAACAGGATAGCAGCTTTACTTACTTCCTTGACAGTCTCTCAATCTGGAAAAGGAAGGAACTATGTGGTCCTAGTGCATTGACTTCTTCACATTCTGAAGCAATGGCTGAGGCTCCAAGGCTTCTCTCAAGGTGCAAAAGTTCCATTAAATTCCTAGAACTTACGAATTTCTCACACTTAGACACCCTTGGCACTTCCTGTACCTTTAAGAGGCTTTGAGTCACACCTCTGTCAAGCTTGTAACACCCAAAACATATTAAATCCCACTAGCCCTTTCTGATTTACAAGATAATGAATATTACATCAACTAGCCCTTACAACAACTAAAGAGATTACAATCTGTGTTCACTGATAAGGCTTACAGAAGTATAATTACACCCTAACATCTCAGTTAGGAAACCAGGATAAAATCTGTGGTCCCTTATCTAAATGCCTCCAGTGTTCTTTATCTTACAGTTCATCAGCTATGCCTATAGGTGCAGCTCCTCAGCAGTATCTCAAAGACAATATAACCTACCTGCTGGCAAGCAAACAAGACAGGGCCAGTGGCTAAGCCTAGCTTCAGGTCTGCGGAAGTTGGCTTGCCCATCTGGTCAGAGCAGGAGGTGAAGTCCAATACGTCATCTATGAGCTGGTGAAAGGAGAAATGAGTCATACCCACCATTCTCCCTGCTTTGAGCTCTACACCGAAGGCAATGCTGGCTGTGCCTACCCTTCACCATTCCCACAAACAGGCAGACTGACCTGAAAAGCTATTCCAACATTTTTCCCATACTGATATGCAATCTCATGCACCACTGGATCAGGGCAGCCCAGGACAGAGACCTGAAATAAAAAAACAGATTCTGGTAAGCTGGGGGCTGGAGAGATGGCTCAGCGGTTAAGAGCAGTGACTGCTCTTCCAGAGGTCCTAAATTCAATTCCCAGCAACCTGTGGTGGTTCACAGCCATCTGTAATTCTTCTGACCTACAGGCAGGATACTAAATAAATAAATAAATAAATAAATAAATAAATGTATGAATGAATGAATGAATAAAAAAGATTCTGGTAAGCTGTAGCATCCAGACACAACACAAGGCAGCTGACCCTGAAGAAAGAGCTACTTACACATCCCTTAAGAAACAAGCCTATGTTACAATTGGGATGCTGGCACCTAAAGGAGACCAAACACATTAAAAAGTGGTGTTTTCTTTTTATACAGTTCTGAGAATAGAGTCCAGGGCCTCATGCAAACTAGGCAAGCACGCTACCATCCAGGCACAACCCCAGCCCATTTTCTTCACTTATTTAATATTTGTGAGTGTGCATGATGTGTGTGTGTAGAATGTGGGTGCCACTGTTGTCTCTTCTCCAGCTTTAAATGGAGTCAGGGACTGGATTTGTGTTGGCAGGCTTCCTTCCTCCTCCAGTTCTTTCAAACAAGATACAGTCTTCCAAAGAACCATAAGCAAAAATTCTAATAAGCTAAGCCAATCTTTCTGGTATACAAAAAGATCCCATTGTGTAAAATGCTGGCTCCCAGCACTCAGTGCAATTGTTGGATTTAATGACCTCTGAGGAGTCACCCTCATTTCAGCGGTAGAATCTCATCTATACAACAATCATCAACATCTATATGAACACCTCTTCATCAGTGGGTCAGTTTTGGTGATCACACTTTTTCCTCGTGATCCTTCTACCTCCACCTCCTTCAGCAAATAAAACCGGTATGTGCCACCACAACCAGCTACCCTGTTTCTCAATGCAGCTGTTTCTTGCTGTCTGTTAACAGCCTCAATCTCAGTCTGGACTTACTATGTCTTCATTATGAGAAGGATCCTCCCTGCATCTACTGTTTCTATCCCTCTCTCATCAGAAGTAATTTAACTGTATTAGAACTGTTTGATTATACCCCGACCCTTCCAAAAAGGAGAGAAGTAGGACTTCTAAAGCCTCAAACAGAATTTGATTAGTGCTGAGCATGCTAATCTACACTACTTCCTGCTGCACTGTTGAGCATGCTAAGCAGGCTCAGCCACATTTTCAGAAATCAAGGACAGGGAAAGAATAAGAGGGGAACTGGGGAGACATTCTGCTCAATTTGAAAGGAAAGTCTATGCTGAAGCTCAGCAAGGAAGCCAGATGAAATAGGTCACTGGTGATAAATAACCACTCTGCCTATTTCTTTGGTTCTCTATTGGAGACCACATCCTTCCTACACATCAGCATGGGAAGGTGGGACAAGCTCTCCAGAAGCCTGCAAAGCTGGAGGTATGCCTCTAACAACTACCAGTGACTTTTCTGCTGCCTGATCCTTCTGTTTCCTCACTTGTAAAGTGTACAAATTAAACTCTTACCTCTTTAGAATGGAGAAATTTGCCATTAATGACTCTCCTTCAGTGCTGTGGATACAGCTCAGTAGGAAAGCATTTACCTAGCATATTGGTTTGGGCTCTAGCACAATAGGCAGAATAAAAGGGAAAAAGAAAGAAAATGAGCCTCTTGTTTAGCTGGATATGGACACGTATATCTATAATTCAGGCATTCAAGAGGTGAGGCAGGAAGACTGCAAATTTGAGGCTAGCCTAGGCTACACAGTTGAGTCAGAAAACAAAATAACCCCTTTCTCTTCTCTGCATCCACAGGATGCAGGCAGGAGGATCTGCTAGCTATAATTTTTGTTGTTTTCCCTTTTGGTGCTGAGGATCAAGCCCATGGCTTTGAAGTGCTCTAGTACTCTGCCCACTTCAGCCCTGGCAATACTTTCTGATGACTTAATAGAGTATGCAGCTGTAGTGCTGGCAGATCAGGATTCAGAGGCACACACCAGAAAGGCCAGACAGACACCCGAGTGAATAATAAAGTCTTAACTGTTTTCAAAGGCAAAGACCTATAATCCATGGCCTCTGAGGAAGGGCTCTTTTCAACTATTATGTGAGACCACATGGAGGTCAATTTAGAAAAGAAGTCAAGATATGCACCAAGCTGGGTCAGAGTGAGAGAAAGACAAGGGTCAGACAGCTGGATATGCTAAACTCAGAACAAAATGATCCCACTCCCCAATCAGAAAGAACTAATAATGAAGCAATCTGCAGTAGTGAGATTAATGCTGTCTTCTAAACATAAAGTCAGATACCCAGAAACAGAAACTTCCTTCAAAAAAAATAATAAATGGAAAAATGTCTTTTTAAAATCAACGAATTATCACTTGTGGTACACGGAACTAGCATTAGAACTTACTTAGGTTTCACAATAGCTCATAAATACTTTTGTGGCTAATGATAAAATCTAACCAATTCTGGGTATTCACCATGCACTATCCTAAAATTTCTTATATACTTACTTATGAGCTTTGAGGACTGAGGTGTTGACTATTCCAGGAGTTACATAGCTAAGACATGCAGAAATCAGAACCTAAATCCAAATGCCTGACTCTAAAGAGTGTTCTCTTAATCAGTCAGCACTGCTGCTTCTAATGACACACAACTGAAGCCAGAAGGGGTCAAGAAAGTCGCCCAAGCCTGCTAGCACAAGCTGAGGTCTGTCTGCACTGTGTCCCTTCCTGGCTTATATATACTAACCCAGCAATGGACTCCTTATTGACTTAGAGTCAAAATTCTTCTTCAGCTTGAAGACCACTGTAAAGAATGTTGGTTCTCCTAACTAGGTTAAGGGACAGAAAACAACTGTCACAAGGATAAAATCAGATACAATATGGTACAATGAACAAAATGGCAAGAAGGCAAGCTGTATGATACTGCTTGTATTCAGCACCAGAAAGATCCCCACATCTTCCTGGAGGTGGGTGGAGTATGAAAGATGATCAAAGAAAGAGGAGCTCGACTGTTTTACCTGAAGTAGATGCCACTTGAAGACATTCTATAACACCATTCCCGCAAACCTCATCTCAGAAAGACTGAGAAGCACTGTCTGAACTGGAGGGGGCAAAGTTTGAGAAGAATCTCTTATCTTTGGAATGTATACTCATACCACTGTAAGATTAGAGATATTTTCTGATGGGTAAATAGTAGGTATTATCATCTTATTTGTTTAAAATAGAGTAGACACTGTGGTGGCATACATCTTTCATCCAGCACTTAGGGGGCAGAAGTAGGGATATTTTTAACAGAGAGTTCTAACGTAGAGTCCAGATCACCAGGACTATGTAGTGAAGCCCTTGTCTCAAAACAAAACAAACAAACAAAAGGGTTAGAAGGGCTGGAGAAGACTGCTCTGTCGTTAAGAGCACTGGCTGCTCTTCCAGAGGACCCAGGTTCAATTCCAACATCCACACAGTTGTTCACAACCACCTACATCTCTAGTCTCAAGGTATCTGACACCCTGTTCTGAACTCAGTGGGCACTACATACACATGATGCACAGACACACATGCAGGCAAAACACCCATACACATGAAAAAATAAAAACATTATAAAATACTGTAGAGACTTTGAGTCTGTACTATTATAGACAAATATGCTAAACAGGTAGAGAGAAAATAGATGCAACATAGTATCACAAAGATGTAGAGGTGACACTATGCATCAGTAATCTCAATAATCCAGGCTGAAGCAGGAAGACCATGGGTTGCAGGCCAGTTTAGAATTCAGGGCAAGATTTTGCCTCAAACAAAACATAACAAGCCTCCTGCAAATACACAGTATAAATATATAAAAGACATGGACAGTTAAAAACAAAGAGATATGAAAACAGACCTTAATCATAAATACTCTTGCCCCAAAACCTGGCAACCTGGGTTTGATCTCTAGAAGCCAGATAAAGGCTTCCACAAACCATGTGCTGTGCCATTTAGGTACCTTTCCAAATACTTATATAATAAAAAAAAAAAAATCAAAACAAAATAAAAAGTCAAATAGTCCTCAATGATCTGAACATTATTTAGATTTACTCAATGGCTGACAGTAATGCACATGCATTATGCAAGGAGATCTGATGGTATTTAACAAAATTACACATATACTGCCTTGAAATTTATACCAACACACACATACACACACACACACACACACACACACACACACACACACACAGAGTAATGGTAGTGTAGCTTATGACTGTCTAATACTAGAAACCTAAATGTCTGTATACAGGAGACTGACTGAACAAGTGATTTTAATATCATTCAAAGGCTCAAAGCAGTTTTTCCAGCCAGCCCCTCTCTGGATTTTAGGATTTCTTTTGGTTAAAACATAATAGGTAGATAAAAAGGGGTGGGGAGGCAAGTAAGGGGAAAATGGTGTCGTTAGTAGCCAAAATAAAATTCGATAAGCTTTCTTTAAATTCTCACAGCATTATGGACTCCCAAGACTTCTGTAATGATCTTCATCTCCAATGTTTTGTTTGCTTGTTTATTTGTTTTTACAGTCCCTTCCCTGTCCCCGCACACTCCTGCCCATCACTAAGGACAGAACTCCCATGGAGAGCAGCTTGCCATAGCACATGGAGCTGCAGCGAGACTAGGGCGTCATCTCCAGACTCTCATCTCCCCTTTGGCACATCTGATTTCCTGTGCATGAATGTCTTTGCTCAGATGTCTGCATCTTAAATACCAAGAACACATAAAAATAGTCACTTTCAATACTGACACCTCTGGGATATTTCCACCCATGGACACCCCGAGTGCCTGCACTATGACTTTACTGTCATTCTAATAGGCATCAAGGACAGGGTGAGCACGCCTCCTTGTGGCTGGCACAAACACTTCTTTTATTTTTTGATTACTTTCTCTTCTTTCTTTCTCCCTTTCTTCCTTTAACCTGGTCCTATGTAGAGATGCTCCTTCATGCCCAGAGAATACTCACTTAGTGTTTTAGAAGTAACAGCATCTCCACCTACTGCTAGTAGTTCTAAACTGCAGTGGTAAACCTATGAAATTATCAATGAACTTCTCTCAGCACATGAGTAGCTCCCGAGGAGGGACTGTTCCTTTTTTTAGTTTCTTGCTATGCATCAGGTCGTTTGTATATCCAGAAATGTGCTAAAGCTGGACTACAGAAGGGTTTCTAGTGATTAGATAACAGTCTAGCATCTTTCAGGAACTTGTGAAAAAGGTTTTCCTTCCCTTGCCTCTGGCAGAAGAGACATAAGCCTAGCTAACATACCCCTGTGGTTGCATATCAAAGTCCATGCTGGCCTCCAGGCTCTGACAACCCTGCTCACAAGGGCCTGTTATACATTTAAAAGTCCAAGTTACTTCCTTTTCTCTCTGTTCTGGACTCTTCCAAATGCTCTGTATATTTTCTGGCCCATAAGTGTATGTTTCTTTAACTGAATTTCTCTCCCCTGGTTTTTGGAGGCAGGGTCTTTCTGTGTAACAGCACTGGCTGTTCCAGAACTCATTCTGTAGACCAGGATGGCTTCAAACTCATGGAGATCTGCCTGCCTCTGCTTCCCGAGTGCTGGGATTAAAGGCATGAGTCACCATACCCAGTGTGTATATGTTCCTTGTAGCATGGCAAAATAGGGGCATTATCATCAAGGGACTAGAAAAAGGTTCCCTTTTAGTATAATTTGCTAAGAACATTCAAAGGTGATGGTTTACATTTGACCTTATGTGTCTCTCTTATTGTCTGGATTATACAGGACTATTAGACAGGACCATTCATTGCTTGCCCAGATTTCTCCACTAAACCTGTTAGTCAGAGACATGCTTAGATAAACAAAATGTTGTTTTTGAGACAGATGTCATCTACAGCCTAGGGTGGCCTTAAACTCACTATGTAGCTCTGTTGGCCTTGAGTACACAATCTTCCTGTTTACGCCTCTAAGTGCTAGGGTATAGGCATGCGCCAACATGGCTTCTCATAGGATAGTTTATGGAGAGACTGTTCTGTATGTGTGAATTAACAATGATTATCACACATTTTAACACACAGATTAAAGACACTGATTTAAACATTTAGATAAAGTTTAGAGGCAGAGAGCACAATACAAAGAGGAGGTGAGGAGGACCAGGGAGACTGCGAGAGGAAGATGTTATTACTCAATTTATACTCTGAAAGTTATAGCTTTTGTATAGGAGACATAATTGGTTAGGTCTACTATGTATATTAACAAGTATATAGATTACTAGTGGAATCTAACAGTTAAAACAATTGTCTCCTAGGTAAATATATATGTGATAATTTATTTTTAAGAGTAACATGTCAGAAACAATGTGTGAGAACAACTATGACAGAGAACCGCTCAGAATGCCACACTGTTCTGATTGGGAAATACACTGACTTAACATGTAACATGTAACATTCTGATTGGGAAATATACTGACTTAACATGTAACATGTAGCATTCTGATTGGGAAATATACTGACTTAACATGTAACATGCTTCAGTATGGACACACAGGTGCCACAGCCAGAATACAGCCCCTGGAAACACTTCTCTCCTCTCCTGGGTTCCAGGGATCTAACCTCAGGCTTGTGTGGCAAGGGCTTCCCTGCTGAGCTACCATGCCAGTCTAGACTGGCAGGAATTTTGATTGGTTCTTGGGGGAGGAAAGATGAAAGAAAAGTTCATTATTTCCATAGCAAAAGAAGACAGCAAAGATGGAAACACATTGGAAGTTGTCCGGGATGCAACCTCTCCTCGGACTTTTGGGACTTTCGGATGCTGTCTTAAGATTCTCTAATTAGTGTCTAGGAGATTAGCGACCAAGCAATAAGTGTGGGCTTTTTTCAATTTGAAAAAAGACAGAACGTACATACTGCTTTACAACTGTTGGCTATGAGACTGGCCGTCTTCTTGAAGGTCTTTTCAAGGTAGTGAGCAAACCTTTCATTCTCATTTTCTTTCGACCCTAGCTGAAGAAATTCACCTATGAAGAAGGAGAATGGTTACTTGAGATATGCTTTTTACTGCCTGGCTAACACCAAGACTGAGTAAAACAGAAAAGTCAGAATCAACTTACCACGCACCAAATCTTCAATAACTTGGGTTAAAATAGATATAACAGCTGTGTTTCCAATCCGTGCCAGAGCTACGGAAGCTGCAGAAAGAATTAAATCTCCGGCAAGAACAGCCTGGAAAAAGAAGAAAAAAAAAAACTTTACAGATAAAAAGGTCAGAGCTTTATCAGTAGTTAAGCACCTGCCTAGCATGCCCAGGTTTGATCCCCAGGATATTAATGTGCCCAAAACAAGTTATCAGTTATACATATGCAGTCAATTGCATGGCATAGCCAAGTATACCATTTATACATGCACATTACTTTGCATATTTGAAGATATGCATCAGTACTACTCCTGCTACACAGAAATAGAGTTCATAGAAATTTTCACGTAGAGAATTTTATTTTATTTTTTAAAAAGCTAGGTTGTCTTCCAACTTGTTATGCAGTCAAAGTGAGCTTTGAACTTCAGGTTTTTTTGCCTCCATTTCCCGAGTGCTAGGCACACCCCATTCATGAGACATCAGGGGTGAATTCAGGGCTTCTTTATATGCTAAGCATGTTCTACCAAAAGAGCTACATCCCTGCCCAAAACAATCATCTTAGTATTATCTGTTCACTATTATCTGGAATAGTGCTACTTAATATAAGCTTACTAATTATCATTTTATACAACTCATTACCATTAAAGCACAGCCAGCACAGGAGGGAACCCGATGCTTTAAGTAGGTGAAGAACAATAGAAGAGGGCTAAGTTCTTTTCATGGGCTTTGGTTTATTCTTAATGATGTGAGACGGCCAATGGAGGCACACGTGGGGTGGATGTGTCCTGATCAGACGACCAGCACAGCTTCCTTTTCATTTGTTCAGCTGTACTCTCTAACCCATAATTTATAAATCCTCAATTCCAAGTCCCTATTTTGCATGTTCCCTTCAAGCAATGCTAATAAAATGAGAAATGCTTAAAAATAAATATATAGGGGCTGGAGAGATGGCTCAGAAGTTAAGAGCACTGGCTGATCTTTCATGATTTATTCCCAATACCAACAAGGTGGTTTCTAAAATGTGTTAACCTGCTACCAGGGGATCCAATGCTCTCTTCTGACCTTGTACACCAGGTACACAGTGGTGTACAAATATACATGCAGGCAAAAGATGATATATATTTACTATATCAAACATAAAAATTTCATATATGTGTTTGTGTAAATCAAATCTTATTAGGAACCTCTTTTAAAAAGGTAAGTTTTGATAGTAGAACACTATTTCTGAGATTTTTCTTTTTTGTAGTTTTTATTTGCTTTGATATTATTGAACATGCAGCAAATAACATATGCTTATTGGTTCAAATGAATGTAGGCAATCTGAGTCAAACAGAAAAATGTAGGATTCCCTAAGAAATACCATGAAAGCCGGGCGGTGGTGGCGCACGCCTTTAATCCCAGCACTCAGGAGGCAGAGGCAGGCGGATCTCTGTGAGTTCGAGACCAGCCTGGTCTACAAGAGCTAGCTCCAGGACAGGCTCTAAAGCTGCAGAGAAACCCTGTCTCAAAAAAAAAAAAAAAAAAAAAAAAAAAAAAAAAAACAAAAAAAAATACCATGAAAATGCCTTTCCTTATAACTAGAAGAAATTCTAGTGAAACACACAGTTAAGGAGAAACACCGAGCTTGTCTTTGCTGTCAAGCACTGTCACAGAGACAACACAGACACTTCTCTGAAACTCCAAAGACCACGTTCAAACAAAAGTGATTTATAAATCTGAAATGCAAATGCAATCCCATAACATGTAATCTGGTAAGAAATTATTTCCAAAGCAACAATAAAAACCATCATACCTTTTGTTCACCCCAGATTTTATTAACTGTATGTTTTCCTCTTCGAGAACTTGCGTCGTCAATAACGTCATCGTGAACCAGACTAGCAGTGTGGATCATTTCTGCAATTAAGGCTATGGCGCGCTGGTTGGCTTGCACATCTCTAGTTAACAGAAAGCAATGCTTTTTTAACAGATGCCTCCTAGAACCTTTTCAGCAATCATCTTGTGAGAAGTGGATATCGGATCTAGGATAGAGAATTTTATTTCTCTAAGAGAAACTGCATAAAAATATTGGCTGTCCTATAAAGCCATTTCTGTTATTTGGAGAACATTCTAATGATCTAGAGACCCATATCATATATAATGTTATATATAACATTAGAATTTCCACCTTAAAAATGGTAAACATCTTAAAAGCCTGGCCATTGGGTAGAAGAAAATCATCTTTCTGTCCACAAGAAGTGGTCTTGGTCAGATGTCCAAATTTACAATCAGTTTACAATTTTAGGACTGGGACCAGTGAGTGGTCCAGTGAGCTAGGCCTGACAACCTGAGTTCAATCCACAGACCCCACAGTGGAAGGCAACTGACTCCTGCAATGGAGCCCCACACGCATACCTTAGGATGTATTTGCCCATACACATAATGCGCGCGTGCGTACACACACACACCCTAAAAATATTTTACAAAATGTGGTTTGTATGGTATGAAGGTTTTTGTTTTTAATGTATAGTGTTTTGCTTGCATGTATGCTTGTGCACCACACATGTGTCAGCCCAAGAAGGTCAGAAGAGGATGTCCGATCCCCTGAAACTCGATTATTGGTATCATAAGCCGCCATGTTAAGTGCTGGGAACTGAACCCAGGTCCTCTACAAGAACAAGAAGTGCTCGAACCGCTAAGTTGTATCTTCTGCCTCAGTATGAAATGTCTTAAAGAACCAAATATCAAGAGTTTGATGGGCACACAGCCACACACACATACACACACACAAAATAATCAAAATATATCTTAAAGAACCAAATGCCACTATGCACAAAGCTTTTAAAACTATCTTAAATGAGTATGGTATGACCAGTAAATTCTTTTTAACTCATATTTAACTTTGTAAGGAATCTGAATTCATTTCTCCTCATAAATTACAGGATAAGAACTCTCAAGATGACACAGCGATGTGAATTTAACAGTGAAATGAAATGCTCTAATTTCTTTTTTTTCTGAACAGGGACTATGTTGAGCCCTGGGCTTAAGCAATCTTCTCCCCTCTCCCCAAGAAGCTGTGACTGCAGCAGCGCACCATTGACTTCTGGCTTCTTCTGAAGCACAGCCGTTTAACACCATGCATAGGGACTGTAAAAAACCGAACTTCAATAAAATCAAACTGGAGAAATACAGTGTTATTTCTTTTTATACTAAGCAAATATTTATACTAATATAAATATAACATAAATACTTATACTAAGCAAATGTTTATCATAGGGTTGTATTTTTCTGAAGGGAGGAAAGGGAGAGGCACAACAAATGGCCTTTTCTTTAAAGATCTCATCTGAACATCTGCGTAAGTAGTGCTCATTCCAATTCCTTGGACTCAGCAGAAAGTCACGACAAACACTCATGAAAATGATGCAGGCACTCACGATTCATAGCAGCCAGCATGCGAGCATCTTCTGACCTTATTTAAGCAGGATTTTAAAATGGGATGATGTGCTTTGTCTCGCCCAAAGCTTTAGAACCCAGTCTCATCCTCTTAGCTGCTCCCACCCCCAACATCAACTATAAGATGCTGCTTATTATATATTAAATATAATTATATACTATTGTATAAATTATTAATTGCTTTTATAAATAATAACTTATCTAATATTAAATGCTATATATTAAATTTCACAATTTAAAGCATAGTAGCTCCAAATATTTCTAGATCACAGGAGACACTTTCAAAAAGGAAAAGTCAAGAAAAAGCCATAGCAGGTACAGTCAGATCATCATATAAAGCCAGCCCAGTGGGGCTGCGGATAGCATGGCTCCAAGGAAAGAGGGCTCTTGACACGTGTGAGGCCTTGGGCTTGATCTCCAACACCAACACAAGATACTGCATTGGTGAAAGAGAAAAGTCAATGTGCAGGTGATTGTGCTGAATGTATCAGTTTTGGAAACAGACATTATCTAGGTAAATATACTAGGCTCTATTTTCTTTGAGTCAATGCATAGAAAAATATGTTTTAAAATATAAACATTTTTCTAAAATATCTCAACTGGATTTCAGTCTAACAAAATACATACTTTTTACTAATTAGTGGTAGAATTTATTTCTAAAAAAATTGACTTTTGTTATGTATTCTCAAGTTGGGCACCATTTCCACTATGAGAAGCTATGTCAAACCGGAAGAATGAAAGAGTGAGCACTCAACAAGAAGCCAGCATTATCATAATTTTATCCTCTTCTCTATACAGTTACATTTTTATGATTTTTAGCTTACATCTGGAAATTATGGCCACTGCTTATGCCAAATGAAGCATGATGGTGGGACCGCTGACAATAATTTATAGAAGTTAACACTGTCTTTAAGGGGACATGTCTGCAGAGCCAAGCTGAGTCATGCCTCGGGAAAGCCGATGCTGTTCCTCTCTCCTGCTGTGAAACAGCTGTCATACCTTCCCAGTAACTGGAAGAGGTGACAGATAACACAGCATGAGAAACAGGTTTCTTGTCTTGAAACCTGGATGCACCCTCTATATGCAATGACTCAGTAAACCCTCCAGAACCCTTTCTCCTCTTCATTAAGTTAAAAAAAAAACTATAATGACTTTTAAATATAGAAGCTGGCAAAAATAGAATGATTCACCTAGCTTATACCTGACTTTGTCTGGCTTTATATTTTTAGATATAGGGTCTCACTATGTTTTCCAGGTTGACTTCGAATTATAGGTTTAAGCAATTCTCCTGCCTCAGTTCTCTGAACAGCTAAGACTAAAGGTATGTGCCACTGAGACTTAGAAGTCACTTTAACAATGTTTCCCATATTCATATATTATTATATGATGTCTTAAGTCACAAGTAAACCTACAGAGTGTGTATGTGGGGGAATACTGGTGGCATCAATATCAAAGGAGCTTCAAGTGAGGCACAGGGGTATGTATACCCTGTAATCCTAGTATTTAGGAGGTTGAGGAAGATGAAACAAAGCAAGATTCTCTTTAAAAAGAAAACTGTCTTCAATATAAGAGTACAGGAAGGGCTGGAGAGGTGGCTTAACGATTAAGAACACTGGCTGTTCTTCCAAAGGTCATGTGTTTAATTCCCAGCAACCACATGGTGGCTTACAACCATCTCTAATTAGATCTAATGCCCTCTTCTGGCCTGCAGGTGTATATGCAGGCAGAACACCATACATGTATGTAAATAAATCTTTTTAAAAATTGCTTAACAAAAGTGTTAAGAAATTAACAAAAGTGTAAGGAAGAATGCCTTCAAACTTGACCTTTTGCTCCATCATCTTTGGTCAAACAACATGTGTCCATTGGTACAATAATAGCAAATATGTAGAATAACCAACTGATTTCTGAGTGGATTGAAGGCCCACTGGGAAAACTACTGCTGCTGCTTCGCTGAATGGACATGACAGGTTTGTCAAATCCCTTCCCGGTGACCACTATGCCCACTGAATAGTCTTCACTTCAAAAGTAATTTTTAATTTAAAAAGTTGCATTTATTCTTTTTGTGTGTGGGTGCATCTAATTGTGCCCTGTGCGGTACTTGCAGAGGTCGGAAGAGAGCATCAGATTCCCTGAACTTGTATTAACAGACAATTTAAGCCACCATGCAGGTGCTGGGAACCAAAGTAGGGTCCTCTGCAAGAGCAACAGGTGCTCTTAACTGCTCAGGCATCTCTCCAGTCCTGAGAAGGCATTTGGCAAAGACAGTGTTGGCTGCTATCACCTGGAGGAGCATCTAATAGCTAGAAGTCACAGTGCACAGGAAGCATCAAAGCTGCCAACAGCAGCAGGTGGGCAACAGACAGCAGCAGTGCTGAGAATGAAAGACATGTCAAGTTTGTCCCGAGGACGCACTTTCTGCTGTTTTCCATGTCTAGTGAACGCGGCTTAAGTGTCAGTTAAAAGTTTCACTACGCATGCAACACACGCTGTGGGACCCTCAAGACTCAGCTATGTAGAGCCCACTCTAGGCCTGGCCTGACAGGTTGAACCCTGAACGGCACAGCCACACAACACAGAAGCTTTAGGCAGAGAGGTGTCTGCTAAGAAGCAATATCTGATGCTCATTTTTAAAGCATCATCGCCAAAATAGTGGTGCTTGCCACACATGCCTGATGCCCTTGTCCAATGCCCAGCAGCACTGCCCCTACTCCCCCGCCCCACACACAAAGGTAATAAGTAAAAAGCAGAATGTGGATACATACTGAATTATCAAACATAAGAACAGAGGAGAATAAGAAAAAGGTCTGGCCATGCAAGGCAATGGGAAACACTTTTCCTTTTAATATTTCCTTTAATGCTAAATGTTTATCTACACTCAAGATTTGAGGGTTACCAGCTATGCTTTTTTTTTAAAAAACATTTCTTTTTTGCACAATGAAATCATAAGAAAGCAGTCAATCCAAGGTGTATGCATGCACTACCCATGATAATAACAGAACAGCACAAAATTAGATCAAGTTTGGGGTAGCTGCCTATGTTTATAATGGTTAAGTGAAGTAGCTACATATCTTGGGATTCTTTACTTTCTAATGGGCAAATAAACTTGCTGTGGGACAATGGTCTGTACCCTGTCACTCGTATTATTTTTAATAAAATGCTGATTGGCCAGTAGCCAGGCAGGAAGTATAGGCGGGGCAATAAGAACAGGAGAATTCTGGAAAAAGAGTCAGTCTGCAGTTGTCACCCAAACACAGAAGAAGCCAGACACAGAGCACGCAAGATGTGACTGTCTCACTGAAAAAAGGTACCAAGCCACATGGATAACTCAGACAAGAAATATGGCCTTATATAAGTTATAAGAGTTAATAAGAAGCCTGAGCTACTAGGCCAATCAGTTTATAATTAATGTAGACTTCGGTGTATTTCTTTGGGACTGAACGGCTGCAGGACTGGGCAGGACAGAAACCTCAGTCAACAGAAATCGGTCAACAAATGGCGCAGGGCAGGGACAGAAATATTAGTCAATATATACTGGCTTTCAAATGTTTCTATTATATTTATTTGCAACTCAAGTTTTCTACTATAGACATCTAAAAATCCGAAAAAGAAAATGTTTATTTAATGAGTCAGTCAGAATCGACACATGGTTTAGTAAATTCTTAGATGCTGTTTCTTAAATGAGCAATTAACTAATAACTTTATGAAGGACAACTTTCCAAATAGAAAAGAACAACAAAAATACAGAATAAGTAACTCACCGGGAGTTATTATAATGAATATTACACGCTCGGGCCATTAGCACCACGATAATGGGTCTAACGGCTTTTCCTTTGCCATCGAAGTAGTATTCGGACATGTCCTTCAGTTCTTTGGTGGAGATGCAAAGCTCCTGAAATAATATTATCTTCTTGTTAACATGGCATTACAATCATGCAGACCAGATCTTTGTTTTCTTCAAAACTTCAGTTTTATTTTAGTGTACTCATTTCAATTGAGAAATTCCACACCCACACCCACACCCACACCCACACCCACCCACTCACACACACACACACACGCCCCTGGCTTTGCACCAAGTGGTGTGGCGTCAGTATTGGGCAGGTATTGGTACCTGTCCCATGACAACGAGTGACACCGTGACAAAGAGAGGAACAGAGAGCTACAAAGCAACTTGGAAGGCAGAGGACAGCACAAAGTCTTGTACCCTGTAAGGATTTGTCACTTGCATTGGGTTAATAAAATACTGATTGGTCAGTTGCCAGGCAGGAAGTATAGGCAGGGTGACCAGAATAGGAGATTGCTGGAAAGAGGAAAGGCTCAGTCTGCAGTCATCACCCAGATGCAGAAGAAGCAAGAAGAGAATGCCTCACTGATAAAGGTACCAAGCCACATGGCTAACACAAACAATTTAAGATGTAAGAGTTAATAAGAAACCTGAGCTAATAGGCTAACCAGTTTATAATTAATGCAGACCTCTGTGTGTTTCTTTGGGACAGAACGGCTGCAGAATCGGGCAGGACAGAAACCTCTGTCAACAGTGAAGTGTGGGAGCCTAGGAAACACCAGGAGTATCCTGGATGGGAAGCCAGCAGATAAGAGGACAGATAGGCCAGAGCACAGATCAGTGACTGAGTCAGATCTAAAGAAATGAAAGTGGTGAAGGGTGGGCTGAAGTGGATGGCTCGGTTGCCACTCGGTGACGTGGGGATGTCTAGGTCTGGGCTGCTGCCAGGGCTCACGCCTAGGTTCACGGCCCTTGTCTGTGTTGATACCACTAAAGGTAGAGGATAGGACTGTGGAGTCCCTGTAGACAGGGACATGGGTGAGCCAGTCCTAAGGGCATGAGAGGGGCATAGCTAGTATTGCCTCCCTTGTTTGCAGTGTGGTGATGGGGGCGAGGGGAAGATGCCTGGGCAACACAAGAAAGCCAACCCTGTCGGTGAAGGTGTGGGTGAGCCAGTCCTAAACTTCTGAACGTGGGAGAACTGTCCTGACTATTCATTTTTCATGTGATAGCATGGGTAGGGAGAGATTCTCTCCTTTACCTCTCAGGTGGGAGAGCTGTCCCCGCCTCCCATCAGCTGCAACACTTAGGAGAGAGGTCCCTACACCTCGACTGGGCAACACAGTATAGCTGGCCCTGAAAGTGTAAGTGTGGGAGAACCAACCCTGAGGATGTGAAAGTCAGAAAACTAGCTCTGCCCTTGCTCGTAAGTTCAAGGGGTAAACTAGCCATGGCAATGCCGGAGAACTCACCCTGGTGGTAAAGACAGGGAGAGCTGGCGGGCTGACCAACCCTGTAACTACCCAGACCCAGAACCCGAGTTAAGTGTTGGCCCACCCCAACATCCAGCACAGATGTGTGTGTGTGTGTGTGTGTGTGTGTGTGTGTGTGTATGTATGTATGTATGTATCCTGTGGACACAGGGCTACAGGATCTTTATGACACAGTCAGCAAGGGGATGTCCTCGAAGAGTCCCAGTGAGGGCCCAGTGTGGCTATTGTAACAGAGACAAGGGGCCTCTAACCAAACTAATGATTCTGTTTAATGAACACCTGCATGTAAAGATATATGGGTAAAGGGGTTCACTGCGGGACTCACTATGTCACTACAGCTTCCATGATTAGATTTTCCCCTTAGTTTTTTTCCCCCCTTTTTATCTTAAATTTTAGTTTGTTTTATTGGTTGGGGGTGTTGCAGGGGCAGAGGGGAGGGTATGGGAGATGGGTGAGATTGGGGTGCATGATGTGAAAGACACAAAGAATAAAAAAGTTAAAAATCATTTGGGTTTGTCAACGGGACACGCCTCTGACACACCGTCATATTTTACTCTGAGATTGCATACTTTGTTGGAGCTCCTTCTGGATTTAAAATAAGAAGGGATAATTGATCCTTCCTAGTAATGCAACAAAATGTACTTTATATGGCTTTATTTTGAAATCCTTAAATATGATTACAAGCTTAAAAAATATAGAATATTTTAAAAGTTGCGAAGAAATCAGGAATAGAAGAAACATACCTCAACATAATGTTTACAAAAGCAAAAAGTCACTAACATTACTCAAATGGGAAAAAACTCAAAAAATAATTTTTCTAAAGGCAGAAGAGACAAGGGTATTCACTTTCCTCTCCTTATTCAATATAGTGCTTGAAGTCTTGGCTAGTTAAGTAAGATGAGAAAGAAATCAAAGGGACACAAACTGAAAAGGAAAAAGTCAACTATCCCTATCGCTTGCATCACCCTATATATAATACTTTCCAGACCCTCTAAGAAAACTCAGAAATGATAACACTTTAAACGCTGTAATAAACTTGACCCCCACAGTGAAAGTTCTACAGCAATAAAATAGACACTAGAAGGTGGAAGGATCATTCATGGATAATGAAAATGGCTATACATCAAAAGCTGTCTATAGATTCAAAGCAATTGTGCTCAAAATTCTAATGACATTCATTTTCAAAATTGATTTGTTTGTGTATTAATGAGTATTGAGCATGTGCCTGTCTGCCATGATAAATGTGCAGGTTAGAGGACAACCTGTAGGAGCTGTTTTCTTTTCCAAGAGTAGTTCCTGGGGATCCAACAAGTCAGGTTGCCAAGCTCCGCTGCAAGTGCCCTAACCCACTAAATGATCTCCCTGGTCCTCTAATGGCATTATTAACAGAAGTAAAGAAACAACCCTAAAATCCATATAGAAGAACAAACTATCCCAGAGGTCAGAGCAATGATGTCAAATTATACTACAGAGCAATAGTAAGAAATCACAGTACTTGGCACACAAACAGACACTTAGATAAGTGGAATACAATAAAGAATCCAGAATTAAACCCACTGTGCTTCAGATACCTGATTTTTAACAAAAATGCCCAAAACACAAACTCTTCAGCAAACAGTGCTGGGACAGTGGACGTATGCACGCTAAATGATAATACTAGATCTCGGATTCTTTCCCCACACAAAAGTCAGCCAATGGATCAAATACCTTAATGTTATTTGAGATAGGGTTTCATAGAGTAGCCTACCCTAGCTTGAAACTCACTATGTCATCCCGACTAGCCTTGAACTTGCAGTGGTTCTCCTGTCTCAGCTTACCAAGTGCTGGAATTTTAAGTGTGAGTTGTTGGCTAAGGCCACTTAGACTCGAAATAATCACACAGAAACTATTATTAATTGCAATACTGTTTGGCCAATAGCTTAAGTGTATTTCTAGCAAGCTCCTATATCCCAAACTAACCCATCTCCATTAATCTGTGCATCACCACGAGGTTGTGGTTACCTGCAAAGTTTTGGCGGGCTCTGGAGGAGGCGTCTGCCTCCTGTGGTGGCTATATGGCTCCTCTTCGACTCTGCCTACTCTCTCTATTTTTTTTTTCAGCCTGGCTATATTCTATTAAGCCATTGGCTGAAAGCTGCTTCTTTATTAACCAGTTGTATACAGAAGGGAATCCCACATCACTGAGTCACCATGAAATGGCTGTATTGTTTGGTTGTAATCCTAAAATGTTACTAGATTTCAGTAAAATAAACCCTTACCTTTCTAATGTCTTCATACAGACCTTTCAAGTCTCTCCAGCCGAGTTTAAAAGGATCAGTGTATTTCTCACCACTCTGTGTTTGACTACAACAGCACACTGCTGGCGTCCGTTGATGGAACCTGAGGTGAGTGAAGACGTACACACATGACTCCAGTTTTAAGTAGTACACGCACATTCATATTTATATGGTGGAAAATGAAGCTTAGACTTGCTAGAAATCAAACATGAATCTGAAAAGATCATAATTTAGAAACACACAGAATCTTATCTTGCTAAATAATACATTAATAGGTCATTTTACTGAACAGGACCTTGAGAGCCAACAGAGAAAGACTATATTATATTCATTGTATTCTGAGTAGAACTCAACTGGCAGAGATCATACAAAGCAGACTATCAGGGCTTTTACTTAAATATATTAATTTGTTAGCCTAGGCTAAGGAAAATGAGAATAGCTCCAAGATAGATTATAAACTTACTGTGATATACTATGCACGTTTGGGAAGGCAGATGTTAAAGTCTTCACTAGGCTAAAATAGGGCATCTATAAAACAAAAGGATAAAGAAACTTGTAAGAATATTCCTGGAAAACTTGTTCATAACAACAACTTTCCCCATAACTTACCACAAATGCTATCATTTAGTCAGCCATTTATAAGAGGTGCCAGCCTTAAGAGGAAAAGGGCAGTTAGAAGCTCGCTTTCCCGATTATGAAGGTAATACATGTCCTATCAGAACACAGACAAAAATCAGGAAATCAGACAAAAGCAGGAGTCAGTTCTGGTGTTGCAGGTATGTAATCCCTGCTACTCAGGAAGCTGAGGCGGGAGGAACCCAAATTTAAGGTTGGCCTGGTCAACAGTGAGTTCAAGGTCATTCCAAGCCACTTTTAGCGAGATCCTATCTCAAAGTAAGAAAAGAGAGCCAGGGAAAGCTCAGAAGAAGTGTAGTTACCCACTTCTCAAGAGGCTGTAGGGCTAATCGCCAGCACTACCTCTGTACCAACACATTCATCCCTCTAAAAGCTGGCTCCACACTTATTTCTAAAGCAGAAGAGCCACAGCAAAACAATTTCCTCCCATTTAACTAAGATTGGTCACAGAACAAGAAAAATTAGAGTATCTTTTAAATTCTCAAAACACACAGATGCCAAAAGCATCATGGGGGATGGTTAGGAAAAGATTTTAACATTAAGGAATTGACATTTACACAGACGCTGCCTATGTTAATTTATGGTTATTACACATATTTGGAAATAGTGCCGAGTAAGTAATGTCTAATAAATGAATGGACTAGGTGTACTAGCCCAGTGGTAGAACACGTGCTGTGTGTGTATGACAGACAACCCACTACCAACCTCAAGGGCCCTTGGGTAATATGATCAAAGATCCAGCAATCCCAGGGCAAGAAAGGGTAGACCTGTAATCACAGCACTTGGAGGTCAGGGAAGCAGATGGACCACAAGTTCAAGGTCAACCTGGGATACATAAAAAGGCTCAAAGAGAATATCAAAGAATTATAGTACATCACCTCCAAAGATCTCAAAGGTGGTAATAAATAAAATATTACTATTCTTTAACAATGTTTTTGAGATTTTATTTTATGTGCAAGGGTGTTTAGCCTCCACGTATGTGTTCTAGTTTACGAAGTTCTACAGGGATATAATGCATTTGTGACACAGGCACAGGATCATTTCATGCTGGTATTCCTCAATTTCCAGAGAAAAGTTAGGGTTAATGATATCCCCACACCTCAGACGTTTTTCTCAAGACAAATGTGCTTTACATAACCCCAAACATGCTGGGCTGTGAAGCATGTTCTCTGCTGAACTGTAAACTCCTAGCTGTTATCAGAGGAGCTATGATGAACCTTGTCATGCACATTGCATTCAAGTGCTCAGCTGCCTTGAGCCCTCTGGTTTCCCGCTTTGGTTCTCCTGGCATTGATCCGAAGGCAATTTGGCCAACTGCATCCAGTATGTCTGTACACCATATATGTGCAGTGCCAGGGAGGCCAGAGAGGGTGTTGGATACCAGGAACTGAACCTAGACCCTTTGGAATAGTGGTCAGTGCTCTTAACCACCTCTCCATCTCTCTGGTCCTGTATATTACTATTCTTAATGACAGGATGAAAGGATTTTTAAAAGTTCTAATTTACTAATCTAATCTGGCAAAGGCTATTCTATAACGTCTGTGAATAAAGCTACTTGACAAAAAGGATGAATGTGAAAATAAAAACACGTGCTTCTTAGCAATGATGTCTTATGTTTAAAAATCATTATTTTTTTTCCCACAGAGCCTAACAACTACTGTTTTGTTTATTTCAAGACAGGGTGTCACTATATATCCCAGGCTGGCCTTGAACTCACAGATTTGCTGCCTCTTACTCCTGAGTGCCAAGATTAAAGGTGTGTACCATCATATCCACATCTGGCCACAACTACTTTCTTAAAATTACATCTATTCATTTATTTTTGTGAAAATCTGTGCATGCATATGCACATGCCGTGGCAGATGTGTGGAGGTCAGAAGACAACTTGAGGAAATAAATTCTTTTCTTCCATCATGCGGGTCACGAGTACCAAACTCACGGTCAGGCTTGGCAGTTGGGCACTTTTACCCAGGTACCTAATGAGCCCACTGTTTTTAAAGCTAGGAAACAGATGCCAGAAAGTCAAGCCTGAAGAACTGACTGACAGGCATGATTACAATAAGAGACATTCTGTGTCGTCTCACTGAAACCTCTATGTAAGCACTCAAGAGACAGCACGGGGCTTAGAAACATGTAAGCCAGTGTTTAAAGCTGTTATTCTGAACCAGATAAAATTTGTGGGGGGGGGGGATTCTTGTTATAGTTATTTTTGGCATTTATTTTATGATTTTGTTTGAATAAACATATATTATTTTAACTGTATTAAAAGAACAGAAAATGTTGACTTTGCCAAGCAGTAGCCAAGAAAACTGAGTTCTGTTGTTTCCACTACTGAATTATATTTATTCATTACATCTAAATTACTAAGATTATTTATGACCTACAGATAACTGTAATGTCCCCAAAATTATATTAGTTCTCTCTTTTGATTTTATCATTATAGGACAGCCTACTTTCCCCCCTTTAGGGACAGAAGTTTTGATATGTAGCATAAGCTAGCTTTGATCTCACAATCTGGCTGCTTCAGTCTCCCTAATAGCAAGGATTTCAGATTGCCACTGCACTCTTTAGGCAAGCTACTTCTGTTGGTCTTCCTAAGTAGTTAATTTATACAAATTTAATGCTTTACTACAGAACATATAACTAAGGACTGCTCCCCCACCCCAGCCAATGTTTTAAGATAGTATCTTATTACATAACCTAAGTTAAGATCCTTATGTCTCAGACTCTCAAAGGCTGGGGTAGCATTGAGTGTACCACTCTGCCTAGTAAGTGGCATCTTAATGACATTGCCAATAGGCAGCTTAAAGACTTTAAGACTTTGTTGTTAATTGTATAGTCTTTAGAGGACAGAGCTTGGCACAAATAACAAAAATTTCTGACTGGGCCACTTTGTAACATCTTTCTATCCATAATTACTCACAGAAAGATGCTGAATCTTAGAGAGTAGAGTATTCTAACGTACTTAGCGGAGAATACAATATACAGCATGCATTTATTTTTATTTACTTTGCTGTACTGGGGCTCATCCCAGAACTTTGCCAATGTCCGACAACTGTTCTGCCACTGAACTACAACTCTCAGCTACACAGAAAAATTTAAGATAGTATCTATTCAATTACACCCTCAGCTTTACAGCCAAGATTAAAGACAGTATCTATTCAAATCAAACTGTATTTTGTATTCTACCTCAGGGCAGCATTTCCAAAGGGAGAGAATCATAGTATTAAAATGAGGCTGTGCAACCAGTTCTGAGGCTCACTGACCTTCTACTTCCACTCTATTCCCTCTTTTCCCATCACTTACTCTCTTTGAAAGTCAAGTCTGCCCCTAAAGATCAACGTTTTTTTAAGGTCTCATACGTCCCTGTCTGGCACTGAACTCATCTGTAGTCACGGATTACCATGAACTCCTGATCCTCCCATTACATTAGCTAGCATTACAGGCCTAGCTAAGAACTGACTTTTTAAAATAAGAGAATAAGTGCAATATGAATCAAAGATAAAGCTGGGTGTGGTCACTCAGGTCTGAAATCTCAGCACTGCACTAGGGAAGGGGTGGGAACTGAGGCTGGATGACTCCTGCGCATCTGAGGCCATACTCGGCTAGGTAATGAGTTCCCGGCCACCGTGGGCTACAGTACAATACCATGTTGGAGAGCTGGAGTTGGCTTAATTATTGTTGCTCTCTGTTCTTGACGTCTCTAGTCCTCGAGAGACCAGAAGTAACTAAAGCACTCATGCCTGACGCAGACAGCTGATTCTAATATATTTATAGAGGAAAATATTAACACGTGAACATGTTGGCACCATCCATGCTTGCTCAAGGAGACAGATATGGAAGCCAATGACAGCTTCTTTCCAGAAAAGCACCTTTTCCATGGATGAGATTTCCTGATGAACATCTTTTTCTTCTTCCTTCCTTCCTTTTTTTTTTTTTTTTAAGCAAAAAGCCAAGGCAAAAAGTATGCAGAGGCATCTATGGTGGATGCCATGCTTCAAAACATGTCCACATCTACGGAGATCAAAACCAAGACCCCAAGCTTACAATCTTGAGACGGACCTTGCAAAGCCTTTCCTCTAAGACTCTCCCTACACACCCTTCTTCTCTGCTGGGATCCCAAAAATGTGAGCCTGTTCCACCTTGTCTGAAGGTCAGAGATTTTGAGCTTACTTTTGCTCTTTCAAAGTTGTTTATAAGAGGTGTGGCTACAAAACAAAATGTCCTGACCTAGGGTGTGGTTACTTGGTGTTTTGAACATTAAGATGGCCATTGAGGTAGATCTGCTCCACCCTGACCAAAGGTCAGAGAATTCAAGCATACTTCTGCTCCTTCTTTGGAAATAGGTTTGACTTAGTGAGTGGCTGCCAGCAGGATACTTGGTCTGGGGGGGGAGGGGGCGGGGGGGGTTCACTGACTCAAACATCACATATTTTTCTCAAGAAATAATGGCTTGATGTCTCAAGTACTGAAGCAAGTAACTGTTCTTTTTATCATGTTAAAGCAGTCCTTTGCCTTCTTTCCCCTTTTGTATTGGGATATAAAAGTGTATTAAAAAATTAAGCACTAGGCAAACTCAAGAGTTCAGCATTAAGTATTAGCTGAATTGCTATCTTACCTCACAGTTCTAATCCTTACGCCCCTACCCTGAAACATACAACGGAACACCACGGAAAGGATCGCAGCAGAAGTCACGCCAAAGAGGTGGCTCACGGCATTCTCTTAAATATTATCTTTTCTATGTAGATAAGCTTGCATTTTCTCTTCAAATTCTTATTTGGATATTTTTTATATGCATCCACTTTAGTACAAAGCAGGTATTTATAAACGCGACATATTTCATATTGGTATAGCATTTGATAAGTACATTGACAAATGAAGCAAAACAAATCTTACTAAAATCAGAAACCCAAATTTAAGGGGGGGTTTCTTTGTAGATGAAAGGTGAACCCTCATACAATTACTGTGCGGCAGGAAAGGTCTCCAAAACGCAAAGTGAAAAACCCTAGCTTCAAAAGTCAGTCTGAGACTGTTGTCCGGTAATGCCAACGGCTGGGCACTCACACAGAACCAGAGAACCATTTACAGTGCTAATCCGATGGGGAGAAAAACGAAACTGGAGGCAAATGCAGCAGGGGAGGATTTCGAGGACTCATTCTTAGATAATGATTTTACTTCGAGGAAGTCATAGGTCTCTCATGCTACCCTCCAGCTCGTCTCCTTCTAGCGTCCTTCCAGCGCCTTTTAGGTGTGCTTTCCCTCCGAAACACCTGCAGCACTGAAGTCGGGTCCACCCCAACTAGCATCAACCTTGCATAGCCACACACCCTTCCCGAATTCTAAGGCTAACTGCATCCGCAATCCGAAATTGCTAGGAAAATGAGAGCAGAGGCCCCTTTGGCTCTGGCTGTGTCTGCGGAAGGAACTGCGTTGTCCCGACACACCCGGTCTCTGTGACTAACACGGTTGCGCTCCGCCGCTCCCACTTCAGCCCCCATGTCCCCCGGGTGCCCGGGCAGCTGCTCTGCACTTCGGGCCCCGCGACTGGTCCCGCTCCCCGGCGTCCCTCCCAGCGGACACAGTGGGCCAGGCCCGGGAGCACGTGCGCGTCCTCCCATTCATTCGGTCGCCTGCTGTCATTGGCGCGGTGACCTCTACGCCGCCGGCAGAGCGCGTGTCCTGGCCTCACCTGCGCGCGGGTGTCCGAGGCGGCGCGCGTCCCGAGCGGCCCCGCACAGCCAGGGCGTCCCGGCCGCGGCCTTCCGGCTGCCGGCCTCCAGGAGCAGCCCCGCCGCCAGCACCACCAGCGCGTAGCCATAGTACGAGTCTGAAAGTCGCGGCAGGCAGTGGCTCCGCCTCTGCCCCAGGCCCGGACCCGGAGCCGGAAGCTGGACACCGGAAGCGCGCGGAGGCACCTTGCTCCCCAGCAGTCCCGCAGCGCGGTCTCCCGCTCGCTACGACTCTCTGGCTGCTCGCTCCGGCGCGTCCGCTTTTAACCAGAAATGTGCCTCCGAACTGTTGTCCCACTCGGGACAAAGTGTGGAGAAATCGGGTTCCGGTCCCTGCTAACCCTGAGGCTACGGTTTCCGCAGCGCTCGTCGCGCGCGGGATCTGCCAAGTTCTCGGTCGACTTTTGCACTCCGTCTCGGAAGTGCCAACTTCGTGTAATTAGTCTACGATAAAGGTTATTGTGAAACAGAAGCCAAGTTGGCCTCTTCCTTCGACTTTTGGACTCTGTTCTGAAAGCCTTAGAGAGTTAAGATCTATAGTTTGGCAGTTTTGTTCACACCTGGATATATGAGGCCCACTCTTGGGTGTAATGAACTACACAGAATTCATTGTTTTTTTCTTTATATGAACTCGCCATGTAGACCAGGCTGGGTTCAAATTCACCATCTTTCTGCCTCAGCCTTCTGCCGTGCCCAGCACTATTTGCTAATGCATATGAAATAGCCCAGGACATACATGGGTTTTGTTTTTATTGTTTGTTTTGCTTGGCTCAGGTGTTGAATTTATTCTGATGTTGAAACAGCATGTGGTGAGGCTCGAGACAGGGTTTCTCTGTTGCTTTGGTGCCTGCCCTGGAACTAGCTCTTGTAGAATAGGATGGCCTCGAACTCAGATATCTGCCCCTCGAGTGCAAGGATTAAACTTGTGCGCCACCACTGCCCGGCTTATAACACTTTCATGAAAAGATTATACACACTCATAAGTCAATGAGAGGCAATGCAAACACCAGGGAAATTGAAGAAACTTACTGTGCTCCCATGTTAACTCTTAGGAAGAAATAAACCAGTTGCAACTTTATGAATCATACTTTTTTCTTGTTTTGATCCACTCTTAGGGTTCCATTCTAACATGGAATGAATGAGTGAATCAATGAATGAATGAAATAACCCAACAGGTAGATTTTGCCAAGATAATAGCGTAGCAATAAAGAAACCCAGAGGCAAACATTAGGTGGAGCTCAGGGAATTCTGTAGAAGAGGGTCAGGAAGGATCGTAGGAACCAGAGGGGTCAAGACACCATGGAAGAAAATGGCTCATAGAATCAACTTGCCAGGGCTCTTAGGGGCTTGCAGAGACTCAATCAGGGAGCCTTTATGGGTTTGACCTATGTCCTCTGCATATATGTTATGGATGTGTAGCTTGGTGTTCCTCTGGGACTCCTAACAGTGGGAGCAAGGGCTTTCTCTGACTGTTTTGCCTGCTTTGGGGAACCGTTTCCTCCTATTAGGTTGCCTAGTCCAGCCTTAATATGAAAGGATGTGCCTAGTTTTATTATAACTTGACATGCCATGTTTGGTTGACTTACCTAGTTAGTAGTGTCAAGTGTGAGTTCCATCTCATGGAATGTACCTGAAGTTTAAAGGAGAGTTGGTTACTTCCGATAACATTTATGCCATGACTGCACCAGTATATCCTGCAGGCAGGTCACTATTGTAGGTCACAGGGTTTATAGCTAGGTGATAGTGATCCCTAATTTTATGTCACTGTGACAAAAATAACTGGCAGAAACGATTCATGGAGAAAGAGCTTGATTGACTCATGGTTTCAGAAGTTTCAAGTCCATGATAGTCAGGAAGAGGTATGGCATAGTCTCTCCCCATCATAGAGAAAGCCCAGAGTAGAGAGAACTATGGGCTTCACCATAAGCCTCAAAAGCCCACCCTTAGCAATTTACTTCAGGCCACCACCTAAAGGATCCCAAAACAGGCACTCAAAATGTGACCCTGTGGGGATATTTCAGATTCAAATTGTAACATTCCTTATGAAGAAATAATAATATCTTTTTGGAAGAGGTTTATCCTTGCAGTTTTCTTCCTCCAGTACTCTGTTTTAAAACACTATTTAAAAAGCCAGGCAGACCGGGTGGTGGTGGCGCACGCCTTTAATCCCAGCACTCGGGAGGCAGAGGCAGGCGGATCTCTGAGTTCGAGGCCAGCCTGGTCTACAAGAGCTAGTTCCAGGACAGACTCTAGAAACTACAGGGAAACCCTGTCTCGAAAAACCAAAAAAAAAAAAAAAAAAAAAAAAAAAAAAAAAAAAAAAAAAAAAAAAAAAGCCAGGCAGTGGTGGTACAAGCCTTTAATCACAGCACTCGGGAGGCAGAGGCAGGCAGATCTCTGTGAGTTTGAGGCCAGCCTGGTCTACAAGAGCTACTTCCAGGACAGGCTCCAAGGATACAGAGAAACGCTGTCTCAAAAAACAAAAAAAAAAAAAAAAACCAAAACAAAACAACAACAACAAAAAAACCCAACACTATTAAAAGATTTTTCGTGCCTTAGGAAAATTCTGGCGATATTTTGTCTCAGAAACAGATGACTTAATCCAGCTTGGGTGGTACAAACACAGTGCTTAGTTCTGTTCCATGGACTCACAGACAGCAACCACCAGGTGAGATCCAAGGCATTACTCCCTGTGTGAAGGTAAAATTATTGGTGGATATGCTGTCCTGTAAATTTATTTTGCATTATTTTCCCTGCTATTAGCATATTGAGACACTAACAAGATGTGCCTAGGAGAACATCTTATATTATATTATAACATATGATTAGCTACTGTCATTTCTTTCTGTGATAAGGTTAGAAATGAGCTTTTTAAATGTGGGATAGGATGTAGCTCAGTGACAGGCCACTTGCTAAGGCTTGGAGTTTGATTCCCAGAACTACAAAAACAATAAACAACTAATCTAATTCTCTCTCTCCCTCCCTCTCCCCTCCTCCTTCCCCTCCTCCCTCCTCCCCCTCCTTCCCCTCCTCCCTCCCTCCCCCTCCCTTCCTCTCTCCCTCTCTCCCTCTCTCCCTCTCTCCCTCTCCCCCTCCCTCCCTCTCTCCCTCTCTCCCTCTCTCCCTCTCTCCCTCTCTCCATCTCTCCCTCTCTCCATCTCTCTCTCTCTCTCTCTCTCTCTCTCTCTCTCTGTACTTAGAAATAAAGTTCCACGTAGATCTTGAAGTCAGCTTATAGAGGATGTACTTAAACACCTGATTTCTCTACCTCGTGCTCCCAGGTGTTGGAATTACAGAAATGTGCTACAACCCTCGCTAAAATGAAACTTTTAAGAATGGAACTAGAAAAGTCAGGATAACACAAAGTAATATTTCTGTAAATTTCTAGAGAATTTATAAAAAGATTTAGCCCAAAGCCAAGTAGCCTAACGTGAAAGTCTCAGAATGACAGATTATGATTTTGCCAGAATAATTCTACAGTTGTAAAATGGCTGGAAATACATTAAATCTAGATTTGCTGGGGTCCTGGGTAGTGGCTGATGTAGCAAACTGTAAGCAGTTAAGGTACATTGTAGAAATGAAGCAAGGCCTTGACAAGTTCAAGATGTGGACTAGAAGTAGAAAAAAGGAGAGAGTCCAAGGAGACTAATTGTTGGATTTTCTGTGACTTCTCTGAAAGACCCTGTTGTTTTGGGGGGTTGTGCTGGTTCCGAGGACTATGTTCTAGGACCAGCAGTAAAGTTTAAAAGGTTGATGTAAGCATGAAACTAGGAAGTGTGTGGAAAGTACCCGGTCAGCTATTGCAATAATTGTTACATCAGGCTCTGGTTTGTTGGCTTGGTTAATTCCTCGTTTCTTCTAAGTACTGCAGGCTAAGAAGCAAAGTCATTCGGGCTACTAGAATTGGAAAGGCAGAGCCAAGCATGGTGCCGGGCATGCCTGCCTTTAAAAAATTGAATTTCACTTCTGTTCTGTTGATTGAGTTTATTTTCATCATTGTTCTGTTATTGTAACAGTCCTAATATGCTATATTATAGTCTCAATTTTGACAAAATAACCCCAACTATAAAAGCTGCTATTAAGAATAGTTGACATAAACTTTCCCTTTTCGGCTTAACTTCGGATATGGGCAGATCAGCTTGGGGATGGAAGAGGCTACCTTCTTGGAATTTATGTGAACAGGTGCTTCATAGCTTTGCTTTTAAACATCAACCTGAACCCTATAATAGGTAAATATTTTTTTTTTGAGGACAGGGTGAAAACAAGAGTTCCATCAAAAGACTCCATGCTCTGGGTATATAGTGTGGTAATATCTTCACATTCTTAATAGTAATTGATGTAGCGTTAGTTACAAATGAAATTTTAACATTTCTTTATTAAATTTATTTATTTTACCATGTGCACATGTGTGGACAGTGTGCATGTGGCGGTCAGAGGACAACTTGGGGGAGCTGGCTCTCTCTTCATGCTATGTGGGACCTGGGGACCGAACTCAGGCTGTCAGTTTGACAGCAAGTGCCTTTTCTTTTGCACCCATTTCTTTGGCTCACAAGTGAAAATCTTTAACACTGTATTTCCCACAGAGCTGCATTCCTTTGTCCGGTCAGAGAGTGTCTGTGTGGTGGGGCTGCTACGTTCTACCTTGGGATTCTGACAAGCAGGGCTTCAAGGTAATTTCTCTAGTTTCAGGGATGAGTTACCCAGAAATGCATCAGGAAATTGAGAGGCAAGTCTCTGATAACATGTTAGGTATGTGGGTTTTTAATGTAGAAGTAGTTTGGAATAAGGAAAATATTTCTAGTTCTGTGGGAAGGTTTTGATCTTCATAGCCCTTTCTCTTCTATTTAACCTTTACTGAAAAAAGAAAAAAAAAGAATCGTAGTTCACTTTGGTTTAACTCCCTCATGGGTTCTACTTCTTTCACTCTTCTTAACTGGACATAAAAAATGTCCATCATAATAGTATAACTGACTATTTCATAATTGCTTTAGGTTGAATAATTTTGCTTTTATCTATTTTTCTTACATTACTTATTTCTATTCCTTTAATCTTCTTTTGATCCTCTAAGCCCATGGAAGTCAAAAGAGGGCATTAGGTTTCTGGGTGCTGGAGTTACACATGCCTGTGGACCCCTGATGTGGGTGCTGGCCTCCTAACCCCGGTCCTCTGGAGGGGCAGGCAGCAAGGCAGCTTAACTATTTCGCCATCTCTCCACTGTTCCACTCACTTTGAAAATGATTCCCGTATTCTTAAAAGCTATACTGTACAGTATTAGGGAATTCTAACACTTAAACTTCTGAAAACCTGACAATTATAACTTTTGTAAAAGTTTAGAATTATTTTCAACTGTGGTCTCTGATCTGCCACAGACCACTGCTTCAGAACCTCATGGCTTTTGTTAATATTTCATTCTTCTGATGAAAAGGAAAGGTTAATTTGTTTAAATAAAATACTCAACTTTTGTGTATTTAAAGAAATGCTTCCTGGGTATTGTGGCACATGCCTATATTATCAGCACTCAGGAGACAGAGTCAGGAAGGTTATGAAGCCAAGGCTAGCCTGAGTTCTACAGTATAGACCCTATCTCAAAAGAGCCCAAACAACAACAGGAAATCCTGCCGATAATCTTACTATTCTTAATTTATGAGTGTGTTTTAAGCAAGTAACAAGGACAGGTTTTTTTATGTTTAAAATTGTTTTGAGATAAGTGGTGGTGGCATAAGCCTTTAATCCCAGCACTCTGGAGGCAGAGGCAAACAGATCTCTGTGAGTTCGAGGCCAGCCTGATCTACAGAGCTAGTTCCAGAACAAGCTCCAAAGCTGCAGAGAAACCCTGTCTTGAAAAAAAAATCAACAAAATTAAACAAGAGAATCCTCTAAATCCAATTAGTGCTGCCTGTTGGTATGTCAATGATCTTGACAAGAACTCATCCTATTTCTGTTTACAATCTTTGTACAACTATGCAAAATTATTTTGTCGTATTGTATGTATGCATGCATGTTTCAACCTCTGTTTAAGATATTTTGTATATTGATACAATTTTAGGATATATTTATCATATTGTATTATACATTTCTATCTCTGATTAAGATACTTATACATTATTTACATTTTGAGGCCATTATCTTCATTTGCTGCACAATTGTTTAAAGATTGTTTAATAGTCTAATATAAAGTCTTAGTTTTTGAGTTATATAGGTATTAAGAATTATAGGTCAATAATCATCCATGTTTGTCACACTAATCAGGTTCTTTAGATACACAGAGATTGTATTCTGCATAGATAGGTAATCTTCAACCACTCCAAAGAACTGTAGAACATGGCATTTAAATAACTTAGGGTTCTGTTGACGTGAGGCACAGTTGCTCCTGGCAGCACCAATTTATTTCTGAGAGAATGTTGAGCACTGAAGACACTCCACCTGGAGCTTGTTTTCTTCTTGGCAAAACTGGCCTTTGGGCAAGGAACTGCCTATGCCTCAACCACTGACAAAATGCGTGGTGTCCAGACTGATACAAGACAAACCTTACCTAGATAGGGTAAGATGGTTTTGAAAATCTGTCTACCTCTGAAAATGGTCTGTCAGTTACTCTAGACCTTAGCCAAACTTGGTTGCTCCAACCTCTCAAATGAGACTGGGTGATTGTCCAGGTAGCCATCTACTGCACATTTTGGAAGCTGCTTGATTGCACTTCTGCCTACTCAAGTAATATTATCTCCCTTCTCAGGTCTTGAATGGGGTTAAAGACTAGATAGTCATAGTTACTTTCTTTTTATGACTTAGCCAAGACATTTCTATTACAAGACTTAGACTCCTTTGGATAAAATAATTATTGAAACATTTAGCATATGTTTCTTGCTCAATATTGTTTATGCTGGTTGTAATTCTAATTTTTATACTTGATATCTGTTTTTATTGTATATAGTTTTGTATTGGGTTTGGAACTCTCTTATTTAGACAAAAGGGAAAGGCTGGACCAGGTTGGGCGTGCCCTTAAGTACCAAAAAGGTAGGTGTAGGCCTGCCTGCTCTCTCTCTCTCTCTCTCTCTCTCTCTCTCTCTCTCTCTCTCTCTCTCTCTCTCTCTCTCCACTCTTACACCTGGATGCTGGATTCCGTTCCTGTTCCCCATTATGATCTGTGAGTCTTCCCTTAAATAAAGAACCCCTTATTATACCCTATTTGGAGCTAGTGTGGGATTACTTTATTCACATTCCCCTTCATCTAGTGTGTTCCCCTTCATCTAGTGTGTTCCCCTTCAGGCGCATGTGGCAGAGGCTTGAATGTGTATTTCTCCCTTCGAAGACTCATTGTAAAAGTCCTATTTTAGGGCCTGGAAAGATGACTCAGTGGTTAAGAACAATTTCTGTTCTTGAAAAGGATTTGGTTCCCAGCACCAACACTGGGTGGCTCGTGACTGCCATGACTGAATTCTGGCTCCTGGGGATCCAATACTGTCTGCCGACTTCTATGGGTACCCATGTGTGCGTGCGCACACACACACACACACACACACACACACGCGCACGCACTCATGCATGCTTGCATGCAGGCATGCCTGTATAGGAGAGAGCCAGAGAGATCAAGCCAGAGAAAGAGAATAAAAGAATGAAAAACTCGTTTCAGATTCTATCATGCATCAGATTTAACCATATGTCTTATAAACTATCAAATGCTGGCTTTCTTGTTTGTTTTTTTATTGTTTTTTTCTTTTTGTTTTGTTTCTTTAAGATCTATGTAGCCTTGACTGTCCTGGAACTCATTATGTAGAACAGGCTCACCTTGAACAGATCCAAATGTCTCTGCCTCCTGAGTGCTGGGAGTAAAGACACATGCCATCATGCTTGGTTTAAATGCTGTGTTTTAAATTACAGCCGGGTATTACACGGGTATTGGTCCTGATGACACAGCTTTTATGAATCAAGATTAGTACCATTGTCTTTATCCCTGGCTTTTGAATGTTCCTCATCCGAACACTTCGCTAGACTTCATCTGTCTTCTTGTGAAACAACTTCTCAGCCAAACAAAGCAATTCTGCTCCAATGAGCAGAAACTGCGGTAGTCACTGCCTGGCGGTGCTTATGACTATAAAAGGCAAACGTCTGTTTGGCATTCGCCGAAAACATCCCAGGTTTTTAGATTTTTAGACCATAAGACTTCAGTATTGAACTTGTGCTCACATAGGAAGGCGAAACAGACAAGGGAAGAGAGCTGGGGAGTCCTAATGTGCCAGCGCTTTGGTCTGCTATAACCATATTGATATTCTTTTCAGTAACTCTCCTAAGATATGTATCATGGGTTAAAATTTGAGAGCATCATAGTCCCTTTGAGCTTTTATAGTCCTTTCTCTGATAAAGAAAAGATCTGGCATAGTAGAATTTAAGAGATAGAATGTATACGAACCCCGTGAGACCTGTAGGCTCCAACCCCGTGAGACCTGCAGCCTCTGTCTCTTAGCAACATGTTTAAATGATGCTTTCAGGGTTGCCTATGATGCCCATTACAACTGCATCCTCATTTTACCCTCTGGGTACGGAGGGTCTGGTCCTTTCCCTCCCTTGATCCATGGTGATGAGTGCCCAGTGCTTTCATTACTGACCTCACGCTCTGGCTACACACAGCTTAATAAAGAATGACGCTTCATTCCCCTAGCCAGGGAGGTCTCCTTCAGAAAGCTTTTCCAGTTAGGGAAAACCTCTAGGCGTTGATAGAAAGTTGGGAGTTTGTAGAGTGACGGTGAAGTCGATGTACACACAATGGCAAAGATGGAAACAGAACCAGTTCTAGGACCTGGATGCTCAGAGCCATGCTTAACATGTGCTACCTGGGACTCTGCACTGAATGGCAGAGGAGATGATGTATTTTCACCAGGCAATTTTGTTATATAATGTCCGAACCTTATATTGCCAGAGTGGGCTGGATCACTTCCAGGCTGCCTCCATCCTGCAGACAGCTTGGATGTCAATGGGAACCCGTATTTCCTTCTATAGCTGTGACCATGAAACCCAAGTTTGTATACTCTGAAAAAAATTAATGACTTGCTACTCTTTTGACTCCAGGAGAGCAGGATTCTAAGTTATACAAATGCTCCTGATTTCGAGTCAGGGTCTGCTTCATAGCCAGGACTGGCCTCCAATTGATTACAAGCATACACCACCACACCTGCTTCCAGGGGGGTATTTTGATCCACATTTGTAAGTCCAGATTACAGTCCTTACGAAAGATCTTTTGTCTTGAGCGCTTTGTAAAGGCTTCATTAATCTGTCAGGTTTAAGAAATCTGGACCTCTCTGTGGCCACAAACATTCATCACTTCTTACCAAACTCTAAATCTCAGAATTAGTCCTTAAAAAAAAACTGTGCCATCGAGCCTGTCGGTATTGTCCCAGGAATCTGCATGAATAATGTCTGGGCTTTGCCTGGGGACCAGAAATTATGATTTTACAGCACTGATATAAAGTCACAAAACTTAAACCAGAATGAATTGATATACGTGGGGTGAGATTTGAAGTAAAGTGTTTGTTTATCTTCAATTTCAAATAATTCCGTAAGAACACTTGAGGCCACCTTCCTGGAAGTCCCCTACCTCTGCCTTCTTGCTTTGCTTTCACTTTTTTGGGTTTTCTTTTCTTTTATACATTTTTAATTGATATTTATTGAGCTCTACATTTTTCTCTGCTCCCCTCCCTGCCTCTCCCCTCCCACCTTCAATCCTCCCACAAGGTCCCCATGCTCCCAATTTGGTTTTTGTTTTTCTAAGTTTGAACCATGACCAGGAACATGCGCGCGCGTTTGCGTGTGCGTGTGCGTGTGTGTGGTCATGGTTCAAACAAAAAACCAAAACCCCAAAATGCAAAAAGTAGACTAGGGGTTTGTAGCTCAGTGATAGGCGTCTGCCTATGGGCAGGCACCCCTGCCTTCCTTCACAGCACTTCAGAACCCACCAGCCAACCTATCCACGCACACATAAAACCAACATTAGGGCTGGAGAGGGAATCAACCCCGGCGTACAAAAGGAATGAGGATATGCTTTCCTTCTCTTTCCTTTCCCTCTTTTGCTTTTTCTGAAGGTCATAGGCACCGAGAAGGAAACAGACCAACAAGACTTAAGAAGGCATAGGAGCTTAAATCTTTCAGAAAGTCAAATAGTGTTCACATCATACAAGTCTTATAGACTATTTCTAGAAATACTGTTTTCAAATAAACTTTAATTTTTAAAATTTGAGCCTTCTGAATACAATAAAACGAACCTAGAATATCATTTCAGTGATCCTGGACTGCAAGACGAAATCCACTCAGGTGGAAACACACAGGAGGTACGTGTGTGCTTGGATGTATACAGTTAGTCTGAAATCCTCCGCTACTTTAATGGATATGAACATAGTATTTACAACAGTGAAGAGTTTTATATGATTTTTAGTCGGAAAACATTTTACTAAAATGATCAAGATGCCACGGCAGTAGAGTACCAAAACATGGATGGACTTAGAAATGACCCCAGGCGCTAACAGATATCCCTAGGGCATGTTGCCTCTTTTCTTTTGCAAAGCTTTCATGAGGTCCGACATGAAATCTTGCTCGCCGCTCCCTGATGCAGCGGGAAGTCCTTGGTTCTCTTGCCTCTTGGGGGGCATTGGGGGCTTTTTTGGGGGCATTGGAGATGACCTGGTTGTCTCCTGAGAGACACAGGGCGGGGGTGGTGGCGGTGGTGGCAATGCAGAGCCTTCAACAGCCGCAGCCCGTGGGGGCGGTGGAATGAAGTCCGGTGGCTCCTCCAGGAAGCCCGGTGGTGGTGGTGGTGGTGGTGGTAACTCGCTGTCGCTGTCCTCCTCGGGCGGAGGTGGCGGGGGCGGCGGCAGGAAGTCCTCGGGCGGGGCGGGGAAAGAGCAGTTGCCAGGGCCCTTGGACTTGGGTGGTAAGGCGGGGCTGCCACAGGTGTCCGAAGATCGTCTTAGTGGAGGGGGTGGTGGCAGGCTGGACTTAGGGCCATTGTTCTCCTTGGTTGCTGCTGGGTAGTGGTTACCCAAGCCTTGCTTCTCCTCCTTCAAGAAAGTGACAGCAAAGCTTTCATGATTCTTGACAACACATCCATCATTTGACATCGACGCTGAAAGGGATTGCCCCATTCCCTCCCACACTGGGACTGAGTGTGCTCATGAGCTCACCTTTGCTCCAGATACAGGACTGATAGCTGATGCCTTTGATACCATTATATGTGAACCCCCAGCCACCACTCTTTGTAACTGGGCATCTCCGCCACATTCACTCTAGGAAGTGTTTACTATCTTTACGTCAGGCAAGTCCTACACAGAAGCTGATGGTTTCTCTAAAGTATCTCTAAAGAATCTTGACTCCTTGTGGGGTTCCCTCAGTTTTATCTCCAAAAAGACCTCATTCTCCAGGCAACTCAAACTGGAGGCCAGATGGTTCCCTAAGACTTCCTACTCAAGACCTAAGACAACTCTTCAATGCACTGTCTTATAAAGGAACACAATTTTAGGGGTGTGCGCATGCGCATGCGCATGCGCAAGTGTGTGTGTGTGTGTGTGTGTGTGTGTGTGTGTGTACGTACTCTGCCCCTGTGGCATACCTTTGGTGGCATAGAGGTCATTAAGGGGCATCTCAGAGTCTTCACAAAGTCTCTTGGTTTAAAATCTGGCCAAGAAGCTGTGAGTGGAGAAGCTGTGAGTAGAGAGCCCACAGACTCTAGAGGTAAACCCCACTACTACCATTTTCGCTAAATGGACATAGTATTAAGCTGCCTTCTAAATACTTATCGCTATATCCTTAGGTTAGTGCAGCTCTCAGTTCCCATCAGAGAAATGTCTTTGTGCGGTAGACAACAGTTAATAGAGACTCTCACTGTCATGGAGCAGGGAACAAGTGTCAGTGGGGCGCTCAGTCATAAATGGAACATCAGTGGGACACACCCTGTCCCCCAGGCTCAGTTCCCTGGCACTAGAGGGGACAGAAAGACTGTAAAAGCAAGAGGTTGGGGAAGACGAGGGTCAAAGTGTGTTATGGACCTTGACCTGCATGCTATCAAGCTAGCTGACATTCCAGCAGAGTTGGGACCCGTGGACGAGCTCCCACCCCTAGCTGAGAATCTACTGACAGTTGATGGCTACTAGGGGTGGGAAGAATCAATTTTTTTTAGGGATATGGTCCTTGGTAGATAGGCCATGACCCAGTGTATGGCCCTAAACCCGTGAGTATATAGGCAACTCTGCACTCAGTGGGTTATAAGGAAAAAGAGAACACAAAGTTGGGAGCGAAGTATGTGTGGGGGTGAGGGGGTATCTGGGAGGAGTTGGAGTGGGGGAATTGAGGATAAATGTGCTCAAAATACATGTGTGCATAAATTGAATTCTCAAACAATAAATAAAGAATATGATAAAAAAAAAAAACCTCTTTGCTTAAATATCCTGTTTGGCTAGAATGAAGAACGTAGAAGGGAAGCAGCTAAGAGGAATAACTCTATCTGGGTGTTTACAAACCAGCCATAAAGAATCTCTTCCTGGTAGAGAGCATGTCCCATTGTTTCCTGGATTGTGGATGCTATTTCTACTCATTACTGTTCCCAGAACAAAGGTTCTGGTTTCCAGACTGTGGACTTCAAAGGAGGAGCCAATAATAAGCCCTACCCACTACCATAGAAGTTTTCAAAAGGGAGTAGCAGGAAGCGGACACCTGGTCTAAACTCTTTACTTTTCTCTTTTTATCCTGTGGGGGAGGGCAGTGAAAGTCAGGTAGAAATTGAACAACATCTGCCTTGGGTTATAATGAAATCAAGGGCGAGAAGCCCTTGATGATTTCTTAAAGTAAAACCACGATGTATGTGCTGTTTGTAGCGGTCCGAACACCTGATTGGCTTAAGTCTCTCTAGACTCTAGAGCATCCAGTTCTGTCAATAGAAGACTTGACAATGATAACAACGGTGCATTTATGGAAATTCAACATCTCTAGCAGTTTCAGGCGCCGAATTAAATGATTACGTTTTATGGAAACCACCATCACTTCCATTTATACTTTATCAGCTTCTGTTTTATTTTTTTCTCGGCTTAGCAGCCTGAACCACTGAAGATTAAATTTAGATATTTTTTCTACTTCCAATGAATTTCAATTATTTACTTTGCATGCTAAGCTAATTAACTTGTGATAAATTTCTTAAAAATTTTGGATCGGGCAGCTTGGGTACGGCTAGTGACATAGAAATGATTTCTCTTCTGGGGTTCTTTTATTTCTTTGGCATTTAAAAATACCTCTTTTCAACTAACGTTACAGAAGTAGCGAAAATGTAAACAGAAAGAACACTGCATGGTATACTGTCAGGTCTGCAGAGATTAGCGAAATAGCTTTGAAAAGTCTGAAATGGCTTTCAGAAACACTAAGGCTTTCAGTACACCTCAGTCTTCACTTCTACCACCTGAAGGGGTGAGCGAAGTAAATTAGTGAAACTGTACCCACAGACTGTAGTATGTGGGCGGCAGGAGAGCACCTAAAGCTGTTCAGAATCACAAGAAATGCTCAGTAGAATTTAGTCACCTGAGACATATGAATTGAATTAGTAACTAAATTACAATCAGCTTTGGCTTTTATTTAGATTTAAATTAATCATCATTAATCTCTTTTATAGAAATAAGTTATGGAGAAATAAGTTAGATTATCCTATGCAGCCTGCCTATCTATCTATCTATCTATCTATCTATCTATCTATCTATCTGCCTACCTATCATCTATCTATATATCTACCAACCTACCTATTATCTATCTATCTATCTATCTATCTATCTATCTATCTATCTATCTATCTATCTATCAATCATCTATTTATCTATTTATCTATCTATCATCTATCTATCCATCTACCTACCTATTATCTATCTATCTATCATCCATCCATCTATCATGTACCATCTATCTATCTATCTATCTATCTATCTATCTATCTATCTATCTATCTATCATCCATCCATCTATCATCTACCATCTATCTATCTATCTATCTATCTATCTATCTATCTATCTATCTATCATCTATCTATCTATCTTTCCAGTGCTGGTGATGGAACCAGGGCCTCACACCTGCACACATGCTGGACAAGTGCTGTGCCACTGACCTGACCCCCACTCTCACTATCTTGTGTGTATTTTCTTCTCCGTCACTCTGAGCACAAATTCAAATAGAAAGTACACATTTTATAAGTGGACCCCTTTTAAGAATCTTCTGATTTGGTTTTGGGGTTTACTTGGCACTTCATATAGGGCTGCTGACTAACTTTCAACTGCTCTAACTCATTAGCAAAATAACTGAAAATCCCAACGGCTGAGTGATCATGAAAGCCACTGAAGAAGAAATCCCTCTGTCATAGTAACTGCAATTAACAAACATGCTTAGGAGGTCACAAAGTGGCATGAATAACAGTTGATTTCAACTTTCGCCTCTAGCTTAAAAATAAAATATGAAGCCATTTCTTTAAATGAAATCTAAGTTGTTAGAACTTTATTTGGGCTTTTAAAAGGAAAAGGTCCCAGGACCTGCTCATAGTGAGGGTAGGGTTTTATGGGTTTATGAGTCCCAGCTCACAGGCTTTGAGTGCGTCTGTGATTTACCTTAGTTATTTCAATTTGTGTCTGGGTCACTTGGAGAACACCACCAGCCGAAGGTGCAGCCCGGGGAACCTGGCCATTGGGTTGGCTAGTGCCTGGCTTAAGTCCTGAGGTGAAGTAGAAAGAACAGAAGAGTCAGTTTTACAGTTATTGAAGTAAAATCTGCAAATACAATGCACCTTGCTTCATAAAGCGAAAAGGAAATATTCACAAGCATTCCACAAAGCCTTATGAAAAATCTCAGGTCCACTTTGGGATATGTCTCTGTGCTTGGGAGTGTGCTTTGTATGTGTGAGGATGTGTTAGTCAAAAATTAGAAGGCTTAGCCGGGCGGTGGTGGCGCACGCCTTTAATCCCAGCACTCGGGAGGCAGAGGCAGGCGGATCTCTGAGTTCGAGGCCAGCCTGGTCTACAAGAGCTAGTTCCAGGACAGGCTCTAGAAACTACAGGGAAACCCTGTCTCGAAAAACCAAAAAAAAAAAAAAAAAAAAAAAATTAGAAGGCTTTCAGTAAACACTAAGATTTGCAGTGGTCAGCAGTCGATGGGGAGATGCATACCTGATAAAGGCAGAGACTTAGAGTGCTTGGCGCTAAATGGGACATCTTTGTTGCCCTTTCCCCCTACGAAGGTTCAGGGAATACTGCAGAAGAGGAAGGGTGATGAGTGCCAGAGTTTAGGGTCAGGAAGATGGCTCAGTAGTTAAGAGCACTGACTGCTCTTCCAGAGGACCCAGGTTCAATTCCCAGCACCCACATGGCAGCTCACAAATATCTGTAACTCCAGTTCCAGGGGATCTGACACCTTCACATCAATGCACATAAAGTAAATGAAAAGGAAAAAAGAATGTCAGAGCTGGATGATGGGGAAAAGTGCCATAAAATGCTGTCTTCCAGATGTGACATGAGTATGACACTCATGGCTCATACCAAGTTTACCTGCGCCAGAGCCCTGTGGATGGGGAGGTGTTCCTATGCCTTACTTCCTGACAAGCTTTTGGGGCAAGGAGGGAGAATTCTGTATTTAAAATGTGTTTTTCCAAGAACTAGTGGATATTCCTACATCCAAGCACATAAAGACAGCACTAATTGGATTTAGTGATTTCTTTCCTTCCTTCCTTCCTTCCTTCCTTCCTTCCTTCCTTCCTTCCTTCCTTCTTTTTTTCTTTTCTTCCCTTCTTTTTTTTTTGAGACAGGGTTTCTTTGTGAATCAGTCCTGGCTGTCCTGGAACTAGCTCTTGTAAACCAGGCTGGCCTAGAACTCACAGAGATCCACCTGCCTCTTCTTCCTGAGTGCTGGGATTAAAGGTGTGCGCCACTGCTGCCTGGCAAATTTAGTGTGTTATTAAAAAAAAAAAAGAATATATGAATTGAGAGAGGGCTTCACTGGGGGGATGGGACATGGATGGGCCCAGGTTTCATTGTATACATGTATAAAATTCTCAGGAATAAAGAAAAATGAATATTAAAAATTGCTGTTTGAGTTGCTAACTTGTTTCATGAAATGATTATTGTGATACAATTTGCAGTGATTTCTGAAATAACCCTAAACATACTCCTGCCATTTTTGTACTATGTATTTGTGCAAAGTGGCATTCTCAGCACTAATGTTTATAAAATCAGAATATAGATCCACTCTAAGAAACACTGAAGATGTCCTATGCCTTGCAGTATCAAATATCCAGTCAAGATTTGACTCTCCATGTAAAAATTAAATAAACACATCCATATTTCATTAGTACGTAAATTTTATCTAATCTCCAATAAATGGTAAAATTATATGCATATGAAATTTGTTTTAAGGTGACATTCCTTATCAGTAAGTGCTTGCTTTGCACGCCGCCTTTCTAGCGGACACTGTTCCTATATGTACTAGGGAAGACCTCTGCCGCATTCGGTTCGCTCAGCAGTGAAACAGAATCAGACTCTACATGCGTTGGAGCTCTTCCAATCTGGGGCTCTGTATCCAGGATCCAATCAATCATTGACCAAAAGCGTTCGAAATAAGTGACTTTACTGAACATATGCAGGGTTTTCTTTGTCACTATTCCTAAACAATACAGTATAGCAGCCATGTTCTTGGAGTGTGCTCATGGAGTTCCTAGACTCTGTCACAGATACCAAAAGGCACCTCTATTTGTAAAGCTCATTAAGTACCTTATCTTAATGGCTCAGTCTTCTCAAAAACACAGACAAACCAAGGTTGTGTTACCTTAAAGTGTGATGTTCAGCCTTGGGTATGAGACTCTAGCCATCATGTCCCCGAGGGAAGACAGCAGGGCCTGGCCCCGTATCTGGCCTAAGTATTCTGCTGGGTACTAATGAGCCTTGCACAAATATATTTGTATTTTGGAAAGACACATCACCTTAAAATCACGATCAACACCTTATGTATGGGCCTATTGTGAAAAGGAGCCGAAGCCTTGTGAAAGTCACTTGTAACAAGATACATGTGGAGCACATAGATTCCAAACAGTGCCTACAAAGTTTATTTCGCTTTTATTTTGTTTTATTCTATCTTATTCACCTTATCTCTTTCTCTCTGCTCTTTGCATGTATGCACATGTGTGTGTATGGGTGTGCTCATGTATGTAGGCATGTGTGGAGACCAGAAGTTAATAGCAGGATGCCTTCTTTAATTGCTTCTTTACTGATTGATTGAGACAGGGTCTCTCTCTGATCTTGGAGCTCACCGATTGACTAGACTGGATGTCTAGCAAGGCCCCTAGATCCACCTAGCTCTGCCCCCTGGTGCCTAGGGCCATAGACTTGTGCCACCTCAGCTGGCTTTTACATGGGTGCTGAGGATCTGAACTCAGGCTCTCTGGCTTGTTCAGAAAACATTTTACCCACTTACTTTGCCAGCTCCAAAATACCCCAGCATTTGCTTTGACCCAGTGTATTTGATGATAGACATGAACTCTGAGCTTGGTGTGTGCATGTGAATCTCTTCTAGACTTTTACCTGTAGTAGTCTGAGCTGGCGTTGCTGCTCCAGCAGTTCCCAGGTTCGTCCACCTAGAGGCAAGTCCAGCTCTTGCTACAGCCTTCTGGTAGTTGTCATAGAGGGTCTTTCCATACTGGGGGGGGGGGGGGGACAAAGGGGAGGAAATAATTCCATTTATGTCAAAAGTTTGCCCTCAACAGCAAGATATATATTGAGGAAAAAAAGTACCATTATTCTGCTGGTTTAAGTTCCTTTGTGTGTGTGTGTGTGTGTGTGTGTGTGTGTGTGTGTGAACGTGTATAGCTCATTGGTTACTTTTTCACAAGTTAAATAATTTTCTAGATTAGCAGAATTAGCGAATTCTCCCATTTACAGCCACAAAATTTTAACCAGCAGTCTTAATGTAGCTATTTCGTGGAGCCAGCACTTTCCTTTCCTTGCTTCCCTTTTATGGTGGGACCAAACTTGGCCTCACCCAGGCTAGGCGAGTGCTCTACCATTAAGGTACACAATCTCGAGTTTCTTTATTGCACGCCGTGATTGCAGTTCTCTCTGTGAATCTGAAATGCCTGTTTGGAAGTCAACTCTGATTCTCAGGCCACTGGACAGGTGTGTGTTTGTACAGTCAATCCTATACAACAGTAGGTGAATGATTCCACTACCAAGGGGCACAAAAGCAAACAGATGAGACAGCATCTGTACCCGGGAGTGGCAAATGCTGGCCCCAGGAAGCGAGCTTGTTGGCTAAGCCACGGTCTCGTGAAGCTGAGTGCACTCTTACCTTGGCAATCCTTATTCCCATAACCCACTGTTGGAGAGTTCTTGCATCGTCACAGCAGAGGTATTTGATATACTGAGATTCCTTCTGGATCTGAGGGTGCTACATAGAAGCAGATGTGAAGGCAATTAATAGATTTCAGTTTATTAAGATTCTAAAGCACCTTGCAAGAAAACTTAAAGGAAAACTTTGACAAATATGATTTACTGAGATGATAACTAAAATTACTGGCAGCAGTTGTGGATCAGGAAGCGAGAGGTGCCATTCTGAAGCCCAGGCTGGCCTTGAACTCATGACCCTCCAACCTCAGCCTCCACAGTAGCTGAGATTACAGGCGAGCTTTCGAAAACTGCTAAACTGGCAGCCCTGCCGCACAGGTGTGCAACCTCAGCTGCTAAGGAGGCTGAGCGAGGATCACCAGGTCGAGATCTGCTTGAGAAACATAACGAAACTTTGTCTCAAAAATAAGAGGGACCAAACAGGCTGGGGGTGTAGTTCTGTGGCGGCACCCTTGCCTAGCGTGAGCTCATCCCTCAGCACTATTTTAAAAACAGAAAACAAAGGCCAAGCTTTGACGAGGCTCAATTAGCCTGCTCTATGATTTAATGCATGTCAGTAATAGCTATTTTTCCCTTTTAAATACTGGAATCCGTCAAGTCTTTTGTGTGTTTGTCCCTCATTGAAAACAGAATTGCTTCTCTATCAGATAAAGGAACTTACCTAATAGACATTTTGTGTCACAACACTAATGCTTAGAAAAATTCCTGCCTTATTTCTCCCACCCACAAATCTAGCTCAGGGGTTATTTCTTTTACTGAGAATTCAGAGTTTTACAATGATCTCCCTTTCCTAACAATGATCTCATATCCACAAGGGCACAATGTGGCAATGGGTGTGTATGTGTGTGCAGGGGTTATATGGTGTGTGTGTGTACAGGGTTTGTGTGTGTATATATATATGGTGTGTTTTTGTTAGTGTGTACAGGGATTTTAGATATACATATATAATGTGTGTACAGGGTTATATATATATGTATATATATAATGTATGTGTACAGGGATGTATGTATATACAGTGTGTGTAAGGGTAATATATAGTGTGTGTATAGAGGTTTTCTACATAGGTAGTGTGTGTGTATGTACAGGGGTTTTATATATATTTGGTGTGTGAGTTTGTGTGTACAGGGGAGATACACACACATATATGTATAGTGTATGTTCAGGGGTTTATATATATTTGGTGTGTGAGTTTGTGTGTACAGGGGAGATACACACACACACACACATATGTATAGTGTATGTGCAGGGGTTACATGGTCCCCAGAAGTTCACAAGATTCTCGGCATCTCTCTCTCTCTCGGATGGGAGCGTCACCGGTCCTGTTTGTTGCTGGAGGTCTATGATGCTTAGCACATGCCTGGTGTGAGGTAGAACTGCAGCCTGGATGTATAAATCATTGTTGAAAGAAACAAATAAGCATAGCGTTTATTATTGTACCAGAAATATTGAAGCCATAGGGTAAGAAGCTGGCAACCAAACCTGAGGTCTGAAATGAGTGTCATGCCAGTCTTCATGGGCGAGTATAACTTCTATTACATTTTATTGTATAAAAAAGGACCAACTAAAATCTGTGTGTGTGTGTGTATGTGCGTGTGTGCGCGTATGCACGTGTGTTTCCTCAGCGCTCAGAGCAGCTTGCTAGTATTGCCAGAAGAAGCATAAACAATGGTACTAAAGTTCAAAGAGAAGCCAGCAGATTTGGGAGCTTCTGCCTCTGGCTGCCATGGGTGGAAAAGGAGCGCAGCACCAACTCCTTTCTACGACATAGACCTTTCAACTCTCACATTCAGCACACTTGACAGCCTTCAGAAGAGTGGCCAATCTCAGTGGTGATCTGAGAACACAGCGCTGTGTCTTTGAGCTTCAGTGGACTATGAGGGATAGACGTGGAATGGTTGCCCTGCTAGCTAGCCTTCTGATGTCCTAGATTTGACCTGCTTCCTCCACCCCCTCCCCGCGAGACACATAGGCTGTAAGAACTTGGGAAGTTAGTTATTTCTGGTTTTAGAAAAGATAAAAACTGATGTTTGGAGACCCCCCTGTATGTCTATTGACTCCCTAGAATTTCTGAATTTACACTGAGCCACTGAAGACAAAAATCCAGATTTTAAAGATATGTCAGGAAAAAAAGAAAGAACCTAGAAAACGTAAAGAACTCTTGTTTGTGGCAACTGAGAAACGCTGAGCCCCTTAGTTGGATTGCTTTCTTCATTTAGGCCTTTTCAACCCTCAGAATTTGCATCAGCTTGGCCTGGAAGCCAGTCCCCAGCAGAGTCCTCTTTCCTGACTCCACCCAGTACTTGTTACTGTAGTTCTGCAATCGGGCCAGCAGATGGCGGCAAATACTTTTGGATGGCTGCCGCACACGGCTTTGCTCTTGTGTTCAAAGCTGACTCATAGATTCTCAATGAAGTTCTGTTTTAGCACTGTAAATGTTACTCCAATGATCATGTTCTCTGAGGACCTTAAAATTGAAAATATCAATCAAACCAATGTGTGTAGTCCAACAGCAAGAAGGATTTGTTGCATTAATTAACCTAAAGGTCAGACTGGTAAAACCGTGAGTCAGGCACTTGGTAGCTGGAACGCGACATTCCACAGATGCCTGCAGCATTCTCAACAAAGAAATCTGCAAAGCCAGATCAAAGTGCTTGTCCTTCAGTCAGAGCCACAGCTGCCTGGCCTACGGCAGAATTCTTGATCTGACTAACACGTGAGAAGGGTGTAGGTCTTCTCAGCAATTGACATTTGGGGCGAGTGGCTCAGCAGTTATTAGGGCTTGCTCCACAGTCCTGAAGACCAGCATTTGGACCCCAGCGCGCACATAACAAGCTGGACACCCCACAAGCACTGCACCAGTTCCAAGTTGGGTGGAGACAAGAGGATAGCTGGGGTTTACAGGCTTCCAGGCTAGCTGAGAAATGAGGCCCAGGTTTAGGAAGAGACCCTGTCTCAATGGAATAGGCAGAAAGTCTTAGAAGAAGAAGCCAGACACACTCTTCTGACTTCTGTTGTGTGTACTTGCACACATTTGTGCACATATATGTACATAGATACTACAAACGTGTAAAGAAATATGTAAATAACATAATGAAAACAAAAATGCCTAATTTTTCCTTCTGCGACATTTAGAAATTTGGTATTGCTGCCTTGGGCTTATGTCGCTATTAAATATTCCTTTTACTTTTGGTTTTGGTGTTTATCCTACGAGTCAAGTTCTCAGAAGCAATCTGCCGACTGCTTGCTATGAGATGCACCGATTCTTCGTGAGGAAGTGATCATTCCGCTTGAGCAGGGATTGTGAAGTGTGTAGTTCACCTAACGACAGTAAAATATGGCCGTACACAGAAACAAGAAGGCTTCTCACAGAAAACAGAGGCCTCTACTTTCCCTCCCATCCCCAGCTTTGTGGTTCTGAGGTGAGCTAGCTGGTGGACACCAAGTTCACAATTTGAAATTCTTCATACTCTGTGATGACGCCTCAGAGCCTGCCACAATGCTGGTTCTGGTCACCTTACCTAGGGACTGGCTTCCTTACAACTCAGTCTATGGATGGGAAATCATCTGCAAAAGGGCTTAAAGAAAACACTGGATCAATACCATTCAATGGATGGGATGTTCCTCACGATCCTGTTGTCCCTGAACTCCAACAAGAGATGCTTTTAGGGCATGGCACAGCATATAAGGTCAAGACCATTACTGAACGTTCTTGCTAAAAGGGATCCCAATGTCCTTGAAGCTTACAAAATGAGCAAAAAGAGCATTGGGCAAGGTTAAGCAACTTGTCTCTGGCCAAAGGTTAATATCAGAATCAAAGCTAGATAATAAAATAAAAAATAAAAGACCTTTTCGTTCAGCCCCTGGGAGCTGACAAATATAATCCCTGGGTATCACACCATAACTGGGGAAAGATGGCAGGGGGAAAAAGTCAACAAAAATGTGATTATTTTCTGATTTTACAATAAAAGTTTTTAAAAGGCTGAAAAACTTTTTGAGTGAGTGTCAGAATGTTTGGGGAATGCCAAGGAATTCTGTGGAAGGCTTGGAAAGAGATGGAATCTAGGTGGGAAGGGCTATAGACAAGGGCTCTTTGCAGAGGCAGTGCTGTTTCTAGGCTCTGGGAGCCACCGGGCATTTCAAAACAGCGGTGGCTCTGCGGTTGATATGGAATGTGAACCTGAAGGAGGACGAGACTGAAGAAGAGCGAATGGGAGACAAAATCAGAAGGACTTCCATCTCAGGGATCGGATGAGAAGTGGGAAGATGGAGGGATTTCTCTTTCATAGCTTGGCGAAGCAGGTGGCTACTACAGACTCCTGTCTGCTGTAAAAGAAATGTCGCCCCGCTCTGTATGAGACCTGTTTGTAGGCATCATAGGGTCAGACAGGGTCATATTGAACTAGTGTGTGCTCTAAATCCTGCAGCTCTCCTTCCTTAGAGAAGAGGAGAAGAAACAGACACAGACGTGCACAGTGTGGATGCTCAAGAGTACTGGTGTCCTGCTGCACTAAGACAAGGGATGCTCGACTAGGGGAAACTTCCAAAGCCCAGAAAAAAAGGCACAGAACAGATATTTCTAGACTTTCCTGGAATTTAACTCGGCTTTTTTCTTTGTTCCCTTTTGAGACAGAGTCTCAGTTGCCCAGGGTAGCCTTGAACTTGTGACCCTTCTGCTGCAGACTCCTTAGTGATGGGAGTCACCACGCCAAGCTCTAGTGCTGATTTGTGTGTGTGTGTGTGTGTGTGTGTCTGTCTGTCTGTCTGTCTGTCTGTCTGTCTCTGTCTGTTTGTGTGTGTCTGTGTCCTATGTGTAGGTCAGAGGAAAACTTATAGGAACCAGTTCCCTCCTGCCACCAAGGTTCTGGATATTGAACTCAGGTTGTCAGGCTTGCATAATAAGTGCTTGTCCCCAACCCTGATTATGATTTTTATAATACAAGAGCACTAAATCTCTGTTGTTTTAAGTCAATCAGTTATTAGTGTGTGTGAAGGAATGAATGGGAAATTACTATAGGGTGGTGGGACCATTAGTTTGGGGAGGGATTGCTGAGAGAGGTGATTGGCAAGGGTGGAGAGGAGTGGTTGGGTTATAGTCACTACAAGTGAGAGAGAATATTGCCACCGATTAGGAAAATTTTGCATACAGGTAGTGGCTAGAGCTGTGCCTGGGAATCTGAATTCTCAGAGAGCTCTGCAGTATGGTACGGATCACACTCAAGCACAGCCAGGCCAAGTGTATATGGTCTTTTCCTCTGTTCTTGGCTATAAACCAGAAGCTTTCTAGGAATTGCAGCAGAAAACCTATTTATAGGAAATTCATGTTTTAACTACCTTGTGCAATCTTTGTGGATGATGTTTTTGCCTTATGAGATTATAATCCCACCCCAAGGTACCTTTGGAACTACCCTACACTCTCATTTACTGAAAAAGAGAGAAAGGTTTTCTTAGCACGAGAGTCACTGGGATGGACATGACTCCCACGCCACGCTGGAGTGTGTTCTTATCACTTCACTGAGATCCTCTTTCCCTCAGTCCCGTGCTTAAATGTATGCTAACCTTTCTTCTAAGTAAACCCCAATTCTTCAAATAGGCACCTCCTAAAATCCTTTTGGCTGCCAAGTCAAGGATCTCACTTCATCTGAGCGGAGGTCTATGAGAATAAGGAAAGGCACCAGTTGCTGGCGTTGTCCTGGGCTGCGCCATCACGGTAAATAGTCGGGAAGAGCAGCATCGGGGCCACACTACTGAACTCTCGTCCTGATTCGGCCACTTAGAGCTCAATCTCAATTCTACATTCATGAACAAAATGCTTTGTAACCTTTTCCCATTATTCTCACCGTCCTTTCAATATGGGCAGCGGGCATGGATGTGCAAAACCCAGAAGGAGGCAGGGCGCTTTCCTCAGCTTCCTCCTTCTGACTTCCGCCTTAGAACTCAAGGGTCCAGTTCCTGGAGGGTTTCCCTTCAGTAACAATTGCCCTGTCCCTTCATTTATGTCTTTTGTCAAATGTCACTATTCTCCCCTGACCACCCCGCCCAAGGGAACCCTGGCCCCAATAGGCTCTGCCCCTTACCCTGCTCTGTATCGATTTCCCAGATGTATATATTTTTTTACATGACAACACATTGCGTTTTTCTTCATGGTCAGTCCCTCATACTGACCATAAACTTGATGGAAACAGGGATTATTGTACATTGTGTTGACTTCTGTGTTCTCTATCCCTGGAGTGTGCTCAGAAGACAGCTGCCGTCCAGTAATTACTGAATACACAAGTAAGGGAATGACTCCAGCTCTCTGCTTTGCTTTAGCCCTTTACAGCCATGGTTCTGGGTGCCGCTTGGTGAGCGCAGATTTCTCAACAGCCGCAACGTCAGTATTTGAGGCCATGCCTTTCTTTGGTGCGGGTTTGTTTTGTGCAGTACTGATTTCTGATGGCTTTGACTTCTATTAGATGCCAGTAAGTAGCATCTGGTTCCTGTTCCAAGTTATGAATACCAGAATCTATCTAGACATCATGGAATGTCTACCAGGAATCAAAAGGCTATGGCTGAGACCCACAGGGACAGTATCGTGCTGACTAGGCTGGCATGGGATTCATGATTGCCAAAATTATCGATAAACTGCTAAAAGTAGTTACATGGTAATAGAAAGACCAGGATGTCTAAATGAAAGCCACAAAATACTGAGTCCTTAATGAAGCCAAGAATTCCAGGCAGTAATTTGATTATAATAAGCAATGGTAACTGTGAATGGAGAAAAATTATTGAATATGATTGGCTATTATGATATTAAACTAAGAACAAATGCAAACAAACTTATCTTGGTCTTAAGTCCAGAGTTCTGGAGGCCAAAAGACACTCAATACGTCAAGTAAAGGTGTAAAATAATTACCTACTGATCTGATGGACAGAGATGCTAACTTAAAACGTGGAAGATGCATCAAATTTCAGATAATACATATTTCCTCCCAACAATATGCCCCTTAAAAAGTTTCAGAACCTAAACCTGGCATGGTGGGAGCCACCTGCAGCCCCAGCACTGGAAGGTGCAAGCAAGAGAATCAGGTCCCTAGGATATCCTCAGCTACACACCCACCTCAAGGCCAGCTTGGGATACTTGAGACTTAAAAAAAAGTTTTACAATCTGGATAATTCTTTCTACGTTTTAAAAGTCTTTTCTGTATTTTTTTCTAGGAAACTTTGGCAAGATAATTTCAAAAAAAACTTTGTACAGTAGAACAAGAATAAAATAAGTAAAGAATTGAAAACTGGTTTGTTTTATTAATGGGAATTTTAAATTAATTTGCTCAAAATATGAAACTTACATTTCTAGAATTGATAAATGCCCAGAAAGATTTAAAATTTTAGAATCAGACAGCAAGCTTTCGGGTACACAACAAGTTGACAGATATCACAGCACTTTGTTATTTTGGTTTAAAACTACACATTTTTTGACAACATACTTAAAATTTAAGAAATCACATTGACCACTTTTCCCTAGAAGTGAATAGTAAGTGGAATGGCTCGGAAGTCTAACTCAGCAACTCACAACCTACCTTTAGAACGAAGCAGTGGTCGGTGGGAGCTTTGTATTTCAGTTTGCACTGAACCCCATAGTAAATGTTAACGTTTTCAAACTGTATAAAGCACGCCAGGTCTCGGGATGTCTGAAAGACAGGGAAACAATCTCTCTGAGATGGTAATTACTCATTTCCCTAGATTCTTCTTGACGCTGCAACAAAGGGTTTCACCTCCATAGATAAAATAGTGAACTTTAAGATATATGAACATCTTCCCGTACAGTTGACATCAGACAGCTGGTGTCTGCCTGCGACGGGATGAAAGATGACATTGTTGTCCTAGCTTCTGCTGTGGACTGTGGGAGTCAGAACAGGCTGATCATGTGCTGTTGCTACTGATCCAATCATGGCAAGATGACCACTGTTGGAGACTTCGCTGTGACTTCGCTATTTGAAATCAGTGACAGTTTGTAATTGACCATTAGAAAATAAAAGCAAGTTCCCTCAGGATGAAGAATGAGAGCCAAATTCGATGCTCTGTAGATCAGCACACACTCTACGCTCTGTCATGCTTTCTCCTTAGGCTGACAGGGTTGCCATGGAAACAGAGACCTCTCCTCTGTGGATAAAATGTGTTGTGAAAATGGCAGTCTCTAATCTACATATTTTGTTTCACTTGGATCACACATTTGTTCCATTATTCACCTTGTCCTTTCTTGTATGCTCCAGAACCCCCACCTAGTTGCTGAATAAAGAATGCAGGTCACCATATAGAACAACTTACCCCTTTACACATGGTGGGGCATTCTTCTTTTATATTTTTTTGGGGATTTTGAAGTTTTAATTACAAAACAACATACATTCACCACAGTTAAATTTATACAGCTAGTAGCTTTCCCTGTCTCTTGTTTATTAATTTCCTCTTAGAGGTAACACATATAAAACAGACTGATAGACTCCCAAATGTTCTTTCATCATATTTACCTATTAATTGTCTATCTATCTATCTATCTATCTATCTATCTATCTATCTATCTATCTATGATCTATGTATCATCTAGCTATAGGTTTTAGGCATAGATGGATCAACTTTTACCTATATTTATGTACTCGTATATACATATTATCCATATATACACATATGCACATGTGTGCACACATATTTATGCATATAATTGTTTTCTCAATAAGGATGGAACCCAAGGTCTTGTGTGCTCCAGGGAGGTCTCCACTCCAAGCTCAAACAAGGAGTGTAGGAGCCAAAGGCAGCGGTGACTAAACTGTGCTCCCTGGACTCAGCAGGGTGGTGGCACGCGTGAACTCCCAGCAGGTATGACATTGTGCACAAGACCCGTGCAAGCCGAAGCCAGACAAAATCCAAGCATGGGGTGGGGAAGCGGCACAAAGCTGCCAAAAGAGGAAGAGTCAATTTTCTTTAAGGGTGTCACTCCTGGTAGGTCAGCCATGCTCCTATGGATGGCCAAACACCTGAGGATTTGGACAACTAAAACTGGCCTCAGTGAGAGAAGAAAAACAAAAATAACCCAAAGTTCAGAGATTAGGAAACGAAGGTAGATCTGAGAGAAGTTGAGGGAAGGGAGGTGAATATAATTGTATGAAATTCTCAAAAAATTAATAAACATATTTTAAAACATTTAAATCATGAAAGAGACTTCACTGCAAACATTGCTTCCTGAACGCATTCCCTGCCTTGTTAGGGCACAGTTTTTAACTTTCCTAGGATACACGAATCTATTTGACACTTGATTTCTGCACAATATTCCAGTGCATAGATAAACCTAGTTAGCTACTGTGCTGTAGCTGATCAGAGACTAATACAGCTTTTGCCGTTATAAAAATATGTGTAAGTGAGTAAATATTTCTGTGGAGAGACCACCAAAGGTGCAGCTGCTGTCCAAAGGAGCATGTATCTGCATCCCCTTACATTGCACAGGACGTGGTTAATTATTCTCAACTTGGCTGTACTGTTTTACAGTCTTGCTCTTTGTTTCCAAGAAGAAGTCCCCCTTTCCCACCTTCCTCATCGACATTGTCAATATTACTGATTTTATCAATCTCAATGGAGGAAGTAATAGCTGCTAACTTGTTTACTGGTTAGATGGAACAGCTTTCACTAAGCTAATTTGGTTTTTTTTTCTGGGAATTTTCACTTAAGCTTTCTTTTTCTGCATACATGTTTATCTTTTTCTTGATTTGTTAAATTCTTTACATATGATGAATTTGGTCATACATGTTGAAAATGTCTGACTATGTAGATAGTCCTTAAAGCCTTGTTTGGTATCTTCATCTATAAAGTTATTTAAAACAATTTTGTGAAGTCAACACTGTTGATTTTCTCCTTTGTAATTTTGAATTTTATTCTTGATTAGGAAATGTCTTTGTGCATTAAGATTAAGAAAATATCAATTCGTATTTTCTTCTATGGCTTTAGAATAGTTTTTCTAGAAACATCTTGATGGAACTAGGATTTGAGTTGGTGCATTGGCTGGCGTAGAGAACTTTTGAAAACGGCTGTGCAATTGTTTCAGCGCTCTTTATTGTCTTGGATTCTACATTGTGTCCGCACTACTGTACGATTCTGCTCTTCAATCCCCACATTAGTTGGCTCTTTATCTGTTCATTTATAACTGCTTTCTTTTCACTGTAATTGGATGTTTAACCCATTGATCTGAGAGATCAATGGTTTTCACAGTTTTGGAAGAGGTCTTCTTCCAAAGTCAGAAGTATTTCTTTCTGATTAATTTTGCAACCAGTCTTGGAATTTTAAGTAAGAAGAATGTAACTGTAATTTTCATAGATTGATAAAACCAGTTTCTATGTTAAATTTTCTAGTTTATGCAATATACATCTTGAGCATTTTTGTTTATTACTATATATTCTACACTTGTCACTTCTGCTCTGCAAGTCTTAAATTATGTCTCATTTGCATATTGCTTGTATAAAGCAATATGATTTCTTACTTGGCCAGTTTGTTCCGTCACAGTCATTTTCCAGGCCAGAGAATTCTATTGTGAGACAAGCACGCCAGTTGTGAACAATGTGCTTTTGTCTTTTCCCAGTGACTGTCCTGCTGACTTTCCTCTGATGTCAATCCCAGCATTCACAGTAACGAACAGAGAAGTTGCTCAACTCTAACGTGAACGCAGCTTGTATCACGCAGCGAACTGTCTGTCCTGGATGTATTTATATGTCATATATTTAACTGCTTAGGACATATCTGCTGTAAAGCAAAACAAATCATCTGTGGGACATATCACATGTCTAGTGGGATGATGCTGCATGTCCCGTGTGAGATTGGAGCAAAGGAAGTATGAGGTCTAAGTGGGGGCGACACCTGCCTGAATCAAGAGTTACCCACAATAGCCACAGAGAGAGTGGGGTCTCCTCACTAGTGATGACCACCTGTTTGGGGAGGTGGGAAAACCTTATTAGAGGAAATCTGTACTCCATAAATATGTTCTTTGTCAAAGTCTTGCACTTGGCCTACCCTAGACAGGGGTATATTCTAAAGTTTTTAATAGGTAAACAAAAATGAGCTGTCCCAATTCTCCAAGAAAAGTCTCAGCAAAGGCTAAAGATCAGAGCTTCTGTTAAAATTAGATTTAGTATAACAATTTACCATGTTTGTAGATACGAGCCAATAATCCCAGCTTGCCAGGCAAAACTTAAATGACATTGAAAATTCTCTGATAAATTAAGAAGCATAGCAAATTCAGTGAACCTCTGATAACAATTCGGCTGTGCAGAATATAAGATTTAAAATTCAGCGTAGATTCTAAGACTTGTAACACCACTAAGAATTTAGATAAAATAAGTTTGATCATAATGATTGCAGAACAAAGAGGTTGATATGAAGAAAAATTCAGAACAGTGTAGGCTCAGCAGGAGGTAACTTTACCTGCTGAGCCATCTTGATGGCTCATGTAATTTTATCTTTATACTCAAGAGAAAACTGTGGAAAACTCAAATGTACTTCTATAAGTTCCTATTGTAGAACATATACTTGTGTAGATTTTGTAGTCTCACAGAGTCCATGGGATCAGGATGCAGCTAAGATTATCTTCTCTTGTGATTGTGGTAGTTTGTACTGGGAATGGTTCCCAGAGGCCCACAGGCTAACGCACCACTGGGAGGCAGTAGAGCCATCAGGAGGTGGAGCTGGTTGGGAGCTCCCAAAGGGGGGCTGTGGGACTCTGGCTCTTCCTCTCTTTTGCTTCTGCTCTGAGGTAAGGCCTTCCTCTGCTACATTCCCTCCCTATTCCCTCAGAACAATAGGCTGATTTCCAAAACTGAGCCAAAATAAACTTGTCTTTAAAAAAAATATTACTCCTTTTAATTTTTGAGATTACACCACTTCCCGCTACTCTTTCCTCCCTCCAAATCCTCCCACCCTTACTTTCTTTCAAATTCATGACTTCTCTTTCATCAACTGCACAACATATATTTGTGCATACGCATATGCAAAGGTCTCAGTTTCTATAATGTTACTTCTGGGTAAGTTTTCAGGGCTGACTATTTGGTACTGGAAACCCAAGTGATGTGCTTGTCCCTGGGGAGGACTATTTCTCCACTCTCAGCATTCCTAGTTGCTGTTATTCTTTGCGTAGGGCTGAAGCTCCCTGGGCTTTCCCCTGTCCACATTAGCCATGACTATTGTCCTTTTTTAAGGAAGGAATATTTCTTTTTATGCACATTGGTGTTTTACCTGCATTTATGTCTGTGTGAGGGTGTCAGATTCCCTGGAATGGGAGTTACAGACAGTTGCTAGCTGCCATGTGGGTGCTGGGAATTGAACTCAGGTCCTTTGGAAGAGCAATCCGTGCTCTTAACCTCTGAGCCATTTATCCAGCCCCTACTGTCCTGTTCATGAATGCTTATGCAGTCGTGCTGGTGAGACTTTATGGGTGTAGCTTTTGATATTCATAGGAGACAGCATCACAGCAAGCTCCTTGTTCCTTTGGCTCTTATAATCTTTCTACTCCATCTTCTGTGATGATTTCTGAGTCTTAGGTGTAGCATAAACATCTTCTTAGAATCTGATTATCTCGGGTGTTTTGTTATAATAATGAAAAGCTGACTGACCTTTGTCTTTCCTTTGGGAACATAATAAATTCCGGAAGCCCTCAGAAGAAAGTAGCGCCGTTTCCAGGATTTCTTCCCATCTTCTTTCAAATAAAGAGCTCCTTCAAGTTCTGGGACGATGATGGATGTGCCACAGAAACTTTCCTGAAATTGGAATCCAGAGGCATAAAACACATGTTCTGTTCACATTTAAAGAATAGTCCCAGTTTAAGTCTATTCTGTTGGAAATGGATTGAACATGTTTTCTTTAGTTTATGCTGTCTGCAATGGAGAGGAACTCAGTGTCAGGGGTCCAGGGTCCTGGCTTCTATGCCAAGACTTCCTGGCCACTGAGCTCTGTACCTGTGGATCACTAAATCTCAGTTCCTGTCTTTGTAAAAATGGAATATTAGTTACATTTTGTCTGTGAGTTTAATCTTATTATATTATAGAGGTAACTATTCAATAAAGCCTTCTAATGTTATGATAAGTTGGAATATAAAAATTCCTTTCCACTTAAGTTAGGGAACCACTAGTCAGGCATGGTGGCTCTTGCCCATAATTTCAGCACTTGGGGATGCTGAGGCTTGCCATGACTATGAGGCCAGCCTGGGTTAGTAAGTTCTAGGCAAGCCTGGAATATACAATGAAACCCTATCTCAAAACAAAAAAAGCAAACCAAAAAGGAGAGTTAACATTTTATTGCCATTAAGTAGTAAAATTATATAATTCTACAATAAAATAAATTAGTATTTTTTGAAAAGACTTATTTTGATTGTTCGAGACAGGTTTCTCTGAATAGCTTTGGAGCCTGTCCCGGAACTCACTCTTTAGACCAGGCTGACCTTGAACTCACAGAAATCTGTCTGCCTCTGCCTCCTGAGTGGTGGGATTAAAGGTGTGCACTACCACTGCCCGACTTTTTAAAAAAGATTTTATCATTTATTTTTTATAACTGTTCAACCCACAAATTAGTATTTTATTATTGGAAGTTTTTAGACATGAGAAAGGCCATTATTAATATAATAATAAAGAGAAAAATGCGCATTCTAGGTATAAATTTTCAAAGCATAAGACTTGTGTGGGAATCTATAAACCTCTATAAATTTCTTATTAAAAAGCAATTAGATAAATTGCATATTATTCTATCCTTTTGCTCTGATACCCAGTTACTGATTTTTTTCAAGAATATAATTCTCAGTATAGTTTCAGAAATACAAAATAATTTAATTTTCATCCTCCAGAGTAAACCTCTGTGCAGGAGAACCAGAGAACAGCTCTTCCATATTCCTCCCAGTGGCCCTCCAGCTCAGGTATTAGTTGGCTTGTCAATCATCTATTAAGAGTATCTGAATTTCTGGCCCAAAGCTGACAGCAGAACAAGGAAGATTTCTCATAGCATAACAGGTTTTGTTTTTTCATTCACATTCAGCTATACAGGGTTTTGAAATCTAATCCCAAGAACTATTCATGTAACTGTATCGATTCATACACAAGCAAATGTTCTCTTATAGATACATGATGTGGGATTTTCCTCTGTATGCTGTGAATATGTTTTATTGCCATTGGTTAATAAAGAAGGTGTTTCAGCCAGTGGCTTAGCAGAATAGAGCAAGGTGGAAATTCCAAGCCACGTAAAGATGGAATATACACAGAGAGTTTGGATTATGTATATTATTGTGTTTTCTTTGATTTTTTGAATGTGAAGGAGCTAAGTACAGAGACATTTCATTGTATGGGCTACTAAGCTAAACCAACATATATGTTTTCAAGGTGTCTTGACTTCAAAATTTGAGTCTAAGGATTTGTTGCTTTGGAAAAGAGGTTCTGCTTTTGTTTCCATGGAGGATGAGAACCTGTGGATTCCTTCCAGACTAATGTGGCTTGATGAACCAAGACCCCCTGAAAGGTTGCCATGAACACCCCAAAATACTTTGTCCAACAAAAAGCAGGAAGCAGTTTGGAGAGAACTATGCCCCAATTCCCAAATATTGTCTATAAATGTTTGTTTACATTTAAAGTCCCCTTTAAATATGATATAGAGATGAATACTTTGTATTGGTATGGATCTTGGTCTATTGATGGAAGTTTAAGGTCAGTTTTGTTATATGTGTATTTCTGCTCTTGATTAGGGTACTGTGTTTGTACAGCTCACTTAAAATGTAATATATAATTAAGAAATACAAGTTAATAGATAGTCATCTATAATAGTCAAGTTTGTAGTCATTTTAGGTTTTCTAGATGTACAGAGATACAATTCAGATGGATAGTTATTCTTCAAATCTTTCAAAGACTAACAGAATATGGCCTTTAAAATGTTTTAAAAACTTAGGACTTTTCATGACGAGACATATTCTCCTGGCTGCACCAATCTACTTCAAGAGGATGATGGGCATCAAAGAGGCTCTTTACAGAGTTTGTTAGCCATTTGGTCTAGAAACTGCTCTTGCCTGGACTGCCTGATGTTATGCTGTATGAACTGAATATGCAGGACCCACAGGAAAATGACTGCTGAAGTTGCCTAAAGAAGGTGAGACAGTCCTTCAGGATACCTGCTTCATGGAAGAGTCTGTCAGACACTCTGCAGGACACAGAAGAAAGCAACTGATGGACTTTGCCATTACAAGGCAGAACAGATCTTCAAATTTCCTGCTTCATGGAAAAGTATGCTGAATACTATGGGGCTGTAGGCCAAAGATGGATGCCCCAATGTTGCCAAAGAACTTTGGGTGACTATCTAGGCTGCAAGATGTCTCTGTCAACTTTAGAGTTTTGAAAGTGGCTTACAATAAAGTTCCTGTTAACTTAAGTAATATTATATCTTTATGGAGTCTTTGATGAAGTTGAAGAAAGATAGTTATAATTATAAAAGATAGATTAGATATAAAACTTTAGACTCACAAATATAGGATCGATGATAGAGTGTTTTCCTTAATTAGTCAAATGTAACTGGATTAAATATTGTAACTATAATTCTTGCTTGCTGTTTTGTTGTTTGTAATCTTGCTATGTTAAAGTTAAAACCTTCCTTTTTAATTAGACAGAAAAGGGGAAGTGATGTGGAATTCCCCCTATGTATGCTGTGAATAGGTTTTATTGCCATTGGTTAATAAAGAAGCTATTTTGGCTAGTGACTTAGCAGAATAAAGCAAGCTGGGAATTCCAAGCAGATAGAAAAGGAAAGAAGGCAGAGTCAGGGAGACACCATGTAGCCACAGAAGAAGACAGATGCCCCTTAACCTTGCCAGTAAACCATGAGCCTCGTGGTAATATACAGAATAATAGAAATGGGTTAATTTAAGATGTAACAGCTAGCTAGAAACATGCTTAAGCTATTGGCCAAACAGTACTGTAATTAATATAGTTTCTGTGTGATTATTTCGGATCTGGGCGGCAGGGAAACAAACAAGTGGTCTCTGCCTATAGACAGAGAATTTTTAATCCTCTCATTTGGGGAGACATGGTGTTTTTAATCATTCTAGAGCAATGGATCTCAACCTTCCTGATGCTGTGACCCTCAATGTAGTTCTTCCTGTTGTGGTGACTCCCAACCATAAAATTATTTTCATTGCTACTTCATAACTCGAATTTTGCTACTGTTGTGAATTATAATGTAACTATCTGATATGCATATATAGTTTCATTGTTACAAATGGAACATAATTAAAACACAGCAATTAATCAAAAAGCAATATGTAACTGCATATTGTGAAATATATGAAGATAGCTTTAATAATTCAAAAGAGAGATGGCATAGTTCAGGCAACACAGTCATTGAAGTTTCCTATGATTTGCTAATATTTGCATCTACCACAACTGAATATAAAAAGACCAATCTGCATCCACACACACACACACACACACACACACACACACACACACACACATATGTATATGTGAAAACACACACACATACACACACATACACAGCCATACATTTCGTGTTGGTTGATAATCGTACAGTACATGGTTTTACTTTGACCCCATAATTAGAATTCATGCAGTGTTGTTTTATCTCCAATGATGCTGCTTTCAGCAGAGGAGTTGCTCTCTACACATGTGACTGAACTACATACACATGTTATAATGCTAATCATGTCACATACACCTGTATGCTCAGGGTGTATGTGATGAGTTTGGACTGATGATTTCTTCACATATGTGGGCAGACCCGCCTGGAGACAGACAGAGGAGCAGTGTCTCAGTACCTAAGACCATGAGAAATAGGTGTTTTCCAATGTTTTTAGGTCCTATGAAAGGGTTGTTCGACCCCCAGGTTGAGAATCTCTGTTCTACAGTCTAGCGGCTGGAAGCAGAAAGGACATCTCATTTTCATTGTTGGACCTCTGTTGAAATTCCCATTGCATTTGCAGTCCAGAACCAGGCATGGAAAAGCATGTTCAGGACCTTGGGAAGGGCAACAAGGTCAACCTACTCTGGTTTTTGTTTAGATCTTCTGCAGCCTGACGGAGATGGAAACACAGGAGGTGTACCCACTGGGGAACAGAATATGGCACTCCTTAGTGTCTGAAATTGGTTCCATAGGTGTTGTGTTTATTAGCAGATCTGAACTTCCAAGAGTCAGGTCTAATAATTTCAGAAAAATCAACATACATTTGGAGTGAATCACGTCAATTTGCCTGGGGCTCTAGGATGCCCGTATGTCACCTAGACCTGCAAGAGGGCCTCGGTCTTTAGCATTGTTGCCTTAATAGCTTCCAGTGACGTTTACTGTCAGGGAACTTCTGGAATGTGCCCAAGTGGTGTCCATCAAAGGCACTGGGCATTTACCACCTGTCTGGATCTCTGTGTTGATCCCATTTGCTACATGATATCATTTGCTATTGAGGCTCAGAGAGGCAAGTTCCAGCCATTTAGCACATGAACAACATGATAGGAGCAGAGTCACATCCTAAGTGACGTCTCTACCTTTAGACCTCACACTTGAAGAGCCTCCTCACCAAAGACAATGATTTGGAAATCCATACATGTGAGTCCACAGAACCTTTCTGAAGTGGATTGTATATGTCACGATGAGTTTTATGAGTATTTGGTGTCTTTTTAGTGAAAGAATTTCTAATTCAATTTCATAAAAACAAATCATTTTGTCTAAAGTCATACTACTTTACAATTGACTCAAAAAAGCCATTTTTTCATCTAAATGGCTATCACTTGGTAATAACTAGCATATACAAACAATTTTATGGGGTGTTTCAGAATTTTCCATTGTCGTGTGGGCAAATAATTTAATAGGTCCAGCAAACGTCCTTTGCATTGATCGCACTTTACGAAGTGAGGCTTACCTCCAGTAAGGATTCTTTGTTTTTAGCATTCATTTTCTCATTGGTTTCCTTGTTTTCTTTTTTCCCCTTGTTATCCAAGTAGAAATTCTAGATAAAACATAAGAGATCAGATCAGCAAGTATTCATTACTTCGATGGATACTGCAAGGAACTCGTGGTCTTGCCGGAGAGAGAGGCTGTTACCCTGTGAGAAGATGAACAAAACAGAACTGGAGTGACTCATGAGTGAAGCAATGGGACCAGCGCTGTGCCACCCAAGCTCAAGCAGGGTCTTCGTTCCTGCCCAGGAAGCAGAACAGAAGGTATTAGCAATGAGTGTGACACCATTTAATTGTTAATTTCCATAGGTCAAGACCTCAGTGTCAAACACTGAAAACCGTGAGGCACTTAGGAGAAGCCCAGGGCTGGGGTGAAGTCTGAGCCCTTGTCCAAGTTCAGCAGGAGAACAACTCTGGTCAGCAAGTGCAAGTCCTTAAGTCTCAGGGCTCTATGTCAATTTCAGGTGAGTAAAGTCAGGAGCACATGGATGCTAGAGACAATGGTTAAAGGGAGTGTCGGAAGCTCAAGAGTGGGAGACCTGGCTCCTGATACGTGATGTTTGTGATGTTAGCTACAAAAGACTGAATTAAAAATAGGTGCTCAGAACCGGGTAGTGGTGGTGCATGCCTTTTAATCCCAGCACCTGGGAGGCAGAGGCAGGCAGATCTCTGTGAGTTCGAGGTCAGCCTGGTCTACAAGAGCTAGTTCCAGGACAGGAACCAAAGCTACAGAGAAACCTTGGCTTGAAAAAAAACCAAACCAAACCAACCAACCAACCAACCAACCAAACAAACAAACAAACAAACAAACAAATAAAAATGGGTGTTCAGGAGAGCAGGACCATTTTTGCCCTGAAGTGTACCTAGAATCACTCTGTGGAAAAGAGAGGAAGGAACAACGTGGACCAATCTCCTGGATCTGTCTGAGATTGGCCCCTGTATTATCTTACACAGATACTGACAAGAAGATAGGCTTCACAAGAGGAGAGGAGAAAACACACCTAAAGAGATGATTTGGAGAATCTCAACCATTAATCTGCTAAAGTTATGTGATGTCAAAATTTTCTACAGTTTCTTCATGTTATTTTGAATAAGCACAACCTCACAAATGGTGACAGATAGATCATTTGTCCTTCACGGGCGGTATAGCTCATGAGGTGCCTATTACTAATTCTTGCATCTCAGTTCACCATGGGCCTTGAACAGGCCATTTCTCACCATTGTTTGTAAACATTAAAATAAAGGAGCAGTCAGTACCTAAGTATGCACATCCCCTTTGTTCTATTAAAAATTGCTCTGCAAATTTGAAGCCTACAGATTATTCAGGGCTTATTATTGCTATTAATTACATTATTTGTTTAGTAGTAAGAGAGAAAGTGAATCAAGGTGTGGCAGTTTGAATGTAACTGGCACCATAATCTCATAGGGAGTGGCATTATTAGGAGGCGTGTCTTTGTTGGAGTAGGTATGGCTTTGTAGGAGGAAGTGTGTCACTGTGGTTGGGCTTTGAGGTTTCCTATGCTCAGGATACTGCGAGTGTCTCAGTTAACTTCCTGTTGCCTGAAAGATGCAGGACTTTTGCTACTCTAGCATTATGTCTGCCTGCACACTGCCACGATGATAATGAACCAAGCCCCTAAAACTGTGAGTCACACCAATGTTTCTTTTATAAGAGTTGCCATGGCCATGGTGTCTCTTGACACAATAGAAACCTTAACTAAGGCACAAACAAGCTAATGGTGAACTGGATCATCATTTGAACTGTATACAGATTTTAAACTAATTATTAAATTGTGTCTATTGACTCTGAAGTCCCAGAGAAAAGACTTTCCTCCCACATAGGTCATCTACAGGTCATCTATAAGGTCAGGTTGCCATCTTCTCTTGACCTCAGTGTTTCACTGCTTAGCCTAGTGGAATGAGAGCTGCCTGGCTGTGGTCACACTATGGTCCTATTAGTACATTCATTTGCACTTAATACTTGATTGGCTATTACACTTATTGTATTTGTCATGGTGACTTTGAGGCTTGCACGTTCCATTAAGCTGATGTTTCTCCAATTAAAGTAAGGTGGCTAATTGTTTAAAAAAAGTTGCAGAAGAAAGATGGGGTTGGACAGATGGCTCAGCACTTAAGAGTGCTTACTGTTTTTGCGGAAGCTCCAGGTTCAGTTCATAGCAACCACATCAGATGGTTTATAACCACCTGTAACTATAGTTTTAGAGGATAAGATGCCCTCAGGTCTCAGAGAGTACCTACGTATACATGGCTCACACAAACTCCTGAGGTGTACATGCACTCACATACAAATAAAAATATTAAATTAATATTAAAAAGCAAGAAAGAAGAAAACATTAGACTTAACAGTAGCTTTCCTAAAAATTATTAAGACCACCATTTGACAAATGGGACTGCATAAAGTGAAAGTTCAAAAGCAAAAGATACCATCATTCAAGAAAAGAGGCAGCTTACGAAATGGGGAAAATCTTTACCAATTATACATCTGGCAGAAGGTCAATATTTAGAATATACAAAGAACTCGAAAAAAAACAACAAACAAAAAAACTAAACATTAAAAAAAAAACAGCCCAATTATAAAACAGTGTTTGAAATAAAACAGAATTCTCAAAAGATGACACACTGAGCTGATAAATACTAAAATCTTTCAACATTCTTAGCCACCAGGGAAATGCAAATCAAAACTACTTTGAGATTTCTTTTTAGTCTGAATGGTTAATGTCAAGGAAAACACTTGACAACACACAGTGGTGAGGATTCAGGGAAAGGGGACACTTTCTCACTGCTGACAGGAGTGTGGCCATTATGGAAGTCAGTTCCTCAAACACTGGAAACAGATCTACCACAAGATCCAGCTATACTACTCTTGGGTATATACCTAAAGGATTCCGTACCTCACTATAGAGATACTTGCTCACTCATGTTCATGGGTGCTTTATGCATAACAGCCAGGAAATGGAAATACCCAAGATGTCCATCACCTGGTGGATGATGAAAATGTGGTCGATTTGTGCTGTTTAAAAGTATAGTTTGCAGGAAAATAGAGTCAGGCTGATCCAAGGCTTTCTCAGAGGCTTTGATGAAAGGACAAAGGGAACCTAGTTCTGTGTCCTTGGTTAGGGGCAGATTTGGCAAGATCCATTCAAAGGATAAAGGTTTTGGTTCCTGGCAAATTGGCTTTTCCTCTAAAGAGACTTAAGATATCATCAGTTCCAAGGCCACTGTGTGCTTGCTCTGTGAAGCAGTTGAATGTTCTGTGTTCCTTCTGTGCAATATTGCTTAATTAGCCTCCTGTTGACTTTGTCCCATTGTTTGATGACATTACTGACTCTGTCCCATCTTCCCTTACAGATTTTACATAAGATGCTGTACTTTTTGACAAACTTACTTGGCACAAGACACAGCTTGTGCAAGACCTCTGAGCCCAGACTTTCCTATTTTCTTTATCTTCTGACTCTCTGGCCGGTCATAGAAGAATGACTTGCTTGATGGTCGATGTCAGTGTACAGTGATTTAATTCATACAGTAAGACTCACATCATGAATGGCTAATAGAATATATTTATTGGACAACCTTGATTTAAGTAAAAGTGACTTGTAATGAAGTCAATATAATCTTATTTAAAAATAGTAATTCTAGTTCATTGAATACTATTATTGTATTCCACTTTAAAAGATAATACTGTGTTTAATTAGTAAACTTCAACTTTTCATGAAGTTAAGGAATTCCATCTCCAGACCTATTGGAGATGGGCCTTATAATTAGGTTAAACACTGGCAACATTATTATCACTGTCAGAATAGAGGAAGCTTTATCTCAGATACCACTTGTGAGTGGCAACTAGTTAAACCATGTTCAGATAGCCCACTGATGGAGCCGTGTTTATACCCTTGCATTTTATACATCTTTTCCTTGACTCCAACTTCGATATAACCTGCCATGTAGTGGGTGAAGGTGATGGAACATTTCAAACCATTTTTGGTATAGACAAGTCTGAATCTAGAGTGAGATCCGTGAAACTGGATTCGTTTTGATTTTGTCTTTAGCACATCACTGGTTACTGTCTGCTGACTCCCTTCATTGCAGGACAGGGGTTTTAATGGTGCCCACTCTCACAGAACTGCCTCACTACTGAAGATTATAATGACAAATGTTCTATTATTTCATAACAGATGCAATAGCTTTGTAAGTGCGGAAGTCCGGGTCACTCACAGGCTTCTGGTGTACGCCTGAAGCTTTTCAAGGATACTCCTGCATCAATTTCTACATACTTAACCTCCATTTCTAAATCTGATCTGCTGAGATAAAGGATAGCTTTTTCCACAATTGCTTTCTCACTCCTTAGGAAGAGAAGGCACCCTGCACACCCACAAGGACCTCACTGCTCTGGGTTGTAAAGCTCAAAGGCCTGAACAAAGGAATCACTTGAAACACTGGCATGAAAAAGTGCAAGACTCATAAAAACCCTTGTTAGCAGCCAAGTGATTTCTAAAGCTTCGCTTCCCTCACAATGGAGAGTACCTAATTATCTTGTCGGCCAATGGATGAAAAGAATACCATTGAGCCTTCAGTGGCTTTTAGCTGACAACCTGGAAGGAGTTCAAAGATCTGAATGGTATTTTCCTGTTCCCATCCATTTATTAATGTGAACACGTTTTCTCAGTGCTTTTTATCTGTAAAAGGTAGTTAACATCTGTCCTGGTTAGGTTTTTGTCGACTTGACACAAGCTAGTGTTGTCTGGGGAAGAGGACCCTCAGTTGAGAAAACGCTTCCATCAGATTGCCTGTAGGCAAGTCTGTAGGGTGTTTTCTTTAATTATAGATGCCAAAGGCCTAGTCCTCTGGGGGTGGTGCCAACATCAGGCAGGTGGTCTGGGGTGGTATAAGAAAGTCAGCTGAGCAAACCATGAAGAACAAACCAGTGACCACAACTCCTCTATGGCCTCTGCTTCAGTTTCTGCCTCCAGCGTCCTGGCCTGACTGCCTTCAGAGATAGGTAGTAATCATGTATGTAAGCCAAATAAACCCTTTTTTCCCAAGTTGCTTTTGGTTTTGGTGTTAATCACAGTAATAGAAAAGAATCTAAGACAATATCTATAAAAATGGAAAACAAGATAATTGATTCAGAACATTCATTGATTAATTTTGTAGTTAATTAAGAGGGATGGGCCTGTGAGATATATTGGTGCAATAGTGGCATAAACTTTGTAGGACTAATTAACCAATATTTGATTTGAGTTAAGACTTATTCCATGAGATGGAGCCCATACCCAGCATTGCTTGGGTGGCCAAGAACCTGAGATTATATAGGCCATGGACTTAGGGGAAAACCAAACACTACTCTTCTGCTAAAGGAACGTAGCAACAAAATGACTCCTAATTGTTAAGTTGGGAGTGTAGTTCCCAGCCCCTGACATCCATCCCAGCCCCCAGGCCTGGGAGTTGTATTTGTCTGGACTCCAAATCCCAGCATGTCAGGTCCTGACCCCTCCCTGTGTGTGTAGGGGTCAGGACCAGTCCCACAGGGTATTTAAGTGGCCTCCTAGAGGAGAAACGTGGTTTTCGGGTCTGCATGGGCTCCCTGCTGTCCTGTCTCCCCCCAAGCACTAGGCCACCCTTGAGCGTCATTCTTAATAAAACGATAAGCATTTTGATTTGGTTTGATTCGATCTAATTGGATTTCTTGCACCAGTAGAGCTGCCCTTTTCTTATTAATTTTTACTTATCACTAATGACATTCTGCTGTACTTATAGATCTGTGTCTTTATCAGCCGCCATTAGAGAAGCTTCTTCCTGCAGCAGATGGGATCTAATACAGAGACCCACAGTCAGGCAATATGCAGAGAGTGAGAGACCTTGAAACATTCAGCCACAAAAGAGATGTTTCCATCCAACCCCTCTCCTCAGGGCTCAGGGAGCTGTGGGAGAGGAGCCAGAGTAAATGGAGGGCATCAAGGAATCAAGGTCTTCTAGACACAACCTTCAGATTCACAGAGACTGTGGCCGCAAAGGTCTGTACCGGATGAGATCCTAGAGCTGGAAGAAGAGGACATGTGCCCCCCAACCCAGATGCTGCCCCATAACTGATAGCCACCTGCAAATGATTTGTGAACGGATGTGAGAGAGAAAACGAGGACGAACTGATCAGCATAAAAACAGACGGCAGGAGGATGAGGAGTCTGTGGAGAAGATACAGTGGGAATAGCTCAAGGAAGGAAAAGGAGACACAGTGGGAAACTTCCAAACGTTTAGAGCGTTGTGGTGTAACTCTGAGTGTACACTGTGATGCTGGCAGCCTCACTGAGCACAGCACGTGGTTTGCAATGGGGATGGTGGGGAGGCACTGCAGGTGTGGGGACTTCTTGGAAACTGCGATTCCTTCTGCTCTCCTTTTTTACCATGAATTAACTTCTCCAAAAATGTAAAACACTTCTTAAATACATCTGATGGGAGTCAAACTGCCACAGAGCAGGATTTAAAACCTATAGGGTTATTTTATCTGTTAAGATTTAAAATACACGGAACTTTGCTTTCTTCATATCTATTTAAAACACTGATGAAAAGAGAGGCTGAGACGCGGTATGAGGACCTGAGTTTGCAAACTCCATTTTAAAGAAGGGGCTTCATCTTAAGCCAGATATTGAGCTGGGGGGCGGGGGTGAGCAAATCTCAGCTCAGAAATGTGCAGGGATAGCAGAAATGTAAACAGATACCCTAAAAATAGTCAATTAAGGAGATAGGGAGGAGGACCATAAAATTTAACGAGGTCCAGATGTTCTTGGGAGGCATCCTGTCCTTGTTATACCTTGTTAGTAATTATGGCTCTTTGTTAGGTTTTTGCACCAAAAACTGACCAATGATTTCAGAAACTACCCTTACCCTATGCCCTCCTTACCTAATCCCAGGACGACAGGACATGAACTCCCCTGATTATGGCATTTCTGCTTTAAAAGTTCTACCCTCCCAGGGCTCCCTGCCACACTTTCTGCACCCACCAAGCTGGGGTGCTGAAAAGGTTTTGATCTAAACTTGATTTTGAATTAAAAACCCTCATGTAATATGCATCTGAAATCCGGCTCTGTGATTCATTTGGGAACCAGAAACTGGGCATAACAACAGTAGTGTGTATGTCTGTGATACCAGCACTAGGGATGCTAAGGTATGAGGAAGTCTGTGAGTTCAAAGCCAGCCTGTGTTCCATAGCAAGCTCTTGACTCATAAAAGGTGGGAAAAGGTGTCAACAGATAAGTGTGTGAGGAGGTTTATGAGGTTTTATACTTTCAAGAGTTATACAGACATACAGGTTTGAGCTCTATTTATAGAAGCAGCCACCAGTGGAGGGGAATAGATGAAGTAGCAGAGGAAGGAAGTCTTCTGAGATGAAGTGGAACATCACAGCTATGGGTTAGGTCAGACTGATGGAGATGGAAACCCAGGGCATCAATGTGAATGAAAGTTAAGTGGGAAAAAAATCTAAACATGACCCCATGTCACAAAATAAGGAAAAGTAAGGGGAAGGAAGGAGGTAAAGATCTGAATACTGACTGCCACTATGGTGGGGAGTAAATACTGGGAGAAGGTACGGGGAGCCTCGTTAATGCCTGCATCTTGAAGGCATGAGCTGAAGGGAAGTAATCACTTTGTAAAGTCCATGGGTTGTACTGATAGGATATAACAGTGCCTCATCAGCTAGCACGGCAAGCTGTATGTCTCCTTCCTCCTCTTAACAATGGACACACTGTACAATTCCTGGACAGCATTTTCATGGACTCAGCATGAAAGGTGTTTTGTGAAGAAGCTATGCACACGGTGGCCTTGAATACAATGCTGTGGTTGTTATATAGATGTCGAATCCTCAGATTCTTGTAGCTCAGTGTCACTAAGTGGCTCATTCATGGCTAATGGCATCTAAGAGAAAGAAGCCTGGTTGTACATTCCCATGGCTCTTTCCTCATTTCCTACAGATTGGAAGATGAACTCTTAGAAAAAGCTGCCTTGGACATGGAGATAGAAGTCAAATGTTGAGGGTGGCAGAGATAGTCCATTCTTTTGTCTGGATCAGCAGATGAAAAAGAAATAAGATTCTAATTTGCTTGAAATGTGGACTTAGAGGAACCCTTTGTAACAGCCCCTGATATGGCACCCTTGCTGGTTAGTCAATGATTAGTCAGTAGGTTGAAAATGGACATTTTTAGTGTCTGACATTTCTTAATTGCTTTGTTGTGAGTTGCCACCACATATCCCAGGGAGGACCCCAGAAAACAGCACAGGACAGTTATGTGATGGTTGATCTGGACTATCTTAGGATATTATGAAAGCATTGTAGGGTCAAGTCTGTGAGGCCATTTCTAGAGTCAATTAGGCCATGAGGACTCTGACCTAATGAATGAATTAATCCTCTGATGGATTCTCAATCTGAATAGAATGTTGGGAAATGGTAGGACTCATGTGTGTGTGTGTGTGTGTGTGTGTGTGTGTGTGTGTGTAGGTGCCGGTTGTAGGAAGTAGGTCACTAAAGCTATGTCTTTGGGAATCTATCTTGCATTAGTCTTTTTCTGTTACTACCCTATCCTGTTTCCTGTCCACCGTTACATGAAGTCCCCCCTCCCCATATCCTCCTTACCACAATGGATGGAGACCTCTGCAGCTGTCAGCCAAATAAGCCCTCCCTCCCTTAAATTGTTTCTGTCAGATATCTGGCCATGGCAATGATAAAAACCAACACAAGGGGAAAGAATGTTTTCCCATAAGCAGCCTGCCTCAGACTCCCAATCCTGCCCCAGTGACTGGAGAGTCAGTTTCCTTTCCGGTAAAGTGGAAGGTGTCTGGATGACGTTGGAGATCACTCCATCTGTAACCATCTTAGAATTTCCTTAACAAATGTGATTGGGACAGGTGGGAAAGATAAGGACCATTTATTTAAAGACACACTGGTACCTGATATTGTTAAACAAGAGTTCAGCATGTATATACTGCTGAGTTAGCCTTTGGTCTATGGCATCTGGGAGGACTATGAGACTAAGTAGTCTTGTGTGGGTATGAACTCTGCTCCACAGAGAAACCCAGCAAAGGAAGGATGTAGAGAAGAGAGGAGAGAATCCCAATATGGTGAATCAGAGACAATGGTGGCCCCTGACAAGAGGGGCAAGGCTACACTTTGCAATGATGAATGCCTTTTAGGGTTCCCTATACTGGATGGGTGAGGAAGGTAGACCATTTGGGGTATTAACCCCTTTCCATGTTGCTGCCTCTCTGAGTAACTCAGCTAAGCTGAAGATCCCAGCCTCTGTTGACTGTCTGTGATGACATGCAGCACAGACTGGCATTCTGGTTGCCTTGTGATTCCAGTTGCTTGAGGCCATTCTCAGAAAGGCTTAGATGTTTTGGTTGCATCCTGATATATGACTTGAGGGGTGCACTTTCAAATATGAGAGCAGTGTCTTTGTGTCAAGTGCTTAAGGGCATCACGATAAATCTTATTTTCTCCAAGCGCCCTGCAACAGTGCAGCAGGGAGCCTGTGAAGACAGGATGCTTGAGGGTGGTTTATGAAGGCTCGGCAGGGCTTCTAGGCTGAGAGAAGGAATGGCCGTCCCACAGCATCAGTGGAGTGAGGCAGTGTCTCCAAGGAAGAGAGTTCACACCATCCTGATTAAATTTACGTATTTCTATTTTCTGGACTTTATTTTCTCTTTTCTACAAAGTGTAACTCTGCCATAGAAAAGGTAAAATGATACTAACTGTTTTTCTTTCACAAGTTTTGGCCCAAATTGTAAATAAATATTTCTCTCCTCATATTTTTTCTTTAAATGCAGGTTATGGTTCTCAGACCTCCCAGAAACACTCCCTTTAGGTATCATAGTATCAATAAGCAATGAATATGAACTACAAAAACGTATAACTTTGCAATAAAAAATTAACAATCTATAGTTCATCAAGGCACATAGGACTAATGGAGCCTAATAAAAACTCAGACCCAAGGGGAGGGTTAGACAATGACAAATAGATAAGCTTTGGATTTTGAATGAATAAAAGAAAAATAATAGAGATTCCTTTCTAAATCTTTCAAAGGACTCTGAATTTCTAAGTTTGTGTTTATTTGAAAGAAGCTCTTTGTGAGATTTCCTGAGAGTGTGGCTTGACCAGCATACAGGTGACAAACACAGTTTCATGAGACATGGGTCATCTTACCTGAGGGTTTTTAAACACAGCATATTTTTCCTCTTTCTCCAAGAACAGTACTTTGTTTTCAGTGTCTCTTGTCCAGTCTGATAAGATTTCAACAACGTTTTCATGGTCTTCAAAAATTCTCTCTGATGAAATAAAAGATAATTCAGATGAGAGTCTGTAACTGAGTTAAGGGCAATCATTCACAAGGTGTCTAAAGACGGGCAGCTCTTACATACGTGGGTCTGAATTTATTCAGCCAAGGGCATGTGTTCTGAAAAATGGGTTGGTGTCTGATCTTGGGTGAGGTTAATGACCCACAAAAGATCATGGGAGACTGCTGCTCTGCTCCTTCTCTCCCTTCTTGCATGGCACACCTCCAGGCCCCTTGTGTGTCTCATCCCTAATAAACTATATCCTTTCCTGAACTAGCCATTGTCCCTGCAGTCCCCCGTAAAGAGGTAGGCGAGCTGGAGAAGTTCGGGGCCTGCCCTGTGAACTAACATTCCTGCCTGCAACAATAATGCAATGTTCCTGCTATGTAAGATGTCAGTGTCAGGTTTTGGATTTACTTATAGAAAAACATAAATGGTAAAAATTAAAATACCATAGTTATCATGCTTTTTAGTGCTAGCATTTTGTTTTTCACTTTAAGTTGTTCTGCCAGAGGTAAATCCAGTCATTATGAGAATGACTAAAGAGCAAGGAGTGTTTAAACATTGTGAGCGAAACTGTGAAACTCGTAACTTATTGCTCTAGAACACTAAGGATAATAGATGAATACATGAACCAAGCTTGAGAGTGACAGGAGCTTTCCCTTCCCTTGTTTCCCAACTCACAGAAATTGAAGGACACTTCAAGACTTAGCTCTGCTTTCTGTTAGTTTTAAGATAGAGTCCACTTTGCAGCTCGTACTGGCCTGGGACTCATCATCCTCCTGCCCTGGTCTCTCCAAAGGTGGGATTAGAAGCATGTGCCACCATGCCTGGTTAAGGAACTCTTTTTAATATGGACCATTTTCTATAGAAAAAAATTTCCCGGGGATGGAGAGATGGTTCAGTGGTTAAAGAGCACTGGTTGCTCTTCCAGAGGTCCTGAGTTCAATTCCTAGCACCCACATGGTGGCTCACAACCATCTGTAATGAGATCTGGTGCCCTCTTCTGGCATGTGGGCATAAATGGAGGCAGAATGTTGTATACATAATAAATAAAAAAATTTCCCTAAGGCCTCAAAAGCAGGTAATTCTGGATTTCATACATCCCTCTTGGGAGGCAGTGTTGCCCCGAGGATGAATGGAAGAAACAGGTAATTTATTAAATTGATGAAAGGAAAAAGGATAAATAAACAAGTAAATAAAGTAAATAAGAAATGAAGGAAGGACAGAAGAAGAAAGGAAGTAAGAAAGGAAGGAAGGAAAGAGGGAAGGAAGTAAGAAAGGAAGGAAAAAGGAAGGAAGGAAGGAAGGAAGGAAGGAAGGAAGAAAGGAAGGAAAGAAGGAAGAAGCTATCAATTTATTTCACTGCCCTTTGATCCCTGAGACTGAGCCTCTTCCATTAGCAAAGTGTTAGTAATCAGTCAAATTTGGAGGGAAGAAGGGGAAGTGAGCATAGATGTAAGGTCACATTACGCCTCAAGGAAGCAATCTTTAAAGGGATATTAGCTGACAGATACCCAGGGCCTCCTGCAAACAGTTGAACTTCCTAAACATGTAGCTAGATGAACCATATTGCTTTTCTTCCCCCTTTGGAGTTACTAGCAAGGTGACAGCAATAAAGTTTATATTCCCCCAAAGCCTGGCCACCCTCTACCAACCAAGTGTCTGCCACAAAGAAATAATGAAGCAAGCACTCATCTCAGATGAGGGTAGTGACATGTTGTTCCTTGAGATCTTGAAACAAATGTACAAAACAGACAAAGCCCATAATAAAACAAAAGCCATGCTTTGGAAGTACAGCCAGATGTGGGGAAGAGACTTACCAATTTGCAATTCAGGATATATTTCATACAGACACCAGTCCACATTGCAGTCACAATGGGTTTTTTCAAAAAGATTGTCCAGAACATCCCGCGCCAGCTGTCGCTCATCCACCATCAGTGACTTGGTACTGTTGTCGTCCATGTGCACCTTCACCACAAGCTGGAGGTGAAGCCACAGAACAGTCCGTCAGTTTCGGCACCCGGGCAGCCTGCTAAGCTGAAGGTCTCTGCATTGCTATCACTTCTGTAACTGTATATTAGGAACGCGCCGTGTGAACATCTCTCTAGGCTGTTGTTACTGTAGCTCACAGGGTTCAGAGTTTGGTAAGATGGTAGATGACTTTTCTCAACCAGCAGTAGTGGCATGATTGTTATAGATGATAACCAACCACTTCTGATCGGATTTAAAACCTGCTCTATAGGACAGAACTCATGCCTGGTACTATAAACTGGACTAAGAACTCAAGGCTGAGGGGATCATGGGCCTCATAGGAGAACCTAATGCTATTATTAGACTGAACGGATATAGCATCAAACTTCCTTCTAAATACTTAATATTTTTACCCGTAGATTAATGCAGCTCTGGCTCTCATGAGGGTGTCATGACTCAATTGGTCAAAGTACATAGAATATGAGACTGTGGAGTGCTTAGCACTAAATGGGACATCTACACTTCACCCCTCCCTGGAAGGCTCAGAGAAAGAGTGTAAGAACCTAATGTTGGGGCAGATTTCTGTGGAACAGTGCCTTCCGCACAGAACAGGATTGCGGCTCATAAGCTCAAAGCAGCTGCAGTTACTTGGACAAAGTTTGCTCAGGACAGAATTGCAGCACAGGAGGGGCAGTCATGAAGCCCTGCCCTTATCTAAGAGCTATGTCAGCTGATGTCTTAGGAGAGGAAGAGTCAGTGTTCTTCAGGGATGCAATCCCTGGTAGTTGCCCATTCTCCAATGGACTGGCCTATCATATATACATACTGGCAGCACTGACTAGTTTCAGAGAGCTGAAAAAAATGGGATATGAAGTTGGGATAGGAAGTGGTAGGGGTAGTTAGAAGAGTTGGAGAGGGGACTGTGGGGGGTAGATGTGGTCAAAGTACATTGTATACATGTCTGAAATTCTCAGAGGGCAAATAACAAATATTTAAAAAGTGGAATGCACCCCCAACCTCACTGTGAATTCCTTTATAGATTAGATACACAGAGGTAGAAAAATTAATTCAAAACCACATCACAGACAATAAGCAAGGCCCTTGGTCAAAGTTTCAAGTCTCTGTATCCTGGTGGGGGAGACAGAAATCAGCACTGAAGAAGCGCTGACGTCCTGCTTTCCCAACATCCTTCCGTTTCTTGTTCCTATTTTGCTTTCAGGGCTAGCAACATTTCTTGGTTAAAAGGTCTCTCTGTATCTTGTGACTGGAGTTCCTTTGGTAAAGACTTTTTAGGTTAAAAGCCTGCGCATGGCAGCCTCAGTAAGCTGTCCCCAGTGACCAGCAGAAAGAGGAGATTTATTCAATAAGACTACACTGGGAAGAAGAATAAATAAAGGGTGCAGTGGCTCTTGAATCACTGTTTAGGGTATTGGCAAGAGGTTTAAGGTTTAAAAAGGGGGTAAGAGGTTTGCATAATTAGACAGTCCTGGTTAAGGTATGGCTTTGCCCACCATGAACTTGTCATTGTTTAGCTCCAGTCTGACTCATTAAAGTGTCATAACTGCATGAATTCTCTTCCTGAGGAAAGGTCTTCCTCTAGTTGTGTCCATTTGAGACAGCCTAGAATGACCTGAATAAAAGAGTATAGATTGAGTAATTGTCTTTATCATCTTGGTCTGTGGACATGTCTGTAAGGATTGTCTTGACTGATGCAGGTTGACCCAGCCCACTGTGGCCTGCGGAGTCCTTCCTCGGTGGGGTGATCCTGAGCTGGATAAAAATGCCAGCTAATCATGAATGAGCCTGTGAGTCAGCCAGTGAGCACGTCACAAGCACCATTCCTTCCATTTCCTGTCTTGAATCCCAGCCTGACTTTTCCTCAATGATGTTCCCTGATCTGGAAGAGCAAGTCAAATTCACCCTTCCCTTCCCAAGCTTGCTTTTGGTCAGAGATTTTTAGCTACATCAACAGAATGAAACTAGAACTGGCTGATGGCGCCAGAGTTGAAGCCTTTCTTCTGCTCTCTGCATGATGTTACCAGTGAAATCTGAATTCTTTGAGGTCCATCATTTGAGAAGTCTGATGGCACAGGGAGGGGACACGTGTTTCTTTAGGTACCTCCTTGCTTGTCATGATGATTACACCCCTTTTAACTTGGGTAGAGTCGAGTCTTTTTTGCATTTCTCTGTGGAAGACATACCTGTTGCTCTTTGCTGAGAATTAGTGTTGTAGAACACTTACCTGTCCTAGGAAACACTATTGACATTAGTGCTTTGAAAGCTCCATTTCTGATAGAGAAAAATACTGACATTTGAGCATGCTTCATTCCTGCTTAGCGATGCTTCAGAAAGGGAAACATATGCTGCCTTTTCCTTTCCTTTTTACAGTGAGGAAGATATTGCTAAACAACATAGTTTCATAATGTTGAAATGGACTTCTTTTTGGCAGAAATGGTAAACTAGCTTTAATCCATATGCATTTAAGAATATCCATAATTGTAAAGTTTAGAAAATATGACTGAACAGGAAGAAATCATATTTACGGTTCTTCACACCACATTGCAAGCAGCAGAGGGATTCTACAGCAACATGGAGCAGAACCGCAGCACGGTAATGCTACGGAATTCATCACATGATCGTCTCTGGAGCCAAATGATTCGGTAATGAAATCTCATTTTCACCCGCAGATTGTTAAATGGAAAATATTTTAGTCCTAAATCATGCAAATTACTTTTTTGAGTTTCTATAATAAGATCTGCAAATGGAATTGCTCTGTCACAGAGCTTTAGAATAAACTAACAAATAAGTCAGATTGTGTTTCCAGCTTTAAAAACTTGGTGGCATAAGCCACGTTCATCATTTGTAATTCAAAATAATGTTAGCATCCCACCAAATCCTTAAGAGCAAATACTTCCGATGGGGGGCCCATGTTTTTGTTTTTGCATGAGACAGGGTCTCTGTGGGAGGCTCAGGCTGCCCTTGACCATTCAATCTCAACCTCAGCCTCCGGCACTAACTCACTTTAGTCCTTTAAAGCATGTGTGAGACCCTCACAGTTATTGTCCTTAAATGTAGATCATTTCTATTATTTTGTTAGTGTGCTGTTTTTCATACAGGGTGTTGTCTGAAAGAATATGTTTGGCCAGAGAGGGTCTGGGCCTTCTCTCCTCTCTCTTGAGGAGTGCTTCCTCTGCATCTTCCCTGAGTCTGGGCAGACTGTGCCGTGTGTTTGCAGACACAATCCATAGAAACTGAAAGGGGCAAAGCTATGTTGTTTCGGATAGATGGCCGGGAAGAGCTGACAGGGCTCCCGTTCTCCACAGACCATCTGGAGCAAGCAGACTGCCTCTGCTCCTGTCCCACCTTCTGTAAGAGACCCTTCTCCTTTCATTTCTATTTTAAAATACACTGTGTGGCTTTTACTTATAAATAATCCAGTGGTTGGAAAGTGTAAAATTATGTTTTTTTAAAACTTACTCATTCTCACTCCCCTCTCTCGAGGTGAAGAGGATCAATCCCAGGGCCTTGCACTTGTTAGGCAAATGTTCTACCACTGAGCTAATCCCAAGTCCTTGGGGTCTCACGGTGTGCGTAGGCTAATCTTGAACTTTTGATCCTCCTGCTGCAGCCCCTGCTCTTATTCTCTTTCATCTGTACTCATAGGCAAAGCCAGCCACTCTGTACAGTGTCTCTGTGCCTACTTCTTATTTGTAGCTCAAGCCAACACATGCTCAACTGTGCCAGAGGGATCTAGAACAAGTCACCACCGCCATTCTCTACAATTGTACTTGATTTTCCTTAAGAGCTTGCTTGGTGGGTCTGTCGTGGGAGCATGGCCACTTGTGTAATTTTGTGAGAAGAACTTATTTATGAGGAGCCAGCCCACAGCCTCTGAGTGTGGGAGGGACACATGTGGGATACTGAAGGAAGAAGAGGACACACATTTAGTAGGCCAGATCAGCCATGGCGGTCAATGAGTGACAGTGTCACAGCCTGGTCACCCATGCAGCCACACATCCCTACAATTCATTTCCCATGCCTCAGCCAGTATGGTCTTTAAAAACCACTCATTAGTCTCATTTAGAGCCCCTGAGAGGCTCCCTACCACCTGTAAGGTATATCCCAAACTTCCCCTGCTACCTCTGCCACATCAGCATCAATTCCTTCCTTTGTTCTTACTAAGCTGCTCACTGAGCTGTGCTCAACAGTCTTTTATTGTGTTCCCTCTCATCAGGCTGATTTTTGCTTGAGAATAAGATGCTCATTGCCTCATCAAAGCTCATTCCTGCTTGGGGATCCCCTTTACCACTGCCCCATGTACTTAGCTGTTTCCCGCTGCTGAGAACTTTGCTCAAGATCTACCTTCTCAGAGGCGCTTCATTATCCCCAGGACAATTGAGGAGAGACTTAGGCACTGTCTACCACTTCCTCTGGTTTCCAGCTCATGCTTCTGGGTTTTTAAAGTGTAATAAATAATAATGATGATGATGATGATGATGATAGATAATTATCATGTACTACCCATTAATTTGATGATAGGTAAACATCATCATCATTGTTATTAGATAAAGTCTTGCAGTAAAGTCCTAGCTGGGTCTGAATTTACTGTTGTAGTCCAGGGTAGTCTTGAATTTGCAGTCCTCCTGCCTTTGGATCCTGAGTGCTGGGATCAGAAGCACGAGACACGATGCTGAGCCTCATTTAATGTTCTGCACTGCACTTGCTAGAATTTGCTCGATACAAGTAACAATCTCAGGGGGCCTCCTTATCATTGCACACAGCCAGTACCTCCTCCAGTGCACGGGGGTGAGTGGTTAAGAAGGCAGCCTCCAGACCATGAGGGTCCAGGGGAGATATAGGCAACGAATTAGTGGGTACTCCACTGAGTGCTGACAAAACACCGAGGAGACAAGTAGAGAGGGCAGGAGAATTTTAGGGAATGGCGTGCACAGTGATGAGGACTGTCTCACTCAGGTGACTGAATACTTAGGGGACAGAAAATAGTCCAGTAAGAATCTGAGTAAGAGTGGGAGGGACGGTAGGTACAAAGGTGCCACAGCCAGCGCTTGAGGAGTGTTCGAGGAGCAAATACAAGGACAGGTAGTTACAATGTGGCAAATGTGGGTGGGAGGGCAGAAGCTAGGGAGATAATGGAGACAGAAAGGACCACTGTGAGGGGTTTGGCTTCACTGTACAAGATGGACAGACACTGCAAGCTCTTGAACTATGGAGACAAGAGCATGGGAGGTGAACTGGGAGTTGAGCGGAAAGGCCGATCTCAGAAACTGCATAGCAATTCATCCCTCAACTCCTGTATGGGTGTGGTATCTATGTTGTTATTGTTGGGAAATGTCCCCGACGGGCTCACATGTTTGAACATTCATCTCTCCCTGCATCCTGAAAGCAGACACAATGTGACCCTGCACTCCTGATACTACAGCCCCCAATTGTCTTGCTTTCATGCTTCTCTGCTATGATGGACTGCACCCTCAAACTGAAAGCTAAAACCAACTTTTCCTTCCTAAGATTGCTGTTGCTGGATATTCATCGCAGCAGCAAGAAAAGCAACTAGTCCAGTTGGCCATCGTCCGTGCTTGTTACAGTGAGGAAAAGCTGATACCTGCATAGAACTGTCAATTCTAGAGTTTTGGAAGTTGCTTACAATGTATTTTCTGTTAACTTAGATAATATTATATCCTTCTGTGGTCTTTGATGGAGTTGAAGAATAGATATAGTTTTCCTTAGTTATTATGATAAAAGATAAAGTAGATATAAATATTGCAACTTTAATTATTGCTTGATACCTGTTTTGTTATATGTAATTTTACTATGTTAAAGTTAAAACCTTCTTTTTTATTTAAACACAAAAGGGGAAATGGTGTGGGAAGTCCTTCTGTATATGTCTTGCTTTTATTGGTAAATGAATAAAGCAGCAGTATCACCCAATGGCATATATATATATATATATATATATATATATATATATATATATATAGAGAGAGAGAGAGAGAGAGAGAGAGAGAGAGAGAGAGAGAGAGAGAGAGAGACTAGGCAAACTCAGAGATGCCATGGAGCCTCCAGAGGGGAAAGATGTGAGCTGCCAGTTGGAACCTTGTGGTAAAATATAAAATAATGGAAATAGGTTAATTCTAGATGTAAGAACTAGCTAGTAATATGTTTAAGTGATTGGCCAAGCAGTGATTTAAATAATACAGTTTCTGTGTGATTATTTCAGGAGTCTAGTCAGCCAGGAAACAAACAAGCAGCTCACAACTACACAACGCTCTACAAAAATGTTCAAGAAAATTATAGGCTAATTGGTAAAGTAGGAGTAGGATCAGATAATGCGAAATTTATACAAATTTGAGACTAGATTAACAACAGAACCAGTATTTGATTCCTGGGGAGACAACCAGGCAGGCATTAGGTCTAGAGACTTCTCAATGAACATAAAATCCACAAAAGAAATCATGGAAAAGTGAGCCCAAGGGATGCTGAGGTGGTGTGGGAGGTCCTTCTGTCTATGTGTTGCTTACATTGGTTAATGAATAAAGAAACTGCCTTGGCCTGTTGATAGGGCAGAACTTAGGTAGGTGGGGAAAACAGCATGCTGGGATAAAGGAGGCAGAGTCAGAGAGGTGCTATGGAGCCATCAGAGGAGATAGACATGCTGAAACTTTTCTGGTAGGCCACAACCTTGTGGTGATATACAGATTACTAGAAATGGGTTAAACTAAGATGTAAGAGTTAGCCAATAAGAAGTTAGAGCTGATGGGCCAAATAGTGATTTGATTAATACAGTCTCTGTGTGATTATTTCGGGTCTAAGCTAGCCAGTCGGCGGGGACAAACAAGCAGTGGCCTCCCTGCAACACTGAGGTCTGACCAAGTTAAAACATGCTCAGAGGGTGTGCCACCTGCTATAAGCAGACAGCTACAGAAAGGCCCAGAGAGCATCCCTCAGGGAAGGGAATCCAGAATGGACAGAGTTTTAAGTCTCACAATGAAGCTGAGAAGGCCCTTGTCTAGGTAGTAGCAAAGACTTTTTCCTTTCTTGTTAAAGGGATTTGTACTCCCACTATCCTGGCTCATGGGAAACTAAATGTGTGAACCAACAGAAAGTCATGCATATGCTAAGGAAATGCCTGCCCTGTTAGGCATTCTTGCTCTGTCTTACCATGGGGCGTTCTTTGCCATAATACTAGCCAAGAGAAAGTCTTTGCAAGAACAGATGGGTGCAGTTTTCCATCTAGATATCACAAATCAGCGAAATGATGTTATACAGAGAAGCGTGTTCCATTTCACTTTGTCCAGAGAATTCTTTGAGGTTGATAACTATTTGGAAAGTACCACTTTAGTTTTCTTTCTATGATACCGTTAAAGCCAGGGTCTTGAATGTGTGCAGCAGGGAACCTATGCTGAGCTCCCCAGAGGCACAGGAAAATTTTATTTAGCTGTTTATGAGTAACTATAATATGATACCATTAATTTAACTTCACCTTTTGCAAAATGATGGATGACTTACCTTTTTAACCTTGGCTTCCTTCAGTTTTTCCAGCGCTAATTTAATTTTATCAGCCTTTGCTTGGGCTTCTTCTTCTTCCTGTAAAGGGGCAAGATAGTCAAAAGAGTCTCATAAATAATACCAGTGGGTAATTGCTTGTTAGTGTTAGTGTCTAGTTGATTTATAGTAACAAAATAATCAAATTTTACATCTTTCATTTTCAGAATATAAATAAAAGCCTATGACTAAAATATTCAATTCATGGGTACAGAAAGAAACTGCTATTTATCATCATAGTAATTTCATCCTAAAAGATGAAATTATTATTACCTCATCAACTGTATAATACACCTAGAGTATGTTTTTCTGTGCTCAGCTCACAGAACAGGGGACTGTGTTAGCTTGAAAGACCAGTATCCCTGTAAACTCATGTACTTGAACTCTGAGTCTTTAGCTGGTGCTACTGTTTGGGAAAGGAATGGAACTATTGGGATGTGGACACTTGCTGGAGGAAGTGCATCAGCGTGAGTGGTCTCACCCCACTTCTAGCTTGCTTTTGCTTCTATCATGTGCGTGGAAAGGTGAGCAGTGAGCTTCCTGCTCTGGCAGCTGCTGCTGCATCTCCACAGACCGGATGGACATTCCCTATAAGCTAAAGTAAACTTAAGCTCTCTTAAGCTGCTTTGTTTGTAGTATTTTATCTCATCAATAGAAAAGGAACTGATACAGGGACCAACCTACAGAATCTATTAACACATCCATACTAAGGGAGTTGAGCACATCATAAAATCATATGCATCCTCTTGGATCAGGATATCTATTTAGAGGGGGATTCACAGTTTTTATTAGAAACTTTAAAAGGTCCTTAGCATCCTACTTTTTAATACTAAAGCCGAAACGTAACCTTACAAATCACAAAACCTCCAAAGCAAAGCAAAGCAAACAAAACACCCCACTGATGAACACACATGAACAACAGAAAAGATTGGGAGGTATCCTTATGAGCTCAAATTCCTTTGATAACTTAAAATCCTGCAAATAGGACTATAAAGGCTCTCTTATCTGTCTGTCTGTCTGTCTGTCTGTCTGTCTGCCTGCCTGCCTGTTTGTCTGCCTGTCTGTCTGCCTGTCTGTCTGTCTGTCTGTCTACAATGATTAGGAAGTGAAGTGCCCTGGCTACATCCCTACTGTTTGAAAGTAGAATTTTATCTTCTCATACCACTGGTTGTTGAAATACTTTTGACTGCCAAGGTGCTTTAAGACCACGTAAAAGTGAGGAACTCTGTAAGCCTCCACCTGTGTATTCGACTTTTAACTTTCAAGGAATTCGCGATTCTCCTGAAACCTCGAGGAACCCTGTGCTAGAAGCCTCTGCTCTATCTTAGTCACCAGTTTAAACATGATTTTCCTAGAGTAAACATGGGGAGGCAATGTGTGCGACAGAGATTTGATTCATATTTAAAACTGTCGGAATTCCGAGGGTCACTAGGATCTCATGAATCACATCGACCACCATCAGCCGGCAGACCCAGTCTGGAAGCTGCAGCTCACTGAGCTGGGTTCTCACTATAAATATTCTTAAGGGACCCATTTAAGAAAAAATCTTGAAAGTGTTCTCTTTGCTCTTTTTTTTTTTTTTTTTTTTTTTTTTTTTTTTTGATAGACATGTTGTAATTAACTTGCCAAGTAAGGGCAATGTAAACTTTGCAGTTATTTTACACAATTCAGAAATGTATCAAGCATTCGTTACCTGTCTCTACAGTACCCTCCCCAGTGAAGACATTCTAAGGACACATAGTCTTTGTCCTACTGAATAGGGTCGCCTGAGGCAGCAGTTCAATTTAACTCAACTTAAACTCAACCTGCTATTTTCTATAATCTTGGCTAGAAACAGGAATGATGAAACACATAAACACCAGTTTCTTAACCCATGAAAAATTAACAACCATGTCCTCCGAAGTTTGAGTATTATTAAGGAATATGCACATGGACATATGACTTACAGTCAAACCATGGTAAACATTATATTTGGTGCTAACGTGTTCTTCATACACACCTGCTGCAGTTTAAATGTCCTCATCCAAACTGGAGTTGAAGTTAAATTTGCATTGTAAAGGATTAAAAGGTGGGAAAAAGAGATGTCTTTAAAAGGCAAATGGGTAATGAGCAGAAAGGCCCGGCTGGAAGCTTAAAAGGTGCAAAAACCATGCAACAACACTCCCCAACCTCCAGAGCTCAATAAACTTTTATTTTTCTATATTACCCATCTGTGGTATTCAGTCACAGAAATAGAAAACAGAGTAAGGCAACATTGCTCGTGGAAGACTCTGAATTTGCAAGAAACACACTGTCCTTTTTCATAGTACTTCAGTGGTCTAGGCATACACACTTATGGATGTAATTATCGCTTTAAAGAAAGTCCAAGGGCATGGGCAGTAATAAATAGCAATGGTTCTGCCATTTTGGGTTCTACACACTTTTTTGTGGGATATTTGCACACTGTGTGAAGATGTGGTGCTGGGGTTGGTGTAATAAAAAGCTGAGTAGCTAATAGCTAGGCAGGAAATGTAGGCGGAACTTCTGGCCAGAGAGAGGACTCTGGGGAGAAGAAAGGCAGAGTTGCCAGTCAGATGTAGAGCAAGTGGGATGGGCAATACGGAGATGAGGTAATATAAATGGATTGTTATATTTGTTATAAGAGCTAGTTGAGAACAAGCCTAAGCTAAGGTCAATCTTTCATAATTAATGATAATATTTGGGAGCTGGTGGTACAGAGAAAGACTCATTACAATACTTACTTTAGAGAGAGGTTCGGGAGGAGGTGGAGGTGGGGGTGGTGGAAGGTCTAACATGGGTTCTGGGGGTGGAGGTGGTAAACCATCCTCACAGAGGCTAACACCAGCTGCAGCAGCGCTTGCTCCGTAACTGAGCGAGGCTGCACCCTGGCCTCCTGACGCCGCATGATGCTCATTCTGAGAGGACTCTTTCTGGGCCTTGATGGTCCTCTGCTCGGCTTCACTTATATCTGCTACCAAATCTGCCATGAGAGCATCTAAGTCTTGGTCCTCCAGGGCATTTAAGGACTCTAAGAGAAAAAAATAGGATTAATGGGGTTTAAAAGTCTGGATAAAACAGAAAGCAGTTATTTTTTAAAGAGGAATATGTACCTAGGTGGGAATCATTATTTATGATTGTTATAATTGTTGTGATACAATACGAAAGATTGACATTTTTTTATCCAGTAGCACATACTCACTGAAATAATTACATTCAGCGCTTCATGTGAGTAAGGGTCTAACAGGAAGAAAAGGGAGCACCTGCGCTCTGCAGGGGTGCCTCACTCCAGCTCCGAAGTCAGAGTAGAGCACAAGAGCAGAGGCCTGCAGAGGGGACTCTTGAATATTTCAGTGCAAAAACCTTGGACTTCGGATCTGGAGAGGAGGCAAAAAGTGGAAATGGAAGGGAGAGCAGTGCGATCAGCTGGGTTTCACCTCCCTCCACCTGACCTGGGGAACCTTACACTCTCAACTGCAAGATTAACAATTCGCAGATGTTAAAGATAAAACCAATGAGCCCATATAAATAGTAAAGGTTTTATGAAGACAGTGGGTCGGGCGAGAGTTCATAAGAAAGAATGAACAAGGCTTTTAGGGAGATGGGGAAGGAGGAGAGTTTGTTAGGACTTTGTCCAAGTGTGAGATTACTGTAGAGGCCACCCGCATGCTCAGCAAGTTGAGCAGATTGCCTGGGGATCATGCAGCCACCACATGATGACCGGGTGAAGAAGGGATGGACACTGTGCAGGATGGCCCAGAATGAGGAAGTGGGAGCCTTAGAAAATGAGCCTACTTAGCAAAAAGCAGAAACCGTTATGAGCCGGTTCATCGCCAGATATCACCAGTGCCATGTAGCACTGATGCTCATTAATATCTTATTAATATGCCAAATAATCAAAATTTATTGATATAGCTTAAGTGTGTTACCATTGATACATTATATTAATCAATATGGACTTAGACAGTGAGAAATAGAGAATGAGAAATGGATTCCATTCTTAAGTCTGTCATTCTCTGAATGGCTTTGGGTGAAATATTTTTACCCGTTTTAACAACACTTTAACTGATAGCAATAAAGATGCATTCTCAAAAAACTTAAAATTATACACACCAGAAATTTGGTGGCTTTATCCTCTCCCAAAGTCAGTCCCTCAAGGAGACAAGTCAGAGCATTTTGTCTTCTTGTTGCTATACCCTAACATGACTGTGCTTAGATATTTATGAGTTTCTTTGACTCTGTCATCTTTGGTACTTTTTTGATACTTGGAATTAAGAGTCTAGAAAACATAGAGTTAACCTCAGCAGCAGAAACACTGATTAAACTTAAATTTTGGTGGAGCTGATGATAACATGTTCATTTGTAGCACTTCCAGAGGCAGAAGCAGGCAGATCTCTGAGAGTTCAAGGCCACCATGGTCTACATAGAAAGTTTCAGGCCAGCCAGGGCTACATAGTGTGAGACCATGTCAACAAAACAGATAAAGCTAGAAAATCCTCAAATGAAAGACCCATTGGAGCCCATGTGTGCAAGCATCTGTTAAGGGTGACTGCCATGATTCCACAAAAGTGGACTAGTCTGTGGAAGCTCCATGGCATGGTAGACATGGGTGGTATAAGAAGTTTGGGAACAGAAGAGTGAAGTAAACAGAGAGCACTAGGGCCAGGTGGTTGCACACCTTTAATTCCAGCACTTGGGAGGCAGAGGCAGGTGTATCTCCGTGAGTTCGAGGCCAGCCTGGTCTACAGAGACAGGACAGGCTCCAAAGCTACACAGAGAAACCCTGTTTTGAAAACAAACAAATAAACAAACCTCAACAGGAACAGCAATAAAACAAAGCAAAACAAAAAGGACAAAGAAGAGCTCACTGGAAAGGGTGTACAATAATTGACACTGGTCACTGGTGCCTCAGTCTTTTCAAGAAGCCACTGCGAGGACAGGAACAAGTTAAGCGAGAAGGGGAAGCGGAAATGGGGACTTGGGGTTCCCTGAGGCTGGTTTCTGTTGGGGGCGGGGCTTCTTTGCTAGTTCTTAGGCTTTGGTAGCCACTGGAAGTCTTTAGTGACTCTTTCAAGAGTTCCTGTGAGGCTGCTCTTACAGCACAATGGCTGCATGTCTGACTCCAAGAGTTTCAGCAAATTCTTACAGAGTTGGAAGTGATTTCAAGATTTATTATCATTTCAACAGCATCAGATCTAACAGTTCTCTCTGCAGAAAAATGGAAAAAAGGATCCTGATATAAAGGAAAGCTTTATCTTAGAGAGATTGAAAGTTTCAAATGGTAAATTATATACAAATAGGTATGCAAAATAAAATAATGTATTTAGAATAAAGCATTCTTTGAATCAGTTTAAATTTGTATATTATCAATTCTTATTAAATAGTTAATTGTTATCCTTGAAGAGACATTTTATTAACATTTTCTTGACTTCTTAGTAATAAGAGGAAATTTTTCTTTTTCAAAAGGTGAGGTTATTCTGAGACTTTCATAAGTGGAAGATGATCTTCCTTTTCATTACTGACAAAAGTATCTAACAGACTTTCTTAATTCAATGTAGACATAGTAAAATACTGCCCACTGTCCACTATTTACCACGATGTCCACATTTCCTTAGTTTCATGGCCAGGGTAGAGTTCATGGAGATTTTGGTCATCATTATGGCTTCAACTTGCTTAAGGAAACAAGTTTCTGTGCTTACCATTTAAATCCTTAAAGCCCACACTGTAGTTGAACTCTTCTCGGGGTGGCTTGGGCTCTGGAGGAGGAAGAGTATCCACTCCTAGACTCTGTGAAAACAGATCCCACAGTTTCTGTGCGTGATTCACAAAACCAACATTTCTGAAGCCCCAAACACTCACGATTTATACATTTTTCTCTCCAAATATGCTCTTAAAGATTATGATCTTACTTAAATGTTTTATAAGGATTTTTTTCTATCATAGAAAATTTTTTCAATTAAAAAACTATAAGAAGTATTAATAAAAAGACTGTGAATTGAGAACAACGAGAACGAAATAGTCTTTCTTTTCTTTCTATGGCAGGGGGGGTTCAAGTCAGGGTTTCTATGTGCAGTCAGCCCTGGCTGTCCTGGCTGTTTTGGAACTCACTTTGTAGACCAGGTTGGTCTTGAACTCAGAGATCCAGCTGTGTCTGTCTCCCCAGTGCTGGGATTAAAGGAGTGCACCACCCACCCCTTGGCAAAAATACTTAATTTTTCTAAGCAACAGAGAGACTTTGCTGTCAGCATGAAGGCACATACTGTACATAATGTTATAAGGGGTTACACAGTGACATCAAAGAAAGGAATGTCCAGTTATCTGGAAAAGAAATTCTTCTGAAAAACCTTTTAGTTATTTGTTTACTAATTACTTGTTTACTCCAAGGAAGTTAATGTCCCTATAGTAGGGACTGCTAAACAGGCCCCCTGCCCAGGGCCTTGTCTGTGCTAGCTATTGCTTTACAATTGAGCCAGATTCCCTGCACACAGGCTTTGCTTTTGTTGATTTTTGATATTAAAATATCATTATTTATCTTGTTGCCAAGCAGAAATTAAAATATTTTCCATTTTAAAATATTTCTTTTATGTTTTGTATCTTCTATGTGTTCTGTCTTGTTTAGACATGACTTACATTTTAAGATTATAAGAACTTTTATCTCTGTGTTTTCTCTCCTTTCATATGCTTAGATCTTTGATTCATGGAACTCATCAATGTATAAAGAATGAGCCAGAGCTACAGCTCTTAACAGATGTGTTATCCCAAACCATTTACGAATTTTTGTTGTTGTTGTTCATAGAAGGCTGCGTTCACCAGGATATGTGGGAGGGGGTGGGGAACACAAGTAGAACAACATGTTTCATGCGAAGAATTGGAGGAAAGAGAATTAAGATTCTTCCTATATTGCTTCAACTTCTCTGTAAGCTTGAATTTTCTTCTGTATTACAATCACAGTATCGCATTTCAGTCCACTTTAATTTTTGCTTATTTTAGGAAACTGGGGATGCCAAGGTTTATTCATGCCTAATCATGCACAGTGGAGTTCATCTACTCCTGACTGACTGTTTTTCTCATATATGTAGCCTGTGGCTTGAGAGGCTTCCATGCTTCTTAGAGGGAGCTGAGTTCTTACAGTCCATTCAGAATGTCTTAACAGTCCTTTGAAATACAGTAGTTCCTCAAAAGACGACACAAAAACATCTTAGTCGGTGCCATTTTCTCACTTAGTCTCTATGAAGGTAATTGCTAGGGATGTTGTTCAGAGGTGGTTGCTAAGGAACCATGAGAATTCCTCCCATGGACATGGTAAGTACAGACGTTGATGTATCTGTGCATGTGTGACATTGTATTAAACCATGTGGACCGAAGGTGCCGAAGCAAGAAAACCCATTTGTCCCAGCACTGTTGCAGATACACCATGGACACTGATTTCTTTCTCCCAGCTCTGTTGCAGATACACCAGGGGCACACGATGTCAATCTCTGACATTCTTTTGAAGGCAACCCCTGCCCCACCCCCAATACTCTTCAGGTTAAGAATAGGACTTTACCTGGGTCAAGAGGTCCATCTCCCCCAGCAAAGTGCTGAACATCTGGTCTATGTCTTCATTTGATTCACCCATCTGAAACAGGAAGACAGCCAGACATTAGCAGTCTCTAAGAGCTTACCAGGGGATAAATGTTGCATTTCATTTTTTCCTCTATGATTAGGCATCTATGAAAAGAACTAGGTGGAGAAGAAGGCTCTGCGCACTCTGAAATTCCACTCCTGATCATCATCTATCCAATCTGGTGTCTGAGGTTGAGCTAAATCGAGGGACCTGACACAGAGCAAAACCTGAACTTGTTTTTCCAAACAAAAAGAGCTTTGTTCCGGGAGTCACCTTGCCATGGGATTCCTTGTTAGAAAAAGAGAAAACCTCAAGCCACTCCTGATGGTTAACTCTGATGGCCTACTTGTTTGTATTAAGATATACCAAGGAGATTGTGAAGATGTTTCCAGAGATGAATGGATTAATCCCTTGATTGATTTATAGTAAAGATAACACTTTTGTACAGAGTGAAGAAATTGGACTAAAGTTTCTGAAATTGTGAGTCAAAATAATATTTTCCCTTTCTTTGAACTATTTTTTTTGTCACATATTTGGTCAATAGATAGCTACTAAGATGCTGTGCCATCATGCCAGAGGAATGTAGAATTTAATCTCCATTTAAAAACACATTAAAATGTGACTGCATTTTAAAATGTCTGTGATTAATTGTATTTACTGAGTGGTCCCCTCCTTCATAAAAATATCTGTGAAATAATAGCAGCTTTGGGCATATTCATTTGGCAAGGCTGGATTGGGAGATGAAGAGATAATATACCCATCCTTCGAGGACTGCGTGGCACGGTGTCATGTGGCAAAGGGAGTGAGATGCGTTGAATGTAAAATGAAAGATTCACCTGAGCATTTCCAAGGGTTCTAAGCACTTTAAGACACTATAAGACTAATGTCACTCGCAGCAACAATAGTTTGGTGAGCGTAAGGATCAGTGTGCGTTATAGTCGGACCTGCCAATCCATTCTTGCTCCCTCTAGGCAGAAACATTTGAAAAAAATTCTTCACTGAACATGTTAACACTTTTTCTTGGTTATTCCCTTATAACAACTATAGTCATACAGTATTCAACAGCCCATGATGATTTCGCCAGTGATATTAGCCACGATGGTCCTGATACACTGCTTGGTGGTGGTGCAGCCATCTCGGTTTGTGCAGGTCTTTTCTATGAGTCTAACCGTGTGTCGCTCAGAACTTCCCTCCACCGCTGACTGTGGTTCAGTGGCATTGTAAGTGGCCTAGATAATTAAGAACACAGGAGGATGTGTGTGCTGTGTAAAATGTACAGGAAGTGAGTATCCTGGGATTTGGGAATCCACAGAGACTCCTGGAACGAACCCCTGCAGGCATTGAAGGATGGCTTTATTTCAGCCAGCAAATGTACTTGAACATAGATACATACGTGCTTCTGTTTTCTTATGGACACAACTCATATATACAGAGAAATGATGTCATGTAAACACACAATGTTTACTATGTACTTACAATTCGGCTTTCATAATGTTTGTATATTTGTTTTCATAATTGTTTGTAGGGACATAGCTACACCCTGAAGAAAATTTCCCTTCCCATCAACCACTAACTGTGTTTAAGTCCCCATGGAAAAATGGGTCCGTGAGCCCCTCCTGCTTCTATTACAAGGTAGGCACAGTTTTGTGCAGACCGAGTGCAGTTAATCACAGCTGCTGGGAGTTCCAGAGTGCATCAGCCATGACATGCCTGGAGGGCTGTGCTCCATCTGATCCCCACACGCCCTTCCAGCTCTTGCATTCTTTCTGTTCCCTACTCCCCTAGATCCCAAGTCTTGGAGAGGGTGAACTCGATGCCTCTTTTATGGCTGGGCATTCAGCAGTCATTTATTCTTGGTATCTCGAGTTTCCAGAGTAACCGCTGACTATCACATTAAAAAAATCTGACTAAAGCTGATAGAAACATTAATTTATGGGCATAAGTATGGTGTTTTGAAGACAATTTGATGGGCATATTCTGTCCATTTGGAAAAACAATCACATAAGGACCAATCATGTACCCAGCCATGAGGTTTTGCTCAGGTTTCTGGTAGCAGACATAAATTCCCTTCCATGGAGCCAACATCAAATCCAACCAGAAAGCAGTTGTGTGGTGCTTTTAATAAGAATGGCCCCCATAGGTCCACAGGTTCATGTTTGAGTGTTTGGTCCCCAGTTGGTAGAACTGTTTGGGAGGGTTAATAGCAAACCTACTCTTCTACCCTAGTTAGTATGTTCTCTCTCTCTGTCTCTCTCTGTCTCTGTTTCTCTCGCTGTCTCTCTCTGTCTCTCTCTCTGTCTCTGTCTCTCTGTCTCTCTGTCTCTCTCTTTCTCCCTTGCGGTTGTTGTCTCAGAATGTAAGCTCTTAGCTACTGCTCCAGTGCTATGCCCATTGGCTGCCATTCCCTGCCACGATGGCCATAGGCCCACCCTCCAAAACTGTAAACAGTCATAATTGAGGGTTCCCAATTAAGTGCCCCCAGTTCTCTCTCCTAAGTTTGTGCTTTCTTTCCTTTTGAAAAAAATAACTCACCAAGTCTAATTTGTATTGCCCCATGTACTCATGAGTCAGGAGTCACCCACTGGAGAGTGATCAACCTGTCAGGAGCTATCCCTTAAAGAAAACTGAGTCTCCCTCTCCCAGAAACTATCAGCTACCAATAGCTTTTCAGCAGGAGACAGGGGCTCATAAGCCCCTACTTTCCTCTATGCTAGAATACCAATTGGTTTGATCTTGACTGTAGTAGTGAGATAAGCCATAGATGCAATAGTGGCGTGAATGTTATGGGAGCAACCAACCACTTTCTGCTTGGACCAAAGACCCAAGTCACAGGAGGAAACATATGCCTGGAACTGTAAATCTGGCCAAGAACCCATGGTTTGGGAGCTCCTTGACCTCAGGAAAGACCCTACTTCTATGATTCTGCTAACTGGAATAGCATCAAACTGTTCTCTATATTCATATCTTTAGGCCCATACAAAAATAGTACAGATGTCAGACCACATCAGGGAAGTTTCTTTGTGCAGCAGACAGCCATCAAGAAGAAAGTCAGCAGTCACAGTGTAGCCCCTTCCTCAGTTTGAAGAGGAAAAAGTAATATTTTCCTTCTTTCATGATACAGAAAACTCCCTAAATACAGGTACTGACCATGTGCAACAATCATTTCGCGTTCTAAGCTTGGCATCTTTTCCATCATGGGGTAGATAAGTGACTTGTGACTTGTCTGAGATATGTTAAGTGTCTAGGTAGCCCTTTTTGGTTACATGAGGATACGCCATGTGGATACAGAGGAGTCATGAAGCTGGATTGGCCAGCATGGGCCAGGAAAAAGGATTTTGTTAAAACAAAAACAAACCTAGACACTATGGGGCAAGCACAATAGAAACAGACATTCCTACCCCAAAGAATCTGGAGTTCACACATCAGGGACAGACAGATACATGCTGTATCGAAAGAAGCATTCATTGGAAACTCAGAACCACACCCTTGAAAGTAGGCAGACAAGCATCGGATACAGAATTGACAGGCAAGGCAGACTTGTGGACCTTGTCTACATGTGTAGGTCTAACAGTTAAGAAGGACTGTGTTAGTGAAGGATGGTGGGAAATGTTTTTGCTATTTTATGCATATAGTAGGGAAGAGGTCTATGGGTGGACCCCAATTCTGATTAAAGACAGGATTCTATGTGAGGGTTCATTCACACAGAGTTTTATTTTCCCCTAAAAGTATGTCCAAATCACAATTTCCTGTGCTGGTCTAGATGTGGCTTGTTTTCTTCTGTAGAGTTGCCAAAGGGACAGAACATTCCCAGGTGAAGCTTGGAAAACGCCGAAGTGATGAGGAGCTGCCCTTGGGAGGCCTTACTACCGTCTCTCACAGTACCTTAGTTTATCTGAGAGTGGGTTGTTACAAAGCAATATCAGCCACACTGGCAACTTCTCTGCCTTCTTGTCTTACTGTCTGATGTATTCTGCACGTGTTCCCCACACTGTGATGCCACGTACTGTTAGAACTTTAACAGAGCCAGGCAGATGTCAGGCCCATGATCCTGAATGCCCACAACTGTCAGCTAACACATGGCATTTCTTTGTGAAGTACCCAGACTCTGATATTTTGTTATAACTAATACTCTTCCCTTTTCAAATTTCCTACAAAATGGGGGAAAATAAGTAAGTGAATAAAATATTTATGTTTTTATAGACTGTGAAAATAGTTATGCTATTCAAAATCTTAGAATGGATATTTCATGCATTACTTTGATGAGGAGAAATTAGCAGAATAAATGTTTATACAATTGCTCATGTAAATTCATTTTATTAGACTCTTATGTGATATAGCTTGTGAAAAACAAAGGAATCCTTCACAAATGATTATTATTAACAGGAAAATAGTGTTCTAATGAGCAAAACAAGCTATTCAAAGTGGAAAAATACTTATTGGCTGACATTATAAGCTACAATCTATGTTACCATGAACTCATGTGAAGCAAAGGTGATATGGGTAGTAAGGACCTGCCACCATGTAGTCTCTTAGACCAGTGACTGTAAAACACACTAAAATGGAGAAACGTGGCATCTGTGAGTCAGTAAAACCCACCAAATCCTGAGACTTCGGTTTCTTGGTCAACACACGCTACTGATACACAGTGGGTAAAGAATGAGACAGAGAGTTACCAAAGATGGAAACAGCTCAGACCAACATCCCTGGGATCCCCAGAAATGCTCCTAACATTCATCTGTCTAAGACATCCCCTGCTCCTGCACTTTCTTTGCTCCTGCCTGCCCCCACCACTGTCTCTATTTGTCAGAAGACATCATCACCAAAATTCTGCTGGAAATACACATTCACAGTATAATGTCTAATGAGTTACACTTAAGACCTTTTGGTAAATCAGACATCTGATGCAAGAGTATTACTATGTTGTCTGTCTGGCCTTGAATGTGGGATCCTCCTGCCTCACTGAACTAAGAGCTATGGTTTTAGGTGTGGTACATCATTTGTATCTTTAAGAGGTTTTTTGCATAAATTTTGTTAATCTGTAAATGCAATCATCTTGCATGTTACCCTTTCCTTCAAGAAAGCCTTATTTCTGGAAGAGATGGATCAGAGCCACAGATAATTCATGTATTACACACACACACACAAGTATGAGAGAATAAGACTGTGGATGTGTGGTACTTTCCAAAGGCCAAAAGAGAAAACGCCCATCCATGAGGCTGAATGTGTTATTGGGGTTAGCAGCCAGCAACTGGCATGGAAAAGCGGTTGCAATGAGGCACAGCATTGCAACACAAGTCATGCTCACACCATGACTGGGTGGAGCTAAAAATCTTCTCATGAGTATGTAATTTCTGGGTTCTTTTTGTGTCTTGGGAAGAATATCACATTGTTGGTGAAAAAATTGGAGCAGTACTTATCAGAGTTAATATACTATTTTTATTTCCTGGAGAAAGATGGGCGTGCGGGAGGAGAAGCATATCCAGATTAAAACCCTCCATTTCTTAGTGACAGCACTATTTTCCTAATGCAAATATTTCCTAGGTAGGTAGGGTTCAAATTCAAGCTACCAGTTTTCACCCCAAACTTCTTTTTTCATGTAACAAAACTTCAATAATGTATATTTGAAAACCTAAGTGTTGTGTTATATATGTTTAACAGGACATATGCTTACATTCACCTCGTGTGTTTAGTTCAGTTTGAATGCAGTCTTCATTGTCTTTTACTTAGCAGATCCAGTCATGATTTCGCATCAGTCAGGGCAGCCATAATCCTACTTGTTAATAAAAGCCAACTCAAAGTTCCTCAGGTACTTCCATGAAAATTGCTCCCACTTAATGTTTCTTCTGCACCCCCTCCTCTGCAACACCCCAGGTTTGATGAGGGACCGTTTGTCACTCAATGGTCTAGATTTAGAAGTTGGTTTGGTCCTTTCCTCTTCTGTTTTCCCACCCAGTGAGTCAGAAAATGTCCTGGATTTTCCTTTGGGAGGCTTCTCCTTTCCTTCACTCCTCCTGCCTGGCCATAATGGAAAGGCTCATCTCTCTACTCCTCGACCTTCTGGTCACCTTGACTCCCTTTTCTCACCGACACCATAGACACTGATTTTAAACCCAGTCGTGAACATATCACTTTCCTGCTTAAACACCTTCCATGACTGGCCATAACGGAGTGGATATCCACATCAGGTGCCCAGTGAGTCTTCAGGATCTCTCAGGAATTTCTCCCCCACACACCCCAAGGCTCAGTTTCTGCTATTTGGGGCCCTACAAATAGACTTTGTACCACTCTTGTGTCTTCATACACACATTCCCTGTTTATGCTTCCTTCATAAAATTCTAGTTATTTGAAATTCAACTTTCATGTCAAATATTTACTGGTGTCAGTTAGACATTTGCTTTCTGTTGTCCTCCGCATACAGTCAATTTTAGCCTCAGTGACCACCAGATTTTGACTTTATAAAGAGATATATTTGGCTGGGCAGTGGTGGCACACACCTTTTATCCCAGCACTCGAGAGAGGCAGAGACAGGTGGATCTCTGTTAGTTCGAGGCCAGCCTGGTCTACAGAGCAAGTTACAGGACAGGCTTCAAAGCTACACAGAGAAACTCAGTCTTGAACCTGTCACCCCCCCAAAAAAAAAGAAAGAAAGAAAAGGAAAGAAATGATATACTTAGTAGTAGCAAGCACCAATGAACATAGCGAATGTGTTGTTTACATATTTGTAAAGGAGTCTACCTGCCAAAAGCCTGCTATCTGGTATCAGATTGCTTGTAGGAATCTGTGGGTGCTCCAAGCTAACTTAAGGGGGTGCAAAGTGCATCTTTTCCTCTGTGTGTTAACTTGGTGGTGTCTTAACTTGGACTGGAATGCTGACTGTTTCAAAGGATCCAGGCAGGATGCATACAGAGGACCCTGCAGTCAGGAGCGACAGCTCTGGCACGTTAGAATTGGGCTTCAATGTTTCTTCTGAGCAGTTGCAATTCATCTGCCTAGGAGGAAACCCCACTGTTGGTGCTTTTGCATGGCTGCAGGAGGGTGAGAAAAAAAATCCCCAGTCCCACCTGTCTGACAAGGATAAAAATTATAGCTGATAACAATTAGCCACTCTCCTTCGCTGCCTGGACTTTCTTCTGGCACCTTCTTCCACAGTGCCACGAAATAAAGCTGCCCCTGTGTCCTAGGCAGAACCTTACAAAGGACAAAACTGAGGTCCCAAGTGTTTAAAAAAGACTGCAGTGTGCCAATCAACAAATACATACTATACAGTTAGAAGCTTAGTCCCTGTAAGACTTCCTGAGTTTCTGTAACTGGAATTAGCCTCAGTTTATGCCAAGGATTAAATATTTAGAAGTTATTTGCATGCCATCTTTTCATGTTGAAGATGGTCAAAGAAAATAATCAAATTGTTAGACATTACAGGTGAACACTATTTTAAGTCTATAATTAGTTTGTCAGAGATGAAAGAGCTAACAAGAAACAAAATTTAAAATTCTGAGGCTCTCTTAGCAACACTTTTCTTTCCTGTTTTTATTATTTTTAAAACTAGCCAGCTGGCAATAGTTTTTCAAGGAACATAATAAGAACATATTACAAGGACAGGTTACAAAGAAGAAGCGTTTTTAAAAACTAGTTCTGTGAAATTGAGTGTGGCACCACAGGCCTGTAATCCCAACACTTGGGAGATGGGGGCACGTGGTTTAATAGTTTGAGGGCAGCCTGGGCTACATAGCAAGTTCTAGTCAGTCTCAACTACATAGTGAAACCTATTTTCAAAGAAAAAAAAAAGAAAAGAGAAAAGCTCACAGCTGGTGTCACACTTGGTTGGAGTCATACTTGGTCAGTGACATGCTTGATGTGGAATACCAAGTGCAGAATTCAGCCAAGCATACGTGCTGGCAGAAGCTATGAGGTTGTGACTTGATAGTGTGCTTGGAAAACAACTTACACCGTTGAATTTGACCTAATTTCTTCAGTTTTTTTTTTAAATGCAATGAGAGCTGCTCCTGAAGAGGAAGTGGTTCACGGAATAGCACAGCACGTGGTTTAAGGTTGCTGCAATGTTTGGGGAGGAGGAAGGAAGCCAAGGTAGCATGAAACAGGAAACAGAGATATCTTTAATGTAACAGAGGAGGCGAACTAATTTAACTTGACAGAGAACCAAGACAAAGGAATGTAGGGGGGATTGGACCTGCTTTGCACAGCACGCTGGGGATAGTGAAAACCTTAGGAAGCTACCGAGATTGCTGGACAGTCACTGTGGTCATGAGACTAACCACACTTGTCACAGGGGCAGCTAATATGGATCCTGCATTAGTACTTCCGTGTGTGGTCATGTGCAGTGGCCTCTCTCACAGTGATGGCATGGGACAGTGAGATGGCAGAGCATTTGTAAAGGACAGCTGTCCTAGAATGCTTTTCTATGACATAAACATGCAGCTGCCGCTCCTAAAACCCTAGAAGTTGATATGTGTGTGCGTCTGCACACTCCTGCACACACACACACACACACACACACACACACACACACACACACACACACACTGAGCAGTAAGATGAGCTACTAAAGTTGTAAAAAGATATAATATATATATATATATATATATATATATATATATATATATATATGGACACATATATAATTTGTTTATTTTGACCTGATCTGGTTGTGTAACTCAGGCTGACCTCAAAATCCTTCTGCTTTCATTATCCCAGAGCTGGTACTACAGGTGTGAACCATCAAGTCCAGGAGGACGACGCTCAAATGTACTTATTTCCAAGTTGCTTTGCCTTTGTGTGAATTCAAGGGGAGGGGAGGGGACAAACAGAGTTGGGCACTCAGCCAAGTCAAGCTCCCCAGTGGTAAGGAGAAAGATGACTCAGTCAGATGCCAAGTACTTGAACACAGCTCAGGAGGGAAGCTGCATGTAGCATGGGAAACCAGGCCAGCTAGCAGGAGCAGCACACTCTCCAATCCTCCCATTTGAAGGCTTTTCTGGATCTCCGGGAGACAAGTTGTAGGCTCATTTCAGTTGACATACAGGGTGTGAGAAGAGCTTTCTAAATCGTGGGATGTTTTTTAAGTTCTCTTTATTTCTTCTTGAATGTCTATGTAAGGAATGGGAACTGTTTTGACTTAGAATCTATTGTGACATAAAACAAAATTGATAGCATAATTTAGAAGTTTTTGAGGAACAAAACTAGCAAATATTTATTAACTGACTTTGTAGATAAAGTGAGCATATTACTTTTCAACAACAAAGACTCCCGTGAACAGTCAAGAGCACTCATTGGCGCATGCCGTCTATTTCTTTGGACTGTACTCCAGTTCAACTTGTGTTCCTGTCATGGCACCGTACTGTTTGGGTCAAGATTACCAGTGACCCTCATGTGGCTACATCTGATGGTTAATTCTAAGCATCTTATACAGGACTTAGTACTTTGGGTCACCCCTCCATACCTGAGGGTTCCAGATCCATAGACTCAACCCATCATGGAGTAAAAAAATTATTTTTCAAAGAAACATATGCCTTTTTCTGAAGCTGTGAAGAACAACATGGATCATTGCTCTCTTGCTGGGAGATCAGCCTGGTAGTGGTCCTTGCGCTTGGAGTGGTATGGGAGGGTGGGGGAGAAGTGGGAGGGTGGCTGGTTACTTTTCCTAGTTCCACTTCACAGGGACTTCAGCAGGGGCTTCCCTGTGGTGAACCCCGTGGGCTTTTAACCCCATCATCCATGCCAAGGGGCAGAGCTGGGGGCAATGCTATGTGAACTCATCTTGTTCCAGGCTTCATAACTGTGTCATTTTGTTCCCACAGTTGAATGGTCTAGGGACAGATGGCTGTGTGGTTCCAGCCCAGCTGGTCAGCTGCCGTAGGCCCTGGGAGTGGAGTGTACTCTTCCATATGTAGTGAGAGAAAAGGTTGTGGTTCTCTCAAGTCTTGCTCTTTGTTAAGAAGTGCTGCCAGAATCAGAAACCACACAGGAAGTTACAAATGGGGCCTCACTGTGGAGCCATGTGGGGCTTAAGCAACCTTCTGAGCTATCAATCATTAAAACCAATTTGGCACTGGACCTGTGACATTTGCTATTAATCCTAAGACTTGGAAGTCTGAGGCAGGTGGATTACTCTGAGTTTGAAGCCAGCCTGAGGAACACAGAGAGTTTGAGCTGAGGCTGCACTATGAAATAAGATCTTATCTCAAAACAAAACACAAAAACAAAAAACCCAAACCATATTAAAACAAACAAAAAACCAACGAAACGAAAAAACCAAAAACCAAGCCAACAACAAAGAAACCCAAAACAAAAGAATTTTGATCAACTACATTAGAGGGAACAAGTAAATCATCTCTGTAACCTTTACTGAAGATGGTATTCCATACCCATTCTCCTAGGAAGAGAGTAGCAGCTAAGAGAGTAGGAAACAGCTAGAAGCTGTTAGTAATCATAATCAAGGAGCTGGTTAGTCATCAAAAATTAAGTTATTTGATAGTTACAATGTTTTTCATGTAAAACATTGATTATTTGTTATGATATCCTTCTTGCTTGAAATATATGTGTGTGTGCATGCATGCATGTGTGTGTGTGTGTGTGTGTGTGTGTGTGTGTGTGGTGTGTGTGCATACGCACATGTACTGGGGATGGGACCAGGACTCTGCATATACTGAATATCACTGAAGCACAACTACAGGCTCTGGTAACTTTGGCTCTTCATTTCCCACATGTTTTTCAGAAGACAGCGTCCAACACTGTACGGATTCACATTCCAGGCAACTGGACTCTATTCCTGCTAACTCAACAGCCTCCCCTTCCAGCCTCTTCCTCAGGCTTCTCACCCTCCCTGGCCTCCCTCCCCACCCCCACCCAGCCCAGCCCCAGGGGCTCCTGCCGACTCCTGGTGTGGTAACCACTGTCAGCACCCAAGTCAGGGTGAGGGTGCTCTGCTCTCTCTTCCAGAGACACAGCAGGCTTGTCAGCACTACCCTGCTGCTCCACCTCACTGATTTTTATCTCTAACGCTCTGCTTATTGGGCCGCCCAGCTGCTCTGGAGCACCATAAGCCTGAGCTGTACGTGTGCTTTGCTGAGTGTCTGGAACATCTGTTCCCAGCTCACCTAAAATAATCATCTCACTGCACAGAGACCTCCCCAGACCTAGCTCAGATCGTCTCTTCCCTACCACCCTTCCCTCCCTCTTTACAGTCTGTGTCCCCTCATCACCTAGAATGCAAGTCCAAGTAGAGTTGACTGTTTTTGCTATAGTACTGTTATAGCTCCAGTATAGAACAATGCAGATTATGATACACACCAAGTGAATAGTTGTTAAATGAGTGAGCTCCCTGAGGAGCCCAGGCTGCTTTCCTTGTCACTGTGTCCCTATGGTGACGCACACTGACCATCTTGGTGTCATGGAAGGACTTTGCAAATACATGTTAGAGAAGTTAGCAAGTTAAAGGAGAAGACAGAAGTGGAAAAAGAGAAGAAGATGAGTTTGATTGTGTTGCTGTTTGTGCTGGGCTACTGTGCAGGCCAGGCTGTCTTTGAACTAATGATCCTTTTGCTTCTGCCTTTTGGGTCCTGGGATTACAGACCTGTGCTACCATTTCCTGGCTCTTGGGAAGATGGATTTGAAAACAGAAAATGATGCCACGGCTACCTTGGTGGCTGGTGGTAGTAATAAAGGCTGTTTACATCACTGGGTAAATGATGCAATGTGACATTTACTCGGATTACTGTCTCACTCTGGGAGAGGTGAAAGGGAAAAGGTTGGATGAGACTCTTCAAAGGTCAGCAGATTCGGAAATCAAACTATGTGGCACATATTACTTAATACCTACAAAACGGACATTTTAAAATGAAAACCATCTAATGGAGGCCTCTTTAACCAGATGTTCAACTTAGGGTCACCAGTGATGGGGCAATGTGATGTGTGTTCCCTGACAATTGATAGTTTGAGGACACAACATCTCTTTAGAACTGCCTTGGAAGTAGCAATCCTGCTCTATATCCAATCAGAGCAATCAGTCAGGTAAGACCAGTTTGATGGCACTCTGCAAAAACAAAACAGTGGTTGTGGACTTTTAATTTCTTTTTAGACATAATTTCATTATGTAGTCTGGGTTGGTTTTGAACACACAATCCTCTTGCTTCAGCCTCCTGAGTGTTGGGAAAGAACATTTCAACTCTTCAAATTAAAAGAAAGGTATTTTTAAGATAATGAGAAAAATGAGTATAGATTATGTATCAGAAAAAGATGAATTTAAATTTCCTGAGTGTGATTATTGTACTATGGTGTTTGTATGTAGCCACCACCGTGTGACAACTGTATCGTGGAAGAGCATGCCTTCCTTCTTCACAGATGAACGTTTAATAGAGGAGTGCAAACAAGGAATGACGCTAGGTGAAGGATTGTGGGAGTTTACTTCATTATTCCTCTTTGTTGGAAGTTTAAAATGTTTCAAAATAAAATTTTTAGAAGGAAAAGAACCAAATTAAGCAAAAGCAGAAAGGACAAGGGACAGTTGGAGAAGGGCAAGGGGCAGTAGAAGTAGAGGCAGGCAGAGGATGTAAAAAGAAAATCTGTCTTGGGCATTGTACATTATTTTATCTAGTTCTCATGGAAACCAGATGAGGGTGTGGTCAGAAGTGTGAGTGACGTGCTTAAGATCACACAGTGCACACAGAAGGTGTGGTCAGAATCATGAGCGACGATCCACAGTGCACACAGAAGGTGTGGTCAGAAGCGTGAGTGACGTGCCTAAGATCACACAGTGCACATGGTTGGATGGACTGTCATTGAACCACTCCTACCAGCAGACAAGCTGTGTAGACAGTGACTCATGGCAGGAGCGTGTGAGTAAACCATAGATGGAACATGCTTAGGTTAACATTAGAGGAGACAAAACCACACCTTCACACACGACCATGACGACAAAGGAATGTGTCAGCGTATGGAGTCAGACAGAAATATTTTTTTGTGGACCTATGTTTTCACCCCAAAGGGGCTCGTTCGCAACAGTAACTCACGCCGTCTGTCCCCTATGGAGGGTCATTGTGTCGCAGCACTTCCCCTAGAACAGCGGCCAGGGTCTGCTGAGGCCTTGAGAGCATTGCAGTTTGGTCAAAGCAGATGAAATCAGCGCTTGGGTCTGGATGCTGTTTTTTCTGGGAAGCTCAGCTCTTGGGTGATCACTTAAAAACAATCTCTTCTCTCCTCCTGACTACAAACGGAAGTGGAAAAGGAAGAAGAATACTATTTCTTTAAAATATATTAAGTATATTTTAAAGGAATGCCCTAAGAGTTTGTTAATGTGCTGGAAAGTGTTCATTGTTACCGTGCTGGGCTGGCTTATCCATTATTAAAGATTACCTATTAGTACCAAATGCCTACATAGCCAGTGCCTCTGACTGACATGCAAACTTCGAGCAATATGTAACAGTTCAACCAATATCTAGCAACTCAATACAAAAACAAACCTTTCTGTTTAACTAATAAGATACATAGAAAGTAAGCGTCATTCTGTAATAAGCCTAAGAATCATACGGTGGACATGAAAGCCAAGACTGTGGCTTGGCTTGGGTAATGAACAGCCAGCTGCTATTCTGGTATGCTCTGGCCCATGGTGGCATAATGTGCCATGTGAAAGTATGTGACTGAGGGAACAGAGGAAATGGGAGAGAACACAGGCCATCAGAAATGGAAGGTTCTCTGTACTGAGAATCTCTTGATTGTCAATGTCAAGACATACCACACAAGCCTTGTCTGGACTGTACAGTTATTGCTTCAAGTTGTTCCAGCTGATGCAGTCAAAAGGAAATAATCAACACTGATGAATTAGATCTGATAACAATGTTGACTGTTCTCAGATGACAGCTGAGAAGTGACCTTTCCTGTCACCCTAGCTGATAACCTTCCTTGCGGAGGAGTGTGGAGGATGGTAATCGAGCATCTGCTAAGATGAGTCACATGGGAGATGACTTAGTCACTTTTCTATTGTTGTGATAAGACATCCGTACTGAAAGCAACTTGGAGAGGAAGGGGTTTGTTTGGCTTTGCGTTCTCAGTCTATTGAGGACAGCCAAGGGAGCAACTCAAGGCAGGACTGTGGAGGCAGGAACGGAAGCAGGAACTATGAAGGAGTGCTTCTCACTGGCCTGCTCTCCAGGTTCTCAGTCAGCTAAGACCAAGGACCCACGGGGTAGCACTGCACACAGTGGATCCTCTCATATCAATCATCAGTCAAGAAAATGTGCCACAAACTACCCCATAGACAACCAGATGGAGATGTTTTCTCAGTTCCAACTCTTCCTAGAAAACTCTAGTCTTGTCTTATGTTAACAAACAAAAACCAAAAACCCTAACCAAGATGGAAATACAGCTTGATGGTGACCAGAGTATACGCTCAGCTTGTGTCATCTCCAGGCCACTTTTGAAAAGTGAATGAATAAATAGAAGTAACACAGGTGACTTTCTGAGAAAGCAGTAACTGTAAAATGGTATCATCTCTGTCATCCAGATTTTTCCCAGTTATCTTATGGCCCCAAGTAGCATCTTTCACATAAATGCACCATGTTGCAACTTAATCCATTCTATTGCTGGAAACTGTAGCTTGCTAGTACCATAGCTTGGCATGTTACTAGGTCTGAGTCTCTGGACACCAGTCCTTCCATTACCCTGGCTCATAAAGCACCCAGCCCTAGGCTGCGGCTAGTGGCAGTATGGGAAAGTCACAGGTTGAAAGTAAGGGGGAGGGATTCCCCTTAGAAGGCACTTTACTTTTTGAGACTAGAGGAAGCACAAAGCACACATTTCGACTCCGTAGTTTATATTGGAACTACTTAGATGAACAGCCAGGGTCCCACCAGTTGCACAGAAGTCAGAAGAGCAGGGGTCCAACTTATGCAGCTGCAGGGACAACATGTGTCCCATAGGGCTTGCCACACTGCAATTGGATAGTCACATTTCAGAGCTCCTGAGGACACACTCAGGACTTCGTGAAAGAGCAGAGAAAGCCTAGTAGCTGGGTTTGTAGATATGTCATGGAGGATGCTGGAGTAGGGTCACCATGTAGGTTCTAATTAGTTTCCAATGACATCTTAGGATGTATGGTGCACAGAAATTATGGGTGCACAGACATAAATAGAAAGTGATCTTTATGTTGTTGCCACATAAACTCACTTGCCTACATAGCAATTACCCAGCATTTTGTACCGTAATATATTTAAAATTATTTTTTATTTTTGATATTGAAATATAATTATACCATTTCCCCTTTCCTTTAATACACACCCTTGCTCTCTTTCTGTATTATATTTTACTTCTTGATTCAGTTATTCATAGCTAAAGAAGTATATGTGGAGTACAGACTCTGCCAGGTTGCTAGTGTCTAAAACTTGAATAATTGTTATGTGAATAAATGATGTGAAAGTCTAAAGATCACTGACATTGAGTACACAGAAGAGCACATAAGACATAAGATAATAAAGACCCTGTTACTGTTTGAATCTGAAATGTGCCCCATAAGCTCAGAACTTAAGTGCTGCCCTATAGTTACTAGCACTGTTTTGGGAGGCCGTTGGATGGGGCCTGACTGGTGGAAGGAGATTACTAGGCACAGGCCTGTAAAGCTTGTAACCTGGCCCCTGATGGAGGCCAAATTCTCTGTCTGCTTCCTGATCTTCATTCAGGGCCCAAGCCACCATCATGGCATTGCCACTGGAATGAACTGGGAGGCCCTGAGACTGAGTCAAGATAAACCTCTCTGCCCTTAAACTGTCTTGCCAGGTACTCCATCAGAGCAGCACAAAAGTCACTAATAGAGGAGCAGAGAGGGAAGATTGACAAGTCTCCTGGCATAGGGAGCTGGGGCAGCACCCGAAAGACGGTGCAGAGTACACAGCTGTCCAATCAGGGGCCTGGATTCTGCATCTTGAAGGAACCATATTAGCTGAGCTTTTACCATGCGATGCTGAGAAACAATACCTCAACACAACCTCACATTCTTTCCCCCACGGAAAGGGGCCAATTCACTAGGTTTCATAGTTGTTAAATAAGAGACTATGTCCACAGCCACATTTGCTTACTAAATGTCTGTCGTGTTGATCTTCAGCTAGTGGTGGTAGTGGATTCCATCATTATGGCTGTTGCCCTTTTACTTACGGTCCAGAAGTCTCAGGGGTATTATACCAGACACCAGAAAGCACCTGTGTATCCATGCAGGTGAGTAAGAAGAGGCCAAGGCTAATCTTTGGTCTGTGTTCTGTTTTTCTCTACAACGGTGGTTTTCAAAAGGCAGGTTCTTCAACCACCAACAGCAAAATCATGCAGACATGTTAGAAATGCAAATCTCAGGCCTCATCCAAAAATGACAAAACCAGAAACACTGGGTCAGGAGGTTGAGCAGTTTTTTTGTAATAAGCCCTCCAGGATGTCTCTATTGTACACACGATTGAGAATTGCTGCTCTGCAGGTAGATAGATGGTAAGAGTTCAAAAAGAAATTTGAATATAGAATGTAAAGGGATGAAGAGAACCATTAACTTCAGCCAAGAGCAAACTTGCTTCTGTTTTATATTGACAAGGAAGAAGGCATCCCTTCCACGCTTTGTTGGCTCAATGATTTAAGATGCATCAGAAACCATCACATATTTTATTATTTAGAGGTACAGGATGACAGAGAATTGAGTTATAATGTTTGTACTAGGGATCAGGCTCTTTCTTATAATTGATGTTCCCGTCCTGGGTAACTGCATGGACTTTTTTTTCTTTGAGACAAAGAGTCTCACTGTGTAGTCCTAGCTAACTTGGAGCTCACTGTGTAGATCAGGCTGCCTCTAACTCAGAGAATCCCCCTGCCTCTGCTCTGCACACTGGGACCAAAGGCATATGCCACCACAATAAGCTGTGTAGTTTTGAAGTTAATATTCACTGGTCTTTTTTTTTAGATGATGAGTATCTTTTCCCTTACTCTTGCAGAGTCCCAGTCACACTATAATTAGGACAATGACAGCTCACAGTTTTAAACTTGGCTTCTTATTCTTTGACAATTCTCCCATTAAGAAATTATGTGTAGAGGCACCTACTCCCATCCTCCCTAGTCTGAGCAGGTAACAGACTTCTGGGCAGATTGCAGTCTGACACGTGACCGGATGTGACTGTGAAGGTCACCCAGGTGGGCTCTTCAGACCTTTAGTCTAGGAGCCTGGAGGTTTTGCTCCTAGAAGCTCAAGTTACCTGGAGGTGCTGTAGTAAGAGTTCCTGCAACTGTTTAAGTTTTTCCAAAGAGGCCTTTGCAGACATCGAGGAGCTGGAACCAGCCAGCCCTGTGTACTTGAGTTCCGAAATCCACAGAATCAGTGATTCATTAAAATTATACATCAAGCAGCTAGTTTATGTCAAAATTCTGTCCATAAAAATGCTAGTCTTTAGACACCTGAAGATGAACCCTAATCATAAAAATATTAATCATGTCATAATGTTTTTTTTCTTTGAATTGTTTTTTGTTGTTATGGCCAGCTGATTTTTGTAAAAAAATCACTTTACAATATTTTGACAAGATTTATTTCTCTAAAGGCTTCATGGATTTATATCTATATTCCAGATAGATTGTGGATGTCATTTATAAATGTAATTGTATCAGAGAACCAAAAATTGAATAAAGTTTCTTTAAAAATAAAATGTTAACTTTAAAAATGTCACTCGGGAGGCAGAGGCAGGCGGATCTCTGTGAGTTCGAGACCAGCCTGGTCTACAAGAGCTAGTTCCAGGACAGGCTCTAAAAGCTGCAGAGAAACCCTGTCTCGAAAAACCAAAAAAAAATAAATAAAAAAAAAATGTCATATGGAGACTCCATCAGGATGTACAGAAAGTATTAATTTTTATTAATTCTCATTAATTATCATGCCATCACATTATAGAATATATGTCAGAATCCAATACTGATTTAATTCAATGTCTTCTGTAATAATTATGAGATACTTGTCATGAAAATGTAGAAGTCTGTATCCTTGAATAAGCCAACTAGCTAGGAATTAGCTTGTGTAACTTTTTATTGCATAGTAGTTTAATTAACTTGTGCATGGAGTCTAACAGCCAACCAAGATATGAGCAAATCTATGAAGCAAAGAATACTATTGGTTTGTCTCCACATGAGTTTCTTCTGTAGCCTTGTGAAGGATACTTACATACAGTTTCTTAGAGGGGTATTTAGTAAGGGACCACTTTTTATTTAATTGCGTTTTTTTTTTCTCCACAGTTTTCAATGCAACATTTTTCATTTGTCTTTTTTTTTTCTGCTTCAAGCAAAGCCAGGTTAAGCCTAGCTAAAGCCACTGGGAAAATCCAAACAGCTTCCTATAATACCCTAATCCTTCCTTTGAAAGGATAAAGTAACAACTAAAGACCATCAACTATTTGAGAAAAAATAAGATGAAGAGAGAGACCAAAAACCAGAGGACTGATCCTTGAGTAAACTGGTGAAAACACAGAAGCCAGACTCAAACAATCCTGACTCCTAACTGAGAAGCTATGGCAGGCAGTGATGTTGGGACCCAGTTTGCTTCAGGAGTGTGATCTTTGCTAGCTTCCCCATGGTCCAATGGTTGGTTCCACATCCCTGCATATAAGGGCAACACATGAGTTATGAGAAGAGGAAGAGGAGGAGGAAGAGGAAAGGGAGGAGGAAAAAGGGGAAGAGGAGGAAGGGGAGGAGGAGGAGGAGGAAGAAGAAAAGTTGGGAGGGAACGGGGGCAGGGAATTAGGAAGGGTGGCAAAGGTCAAAATACATTATATGGAATTCTGAAAGAATCTAACTCTGACACATTCTGGTGTACCTTACCAAGAGATGGAGCATGCTGTGACAAGAGAGAGCTGTTCTTTAAGAAGCAATCTGAAGATCAAAAGCAGCACAGCGACATTACTTATGAGCACAATGGATAGAATAAGGGGCCTTGACAAAGGCTCAGCTGGTAAAGTGCTTGCTACCCAAGCATAAGGACCGATTTTCCAGAACCCATGTAAAAGCCGGTGTGGTGGCACTGCAGTGCTGGGGCGGTGGGGAAAGGAGGGTGCCAGGCGGTAACTGGCCCACTAGTCTAGCTGCGTAGGCCAATTTCAGGTTCAGATACCCTGACTCAAAACTGAAGATGGAGAGCCACTGAGGAAGACACCAGAGGTTGGTTTCTGGCTTTCACACACATGTGTGTCTGCAAGCACATGTGAACATGAACACACATACATATGTATACCACACACAAATGTCCATATACACATATATACATACAAGTTAAAGAAGCCCCCAAAAGCAGATAGTCATACCACAACAAGCAGGAGGTGATGGCTGTATATTTCTGGGTGGGGGTCACTGAGTCAGGGTGACAGGGAACTTATCTTACAGGGACTGGAGTCAGAGACAAATGGCTGGCGGATTCCAAGATGGATGCCTTGCACAAAATAGAGCTTTTTTTAGCCATTATAATAATATATACCACTGATACATGTAAAGATAGCTGAACAGTATGAGATGTATTAAAATAATTCACTAAATTAGAATATTAAATGACACTGGAAGCAGAAGTGCAATCTTTAATTTGAGTTTGTAGGGGAATCAGGAGTTCTAGGTCAGTTTTGACTACATATGGAATTTGAAGGTAGTTTGGGCACATGAGGCCCCCGTCTCAAAACCCCAAACCAAACCAGAGCAGTATAAAATGACTCAATATATGATCACCTTAATGGCAAGTGGACTGGTTGATGGAATAATCAATAGCTATTGCTGATTTTAAGAAAGCCTCTTAGTAAGGTTGAAATGGTTGTTATTTTTTCCAACTTGATAAAAAATATTTACCAGAAACGAATGGCAACCACCTTTCCCGTTTGTGTGTATGCATGTGTGCACATGTGAATGTGTGTGTGCCTGTGTGTGCATGTGGTGTGAGTGTCCTTGTTGATGAAGACTGACCCAGGGCCTTAGGAATGCTAGACACTGAGTCCTCTTTCACTAAGCCATATCCTTTGTCCTTTTTTTTATTTTGTGATAGGGTGTCACTAAATTACCTAGGCTGGCCTTGAATTTGTTCTATGGTTGCCCAGGTAAATCTTAAATCAGTGATCCTATTGTCTCAGCTTCCTGAGTAGCTGGATCATAGGTCTGCGCAACCAGATCTGACTCAGTCAACCTCTATGCGAATTGTAAAGCATCGCCTGTTCCTCTGCCAAGAGTCCCAACGTTATTACTCTTCTCTGCTTTTACTCTGGTGGTCACAGTAACAGTCCAAAAAAGGTCTTATTTTATCAGCTATACATGTTTGGATTTGACAAGCTTTCCTTTTTAGTAGAACACTGAGTATTTCAGATTTTGCAGGCTGGATGGTCACTGTGGAGCCTACTTGAGCTTGTGGCTGTAGAAGGGAAGATGCCTTAGACGGTATGTAAAGAAGTAATAATGATGAGTGCCAGTGTGACAGAAGCAAATTTGACCCCAGGACCCTAGGGAAAGACCAGCTTAGAAGCACACATCTGTGAAATGACCATATGGGTAGAAGAGTCAAAAGAAAGTCAGAGTTGAATTAGTAAGGTTACCGACATGAGGCAAATATAACTACTTCAAAGTATTCTGATAGAGACAGTAATAGACGTTAGAAATGGAAATGATGAAAAGATCAAATTTATAGAAGCAACTAGGCTGTGAAAAGCAGAAATGAACAATAAGAAGCTCACTAATTCTAGGTAAAGTATAAAGATATACAACGTAGAAGACTTGGAATAACAGAAAGAACTAATGCTAATATGATTTTAAATTTTTAATTCACACTCTAGGTTAGCCTGCACATTAGCTGGTTTCATCGTGGCATCACCACACGCATGTGTCATTATACTTTGTTCCCCTCATTCCCATGCTGATGGACATCTAGGCTTGCTCGAGTCCCTGGCTTTTTTGACTAGGGCAGCTATGAACGTGAATGTGAAGGTATCTCTGTAGTGTGCTCATAGCCTCGAGTTTACTCCAGGGTGCCAATGCTGGGTCACATGCTAGTTTTAGCTGTAGGGAGACTGCATACTTATTTCCATATTGACTACTTGCCTAGTAGAAGTGAATAGTAGCATTCGTGTGTGTGAACTCTTTTAAGTGAAGTATTAGGACAATTTCAATATAGAAAATAGACACAAACACACCCACAGGGTCATTAAAATTAATTAATTAAAGCTGAATTGCACACTTGAACCTTTGGCTCTGTTTGTCTTCCCTGTTGCCCACGTTGCTGTATTGACAAGGTCTTAGTAAAAATAATTATATTTCACAAATATTAATAACGATGCAACTTAAACTATATTTGAAGTAAGTGTGCCAACAAGTTTGCCCCTTCAAACTGCAGTTGCTGTAGCTGTGGTCTGGAGTGCCTTGGGGGTAGGCCCTCCCTGGCCTTGGGGGTAGCCCTCCCTGGCCTTTGCCTCATGGTGTAGCTATTTTTATTCTCTGAGGTTTTCAGGGGCGACACTGCAGTTGCATTCATCTAAGGTTCCTTCTCTTGCTGCGCTTTTAAAAAACTTTCTTTTTTATTCATTCCTTGTGTCTTTCACAATGCTTCTCTATCCCATTCATTTCCTGTACCCTTCATATCTGCCCTCTGCCCTTGCAACCCCCCCAAAATAAAGTAAAATAAAATTTAAGAGAAAAAAATAAGAAAAAAAGGAAAAGTCACTCTCGTCATGGAAGCTGTAGTGTGACACAGTGAGTCATGCGTTAAACCCCTTTGTCCACATGTCTTTACTTGCAAGTGTTCAAAGAGTCGTTGATCTTGTGTGAGACCTCTGGTTTTGCTATACTACCTATGCTGGGCTGTAGCTGATATTTCATTTGTATTTTAATAAACAAAGCTTGCCTGAATGGTTGGTGACTGTTTTTTATAGTACTTTATAATAACCTTCTCAGAAACGTGTGATTCCCTCGCTGGGACTCTTCTTGGATATGCTGTTATTGCCCTGTGTCATGGAGATCCAGCAGCTTTGGGTCTGCAGGACCAGCCTCTTCAAGTGCTTCAGCAGATCAGAGATGGGGTGGGTGTTGGGATGATCCAACTCTGGGTCTGGACAGTTGCAAGGTTGGTCAGTCTGCCAGCTTCCTTTGGTCCCTACCAGCAGGGTGAGCTCCCCAGCATTGCCCTGGTTAGTTCACCCCTTGCAATGAGCAAGGGGCAGGGCCAGTTCTGCTGTCACAACCCCAGGATCTGCTCTCCCACACCTGTACCATCAGGGCCAGCTCTGCTGTGTTGCCCAGGTGAGGTGCACTCTCCAAAGTGCTGCAGCTGGTAAGGAGGAGGGACAGCTTTCCTGCTCTTATTACTTTGGGGCCACCTTGCTGCACTTTTAAGTCCTGCAATGATGCTGCCTATGGCATGCTTACATTCCCAGGACAGTATCCCAGCAGGGGTACAGATTCAACATGGCTACCCACCAGCCTCTTCACCAGCCCACACAGAATTCCCCTGGCTTGTGGTCTAGTGAGATACGAGTCTGAGGCTATCTTGGGAGCTGAAGAGAAGCCAGAAAGAGGATATGAGACAGAAGGTCATGCAGGGATGCAGGAAGCAGAAGAGACAAGGGGAGAAAAGGTTCTGAGAAGACAAACTAATAGGCTGACTCCACAGCTATGTGTATCTACAAATGTCAGGCAGAGATTCACCAACTGAACTACAGGCCAGAACCACTTATACACGAGCACCCTTTCCCCAGATAATCTCTTCAGTCCTTAAAATAAAATACATAACCAGACCAGTTATCTTTATTTATCTTGACTCATAGGCCTAAGCGTCTGCTACAAGAACTTTTACCTGTCATCGAGAGAGCTGATTTGTCTTGTCAGTCTTGCCTTCTCTTTATGCTGTCCCCCTCCTTCCCTTCTTGGTTCAGGTCTTCATGGTCATCGTGACAGCACATCAGCGTAACTGTCTCTCTACCTACAGACTCTCCCCCCAAAATCAACAGCTAGAAGTCACGTGTTCTTCCTAGATGCAGTTTAGCTTCAGAAAGCTTTTGAACAAATCTGTAATCTGAGGGTTTTACTCTGAAACTTTTCAATGTGGCCTTAAAATCTGTCTGTTTTCTAATCTTTATGAACTCTTGGATGTCACTGTTCAAATGTCCACGTGGTTCTCTCATAAAACCTACCATTAATAACTATCCTAAAAATCATCCCCAGCTCTTTCAGAGGACTGAATCCAGAGCACAGTTGGCTTCTGAAGCCTTGCATCCTCTCAGTCTCTCCTTGAATGCAGATGGAAAAAGGAAATTCATCTAGTAAGAGTGTGGGGCTGGGAGGATATGTGGAGGGAGTGGGAGGATGGGACGGAGTGGGAACTTGGATTGGTATGTATAATGAAAAAGACAGTGTTTTCTTTTTTAAAAAAATAAATATAAAAAAGAGTGTACAATCCCATGGCTTTTGCAGTTTTAGGTTGCGCAACTACTGCCACAATCTAATTCTGGAACACTTTCTTCTTTGAAAGACTCTGTCCCCACTCACCCTACCTCACTCCAGCCCTAAGCAGCCACTGAGCTACTTTCTCTATACATTTGTGGGTTCTGGACATTTCATACAAATGGAGTCATATAGTGTTTGCTCTTTTGTATCTGGCTTCTTGCACTCAGCGTAATGCACTCAAAGTTCACCCAAACTATAATGTGGATTAGAATCACATTTTCTTTCATCAGTTAATGGATATTTAGGCTGATTCCAGTTTCTCTCCAGCCTCATCAATATCTGCCACCGTCTCCTGTCTTTTGATTACAGCTATCCTCATGGATATGAAGTCTCTCATTTCTTTTAATATGCATTTCTTGTAGGATGCTGAATGTATTGGTATAAACTTAAATAGGCATCTCCATATTTTCTTTGGAGAAATACCAATTAACACCATTTGTTAAGTTTTGAAGTAGATTATCTTTTTATTTTTATATTATAGGAATTCTTTAAATATTCTGGCCAGCAGTCCTTCTTAGAGACATGACCTGGGTTTTCTTCCATGCTCTACGTGGCCTTTCTATTTTCTTGAAGACACTGTAGCAGAAACAATATTTAATTTGGTTCAAGAACCAATTATGTATTTCTCTTTTGTTGTTTGTGGTTTTGGTATTTTAAGAAATAATTGCTTCATTTAAGGTCATGAAAATCTAATCCCATTTTTTCATTAAGAGTTTAATAGCTTCTTTGCTTAGGCAAATGACCCATTTTAAGTTAGTTTTGTTCGTGTTTTTGTTTTTTTTTTCAAGACAGGGTTTCTCTGTGAAACAGCCATAACTGTCCTGAAACTAGCTCTTGTAGACGAGGCTAGCCTCAAGGTCACAGAGCTCCGCCTACCTCTGTCTCCAGAGTGCTGGGATTAAATGTGTGCACCACCACTGCCTTGCCTTTATATTATTTTTAATATAAAATGTTAGTCTTAATTTTTAAATGGATGCTACTGAAAGCAGAGATGGATTTTTTTAAGACAAGGTCCCCTTGTCTCTTCTGCCCAGGTTGGCCTAGGTAGCACTATGCAATCCAGGCTGAGCCTTTGACCCTCCTCTACCTCTTTCCCCAATGTAACAGTTTACTGTTCCCTATATACATTCAGCAAAAATAGTTATTGAATGATTTGTACAAATATTTGTATTAGTTAGCCATATCTGTGATCAGTGGAAATCATAGGAATAGGTTATGACAAAACTACAATCCCAGTTCAAGGGAACTCAGGTAGATTTATGATTCATCCTTAAGGAACCAGACACGACTAAAGTCAGTTTATAGTGAGGCCATCCATAGGAACGCTGCTGCCTAACCTGCCCTAATCTCTAATCTCTGCCTTAAACACACACACACACATACACACACACACACACACACACACACACACATACACACACACACACACAAACACGAACACACAGGAGCACACATGCACACACACACACACACACACACACACACACACAAGATCCCCAAGGTGCACAAGGCCCTGAGTTTAACTCCTAACCCTGAAAACTGCAGCAGCAATAAGAAACCTGAGTTCCCAAACAGCTGAATCTAGAACCAGCAGATCAACAGAAAGTAAAATAAATTCTAGAAGTTATGTATTTCATGTGCTTTATAAAACTTAATATGCAATAGGAAATACCAACACAGGCATTTCTTTTGGATAACACACTAATAGTACTTAAGTACATGGCCAACATTTCCACTTCAGTTAGCTAAGCAATAGACTGGTTTTCTCCGCCTCATTTGCCTGTTAGTAAAACTTTCTACCATCTTGCAGAGCTGAGCTCATTGTCTCCGCAGACTCCTGGGCAGCATGAATGAAACCCTACAACAGAGATGCCAGCCCCAAATGAAATTTTCTTTTGTGGCTTCATCATGTGCTATCAAATTGTGGCCACATTGCTTGGTTCTCCAAAGTCAGAATTCACCAGGGACAACTGTACCTTGAGGCCTTGCTCTGGGATGAGGGAGTCTGTTCTCCAAAGTCAGAATTCACCAGGGACAACTGTACCTTGAGGCCTTGCTCTGGGATGAGGGAGTCTGTCCGGCAGTCCATCCCAAGGCCGGGTTAGTCGGATATGTGAACAGTGAAGGTCAGAAGGAGTCAAGCATCAGCTCATTCAAATGCGTACCAGTCTAGAAAGGCAGACCGATGGTGAAGGACTAAGGAATGGAGGGACTAGAGTTTCTGGTCCAGGCACAAACTCGCCTCTCCCCTGCTGGCTAGAGAAGATGCTCAGACAAAGCCTAGGATGAACATCCCCAGCACACTGTTTAGTAATCACCCCCATATCCTTCCTCCCACTAGACGTCCGCTTATAGGAAAGTGTCCAAGGATGCACCTTCTAAGATCCACACGTGACCAACTCAGGTGGATACCCGAGACTGCGGCTAGCAGATCCCTTTTCATACTTCTGATATTTTAATTGATAAAATTAGGCACAGTTAGAGCAACAATGATAGATAAACTAAAATAGAACGATTATAAACTATACTATAAGGAAAGTGCCGGCATTGTTCCTCTAGTACTTAGGAACCATTATCGAATGGAAGCCACCTGAATACGTGCATTCTGATAAAGAAACTTTTGATCTGATAACCTAGACACTAGCTCAGTGCCTAGTGGGTGGGTAGTATACACCCACCCTGGACAAAGAGATGATGGCGTGCTGGCAGGACAGTGGGAGACGCCACCATCTTACTCAGTACTGAGAGACATTCAGCATTCATAAATTATTTTAAAAAATTTCTATCTAGTATTTCCAGATTACAGCTACCTATAGGTATCTGAAACTGTTGAAAGTGAAAATGGTGTAATTTGTTTGTTTTTCCCCTAATATGCCATTTGTCTTTTAAATGTATTTTCATTCATTCTTTGAGAATTTCATATGTGCATATAATATATTTTGATCATATTCATCCCCATCTCTCCATTCCCTCCCAACTTCTCTCTCTCTCTCTCTCTCTCTCTCTCTCTCTCTCTCTCTCTCTCTCTCTCTCTCTGGCTTCCTGTCCCCCTCTCTCAATAATCCACTGAGTCCCATTTGTGCTGCTCATGTGGCCCCATAGATCAACCATGCTCTACCTAACCCACTTGTGTAAGCAATCATTCACATCACCTCTGCAGTGTGTCCCCCTCCCCCTGCAGTTTTTCCATTCATGTAAGTCTCACATTTTGCATAAGCCAAGGTCAAGATCCTTGTCTACCTTCCAACAGTCTGACCTTGGCTACAGTCCTGAAGCAGCAGTTTGCTTAGCACCTCAATTAGCTTCTCTCTCTTCATTTTTTAAAAATATTTATTTTTATTTATATGAGTATATGTGAGCCTGTGTGGATCCACATACACTGTGCGAGTACACGTGTGTGTGTGTGTGTGTGTGTGTGTGTGTGTGTGTGCAGGAGGCGGCAGAGGCCAGAAAAAGACATTAGATTCTTGCAACAAGAGTGACAGGTGGTTGTGAGCCACTGTGTGGGTGCTGGAAACAGGAACCAGGCCCTCTACAAGAGCAGTCAGTGCTATTAAGGGATGGGCCATCTGTAGCTTCTCCAGCACGTCCTTTATTATGTAGGATACGTGAACAAATTTCGCACCTCTCTTCCATTAATACTAGACATAGCACCACCCATGGCACTTAATGCTCAAAATATGTTTGTTTTACTGTATGCCCGCCCCTGTTAGTAGAAAGCATACATAGGGAACAATTATTCAGGTCAGACAAACCTGAAAGGAAAAGGAAAAGCTCAGGACTCCCCAGGCCAAGTTCTCAGCACAAAGTAGATTTATTTGCCCCAGAGGAACAGAGGAAGGAAATAAGAGAAAACACAGGAGATAGAGGGCTGGGGAGAAGGGAAAGGGAACAAGGAAAAGGGGACAGGGGTATTTGTCCCAAGGGGACAAACAACTGCCTCTGTATAGAGAAGAGACAGATGTGACCCATAGGAAAATGTCAGTTTCTGAAGGTACAAGGGGAAACCCCATGTTAAGATGAGGTGTTTAAATTTAATTGGGCATGGTACTTAGGTGAGCCAAAGGAAGGTTGATTGCTGGACTTCAATACTTTGATGGTTAAACCTTGATAGTCAGCCTCAAGAGGAAGAAGTGACCAAATAAGACCAAATGGGGCTAGCTTTAGGAATCAGTCTAATGTTTTTAGCAAGGAAGGGGAAATGGGAAAGAAGAACAAAGCCTGCTAGAGCAATGTTTGTAAGACCTGGGCTTCAAAACCTACAGCATGGCACTTAATTTCCAGAACCACCCTACACAGTAATAACATGATTCCAGTCCTTCAAATTTTCAGATAAATTAACCTGAAAGAGGTCACAAGGGAAACGTGGAGCTTGCCTGTGCCCTAGCTTGCCTACACCCTAGTTTGTCTATGCCCTAGCTTGCCTGTGCCCTAGCTTGGCTCTACAGTTCATGTTCACAGTCACCGTCCACTACCTCCCAAATCATGGACTGTGAGCACCAAGAACAGGAAGTCAGTGCTTGCCCCGCTCCGACCTCTGCAACCATACCCATCTGTCCAGGGCAAATATCACCGACAGCATGTCCGCCTTCCGTACCACTCTGTGAGTTCCGGCAGCATGTCCGCCTTCCGTACCACTCTGTGAGTTCCGGCAGCGTCTCGCGTCTTCATCTAAGCATTCGCCATTCACCTTGCACTCAGTCATTTCACCTACTGGCTGAATGACCCCAAACAAACTTCTCTGCTGGCTTAGCTTCCTCGTGTGGAATACGGCGATGAAAACAGGGATATTTTAGATAACAGGACAAGCCTGAACATCCCTTTAGGTTTTTTCTATTTAAAGTAAGGAATAAGCGTCCATCATTTATTTTTCTACAAGAATATATTTGCTATAATCAAAGAAACATCTTTAAATACTGGTTATTTTTTAAATTACATTTTTATTTATTTTGTGTGCATGTGTAGGGGTCAGAGGAAAATTGTAGGTGCCAGTTCTCTCCTTCTCCTGTGTGAGTTCCAGTATCAAATTCAGGCCGTCAGGTTTAGAGGCAGGTACCTTTGCCCACCGAGCTTCTTTACCAGCTTCATTGTGCTGTTTTGTTTTGAAGTTTCTGCGATGAAAATGTACCACTGATGTATCTGACTCCCTATGGGAGCTTGTGTGCGCCACAAATTCTTCGCTTTCTGAATAGCCCTGACTTCATGTACTGCTGGGGGAGAATGCTCTTGTACACTGTAAAGATTTTGTCATTTATACTGGTTTAATAGAATGCTGATTGGCCAGTAGCCAAACAGGAAGTATAGGCGGGGTGACCAAATGAGGAGAATTCTGGGAAGAGGAAAGGAAGAGATGCAGTCACCAGCCAGATACAGAGGAAGTAAGATGAGAATGCCTCATTGAGAAAAGGTACCAAGCCACATGGCCAAACGTAGACAAGAATTATGAGTTAACTGAAGTTGTAAGAGCTTGCTAATAATGAACCTGAACTAATAGGCCAAATAGTTTATAATTAATAAAAAGTCTCTGTACGTTTCTTTGGGACTGAATGTCTATGGGACTGTCAAAGGGTAAGAGCTGCAAAATAGGTTCAGTTTAACTCAGTCTGAGCCTTTCATTCTATAGCCAGAAATCGGATCAGGAAAACGAATGGCAGAATTTTCACTACTTGTTCATTCCATAGGTCTTGAAAGGGGATTTAAAGACACAGAACAAGAGAACAGAAAATAGAACAGGGTCTAAGCAGTAGCCGAACTTAGCCACAGATGTGGTTGTGAGTATCACAGTGGCAAAAATGGGAGAAAATGGTTCCCATTGTAGGTAGAGAACAATGCTCAATGCACTAACTTCTAAGAAGGCGAGCATCTGGCTCACATCTGGTTTCTTTCCTCTGTGCTTTCCAAAGTAGTTTAACATTGCAAGTGGGAAAGATCATTTCAAACAAAGCCCATTCTCAAATGAACTCCTTCCTTTAGAAATAGTTGCCCTGTGGTCCACTTTGCCTCGTGATGGCCTGGTCCAGCTTGCCAACACTCTTCACACATCCCTGTCTTCGGAAAACTTTGCATCTCTGGTGACCGTCCTTGTCAGTTGGCTCACTATTTGAAGATTTTACCAAGCTTGGAAAAATATTTGGTAAAAAATGTGTTTACAGCTCTAAAAAAGCTGCAGAGAAAACCCTCTCTCGAAAAACCAAAAAAAAAAAAAATGTGTTTGCAGTGAAGTCAGCTGGAGTCGAACTGAAGACTTCCTGCTGTTAACAAGCATGCCCAGTGCTGGAAGGTGCCAGGCAAGGTGTTTCAAACTGGAGACTTCCTGCTGTTAACGAGCATGCCCAGTGCTACTGGAGACTTCCTGCTGTTAACAAGCATGCCCAGTGCTGAAAGGTGCCAGGCAAGGTTGGGAGAGGAGGATCAGCAACAATTTAACCTGAGTGCTACAATACTGACTTAAAAGACAAGAAATGCCCAGTGCTGTAACCAACTGCTTTCTTAATGAATCTAAGGCCTATTTCCATGAGAGGTAACACATGCCTGCTACTGTAAACCCAGTGAAAAGCTGGTGGCCACAGGACACATGGGGAAACAGCATAAACAGACATGTTGTTAATGACTTTCTAAATATTCATATTTATATCTATAGACTAGCACAAATCTTAGCCTTAATCAGACAAGCCTCATTTGGAAGTGGGTAATGATAAAAAAAAAAAGATTTATAACCCAACACAGTGCTAAGGATAAGGGATGCTTGAGTACTCAGCCTTAAAATGGACCATCCACATCACTCCCTTTCAGGCCCAGGGAGTGGTGCACAGACTGTGACATCCAGAGGATGGGGAAGAGCACTATAACTTGTCATCGCTATGACATGCCCTTGCATCACGAACACACGGAATCTCTGACCACTTGCAGAACACATAAAAGCAAGGACAGCTATCTGGGAAGAAGGAGGGCAACAGGCGTAGGGGTGGATAAGAGAGAGTGACAAGGGAATAGAACCATGATACAGATTAGCCAGAAACTGCCCCCCCCAAAAAAAACTAATAAAAAACTGTTTAACAAATACAGACTCTTTCACCCTCCCCTCCTCCACATTTCCTTCTCTTTGGTTTGAGACTGGGTCTTGCTAGTATGTAGTTTAGGTTAGTTTTCAAGTCTCCATTCTCCTGCCTCAGCTTCTGAGAACAGAGATTATTACACTTGTGTACCACTGTATCCTGCTAATACAGACTTCTTTTTTGTTAATACTCCCTAAATAATACACTGTGACAGGCATTTCTATAACATTTATGCTGTAGTAGAGATGTCAGGTAACCTAGAGATGATCCAGAATACATGTGAAACTTGTCTGGGCTCTGGCAACTACTACACCATTCTACACAGGGGACCTGGACAGCGTGGATTTTGGTGTTCAGTGGCATCCTGAAACCCCGTGGGCGATGAAAGATGACTACACTGTGTTCACTGCCCTTGCACAGTGGCGCTGCTACACAGGAGAGTGAAGCAAAAGATCAGAAATGTTGTGTACGCTTGGCTTCTACCCGACATCCTTTGGCTGAAAGACACGTTTCATGGCTGGCAGGAATCTGAATAATACAAGCTTATTTCAAATAGGAACACATATGTGGGAGATACTTGATTTATTTTAAGGAAACTTCTAGGGGAAATGTATTCTCATTTTGTTTTGTTCTGAAGATTTCAAACAAGTCAGATGCTATTCCAAGTACTTCAGCTGAACTTTTAATGCTCTGCTCCGGTCTGATTCTAAACAGATCTAAACCCGTCTTTATCTGACTTTGATCACTGTTTCTCTCCTTACTCTGCCCGCACCATTTCCAACAAGATGTTGCCACTTTTAAGGCACTTGAGTGAATTCGAATGAGGATATTTGACAACCAGTGTGGAACCAGGGTGGCATAACCTTCAAAGGCCCAGTTCAGCGCTTTCTTTCCTCCAGCTGGGTTCTACTTCCTAAAGGTGCCATAGGTCTCAAGACAGCACCACAGGCGTGGGGTGAAGGGTGGCTAAGCATTCAAAATAGGAACCTGGAGGGGGACACTTCAAATTCAAATGCTAACAGTTTAATACCAAGGACTCTTTATTTTTTATTATTATCTTCTTTCAAAACAATCAGTAGAAACAGATTATCAGTTTCCCTGCCCTCTCCCCCCACATATACACTCACACTCTTAAGTCCACACAATACCATCACATTTCACACACACACACACACACACACACACACACATATATATTTCTCGTTTTCTGATGGGAACAAGCATTTGTACAAACAGTTTCTAGGACAGAGACTCCATTATCTGAGCAGGAGAGGAACACACTGTCTTCTCTCTAAGGTTTTTCAAGCTCTTCTCCAGGGGTCTCTAGCTCTGTACCCCAAATCTAACTCTGGTCTCCCCTGAGAGGGGAGTTTGTTTTTGGGGTGGAGAAGCACTGCAAGGGGATGTTGCTGCTGACAACATGTTGTGCTTGTGAACTAGTAGATGAACCAAAATAAGAACAAAATGAAAGCCGGCAAGCAGTGTTGCCCAGGGCAACAGGTCACATTTGGCCGGATGTGGGTTTTAGAGCGGCATGCTCTGCTGTGAATTTCTAGTTATTTTTCTGTTCCTGTCACTTGTAGGCAGAACACATGAAACATAAGGTATGGAGGAAAAGGGTGGAGAGGAAGCGTGAAAAGGAAATAAATCTGAGGTCGGCTTTGCTGCTACAGTGTTAACACTGGGGATTTAAAACTGGGCACACCTTTAATCTCAGCACTTGGAGGCAGAGGCAGGCAGATCTGAGTTTGAGGCTAGCGTGGTCTACAGAATTAGTTCCGGGACAGCCAAGGGTACATAGAGAAACCCTGTCTTGAAGGAAAGAAACAAACAAACAAAAATACAAACAACAACAAAACCATTGGGTTTTAAACATGAACTCAAATCAAATGTTAGAGACAGACGATAGCACATACTCTTCCCTTTGGAATGACTGACTTCAGAATCCACCCAACACCCTCCATTCACCTGCATGTACGCCAAGCTGCCTGTCCAACCCACAGACACCAGCCCCAGCTACTTGGCACTAGAGCTGTGGCTAAGCTCAAATATGCTGTCACACAAACCCCAATGGATCTGGGGAACTTTGAAAAAAAAAGCACAGTTAATAATTTTGCTCTTGCTTAAATTTGCTATACTTTTAAATAATTAACATCCACTAGATGATATTTTTAGATTTTTCATCAAATATGTGTTAGAATTAATGCACAACTATGTTTGGTAATGTTTTTATGTAGCCTCTAGGGGATTCAAAGCTCTATGTGTGGAGTGTGCTGTATTTTTGGCAAGTTCTGACCTGGAGTGTTCAGGATTACCTAGCCTTTGACTCAAGTATGGCTGGACATGGACACCACATCACATGAATAGAGTCTGAATATTACTCACTGCTGCGCCATTTCCTTTCCCACTGCATTCTGCTCCAGCTTTGCTACACTGTGTCATGTGTCTGGTGTCTGAGGCAGCCTCCTTCCGCCCTGCCTCCTGGACATACCTTCTCCTTCAAAACACACCTATGCCACCAACACACACTGCCTCCTCCCACAGTATTGTCTTTACTGCATGAGTTTTGCAACTAGCAGTGCAAAACACATTATCATGTGTTTATTTGTAGGTCATATCTTCACACTGGGCTGGAAACTTTTGGGAATGAGGGATCATATTTTATATCTTTCCCACTGGCACCTGGTTGACCCTCAGTAGATAAAAACAGTTGAAATAAAGCCAGAATGTGGTGGCATATGCCTTTAATCCCAGCACTTGGGAGGCAAAGACAGGAAGAGATCCTTGTGAGTTCAAGGCCAATCTGGTCTATAGAGCGAGTTCCAAAGTTATACAGAGAAACCCTGTCTCAAAATCCCCCCCGCCCAGAAGAAAGAAAAGAAAAAAAATGGGGAGAAAGTCAAAGTTCCAACTATATTGCGTTGAGAAAAATTTCATCTAAAACGTATACCAGCCCTAACTCCATAAACTGACTTCATGGATATGAACTCTTGGGATTTGCACCTGTGTGTCCGGTCATCATCGCGCTGTGCTTCCTTTACTAACACGGCCCACACAGCTCCATCTCTGCTTGTGTTCGCATAGGGGAAATGCAAGTCCCCAAATTCTAAACACACGAAGAACGAGTCTTGGAGTTGCCAACTCCCTCCATTCAGTTAGAGAACTGAATCAGAAGCAGAGCAAGAAAAGATGGGGCTACGGTGATAAAGGCGGCCCAGTCCTCCCCCCCCAAGACCTCTCTAGCCTAAGATAAAAACAACAGCGCAAGCTTAGCGGGTTCCTTGGCTTCACCACCAGCTGTGGATGCCAAGAGGGGTCTGTTAATAGCATGAATACAGTAGTCACAGAGAAACTCATCAGAAAATTAGTTGCAAAAATATGTGGCATAACTAAGAAAATATTTCTTGGGATCTCTTTCATCCTGTCCCTTCTACACAATTTGTCCTTTTGAGATGACAGTCTAAGAGTCTAAGACTACAGTTTGGCTGTGGAGACCAGAGGGAGCCCTGAGGGGTCGAGACCCCCAGGCTGAGATCCCTGGTCTATGTCAATGTGGTCAACGGCATTTATGGGCATGCCACCAGTCCTACCATGTCACAGTCACACACCTTGATACCTGTTATCAAGCTAAGTGAAGTGTTAGCCATCTCAGGCTCCATTAGCAAAGCTGCTTCCCAACTCCAGCCTTTCAAACATCTCACCTCTATCCCTGATATGTTTAGTGGCTTCTAGAGAATCCTTGGTTTGAAATCTAGCTGCTTGGTGAGACTGCACCGTTTTATTCCAAATCTGGCTTTAGATTTTGCAAACAGAAACTCTTTCACCTCTGGGCACAAAAAGCTCTGTGTTGGGGAAAGTCCTCACCCTGCCTCCCTGGGGGCTGTGTTTCTGTGCAGCAGTTGTAGAAGTCACTGACTAACAATGTGCGTGTGAATGCAGGGTTCCTCGGGGTCAATTCCTTCTTTTCACACTTGTTAAAGACAATTTAAGTTGTCCTGACTGTCCCAGAAGTGGAACAGTGCTGATTATCTGACTAAGTTCTTAAATTAGCAAGATTAGGATGGTTTGGTTTTTGGGAACCCCAAAGGTTCTTATGTCCCATTTTTTAAACTAGCAATCTTGTATAAATTTTGGAGACTCTTTAACTTCTATTTTTAACTTGTAAAATGGGAATAATAAGCAGTATTTTTCATGCTTCCTTAGCCCTGTATAGTACAAGCAGGTGTATCGTGGTGACCACTTGGTACTTCACACTCATCCCCCAAATGGAACTTCGGTCACCTCTTCGCTAACTTCCCACCGCAGCTGGCAGCAATGTCACATTCCAGCTGCTTAGGATAAAACGTCCAAGGACATCCTTGGTGCCTACTTCTCTTATACCTCACACCTACAGCCAGGAATGACAGACAGGTTCAGAGGTGTTGACTGTATCTCTTGTCTCTCTGTTCTAGGAGAGGGCACTGGGATGCAGAGAGGTAAAGACCTGTTAGGATGCTGCTGCCATATTCTGTTCTGAGGAGTGGAAAGTCACCACTTGACAGGGAAGAAAGGAGCAAAGGGAGACATCATAGGGGAGAGTCTGGTGTGGGGGGTGGGCAGGTGGATCATGGGTCTCCCTTTCATAAGTTCTAAGGACTGGCTATTCATGGAAGTTTGTTTTCTTGTGATTTTGTTTTGTTTTGTTTTGTTTTGTAAGCCTCTCCAACTGAGCAATGCCAGGGTCAGGAGCTTTCAATTTTAATTCCAGAGTGAGTTTTACAAGACTTGTTTTATAGTGTGGTTTATCCTTTCAATCTTGACAGAAGACTGGGGTGACAGGAAGTGCGAAGTGTACAAGGGACTTTTAAGTAATTTGCGACATTTTGGGAGACAGAAGATTTGAATTCGGGATTGTTATCTGATTGTAGTGAGGATGGCAGCCAAATCAGGGACTAATCTCTTCAGTGAGTGTGTGAACATCTTTGTTGTAGTTCCTTCGACCCATCCAGAGAAGGCATCGGCGGCAGCTGAGAGACACCTGTATCTCCTAATAGGTGTCATGGGAGAAGTCTATTGATAGGGCCTGGTGTGAGACGGAGAGCCCTAGGTAGCCCTAGGTGAGCTGGCATGTTTGGGCCTTAATCTTTAGAGACATGATATCCCAAGTAATAAGGTGTTGAGGAGAACACACACCATTATAGGTATAATATACATTACACACACACATACGTGTATATATCATTGTATAATATAGGTATACATGAATATATAGTCATATTTTGTGTACATGAAAATTTTCATAATAAAAATTAAGGGAAAATACCCAATCACGGCTCACTTGTTACAGTGTCACCTTTAATTTCTCTCTAGCCTCACAGGATGTTGTTACTTGGACATCATTCCTCCAGCCCCTGTGTGGGAACATAATGCCACTGTAATGACGCACTTATCTCCCGCCCAGCACACAGGCATATCTCTGATGAGTCTGTGTTATAAGACCAGATCAGAAAGACTTCCAGTAGAGTTAGAGAAATGATTAGATTTACTACTTTGTTCATTTAATCAAGTCAGAAGGCCACCAGAGGAATTTGAGTATAATAAAGATAAAAATGAGAACACGATTAGGCCAGAGGAGATTACTTTTCAAAAGATAAAGGCAATAACTTTGAAACTGAGGGTGATATCTCTCTTGTCTTCCATCTATAACAAAGCAAGTGTGTCATTATGTGTTTGTTCTGCTTGGCTGTCTTTCATCCTCCTCCTGCCTCGCTCTGGTCTGCTGTTGGGACCTGCTATGTGGTCACAAAGAACACAGCTTCAGTCACATGGAGAATTAGCACTGTCTGGTTTTCTCCCCAGTTTGAGGCTACAAGCGCAGTGAGGATGGGCCCCATCTTTTCCCTCATCTGAGCCCTGGCGCTTGACCGAGGGTGGTGTTACCAAGCTTGCCCGGGTCAGTACCGCTCTGTCTGCGTGTTTCTCTCCATGCACACTGTCTAAACTCTCTGCTCTTTCATCTCAGTGACACAGTGGAGTAACGGTGTCACCGGTCTAGACGAAGACGGATCAACTGAGTCACAATTCCGCCATCTCAGTGCCCGGTGCACCACACAAGCCAAGCACACAAGCCATCTCAGTGCCCGGTACACCACACAAGCCAAGCACACAAGCCATCTCAGTGCCCGGTACACCACACAAGCCAAGCACACAAGCCATCTCAGTGCCCGGTGCACCACACAAGCCAAGCATTCTTAACTCGGAAAACCTCAAATCCCCGATCTTCCAAAATCTGAAACATCTCAGAGCACCACATGAAGCTACAAACAGAAAATCCCACACCTGACCACACGTGATAGTTCAGGGTCAAAATACAGGCACGGGAGACTGGAGAAATCACTCAGCAGTAAGAGTACTGGCTGTTCCTCCAGAGGACCAGCACCCACATGGCAGCTCACAAGTGTCTGTAACTCCAGTTCCAGGGTATCCGACACCCTCATACAGATATACGTGAAGGCAAAACACAAATGCACATAAATAAAAAAATAAAAAAGAGGTTAATAAAATATATAGGCATAGAACCAAGTTTATTTAGCCTTCACAAGGAGGGGCAATACCCATCATCCCTGTTAGCTGAAATACATAAACTCTTTCATGCACAAAATTATTTGCATAAGGTGCCATACACCTATAAAGTGTGTATGAAACAAATGAATTCCATGCTCATAATCAATCCTCATGATATCACATGTAATGCAAACATTCTATTCCTCGTCCTCCAATATCCAAAACATGAAACTCCTGGTCTCAAGAACTTGGATAATGAAACAATTAGTTCAATAAGAAGCAATAAGTATTATATACTACCGCCGCATGGTGATCAAGAAGAAACCCAGGCTGACAGAGAAAGAAGGAAATGGGTCTCATAATATGGTTCTCAGTGACCCAGCTTCATAGTCAATGCTCAGGAAACGTGTGGAAATTGTCCTGAGCTGAAGCTGCATTGTCTGCACTGAGAAGTGTGATGGCCTGATGTGGTATTTCATCCCTCCTCCTGCCTTAGACTTGGGACCAATAAGCACACTGGGTTTGGGGGCTTGAGACATTTTGCTGGTACCCATGAGAAGTGGAATTGATTTAGCTGGCGTGTTTTGAACCTGAACTATGGCGACAGCATTTGGCCCTGAAGTCGGCATACAGTGGTGAGAGCTCTAGTCTCTGATCCCCCACTGTCCTCAGGCCCTGTATCAAACTGAGACATTCAGTCCCAAAGTCAGATACATATAGTTGCATCTGAAAGCCACGCCTCCTGATAACTACAACTATACTTTAGCATTATAAACATCAACTAGACAACCAATTTCCCCACCAAATACCTTAAATCTTAAAATTTATGTTTATTTTATATCTGCAGCCATATAATGCCTGAACTTTAACAGATTTGTCATTTGGGATGAGATAATTGACTTAAAAACATATTTTCATACTGAAAATATCAATCATGCTAATAATAAACATCGTTCCATCTCGAGGCTTCATCTAACCTCAGGGCACATATCACAGTTTAAACACAGACCCACCAAGAGATTTATTCAGCGTCTCCAAGGGGGGGAGAAAAGGCGCAAAGCTACTTAGCTGCAATGTATACAATTATTCTCATACAAAGAATTATACAACATGCATAAAATTACCTTTAGGTTATGTGTATAATGAAACAATGTTTGTCCTATTTTTTGAAAATTATTTTATTTCGAAAGTTCCTAAGATCACTCATGAGGCCCTGTAATATTATGGTGTGATAGACTAAAAAAACCAAAATAACCAAAATAACCAAAACAACACCCTATAGAGTCATTAAAAGGATTGCTTATCAGAAAAGATAAAATGAAATTGAAAAGGTCTAGAAAAAAAAACAGAAAGAAAGGCAAATAACAATGCTCAATGAACAATCAAAGTAGCTTAACACAAACATTCATGGCCACGAACTTTATAAATTGCTCACCATGTAATTCTGAAATATCTAGAGCTTTTCATCTATATGTGACAGAAGGTGAAACCACAGTAGAGAACTAACTAGTATACATTCTCAAAAAACAACACTTCAGAGAAAACATGCCAGGTGGATACAGAGCCTAGCAAGTATTGTGTGTAATCAACTACACATTTCAAAGTTACACTTTTTGAAAAGCAGTAACTTTTGAAATGCAATAGAACGGAATGTTGGCAAACTTCCTTAGAGACCAGAAATTGCTTTGCTTCTTAGTGGTATTTCTCAGAAAGAAAACCCACCAAAAGTGTTTATCCTTCAGGTCTCCTACTCTGTTAACATACCCTCCTGTTCCCTTGGGGACCAGACACAGGGATGCAGGCAGCGTGGGAGCCCAGCTGCAACCACAGCCCTTTCTTTCACAAGCACAGTTACGGCTTTATTCTTACATGGTATAATCTCATTTACTACTCCAGTTCCAGTGTGGTTTAAACAATGTAATTTAATTAAGTTCATCCTTGTCTAGTTATAGTATCCGATGTGCAGTAACAACCTGAGTCTCCCAAGTATTGGGAAAGCCACAGTCGTAAGAACGTATAAATTAAGAAGGGATAGTTTGAAGATGACATTGCATTTTTGGCAGCTCTTTGAGCAGACAGGAAACACCACCTGGAGGGACACTGCAGAGGACTCTCCCTATCTCCTGCTATCTTGCTAGCCAGCATTCCTCTCAGGGCCCATGAGCCTGTGCTTTAGTGAGGCCCACAAGACACAACTCCTGGTTTAGTCTGAAGCCCAAAATTTCGTTTCTGAAGTTTCGTGGTTTTGAGTCCCAGATTTCAGAAACAAGTAGTGCCTTCCTTGTTTCTTGTTCACACCACACTTCTCTATATGGAGGATCCACCCACAGCTTCTCGGCATTCCTTTCCTCTTTGCTTCGCATCTCTATAACAAAAACTTTGGACCTAGATGCAGAGTGGCTCCAGGAGAACACTTGCCACTCTTCAGCACGGGGTGAAATACATTCCCAGAGGGAAAAAGAAGAGGTACACGTGACAAGTCTTAGCGGGCGCATGTACCCGGGATCTCGGGAATACAAGGACATTCTATCTTTCATGATTTACAATATTTTCCGCACCTCGACTTCAAACTAAATTAGGAAATCCGTGTCTGGTACTCAAACTCATCCTCACCACATTTTACAGAGAAAAGGAGACTATTTAAGAGTGAAAGATTATGTTTAAAAAAAAAAAAAGCAGAACCACAGTTTCTTAAAGTTGTAAATGAAGGGAACGCTTTGAGGTATGTATTGGCCAATTCTCAAAAGTCTCAGAGTAGCAATTAACAGTGCGGTGGCCTAAAATGTTCCCAGGGTGACTTGTTTCAGGCTACTAGTTCAGCTCATGGGTCCCAGGCCTGAGACAGGTAGCTTGTCCTAAGCAGGAAATTCCTTACTTCGGGAGGAAAAAAAACGAACAGGGGCAAGAGAGGAGAGAACTCTAGACCCAGCACAGGTCAAGTGCAAGGGGTGCGCACTGGACTTGGAGGTGCGCCAAGAAGCCCGGGTTCACGTGGCCAGTGCGAGGACCTGTCTCGCGCGGGTCTGCTCCCATTGGACACGCGGAGTGGCCGCCCGAATGCCCGGAGCTGCGGAGCGCGGGGCTGATGTGCTGCTTACCTCGACGGCTGACGGGGCTGTGCCGAGCTGTGCTGGAATGTACCTGGTGCCGCGGAGATGCGCGGGGCTGCTCTGAACTGCACCCGGCTGAGCTGAGCGGAGAGGCGCGCGCTAGTCGTCTCTGCGCTGGGACCGCCTGGAGGCCAGGACGCGGGCTCGAGGAGGAAGTGCTATGAGTTCTCCCCTCCCGCGCAGACTCCTGGCTTTGCACCAAGGTTCCTGCAGAGCCTTGAAAGCAGACCCAAAGCTCCGCCTCTGGAACTCCGCAAGTTTGGCAAATTTGGACCGGTTTTTCAAGCCCGTGTCCCCCACCTTGAAAAAAACCACTTCCCTCCCTAAGGTTTAGAGAAAGCTGCTCCTTTTCTCACCCATGTGGGTCTTTGTGTTCTCCGTAAGATAAGGACTAAGATTAAGCCCAGATACTAGTCTGAGGACTTAATGACAGAAGTTTCAGGCTAGCTGAGAAACTCCCTACCAGAGAGTTCACCCGTTGATAACACCTACAGGCAGTTAGGGGCTGGGACACTCCTGAGGAGGTCAACACGCCAACCCCGTTGTATTGACAACTTTGAGACTTCAGGGGAACAGATGTGAAGATGGAACCGTCCACCTCAAAAGTTCCTCTTTCTGCCCCGTAAGCCCCCTGAGCTTCTGCACAGTCTCCACTTCCCTCAGGACTGCTGTTCCTCATTGTTCTACCAAAAGGACGCTGCTTCTGTTGAGGTTGGTCTCCTGTTTCTTTTATTTTCACACAACACGGATCAATTCTGATCTATTAGTCCCACAAAAGATAAAGAGGACAGCTTATTTTGCAACAGCCCCTGCTGCCCTTGCTGCACTTCCTCTATCCAGCCTTTGTGCAAGACTTCCTGGGCCAGCTTGGTAGGGTGGACAGAGGAATGGCCCCCCGGGGCTGGCTGGGAGCACCGGAATCTCTGATGGTGGAAGTGGAGGTGGAGGGCTCTGCAGGGGTCTGTTCTCAGCCATCTCCTTGGCAATTCCTCTGATGTAAAATGTGCAGATCCTCCGTAGATTTTTATTTTATTTTTTAGACAGGATGTCACTGCCTAACACTGGCTGACCTGAAACTTGCAATGTACATCAGGCTGGCTTTGAACAGACAGAGATTCTCCTGCCTCTGTCTCCCGAATACTAGGATTAAATGCTGTGCCACCATGCCCAGCTTCCGGGTTTTGTTCTTCTTTGTTTGTCTGTAGTTTGTATAACATAGGATTGATTGGTACTCACTTCTGAGACAAAGTGCTTGGGGAGATTTGAAAACACAGACACTAAAATCAGTTATGATTTTAAATGGTGATTGAATTTATCTCTCTTTCTCTACATTGCTGTGTCTTGTGGTGGAAACATGAAGACATAGGTAAGGCACATAAATTAATTTCAGATAGCTCCTGAATTCAATGGGAAATTGTGTATTGCTTATCTAAGAACACTGTAAGCAGCAGTGTTGGGAACAATTGCTGTTTCGCTAGATGCACAATTGGCAGAAAATAGTCAATGCGTTTATTCAGCATGCTGAGTAATGGGTTTTGAGGAAATAAAGATGAAGGATAGTGTAGCAGCAGGCCGCTTGTTCTCCCCAGCCGCCTAGAACCAAACTGATTACACAGAAATTGTATTAATTAAATCATTGCTTGGCCCATTAGCTCTAGCTTCTTATTGGCTAGCTCTTACATCTTAATTTAAGCCATTTCTATTAATCTGTGTGTCACCACGAGGTTGTGGCCTACCAGCAAAGTTTCAGCACACCTATCTTTGACAGTTCTTTACTCATTAACCAATAAAAGCAACACATAGACAGAAGGACCTCCCTCTGAACCTCCCTCTAAGGACCTCCTTAGAAGGGGAAAAATGGTCAGAGAGTTCTTTTTGGCAATGAGAAGATAAGGACCAGTCATTCAGAAGCTGGAAAAGCATTCCAAGAAAAGACCAGTGGAATACGTTGAGTCAAGAAGAGATGGTTAGGAAGACGTCAAGGCTAGAGCAGAGCGGAGGAGGCAGGCAGTGGTAGGGATAAGAAGAGAGTGTGAGCAGGAGCCAGATCAAGCAGGACCTTGTGGTCAGTGTGGAGGACTTTGGATTGTATTGTAACTGCAATGGACAGCTAGGAGACGGGAGATAGCTACCAGGTGCTGGCTTGATTGTGCTAGAAAACATCACACAGACCAGTGAGTTCTTGGAAAACAGTTGAATGGGAGGCAGAGGTGAGAGACAGAAGAGAGGGAAGGAGGAAGAAGGGAGAGAGAATGTGAATGGATTTAAATTAATTTTCTCCTTACTGGTTTGTGGCAGCAGTTCAGATGAAATGATTAAAAACGATGGTGGCCGAGCCCAATGTGTGGCTTTAACCCCATAACCCCAGCACTTGGGAGGTTAAGGGAGTGAGGTTGTAGACTCAAGAGTAGTCTGGAGTACATAAGACTTTATCTCAGAAAGAAATACAAATATTACAATGTACGGCTTTAACCCTATAACCCCAGCACTTGGGAGGTTAAGGGAGTAAGGTTGTAGACTCAAGAGTAGTCTGGAGTACATAAGACTTTATCTCAGAAAGAAATACAAATATTACAATGTGCGGCTTTAACCCCATAACCCAGCACTTGGGAGGTTAAGGGAGTGAGGTTGTAGACTCAAGAGTAGTCTGGAGTACATAAGACTTTATCTCAGAAAGAAATACAAATATTAACATTAAAATAATGGTAGTTTATTTGAATAGTATCCTAACAGCAGGAATTGTGATTTGCTGATGGGCTCCGGGCAGAGATGGGGGAATGCCAGAGGAGTTAGAAACTGTGCTGGAGTCACTATCAACTCTGGGCCTAGGCTAGAGGTCAGTCTACATAGAAAGGTCAGTAGGAAGCACTCAAGTGAGCCAAGCCAAAGCTTTGTCTTCAAATCCTAAGAAAAACAAAAATATGTTAAACAAGACTTGAAGCTGCAGATGGGAGGATTGTGTTCTAGAAAGAAATCACCCTAGCTATCACCAGGGAACTGCTAACATGAAGAAAAGAATGGACACGGGAAGATTTCCAAGAAAGTTGGGAAAGAAATGATAATGGTTTTGTTTGTTTGGTAGCCATGGAGACACAAAGAAATGGGTGCATCAGGAAGCTATTTACAGACTCTTCTGGCAGGAGTCTGTGATAACTGGACACGAGCAGATTGAGGGGGAAAGATGAGGCCGGATTCTGGGAAGATGCTCCTATTACGATGGTTGACAGATGCCAGGCGAGGAAATCTGGAGAGGACTCTGGTCAGGAGAAGGTAACAACATTTATTTTGAGCATGTCAAGTTTGGTAAGCCTGTGGCACAACTCTGTGGAGACATAGCTGTACCAAAGAGGAAAAGCTTCTGATATACTGTTGAAGGGAGCATGGGGCCCCTTTGTTCTTTCCTGCCAGGCTAGCTTAATCACACTGCCCGAAATAATCAAACAGAAATTGTATTAATTAAATTACTGCCTGGCCCATAAGTTCTAGCCTCTTATTGGCTAACTCTCACATCTTGATTCAACCCATTTCTCATAATCTGTATGTCACCACGAGGCCGTGGTTTACCAGGAAAGATTCAGCATGTCTGACCTAGCAGCTTCATGGCAGCTCTCTCTGTCTCTGCTTCCTTCCTCCCAGAATTCAGTTCTGTTTCCCCACCTACCTAAGTGCTGCCCTATCAAAAGGCCAAGACAGTTTCTTTATTCAACCAATAAAAGCAACACATAGACAGAAGAACCTCCTGCACCAATATACTGAACATATACAAATCTCAATTATGCTGAAAGGTGCTGTACTATAAAACAGAAAATGTTACAATATTATGTCATCATATAAATTTCTTAAAACTCAAACTTATCATGTGAGGAATGGGCAAGCAGGAAGAGCTCTGGAAGGGCTAGGGAGAGGTAGAAGTGGTGAACTTATGTTCAGTGGTGAATTTGGTGGATGTGTATGTATCAGAATTGGGAAAATCACACATTTGGAATAACTGCAGCTTCCTGTGTGTCATTTATACCTTAATATTATTGTGAAAATTTATTTTCTTCTTGTTTTCTTCCTCCTCTTTTCTTTCTTTCTTTCTTTTTATTTATTTATTTGTTTATTTATTTCTCTTTTTCTGGTGTGCTAGGGACTAACCTCAGGGCCTCACACCGTGCATACACTACCACTGAGCTACACCCTGGCTTCAAGAATTGGAACGTACCTTGGTAGCTCTCCCCTCGCTGACTTTAGCCGCCCTTCATTCTCTTTCTCTCTCTTTGCTTCGCATTTTCTCTTCCCCCACTCTCTTGTCTTTGTTCTTTCCAGCCTTGGCTTAGATTGCAAAGGAATCTGTTCAAAATGGAAAATTCCGAATAAACAATTCTGTATAAATAATTTCTGACCCAGGAAAACTTGTGCTGTTGTTTTCAAATTTGCCATCGATGCTGTAAGTGGGACCTAGTGTAGTCAACTGACCAAGCAGAATTGCTATGGCTTGCCAAACATGATGGCACTAACCTGTGATCCCAGTATTCAGGAGACTAAGACAGGGGTAGGAGTTCAAGGTGAGCTGGGTTTACCCAGTGAAACCCTGCTTCAAAACTAAACAAACAACAAAAAGGAAAACTTCATAAAAGCCAAAAGAGCAATTTATAGTTCGGGTTAAGGAATAAAATAATTCATTATTGAATTTTTAATTAGAACCATATGAAAATCTCCTCTCCTTTTAGGTTGTAATTTGTTTTTCTCTAAGACAAAAAACAAATTTCATTCTCTCCTGGCACTATGCTCACATTAGTCAACAAAATGGTATTTGATAAAATCATTTCCACTAACAACTTCCCATTATTGCAGCTTCCTTCTTATCTCAATTCTAAGACACTTTTCATTGTCATTTAAAAGGAAATTTTGTCTGAATTTTTCCCAGGCCTCGATTCAAACTGGTATGATTGTCTGCCATTCGAATTGCAGGGTGTGGTTGTCAGTGAATCTCTGTGGGCAGGGCTACAAAGTGTCCTGCCCACTTCCCTATTCTAGAAGACATCCCCCAGTTTAAAGCTTCCAGCACTCTACTGTTGTAAGAGGCTGGTAGTGTGTTCCCAGCTGCTCTCCACTTGTTCATTTTCCAGCTGCCCAGACTCCTGAAATAACACACAGAAACTGTATTAATTAAATCACTGCCTGACCAATTACTTAAATGAATTATTAGCTAGCTCTTACATCTAGACTTAACCCATCTCCATTATTTTATATTTTACCACAAGGCTCATGGCTAAAAATGCGACTGTGACCATGGCTCTCAGAGGCAGCAAACAGCTCCACCATGCTGGACTGGGCAGAGCAAACAGGCAGGGCTTTGTTTGCCCTAGCAAAGCTGCACTTAGTTTTTAAAGAAGTACTTAGCATTTTAAGAAGCAGTCCTGGTCAGCAAAGGATTACAGATATGCAATAAAGACAAATCCAGATAACAAAGACCTCTAAATGGGTCACAGTGTTGGATAAATGTACATAGGCTTGGGAGAGAGAAGAGAAAGATTATAGAGAGCTGGCAAAGAAGTAAACCATTTAAAAATAAAACAAAGTCTTTAAAGAGACAGAGTACAGACAGTCATAGATTAAAAGGAGTGAATTAAAAATAAGCCACCTAAAGATAGAACATACAAAGAGAGTCTGGATTATGTATATTATTATGTTTTCTTTGAACGTTTTTGACTGAAGACAGATAGTTGATTCTGGGAACTGTTAAGCTACGCCAACATATAAACTTTAAAGGTATCTTGATTTCAAAATATGGGTCTAAGGATATGTTGCTTTGAAAAAGAAGTTCTTCTTTTGTTTCCACAGAGGATGAGAACCTGTGGAATTCTTCCAGATTAATGTGGTTTGATGGACCAGGACCTCTGAAAGGTTGCCATGAACACCACCCAAAAAGACTTTGCCCAACAAAAAGCAGGAAGCAGTGTGGAGAGATCTATGCCCAATTTCCTTAAATGATTGTTTATAAATGTTTGTTTACATTTAAAGGGGGATATGCTATAGAGATTTGCATTGGTATGGATTTTGGTTTATTGATACAAATTTAAGGTCAATTTTGTTATACTGTGTATATATATTTCTGATCTTGATTAAGGTATTATGTTTTCCAGCTCATTTAAAAATGTAATGTATAATTAAGAAATATAAGTTAATAGATAGTCATCTATAGTAGTCAAGCTTATAGTCATGTTAGTTAGATTTTCTAGATGTATAGAGATATATTTCAGTTGGATAGGCATTCTTCAAACTTTTCAGACTATAGAATATGGCATTTAAAATGTTTAAGAACTTAGGACTTTTCATGACAATGAGACACATCTGCTCCTGGCAGCACCAATTTCTTCAAGAGGATAATGGGCATCGAAGAGGTTCCTCATGGAGTTTGCTAGACATTTGGGCAAGAAACTGCTCTTGCCTGCACTGCTTGATGAACTGGACATGCAGGACCTGTAGAGAAATGACTGCTGAACTTGCCTAAAATGTGAGATGATCATTCGGGATTCCTGCTTCATGAAAGTCTGCCAGACATTCTGCAGGACACAGAAGAAAGTGAGTGACAAATTGCCAATATAGGTGGAACTGTCTTTGAAATTTCCTGCTTCATGGAAAAATCCGCTGGATACTATGGGTCCAAAGACTGAAGATAGATGCCTCATTAAGACAGAAGAACTTTGCGTGACTATCCAGGCTGCAAGATGTCTCTGTCATTTCTAGAGTTTTGGAAGTTGCTTACAATGCACTTCCTGCTTACTTAAGCAATATTATATCCTTTTGGAATCCTTGATGGAGTTGAAGAATTTATAGTTATAGTTTTCCTTAGTTATAATAAAAGACAAAGTAGATATAAATATTATAACTGTAATTATTACTTGATACCTGTTTTGTTATATGAATTTTACTGTAGTAAAGTCAAAACCTTCCTTTTTATTTGAACAGAAAAGGGGAGGTGATGTGGGATTCCCCTCTGTATCCTGTCTATTAGTGAATAAAGAAGCTGGCTTGGCCTGAGAGGGTAGAACAGAGCTAGGCAGGGAAAATTAAACTGAATGTTGGGAGAAGGAAGGCAGAGTCAGGAGAAGCCATGGAGCTACGGCTAGAGATGGAAGTGCTGAAACTTTGCTGGTAGGCCACGACCTCATGGTGATGCAGAGATTAATAGAAATGGGTTAAATTAATATTTAAGAGTTAGCCAATAAGAAGCTAGAGCTAATGGACCAAGCACTGATTTAATTAATATAGTTTCTGCATGATTATTTCGGGAATCTGGGCAGCTGGAAAACAAACAAGCTGCCTTCCTAGTACACTCTACTTGCTACATTCTAGGCACAGGTAGGTGACTGTACTGTCCATGGAGGACATTGCTCCCTCCGTGGAAGCTGGATGGGAATCTAGGTACTTGTCCTCTGGAGTGACAGTCTCATCCTTGTAGTCTTAGGCAAAAGCTAGACAAAACCTCCCAGGTCTCTTCTCTATTCCTGTTCTTTCTTGGCACTTTCCTTCACTCAAACTTTATCTAACACAAAGGTGGGAAAGCTAAATTCTGCTCAGTTGCATAGGATTTCACATATGTTTTCTACATTTTACATGGCTCACACCCATTAGCCATTTTCTTCTGCAACATGGAATCTTGAGTAATGTGCCCAGTTAGAGGGATTTGCATTGCAGACTCCGCAGCTAGTCATGGCCGTGGTAATAATTTTGGTCCATGAGAATGAAGCAAACACATCATTTGGAACTGTAGAATGACTCCATCCTGCTGTTAGGAATGTAGATCCAGTTACTGCTCTCTTCCACCATAAGATGCTCCTGGGTTCAGAAGATGGATAAGAAGATATTGGAGCAACAAACTAGGGAAAGTCTGGGGTTTGAGAGTGCTGTAAGACGAGTGTTTTACAGGTCAAGGCTGTTTTCTTTGGGATAGTCTGTGAGGGGGTAACCCTTGTGTAATTAAGTCCGTAATGTCATATCCATTCCTATCTTCTCCATGGAGCTCAGTTTCTGAGTTTTTGAAGTTTAAGAAACAAGAATTTGGGTTAGGATGTGGATGGCTCAGTGGGTGAATCACTTGGTGTGCAGGACCAGGTAGTAGATTTCATATTCCCCAGAACCCACATCAAGCAAGATGCAGTAGTGCGCATTCATAATCCCAGCATGCCTGAGGTGGTGTGGGAGGCATCGACAGAAGAGTCCCTGGACCGCACGGCCCAGTTGGCCAGGTGTAGGCAGTGGTGAGCAGCAAGGGATCCTGCCTCAAGCAAGGTGGATGGAGAGAACTGACACCCAAGGTTGTCCACTGACCTTCACATGTGTTCTGTGGTGCTTGAGTGTCTACATTCACACAGACCCACACAGACAGACACAGACAGACAGACACAGACAGACAGACACAGACACATATACACACACAGTGGGGGAAGAAAGGGAGAGAGAAAGAGACAGCGATAGAGAGACAGACACAGAGAGAGGGGAGAATGGGAGGGAGGGAAAGAAGAGGACAAAAGAGGTGGGGACCAATGACCTAAATTTTTCTAGGCCTTACAGGCTGGGAAGCTAAGCCTTTAACACATAGACCTTGAGGAGATACTTATGTATTAGACTGTACAGTGAAGCTAGAGTCTCACTCATTTGGGTATTTACACATTTTATATGCTTTATAAAATATGTAAACATATTAACACACACACACACTATATATATATATATATTTAACACACACAAAATTTATATTGTGAGTGTGTGTGTGTGCATGCATGTGTGTGTATCAGAGAACTTGTGGGAGTTGCTTTTCTTCTTCCACCATGTAAATTCCAGTAATCAAACTCAAGTCAAAAGGCTTAGCCACAACTTTTACCAGATGAGCCATCTTGCTGGCTCACATTTATATGTTTATATAGGTGTAGAAGAATTTTGATTTATATCTCCAAATTAAGTGTTATTTCTTTTAGGAGTAATTGATTTTGTTACACACTAAAGGTCTCATCTTTAATAAATCATTTTTGTCAAAATTTCCTCATGTGAATGAATGACACAATAAATGTTGTAGTATAGGCCCTTGGACTGAAAACCATTTCTGTAAACTTTTCACTTTGAAACTAAAAAGGAAGTCATTAGGCAGAAATCAGGCATAGCCATGATAGAGCATTGCATTTATACTTTCATATTTAGCTATATAGTCACTCTGAAGAGAGCTAAGAAAATCTGTGTAAGGCACTTAGAAGTAATCCAAGGTATTTCTAAATAGTATTTTCCTCAATATATAGTTAAGTATTTTCCAGAAAGATGCTGTGTGACACTATTCCTGGGGAGACATGAACAATTGTCTCCTTATTCCAGAGAGGAAACTGATGACAGACCAGTGTATGGATGTCACCAAAGTTCAAGCTGGTGAACCAATGAGTTTTATCAGAGTTACTTGTAGGACTATAGGTGAGGGGTTATTTACAGCACTAGAAATGACCCAAAGACAGCTGCATCACTAAAGCCCACCCCAGCATGGATGACAGCTGATGTAAGTGGGGGACCTGGAGCTCACTGCCTAACCTGAAGGCATTTAACAGGTTGGGGAGTATCTTTTCCGGGTAGTTCAGCTGGACTCTACTTCTTTCAGTCCACTTGACCAGTCTGAGCCTCTGTTAGGCAGATGAGCTTGTTTGAGTGTCTCTCAGCCATCTTTAGTGTTGCGTGTATGGAGACAGAGGGGCTTACTGAATCTTGTCAGTTTCAGGGACTTCCTGAAACCTTTGAGTGGTTTGCTTCCTGAGCTTAAGGTGCTTCCCTGCAGAGTGGAATGTTCCATCTCCCTTCTAACATCCCACATCTTAAAGAGCTTCCCTCGAAGATGGGCAGTTTTACCTTGGAGGATATTGGTATACAAAATGTAAGACTCATTTATTTATTAAACCAAACTTGCTGTATTTTTGTTAGGACGATGTGTCTTTCAACCTTTGCTGCTCTTCTGGCAATCTCCTGATGTTCTTGCTCAGTGGCAGGGTAGGGACTAGAGATGGAAGCTGGCAAGGGTCCACAGAGTGGGTTTCAGCCGCTCTTTCTGTGGCAGCACATCTGTGTCACTATGGACAAATGCGCTGAAGTCTACAACGGCACAGGCTGGAGCAGTTCAGTTCACTCTGACCAACTCTAACAAAGAATTTTATCATTTAAAACCCACAAGACTTTCATTACATCTTTTCTTGAAACAACAATGATTTCCAAATCATAGACACCTGATCTCTATTTATTTAAAACTTTTAGTAGATGAAGTTATGTTTATGATGTACATAATGGCATTTGCTGGTTGCAACATTACAAAATGACCAAGTTAAGCTAGTAAATTAACCATACACATGGACTCAAATACTCATTTTTGAGTGGTAGGAGACAAAGATTTCTGCCAGGAAATTTTCAAGTTCAAAGCATGTTATTATCAGTTATAGTCACCATGCTATACAATAGAGATCTTTAGTTATTCTCCTCGTCCAACTGACATTTTATATCCCTAGATAATATCTTTCTACCTTCCTTATTCCCTTTATAATTTCACTCTTGTCTTTCTAGTGACAACTGGGTTAAATGAATGTTTGTTGCTAAGGGGCCATCACGGCTGTCACTAACTTGTCTATGCTTCTCTGCTATCATTTAGCTCACTGAGGTAATATTCTTTGTGATGCCCATGAGGTATTTGTGGTAGGCTTCTGTTTAATGGTTTTGTAGTCCACTTCTTAGTAGATCTGCCTCAACTGAGCCCGTCTAAAATCTTTCCTACTTTACAGCCAGTTAGAGTCACTAAGTTTATAGTTGGAGAGAAGCAAGTTAAACTCAATGGAGAGATCTGAGAATCTTGTGCAGACAACATGAGGATGTCCCTGGATTTTAATGTGACAGGATTGACAAAGGCCTTCTGACTTTTCACAGTTGTGAGATTCAGCCACGCACTAATTAAAATATTAACAAAGAGCACTTGTCAGGCTGCTCTTGCTTTTGATATAAAATGAATTACTATCAAGGCCTTTAGCCAACAGATTGTTGGGGTTTTCGAAGCTAATAAATGACCCTCTTCTCTTTCCTTCTTGGATTCTCTGATAGCTAAATGGTGGGCATAAAGAGCCTCAGTTGATGGCGTACAGCAATAACAACACAAATAGCAGCCATGGAATCAGTAAGTCTGAAGCTCAGAATTTGGTTCAATGCTAGGTTTCCAGTTCTGAGTTCACCTGATGCTGAACAGAGCCGCTGCCTGTGCCTGCCGAGCATCATGTTACAGTCATCCCGGGAGCTAATCAGACAGAGCAGACACTCAGCTCCCCGTGCCCAGGTCAGTTAAACCACATTGTCGGGGGCAGAGGAGGGGCATCTATAGTTCTAAAACGTTCCCCACTTAATTCTCAGGGCGTAGAGTCTCTGAGGGTGGGCACCACCGGGCCTGATAATCGCTGAGGCAGGAGAGAGAGAGCAGCTTGCAGAAGACCTCAGGCTTAGTGCGCCTGAAAATGAGAAAGTCAACATGGGGTGAACCACTCGGCTCAGTAAGAGAAGAGTGAAAAATGAATGGCATTTTTTGTCAATTTCAGAAAAATTCTCATCTTTGATCTCATATGGCGTTTTCTCTATTCTTCTGAGATCTTTATTGTACATGTGTGAAATATGATTTATTGTGCTAATATGTCTCAGGCTCTTTTTTAAAAAATAGATTTTAATCATTTTTTTCTCTTTGTGCTTTGGTCTTTGATTTCCTAGTTTATTATTTTGAGCTTTGCAGTCTTCTGCTAAACATAATTGATTTGCTCCGTAACTTCTATTCTAGAATTCATATTTGATTACTAAAACTGTTTGGTTCCCTATAATGTCCATTGCCATCAGATGTCTCGAACATATTAATCCTAATCATTTTAAAATCTATGTCTGATATTCCCAGGATCTATACTTTGCTGAGAGTCTGTTTACTCTGAGCTATCTTGCCATATGGACTTACTTGTATGTGCTGGATGCCTGGCTTTGTTCTGTGAAGCCAAGGTTGGCTCTAAACCCACAAGATCCTCTGCTTCAGCCTCCCCAGTGCTGTGATTTGCAGACTATGCCATTGTTTTGTGATTTAAAAACAAGCAAAGCCCATGTCTTATTAGATTGGTCATTCTGGAGAAGAGTACGCATGCTGCGCTTGTGGGACTACCCAGCCAGTAACTGATTTGACTGCAGGCCACTCCATGAGATGGAACCAATATTCAATACTGTTTGGGTGACCAAGAACCAGAAGCTAGAAAGGACTTGGTAAAAGAAAATAGTTCCAGTACAATAAAAGGAAATAGCACAGTGATAACCTGACGGCCAATGACATTCTGCTATACTCACAGATCAGTGACTTGTTTGTTTATTGGCTGAGACGCTTCCTCCTGCAGCAGAAGGGACCAGATGCAGCAACCCACAGTGAGAAACTATGCATAGAATAGAACATTCAACCCTAAATGGAATGTCTCCATCAAATCCCACTCCTCAGAGCTGAGGGAAGCCTGTGGAAGAGGAGGTCGAAAGAGTGTGAGAGTCAGAGGGGACAGAGACACCAAGAAAACAAGGCCCTCTACATCAACGTGAGCAAAGAGACCTCAGAGACTGAAGCAGGAAGAATGGGGCCTGCATGTGTCTTCACCAGGTCCTCTGTGCTTATGGCTTCCAGTTCAGTGTTTGCATGGGATTCGTGAGTGAGTAAATGAGAGGATCTCTGATTCTTGTGTCTTCTCTTGGGTTCTTTCCCTTTTGTTTGCTTGTCTTGCTCAACTCCAATTTCAGTGTGATAGCTTTTGTGTTATCTTATTATATTTTGCTATATTTTTTAAAATGGATAAATAATTGAAATAAAACCCAGCCACTATGGTAATGGCCAGCACCGGAACTGTCATTTACACCTGCTGGGAGAGGGAAACCAGTTTTCTCCAGTAGAGTGACACTGGGCATATCAACCACTCCAGGAAGGGCCTCACGTTCAGGAGGACTTGACTAACCTATAATTGAACTTCACAGTTTATTATTTTTCATTTGTGTACTTTTATTTGGTTACTGTTTTGTGGGTTTTTTGTTTTTGTTTCTTAGATGTGGTTTTGTTTCCTTGATTGGGGGGGGGGGTGTTGGTGTTGTATTGGCTTTTTTTTTTTTTTTTTTTTTTTTTTTGTTTTTCGAGACAGGGTTTCTCTGCAGCTTTTTTAGAGCCTGTCCTGGACCTAGCTCTTGTAGACCAGGCTGGCCTCGAACTCACAGAGATCCGCCTGCCTCTGCCTCCCGAGTGCTGGGATTAAAGGCGTGCGCCACCACCGCCTGGCTTTGTTTTGTTTTTGAGAAATAACTTTAAGTTAGGTGGGTAGAGAGGGGGAGAGGATCAGAAGGGACTTTGGGAAGAAGAAGAATATGATCAAAATATATTTGAATTGAAAGTTGTTTTGAATAATGAAAAAGCTGGGCATGTGTGTGCTTGTAAGCCCAGTGTTGTGGGATCTTGTGTATGACTTACTTGGCCTCCATGGCCGTCTGTCCTCCTTAATCAGCAAGCTACAGGTCAACCACTACAAGTCTTGTCTAGAAAATAAGGTGCATGGCCACTCTGAGGAGTAGTATCCAAGGTTATACTTGGGTTTCCACTCACACGCACACACATATGTGTGCACAGACACTCATACATTCATAACCCATACACAACATACACACACACACACACACACAACACACATACACACATGTTTATGTGTGGCTCATGACTTTAAACTTTGAGAATAAACTCTTAAATTTTGAAACCCTAAATCCTTAAGTAATCCAAGGATTCCTGTCCTCAAATGACTGAAAGTTCAAAGCATCATATTGGTATGCAGGTAGAATATTTGGAATATTTAGAATATCTTTAAGACTATAGTTTTTAAAATAGGAAATTTTATGCTATTAAAATGGCCTTTTAGTGTTATAAAAAGAAAAATTACAAAGGTTCTCTACCCATCAGGTAAATGTCAATAAAAATCACACTGACTTTCTATCTTGCACCAGTCAGAATGACTGTCATTAAGAAGGTAAATGACATAGAATGCTGGTGGGAATGTGGATAAAGTGGTGCTCGTATTAACTGCTGTCGGGAATATGAACTGGTGAAGCTGCTATAGATGGTTTGAGGGTTCCCCCCAAATGAAGATACCACAGCCTGTGAGACCAGCTCTCCAGGCTGAACTCCAGGCTGACCAACTCAGAGCAGCAGAAAGAATGCCTTCAGAGCAGCGGGGCTTAGAAAACTTTTATCTGAGGCGCTTTAGGGATAAGTTTCTATCTGAGGGAAAGAGATTCACACACATGATCTGAGGGTCGCGTTCTTTTTAGTGCTAGCTCTTACTCTTCAGCTTTAATTCTCCCGCTTTATTTCTCCCCAGCGCCCTTGCTCACGCTGCTTACATATACACTCAACAGCAAACTTTTGCAATAAAAAGGTTACAAAAGCTACACCTGAAGGGAGTGAGTATCCATGGCAATGCCTGGCTTCAAGGTTCCTGGTGCACAGGCTGTGGCCTCAGGCCAGGGGCACAGTGACTGGTGAGACAAACCGGTGAGTTATTTGTGCAGGGAGGGTTTTTATCAGCTAGACCTGACAAGAGAAACTGGCATAGTATTTTAGGTTGTTTTGTGCTAATAACCTTGGTTTAGGCACCCACAAATCTGTCCTTGTGTATATCTGTAAAATTTTTAACTTATGATCAATTGACAGAGATTCTCAGTCTGTTTTGAAATTGTTCTGAGATTTTTAAATCAATTTCAAAATCATCTATATGTACATAGCTTGTCTTAGACTGGGGAGAAATTGCTGTTTTCTTATGTTGTCTGGGTAAAGAAACAAAACAGGCTTCTAAGCGTTTTACACTCCTCAGGAAACAATAGATATAGTTATAAAGCATATCCTAGTATATTTCTGTTCATCAGAATTATACAGATTAATGAAAAGTCATCTTCCTGACTATGCACAGATATATGTGCCCATAAGATTGAGCTGTAAACATGAGATTACATGTACAAATTACATAAAAGTGAACAGTAAAGGGGAGATTCCCCAGCTGTTTTTGCACATGTGAATTTATAGACAGAAGTGGCCGGTTTCCGGAGACTGTGGTCCTGTAAGCAAGCCTTGCTTGATTGGGATTCTCCCCCCATCACAGAATAATTCATCTGGTGGGCTGACATCTGAGTTATCAATTCCCATCTGCTGCATTTGCATCATGGCCCACAACAGCTCGTGATACTAAGACTATCTTATAGTTCAATCGTACCACTACTTAGGACATACTCCAAAGAACCCATGCCAACAATTTCTTGTCCTAATTGCCTTCCTTTTGCTTCTTAGTATTTGGTGGAGTTTTGCCATCTGCTGATAATTCTTAGGAAAATCAAAAGTATTTTAACAGTCACCCAGGCAAAACATAATTCCAAAGGTAAGTCAAGTCGGGTGCATAATGAAGACCTTAACTTTGTGTGGTTAAAAATAAATAATAGATTGTAGGAAAAGTTGACTAATGATTCATTTGAAAGCCAAAATATCTGAGTTGAGTTCTCTGGTTGCCTGGAGGATTTCTTTAGTTAATGTAGGTGACTGATCCAGCTCTAAGAAAGATAGTGAAGATGAAAATAGTCTCAGAATAGGCAGGAGCTTCTTCTTGGTAGATGGTAGAAATACATTACTACAGTACAGTCTTCTATTTGTTTTTCTGTGGGTCAGAACGTGTTTCTCAATAAGAAACTTGTAGAACAAGGGACAGTCCCAGAGTGCTTCTGGTTGTGAGATGAGCCTACTGGCCTGACAGATGAGTCTCTGCTTCCACTGTTACTAAAGGCCACCAGCAGCAGTAGCAGCTGGGAGGGAAGGAGGTGATCCAGGGTAGCACTACAAACACGCTGGGTGAGAGAGCTTACAAAGTCTTCAGGTCAAAAATTAAGGCAATCGATCAATTTTGAACTGACTTTTTGTACAGCAGAAGAGATAGGGATCTGGTTTACTGTTATTCTGTGTTGATCCTGTTTTCTCATCATTTCTTCGTGAGGATTTCTTCCAATGTGATGTTTTTGATATCTTTGTCAAAAATTTGGTGGCTGCAAGTGTATGGTGTATTTGTAGTTTTTGCTCTATCTTCAGCCTACACGCCTGTTTCTGAGCCAGCATCATTCTCTGTCTCTGTTCTTGTGGCTCTGTGGTGTAGTCCACAGGCAGGGCTGGGATGCCTGGGGCACTGTTCTTTCTACTCATGATTGCTTTAGCATCTTGAGGTCTTCCTATTTTTCGCTTCCACATTAATTTTGTTTTAACTAATTCTATGAAGAATATCATTAAAATTTAACATGAATTCTGCTGAATCTGTAGATAGCTTTCAGTAATATACTCATTTTCATATCAGTTCTTCCAATTCATAAGCTTCGGAGGTGTCTTCCTGTTTTCTAGTGTCTTCTTCGATTACTTTCTTCAGTGCTTTAAAGTTTTTATTGTAGAAGTCTTTCACCTCCTTGGCCAGGTTCATTTCTACGCATACAATTATGTTTTCTGAAACTATTGCAAGTAGGGCCTCCCTTTCTTCCCCAGCAAGTTTATTATTGGTTCATACAACATGCTTAGTGTGAATCTTGATACTTTTCTAGTATGCTATCATATTTTAGACTTGTCTGGTGGGCTATTTTTTAATTTTATTGATTTTTATTGAGCTTTACATTTTTCTCTGCTCCCCTCCCTGCCTATCTCCTCCCCTTTAACCCTACCCCAAGGTCCCCAAGCTTCCAATTTACTCAGGAGATATTGTCTTTTTCTACTTCCCATGTAGATTAGATTCATGTATGTCTCTCTTAGGGCCCTCATAGTTGTCTAGGTTCTCTGGGATTGTGATTTGTAGGCTGGATTTCATTGCTTTATGTTAAAAAACCACTTATGAGTGAGTACATGTGATAATTTCTTTCTGGGTCTGGGTTACCTCACTCCAAATGATTTTTTTAGTTCCATCCATTTGCCTGCAAAATTCAAGATGCCATTATTTTTTTCTGCTGTGTAGTACTCCATTGCGTAAACATACTACATTTTCTTTATCCATTCTTAGGTCGAGGGACATTTAGGTTGTTTCCAGATTCTGACTATAACAAGCAATGCTGCTATGAACATAGTTGAGCACATGTCCTTGTGGCACGATTGAGCATCCTTTGGATATATACCCAAAAGTGGTATTACTGGCCTTGAGGAAGGTTGTTTCCTAATTTTCTGAGAAACCACCATACTGACATCCAAAGGGGCTGTACCAGCTTGCACTCCCACCAGAAATACAGGATTGTTCCCTTTACCCCACAACCTCTCCAGCATAAGTTGTCATCAGTGGTTGCTATTTCCTGTTAATTTAGTTTTCGTTGTTAGTGATGTTAATTTGTGTGTTTTTCCATTTTTTGGGATTTGCTGCCATGAGAGCATCAATTGTATGTGTTTTTGTTGGTGTAGTCAACTTCCTTGGGTTGGAGTTTTCCTTCTAGTATTTTGTGTAGGGCTTGGTTTGTGGCTAAATATTGGTTAAATCTGGTTTTGTCATGGAATATATTGTTTTGCCCTTCTATGGTGATTGAAAGTTTTGCTGGCTATAGTAGTCTGGGCTGGCATCCATGGTCTCTTAATGTCTGCATAACGCTTGACCTCGCCCTTCTGGCTTTCATTGCTTCCATTGAGAAGTCAAGTGTAATTCTGTTAGGTCTGCCTTTATATGTTACTTGACCTTTTTCCTTTGCAGCTCTTAATATTCTTTCTTTATTCTGTATATTTAGTGTTTTGATTATTATGTGGGGAGGGCACTTTTTTTTTAAATCCAGTCTGTTTGGTATCTGTATGCTTCTTGTATCCTCATAGGCATATCTTTCTTTAGGTTGGAAAAGTTTTCTTCTATGATTTTATTAAATATATTTTCTGTGCTTTTGAGTTGAACTTCTTTTCCTTCTTCTATCCCTATTATTCTTACATTTGGTCTTTTCATGGTGTCCCATATTTTCTGGATATTTTGAGTTAAGCTTTTGGTAGATTTAATGTTTTCTTTGACTGATGAGTCTATTTCCTCTATTGTATCTTCAGTGCTTGAGATTCTTTCTTCCATCTCTTGTATTCTGCTGTTTATGCTTGCATTTGTGGTTCCTAATCATTTTCTCATGATTTCTTTTTCTATAATTCCTTTGGCTTGTGTTTCTTTATTGTCTATATTTCAGTTTTCAAGTCTTGAATTGTTTCTTTCATATGTCTGATTGCTTTTTCTTTGTTTTCTTTAAGAGATTTGCTGATGTCTTCCAATTTTTTATTTGTCTTTTCCTGTATTTCTTTGAGGGAACTTCTCATTTCCTCTTTAAGAGTTTCAAACATTCTCCTGAAATTATTTTTTTAGGTCATTTTCTTCTGCTTCATCTATATTTGGTTGTTCAAGTCTTGCTGTTGTGGGGTCTCTAGATTTTACTGGTGTCGTGTTGCTTTTTGTGGTGTTGCATGTGTTCTTACTTTGTCTACTCATCTTTTTCTCTAATTGGTGTGGTTGGTTGTCTGTGATCCTGGTGATTAATTTTCTAGGTGCCAGTGGATCCAAGGCTCAGATGGTTGTTCCTCATGGTACAGTCAGTGCCACAGTTCTAGTTAATCCGTTGGTCACGCTGTGTTCCTGAAGGTTGCTCAGTACTCCTGGGATTTCTTCTACTCCTGTGCAGTTTACTGTCTCAGACCTGTTTCTGTAAATGTCCCTGGTTTGGATCCACTCCTGCATAGGTCCCTGGCTTGGGGTTGGTCCTGCAAAGGTCTCTGGTTCTGATCTACTCCCTCAGAGGTTCCAGACTCAGGTGCTCCCAGACCCCTAGAGGACCTGGCTCAGGCTTACTCCCTCAGAGGTCCCAGACTCATGCCTGGACCCGCAGAGATCTGTGGTTCCTGACTACTTCCTAGGAGGTTCCAGACTCACACCCAGACCCGCAGAGGTCCTAGCTCAGGCCTAGTTCCTTGGAAGTCCTAGACTCATGCCTAGACTCACAGTGGTCCTGGCTCAGGTCTACCCAGTTTAAGGTCCCAGATTCACTCCTGGACTAGCAGCAGTCCCTGGCTCTGGCCCACTAGCTCAACAGTTACTCCCCTTCCTGCTCCCATAGAGCTTGCTGTCTCAGGCCTGCTCTGTTCTAGGTAGCTGGCTCAGTCCTCCTTCCTGGTGGACTCTTAAAGGTTTTTAAAGTACAGGATCATGGCATTTACAAATAATCATTTTAGTTCTTCTTGTTGTGTCCTTTTTCTTTTTTTCTCTTGACTTATTGTTCCAGCTAAGCTGTTGAGTACTCTACTGAATAAGAACACAAAGACCACTATCCCCAAATGAAAAACCAAAACAAGGAGGGATGGAGTGCTGGGCACCCTTGTCTCCTTCCTGATTTTGAAGGGGTACTTTCAGCTTTCCCCACTTAGTATCCTGTCATCTATATGCTTGTTGCATACAACTTTTATTTTTATTTTTCTGTCTTAAAGTAATATTTAAAGTTAACGTAGATAGATAGTAATGGGTTTCATCATGGCATTTGTGTGTATGTGCGTGTGTGTGTGAGAGAGATTACTATATTTACTTCCCTTCCTCACTGTTTTATCCCCCAACACCCTCTCTTGCTGTGCCCCTTAGTTCCCTTAGATAGTCTCTCTTTCTGCTTTCATGTTGTACGTATCCCACCACCTCCCCTTTATGCTTTCCTCCTCTTCCATGTTCTTTCTCCTTACACACACACACACACACACACACACACACACACACGCACACACACATACATACCCATTTACATCTGCATATGAGAGGAAACCTGCAGTGTTTGTCCTTCTGAGTGTGGTTTATTTTGTTTAACAAAGTGGTTTTTCAATTACATTTATTTTTCTGCAAATTTCATTTTTCTTTAGAGTGTAATAAAATTTTGTTTTGTAACTGTAGCCCATGTCTTTATTCTTTGACCAGCAACTCGACATCTAGTCTTGTTCTATTCCTTAGTTATTGTGAGTAGGTATAGCAATAATTACGCATGTTCAAATGTCTCTCTGATGTACATGCATAATTAATATAATAAATATAATATGTTATATATTGATAGTAGTCAGGTGTCTGTACTGGCCTGACCTTGTATATGTTCTCAGCTGTAGCCACTCTGAGCACCTCTGTGTACATTCACTATGTTCCCTTTGAAAAGGGCCCCACCCACCTCCCATCTCTCTCTCTCTCTCTCTCTCTCTCTCTCTCTCTCTCTCTCTCTCTCTCTCTCTCTCTCTCTCTCTCTCTCTGCTTTTCAGCCTGCGTCTCTGTTTCTCCCCTTCTACCTCTTCTGCTGCTCTGTCTTCAGAGGCCAGCCTCCTTCCCCCCTGCTTCCCTTTTTTATGTCCCCTTTCCCTTAATTAAAACCTCTCCATGTGAACTCTGTCACATGTCCTCTTTCTCTCTCATGCCACATTTTTTAATGACAACATTGGTTCCCTGAACCAATAATATTTATCTATATAAAAATGTAATTATATATATATATATTTAAACTAATTCTATGAAGAATATCATCCCCAAATCTACATATTTGGGAATATTCTCGGAAGTTGTAAAGCTTGGTCACATGGTATTTATGACTCAGGTTTCCCTTTTTAAACTCTGTCCTGGTTCCCATAGATTCTCCATTCCCTAGCGTTGTAAACGATTCCTTCCCCACACCCACACCAGTATTTGTTGTCTGTTTTTTGTTTGTTTGTTTGTTTTTGGGTCAGAGTTTCTCTGTGTAACTTTGACTGTCAAAGAACTCACTCTGTCGACCAGGCTGGCCTTGAACTCAGAAATCTGCCTTCCAAGTGTTGGGAATAAAGACCTGTGCACCCACTGTCTGGCATCTGTTTTTTCTTGGTGATGATTATTCTGACTAGGATAAGACAGAATTTCAAAGTAGTTCTAATTTTAGTTACCCTAATAGGTAGGCTTGTTGATAGCTCTTTTTTCTTTTCTTACCAGACAGACACTTTTAATTTTTTACTTATTTATAAGGACTATTTTTGATTTGTATTTTTTTTAATGAGAAGCTTCCTTTCTGGGTCAACTTTTATAACTCAAAAAATTACTGAGAGTTTAGGACTCAGAGATTTGTTTAATGAAAAACATTTTTATTTATTTGAGAATTTTGTACATTAATACAGTGTTGTGGAATATTATTTTAAGTTGTGTTACATCTGTTTATGCTGTGGAACATTAGTTTTTAAATTGTTTTTATTGAGTTATACATTTTTCTCCACATCATCTTCTTTCCTCCCCTCTAGCCTTCTATTCTCTCCCATGACCCCATGCTCCCAATTTACTCAGGAGATCTTGTCTTTTTCTCCTTCTCATGTAGAGCCATGTATGTCCCTCTTAGGGTCCTCTTTGTTATCTAGGTTCTCTGGGGTTGTGGACTGTAGTCTGGTTTTTCTTTGTTTAAGGAACATTAATTTAACGATGCAAGGATGGTGTGGGAGAATTGTCTGTATTCTGTCAATCATGTTTTTTTTTCTTTTTTTTTCTTTTTTTGGTTTGTCGAGACAGGGCTTCTCTGCAGCTTTTTTAGAGCCTGTCCTGGAACTAGCTCTTGTAGACCAGGCTGGCCTCGAACTCACAGAGATTCGCCTGCCTCTGCCTCCCGAGTGCTGGGATTAAAGGCGTGCACCACCACCGCCTGGCTTTGTCAATCATGTTTTAAATAAACGCTGATTGGCTGGTAGCCAGGCAGGAAGTCTAGGTGTGAAAACCAGACAGGAATTAGAGGTGGGGCAATAAGAACAGGAGTATTCTGGGAAGAAGGAAGCTCTTTTGCAGTCCTGCCCAGATCACTGAAGAAGCAGGATGTGACCTGCCCTGCTGAAAAAGGTACTGAGCCCTTTTTCTTCTAAAGATTTATTTATTTATTATGTATATAGTGTTCTGTCTTCATGTATCTCTGCAGGCCAGAAAGGGCACCGGATCTCATTATAGATGGCTGTGAGCTACCATGTGTTTGCTGGGAATTGAACTCAGGTCCTCTGGAAGAGCAGTCAGTTCTCTTAACCTCTGAGAAATCAGTCCAGCCCATGTTGCTTTCTTTTATGCTGCATTTGTTAACACTGTAAAGCTGTATTACTTTGCCTGGAATGGCCAATAGCTATACAGGAGAAAGGATAGGTGGGGATGCTGTGCAAAAGAATAAATAGGAGGAGAAATCCAAGAGGAGAGGATCAAGAATATGTGTTTAGGATTGACCACTGGGGTTGGTCATCCCTGGAGAAAGACTGACACTTACTCCCTCAGCAGTCATCAAATGCCACAGCTCTTCATCTAGAAGTAGGGCCCTGTGAGATTTCCCCCATCTTTGTTGGCATGTCCTATGTTATTGTTATTTTTTCATCTCTTATTTGGGTAAACATATCTTTGCTATGTCGTGAGTGCCATTTCCTTGTAGTATAGTTAAGACACAATCTCTCTGCAGATATCCTGGTCCTCTGCCTTTACAGCCTTTCCATACCTTCTTATGTGATGCTCCCCAAGTCTCAGGTATAGGGGTTACATTGTTGTAGAACTTTGGGTTGGGCACCTGGCAGTCTGTTGTTATTCTTTGTATTTTGATCACTTTGGGATTTCTGCAGCAGTCTCTACCTATGGCAGGAAAAACAAAAGCAAAACCTTTTAAAGTTGTTTTTTATTGAACTATAAATTTTTCTCTGCCTCCACTCTTCCTCCCTTCTCCCCTCTACCTTCTCCTGCTATCTCCATGCTCCTAATTTTCTCAGGAGATCTTGTCTTTTTCTACTTCCCACGTAGATTAGATCCATGTATGTGCCTTTTAGGGTCCTCTTTGTTGTCTAGGTTCTCTGGGGTTGTGGACTGTAGGCTGTTTTTTCTTTGCTTTATGTCTAAAAGCCACTTATGAATGAGTACATACTGTATTTGTCTTTCTGGGTCTGGATTACCTCACTCAATATGGTTTTATCTAGATCCATTTACTTGCCTGCAAGTTTCAAGATGCCATTATTTGGAAAAACTTTTTTTGATGGGGAGAGAAACATACACTTATCTATGGGTTTTTAGAATGCAGATAGAAATTATTCTGGTTAGGAAAGTAGCAGTAGTAGGTTTTAATGGAAAATCTCTCTTCTAGGGGTTGATCAAGGGAATCCAGATCACCCCCACATAGTAAAGGCTATTGTCGATGCCCTTGGCTCCTCCTAGAGGCAAATGGGAAGACCCTATTGTTGAAGACACCATATACTTCAGACGTAGGACTTTGAACAATTGATCTGAAATTGATTGTTTTAAACATTTTAAAACATTTATTGGCTATATGCATTTTTTCCTTTTGATACTGTCTGTTAATTCCTCTTCCCATACACTGATTGGGTGATTTGTCTCATGGTGTCTATTTTTTGTAATCCTATAAACAGTCTAGATTTTAATTCCTTGTCTGATATGCCCGTAGCTGTCTTGGGGCTGGTGATGGTTTCCTGAGTGGTGCAGGAGCTCTGCAATGTCATGCATTCTGATCTGTCAATCACGGATTCTTTCCTGTGGTATGGGAGTCCTTTCCACCAAGTCCTCACCTGTGTTGATATCTTGAAGTGTTTCTTTCTGTGAGTTTTAGGGTCCTACATTAAGATCTTCGATCTATTTTAAAACTGTGCTTGTGCAGATGAGGTTGTGGATCTAATTTAATTCTTTTACACCCAGCTATCCTGTTTTCTTATCACCATTTGCCAAAGAGGCTGCTTTCTCTTCCTATGCATGTTTTTCATTCCTTTGCCAAAGACTGGGTGGCTACCGCATGTGGGATTATTTCCGGGCCCTCCATTCTTTTTCCCCAGTTGTTCACCAGAGCTGTGCTCCCTTTAGTAGCTTTCCTTCCTTGCATGTCAGGAGCCTCTGCGGCCACATTTAGTTCTGCACTCTGTGGTCAGCCAAGTCCTTCTACCTCTCCTGGGATAGTTCATACCCTAGTTCTAACTTGGGGAAGAGGGGTGTCTCTCAAATGCATTGGGAGTTGATCAGGCAACCAGAGTACTGGGATCTGTAGAGGCAGACCTGACTGTATACTTTCAGAATCTCCTAAACATTTAGTCACCCTGCTGTAACATGAGGACCTGCTTAGGGGCTTCTGTCCTGCCTGGTACCCCACAGCTGCAAGGTCCCAAAGAAAATCCTACTTCACAAAAGTGCTGCCAGACATTCTGCAGGACACAGAAAAAAGTGACTAACAAATTGCCAATATAGGTGGAACTGTCTTTGAAATTTCCTGCTTTGTGAAAAAGTCTGCCAGATAACTATGGGCCTATAGGCTGAAGATGGGTGCCCCAACGTTGCAGAAAGACTTTGGGGTGGCTGTCTAGGCAGCGAGGTGTCTCTGTCAATTCTAGAGTTTTGGAAGTTGCTTACAATGCACTTCCTGTTTATTTAGGTAATAGTATATCCTTTTGGAGTCTTTGATGGAGTTGAAGAATAGATAGTAATTATTATAGTTTTCCATAGTTATGATAAAAGATAAAGTAGATATAAATATTATAACTGTAATTATTCCTTGATATCTGTTTCATTTATAAATAATTTTACTATGTTAAAGTTAAAACCTTCCTTTTTATTTAAACAGAAAAGGGGAGGTGATGTGGGATTTCCCTCTGTATGCTGTGATTACCATTAATGAATAATAAAACTGCTGTGGACCTATACCAAAGCAGAACTTAGCTAGGCAGTGTAGAAGGAGTGGCGGGGCTGCTTCCCGCCGCCTGGCTGCTGGCTAGCTTTACCCAAAATAATTACACAAAAACTATTCTTTTAAACACTGCTTGGCCCATTAGCTCTAGCCTCTTACTGGCTAACTCTCACATCTTGACTAACCCATTTCTAATAATCTGTGTAGCATCACGAGGTGGTGGCTTACTGGGAAAGCTTCTAGCCTATGTCTGTCTCAGGTCGGAGAATGATGGCGACTGACTCCCCTTCTTCCCAGCATTCTGTTCTGTCTACTCCACCCACCTATGTTCTGACCTATCAGGCCAGGCAGTTTCTTTATTAATTAACCAATAAAAGCAACACATAGAAAGAAGACCCACCTACATCAAGGCAGGGAAAACTTAACTGAATAGTGGAAGGAAGAAGGGCAGAGTAAGAGAGAAGCCATGGAGCCACTGCCAGAGATAGAAGTGCTGAAATTTTGCTGGTAGGCCACAGCATATTTTCTTGGTAGCAGCAATTTCTTGGATCTGTTCTGTTTGCTAGAGACAAGCAAGCGTTCTCATCTAAGAGAGGCGTCCTGACTCAGCTTTAGCTGCAAAACCTTGCAGCTCTTTTAAGAGGTCCTGCCATGAAACACTTAAATGCTGTTGATGAAAAGCTGAACGTGTGTTTCTTGGTTTTCAGCCATAGCAGGAAAAAAAAACTCTGCCGTTTTAAAATGCCGGCTTTCTGGGATGTCCTTCCAGGGCAAACTCTGACTCTTTCAAGCATGTGGTCCTGACTACAGAGCTTTAGAGTGTTGTTTAACACTGTTGCAGCTTGCTTGCTGGCAAGGACCTTGAAACACTGTAGAACTGTGGCGATAAACTAGGCTCTGGCCGGTACCTCTGCCATGAGGCTGGAATCACAGAAAGCTAAGGAATGGGCTGGATCTAGCTGTCAAAGCCACGGCTTTAGTCCTACCGATATTGTTTGGTAAATTAAAGACTCATGTAGTCAGAAAAAGAGAGATATATAGTAAAAGAAAGATTCAAAGTCGAAGAAAACATCAAAATGGTTTACAATGTGTTGAAAATATATGCAGGCTAAAGGTTAAAGTTCTTAAAAGTAAAAAAGAAAGAAAGAGTAGTTTGGGTGTGGTGGTACACAGCTTTAAACCCAACACTTGGGAGGCAAGGTAAATTGACCTCTGTGACTTCAAGGTGTGGTAGCACACACGTTTAATCCCAGTGCCTGGGAGGCAGAGACAGACAGATCTCTGTGAGTTCAAAGTGTTGTAGCACACACCTTTAATCCCAGGCTGAGACAGTGGATCTCTGAGAGTTCAAATCTAGAGTTATTCCAGTACAAAGATATACAGAGAACCTGTCTCAAAAAATAAAAGTAAAAATAAACAAAATAGAGTTAAAATAAAGACACACAAAGATGGAAAATACACAGAGAATTTTGATACTGTATGCTATTATGCTCTCTTTGAATTGTTTTTTTTTTTGTTTTTTTTTTTTGTTTTTTTTTTTTGTTTTTTTTTTTTGTTTTTCGAGACAGGGTTTCCCTGTAGTTTCTAGAGCCTGTCCTGGAACTAGCTCTTGTAGACCAGGCTGGCCTTGAACTCAGAGATCCGCCTGCCTCTGCCTCCCGAGTGCTGGGATTAAAGGCGTGAGCCACCACCGCCCGGCTCTTTGAATTGTTTTAATCCTGAGGAAGAAGCAACAGCTGCTAAAATATATTTGTTTATAAATGCTGCTAAACTGTTACAGAATAGATATTTTGAAAATACCTTGACTTCAGAATTTGGATCTAAGGATATGATACTTTGGAAAAGAGATTCTTCTTTTGTTTTTACAGAAAATGAGCTCTGTGGATTGCTTCTATCCCAATAAGGTATGATAGACCACGCCCTCCTGAAAGGTTACTGTGAACACCTTCAGAAAATTACTTCACCCAACTGATGACCAAGATGAACCTGGCACACAGGTTACACCATGAAAGATCTGATTAACAGCATCCCCATTCAGCAGGAAGCAGTTTGGAGAGAAATAACTGTGCCCATGTTCCCAAATATTGTTTATAAATGTTCTTTTACATTTAAAGGGGGATATGATATAGATATGAATAATTTGCATTGATATGGATTTTGCTTTAGTGATTTATATTTAAGGTCAATTTTGTTATATGTATATGTATTTCTGCTCTTGATTAAGGTATTGTGACTGTGTAGTTCATTTAAAAATGTAATGTGGTATAGGAAATATAGGTTGCTAATGGATAATCATCAACAATAGCAAAACTTGTAGTCATGTTAGTTAGATTTTCTAGATATATAGAGATATATTTAAGTTAAATAGGCATTCTTCATATCTTTCAAAGACTACACAATATCACATTTAAAATGTTTTAATAACTTAGGGTTTTTCATGACAATGAGACACATCTGCTCCTGACAGCACCAATCTACTTCAAGAGGAAGATGGGCATCGAAGAGGCTCCTTATAGAGTTTGATAGCAATTTGGGCAAGAAACTGCTCTTGCCTGGACTGTTGCAGAAACTGGACACAAAGAACCCACAGAGAGAGGACTGCTGAACTTGCCAAAATGTGAGATGATTCTTTGGGGTTCCTGACTCATGAAAGAGTCTATGAGACATTCTGCAGGACACAGCAGATAGTGACTGAACTGACTTTGAAATTTCCTGCTTCATGGAAATGTCTGCTGGAAACTATGGGCCTGAAGGCCGAAGATGGATGCCCCAATGGTACAGAGGAACTTTGGGTGACTGTCCAGGCAGTGAGTTGTCTCTGTCATTTCTAGAGTTTGTAAGTTGCTTACTTCTTATTTACTTAGGTAATATTATATCCTTCTGGAGTTTTTGATGGAGTTGAACAATAGATAGATAGTTATAGTTTTCCTTAGTTATGATAAAAGATAAAGTAGATATAAATATTGTAACTGCAAATTTTGCTTGATAACTGTTTTGTTATATGTAATTTTACTATGTTAAAGTGAAAGCCTTCTTTTTTGTTTAAACAGAAAAAGGGGAAATGATGTGGGAGGGTCTTCTGTTTGAGTTGATGTCATTGCTTGATAAAGAAACTGCCTGGCTCATTTGATTGGCCAGCCCTTAGGAGGGCGGAGTAGACAGAACAGAATGCTGGGAAGGGAAGTTAATAAATCGCCATGCCTCGCCTCTCTGGGGCAGATGCCATGCCTCTCCTCAGGGAGACAGACGCGATGAAGCTCCAGCCCAAGATGGGCATACGCTAGAATCTTCCCAGTAAGGCACCACTTCGTGCCTTACTTACTTATTTACTTACTTACTTTACTTACTTACTTATTAGATATGGGCTAATCAAGATGTGAGTAAGAGGCAGAAACTAATGGGCCAGGCAGTGTTTAAAATAATACAATTTGTGTGTTGTTATTTTGGGTGTAAAGCTAGCCAGGCATCTGGGAGCCGGGCAGCGGGAAGCAGGCCCGCCGCTCCCAACACTACACCTTGTGGTGATGCACAGATTAATGGAGATGGGTTAAACTAAGATGTAAGAGTTAATCAATAAGAAGCTATAGCTAATGGGCCAAACAATGATTTAAAAAATATGGTTTCTGTGTAGTTATTTTGAGGCTAAGGCACTGGGAACAAACAAGGGGCTCTCTCCTACTGCACAGAGGAACTTATAATTCAGCATTCACATACAGAAGTTGGTTGCCTTTATCAGCTGTGTAGAATTTTACATTTTGTTGTGAAAACTGGCTTATAGATTGTATTGTAATTGATGCTTTATTACTGGGCAAAAGTATCCCCTCCATTAGTATGAAGCTGCCCTCTCTTTTACTGATGCTGTTTTTTACTTGTGTGTTTGTCAACTTGACAAACACTGCTGTGTTGTTTCTTACCACAACATGCCTCATGTTCATGTATTGATGAGTTTGTCTGTACCAGAAACTGGCTAAAGTTTTATTGCCTGGCTTATCTTAATCTATATAACTGTATTGGGTGGATAGGTTTTTATGCTCTTCATGGTGTTCTAGAAGTTTGTCTGACAAAGGCATGATTCAAACATTGGCTGCTGTTATGGTATGAATGTAAAATGTCCCCCTACCTCATGTATTTGGACTCTTGGTCCCCAGCATGCAGTGCTGTTTTGGGAAGTTGTGGAACCTTTTAGACGTGGGGCCTACCTGGAAGACTAAGGCCTTTGGAGACAGGCCTTGAGGGTTCATAGCCTAGCCCTATGTGTCCACTCCCTTTCTCTACTTCCTGATCCACCAGCTGTAAGCAAGCCTTCAATCACCACACCATCCCTACATAACTGAACTCTCCCCATCCATGAGCCAGAGTAATTCACTCCTTCCTTATGGCATTTTTATTCATGTCTCATCACAGTGATGAGAAAAAGTGAATAATATCTCAAAGCTTGTCACCTTAATTACACTGTACCGGAAAGAATCACCATGTTCAGGGACTTCATGGCACAAGAAGAGGTACTGCATTGGAAGAGCCCCTTTGGGGGATTCTAGGTACTTTGTCTTCTTCCTTTTAATTGGTGATGATATTATTCATGATTATTTAGCATAGACCCCCCCAAATGAAGCCCTATATCTTGAAGTTTAAAATAAGTTTTAAAGAGAAATATTGTTAAGGAACTACCTTGAAACCTTGGTCTTGTACAACCTAAATAAAAGCAAGAAAGTACTCAGGTCAGGTACTCAGGGGACTTGAAGCTTAGCCTGAACACTTTGGCAGCCATGTTCAAGTTCCAGTAGATCTGATGGTATCATTTTGGCACTTTTACCTCTGTTCTTCAAGTGAACCACATCTTAAAATTTAAGTTAGTTCTTTCTGGCATCTCTTGATGCTTCAGATCTACCCCACTATACCATAGCATGGCAAACAGGTGTTACCTGCTACATAGAAGTATAGAGTGACACCTATAAAAAAATGAAGTCATCAGATAACCAGAGCATATGCTGGTCTCTGAGTATAGATATGGACTTTGAACATGGTTTAGGACAGCTTTGGGGAAGTGCAAGATAAAAATAGTGCAAGTAACACTGAGTTCCAGCAAGTTTTGGGCCACATCTACCCTAGATGGTCTGTCTGTGGCACTGCTACTTCCTTGGTTTCTATTAAAATCAACTTGGTCTGGGAAAGGTTTCGTCCATTCATTTGAATTTGTGTTACAATCTATTACTTTCATTTCCCTTATTTTTGAAGATGTATCATCACCCTGAGCAACATGATGGGAAGTACTTGCCAAAGGGACACATTGCACAAAATATGTAATTCTAATTATTTTCATGCTGAGTGTGATGTGTGCTGATTTCAAATGACAGATAATTTAAAATGGAAAGTAAAATGCCACATGTAGAGTTCCTCCTTGAAATGACAGGAGCCCAGCAGTCTTCGGATCTGTTTGCAATTCTCTTTTTCAAACCACTGATTGGAGATTTTTGCATTATAATATGGTGGACAACTTGAAAGTAAGCTTAGACAATACATACATTTAACAATGATTCTTTGAATACACTGAAGTCTTTTTATGATTTTGATGATTTGTTTTTGACAATATCATCCTTGTACACAGCATCCTGTGATCACACCACCCTCCTACGCTCTCAGCTTCTCCCTCTATGTGGACCCTTTCTTCCTTCCAAGCAGCCTTCCTCTTCTGAAGTCCTTCTGCTTTTGCTTCCTCCTCTCTCTCTCTCTGTATGCAAGCAGTCATAGCTACAATGTATACATGATTACAATGGTCATGCCCAATCCAGAAGACAGTGTCCACTGCTGCTGTAAGGAGAGTGCCTGCTTGTTCTTTTCAGCCACCCGGCTAGCTTAGCCCCGAAATAACCACACAGAAATTGTATTAATTAAGTCACTGCTTGGCCCATTATCTCTAGCCTCTTATTGGCTAACTTTCACATCTTGCTTTAACCCATTTTTATTAATCTGTATGTCACCATGTAGCAGTGGCTTACCGGGAAAGGTTCAGCACATCTGGCTCTGGCAGCTCCATGGCGTCTCTCTTCTACTCCGCCTCTCTTCCTCCCAGCATTCAGTTCTGTCTTCCCCACCTACCTAAGTTCTGTCCTATCAGCTAGGCCAAGGCAGTTTCTTTATTCATTAACCAATGAAAGCAACACACAAACGAAAGGACCTCCTATGCCACACTGCACCCTTCCTATCATTTGGCTTCCATAGTCCCTCCATCCCCTCCTCGGGTGTATGTGTGTGTGTGTGTGTGTGTATGTGTGTGACATATTTTTTGTGTGAACAACCTGTTTATTGGTGAGAGTGGGGTATTGAAGTCAACAAATTAACTATTTTGTTAAGTCTGTATTTGTTTTATGAAGTCAAATATACACCAGGTGGTGGTGGTGCAAGTCTTTAATCCCAGCACTTGGAAGGCAGAGACAGGCAGATCTCTGTGAGTTCAGGGTCAGTCTAGTCTATAAAGTGAGTTCCAGGACAACCAGAGCTACACAGTGAAACACTGTCTCAAAAAACAAACAAACAAACAAAACAGCAACACAAAAAAGAAGTCAAATATACACTGATGTTTGTACATGAATGTTTAAAATTTTAATTTCCTATTGGTGGATATTTACCTACGATATCATGATCTTTAGTTTTTTGGTTGAGAATTCAGCCTAAACTTGTGGCTAGTTTTGGTTTGAGTTCGATTTTGTCAAACATTAGAATTGCTAAGCTTGCTTTCTTTATTTCTTTCTGTATTGGCACTTTAGCATCTGGAGTGGGTTTGTTGAGTAGGAGGGTGGTCTGGGGGCTGAGGTTCCAGGGATCCCTTACCTGTTATCCATGGAGCTATAGAGATGATGCATTTCTATTAGCTTAGAGCATATTTTTTCCATCCTTTAATCCTAAGGTCATGGCCATCACTTCTTTCGTGCAATAACTAGACAGGCCCTATTTTCTAGCTCAGTCTGCTTGTCTGTGTCTGTTGATGAGGAAACTAAGATCATTACTGTTCAATTATTATTGAAAGGTATTTTATATTTGAGTAGTTGTCCTCTTGCTCCTGGTGTAGTGCTCGGTATTTCCCTGACAGCTTTGTTTAGTTTCTGTTCTAGTTTTGTTTATTTTTTTCCTGTGGCCTTATGTGCTTATCTTTCTCTTCCGAACGCAGGGTTGCTTTGAGTGTCTTTGGCAGGACTTGCTTGGTGGCCGTGAAATCCTTCAGTTTGTGTTTATCATGGGAAATCTGTCTTTCTCCTTTATTCATGAGGAACAGCTACCTTGGATATAGTAATCTCAGATAACAGTTATCTTCACAACTGAAATGCAGCATTCCATGCTTTCTTCATCACTAGTTTCTACCCAGAGGCCTGCTGCTTCTACGGCTTTGCTTTTATATGACTTGGTGTTTCTTTCCTGCTGTTTTCCATTTACTTTCTTTATTCTGAATATTCAGTGTTTCAACTATAATATACCTGAAGAAATTCTTTTATGTTTCCCATTAAAAAAGGAAGCCCATTTTTTACACTAGTTTTGAAAATTTTTTGCTATGATTTTATCCAGTATTATTTTTATGATTTTAGCATGAAATTCTTCTCATTTTTATAAGGCATGGCTTATAGAGTTGGTCTTTTAGTGATTCTCATCTCATACATTCGGCTTATCTTTTCTTACTGATTCATCCTTGTCATTGTCTGAATGGTTCTGCTTCATACACCATTCTTCACACCCTTATATTCAGCTCTCCATTTGATCTACTCTATTGGTGAAACCTCTCACTGTCTTTTTCCCACTTACTAAATTATTTATTTCTAGTATTTCAAGTTGAATAGCTTTCTCCCTAGTGTTTCCAGTTCTTCATTGAATTCCATTTTAATACCCTATACTGACATCATGTTTAATATCCTATACTGACATCATGTTTCATCCAGCCGTTTGTTATTTTATTCCTGAACAAATTTAGAAGTTGACTTACACCCTCTTTGATTCCTTGAACATATAATCTTTCTTTGAGATTTAATCTAATTCTTCCACACTGGAGGCCATTACTCTGAGATTAGTAATTTTTGAAAGAGTTATAGTGTCTCGGTTTTTTATATTTCTTTGTTTTTTACTTTGAGGTTCATGTATCTGGGGTTGGTTCATGTTTTATTTTTTTAGTCACATGTACTATTTTAGTGTGCCTTCTTCATTTAAGTAGAACAGTGCAGTAGGTTTGAGGTGTTGGGTTTTTTTTTCACTGAATGAGATATAGCCCAGTAGTTAGACCCTCCATGGGCTGAGGCCCATGCATTTGGGGCATCAGGCATAATGCCTAGTATTATACTGAGAGCTGGAAACTGTCTACAGAAGCAAGCAAAGCCTATGGATAGGCCACCTATCAAAATATAGCAACAGTCAATTAAAAAACAATTCCCTTCAATACCATAGTTTTAGGAAGTCAAGAAATGTAGCTAGTACAATGTTGTGGGTTTTTTTTGTTGTTGTTGTTGTTTTGTTTTGTTTTTGCTTGCTTGAGATAGGATCTTACCCTATAGACCAGGCTGGCCTTGTACTCATAAAGATCTGCCTGCCTCTGTCTCCCAAGTACTGGGATTAAAGATGGGTGTTACTATGTCTGGTGATAGTGTTATGTTTACTAAGATAGTTACTGAGAGTTTGAATAGAAGACAATAAGCAGCTGGTAACAGAGATTCACATTAGGATGATAGAGGAAAATACAGAGGAGGCAAGGTAAACAGAAGGAGGCAATAGAGACAGGGAGTATATGAGGCAGTTCTGGCTAAGTGAAGAACGAAAGAGGAAGAATCCAATTTTCTGGTGGCTAAAACAAGGAACCTCAAACTCCAGGCCAGACTCTGTTCTTTGGGAAAGCCTACAAAAAGGACAAAGAAACAACAAAGAGAGAGAATGGGAAGAGAACGGGCCAGTGCTGACCCACTAAAATGACCTTAGGTATTAAATAAAAGACATAGAAAAGTGAAGGAAGTGAGTGGGGTACAGAGCCTAAAGGTAGGTGCTGCTTTCAGTCTGGCCTTTAGGGCAGTGGTTCTCAACCGTTTTTGTGCTGTGACCCTTTAATACAGTTCCTCATGCTGTGGTGACCCCAACCACAAAAATTATTTTTTTGCCACTACTGCTATGACTTGAAATGGAAATATCTGATATGCAACTCCTACAAGGGGTCATGACCCATGCCTCTCAGCATTCTTTCCAGAGCTCCCAGATGCTTGGTGAACACCTGCATGTCTTAACAGACTGATGGCAGGTGGTAGTCATGCATCTAGGTGGCCTTTTGTCTGCTAAGGATGCAAAAATGGAGGCCTTCTCCTGAGGTAGAATGCCTTTGGGGAAGCCTGGGTCTGTGTTCCACTTCACACTGCAGCTAAACAATTTTTTTCCTTGCTAAATATTAGTTCTGACTCAGTTTTTTTTTTAATCTTGCCAACTAGAGGTAGATAGAGGCAGCCCAGATTTTACAGTGCAGCCTGCTTGCTCTGGGTTCTCAGGGTGTTTAGTGTTCATCTTTTCTCCTCTGGGGTAGCCAAACAGCTGACTTGTGTGTACTGAAAAGAAGCATTTTCTTGGCATCTCCTTTTTCTGTGCATCTGTCATGGATGGCTTTTCTCTTTTACATCTTCCTTTCACACTGTTTTTTAAAACGTCTTTTACTGAAAGTATGGTGCAGTGCCTCCAGCCCTGCAGTTGCACGCCCTCTCACTCTGAAATCGGGCTAATCTTTCTGGAATGGACTGAACTGGAAAGTGCTTGGGCCTGCCTCTCCTTCCAGTCTGCTTTGCAGTTTCCGGTCTCGCTTTGCTCCTGAAACTGAAGATTGCTGTCACACCCCTCTTACAAGACTGTTCTCCAGCTGTCTTCAGTTTATCCTCTGTGTCTTTGTACCATCCACCATCTCCTGAAAATACAAATGACTCTTTAAAGAGCACAGAAGTATATCTAATGAATATTCCTAGAGGCACTATTCAGTAACCTCAACATCATCAGTAACAGAAAAGGAAAATACATGCTGGTATATTCATCAAATAGAACACTTCACAGTGAGGAAAGTCAGTGGATTACAACCAAAAACATCAGTGCGAGCAAGCTTCATAAAAATAACACCATGCCCCAAAAGGAAATTTCACATAATATAAATGCATGCTATCATCTATGGAGAGATGGACGGGTCAAACTAAAACCTTGTAGTGTACAGGAATATGACAATACTACTAAAATCATAACTAGTAGCAAGGCAATGATAAACACAACGGGGGCGGACAGCCTGAAGAAGTTCAGTAAGATGTGAAATCTTTGAAGGAACAGGTACTGTTCATCTTTTAGGTTAAATGTGGGATGCTTCAGGTTTTTTCTATTAACTTATGAGTTCTTTCAACTCATAAATATGTGTATATATAAGCGTATTTCACATATACACACATATATCACAAGAATATTAATTAAATAACTCATCGGAAGTATACTGCAGCGGTTACTCATGACTTGGATTAAGAGCCAGAGTCAGAACTGACAGATGAAACAATGCAGTATGCAGGACAGTGTTCAGTGCCTCCCAGTGACTCCACGATGGCGTAGATGTCAGTGGTACCTGTGAACAATGTTCACTCACGTTCTTGGGTGTATAGAGAGCAGATGCTGGAAGTCCTGCTTGAGCTACACTAACCTAGAATGCTAAAAGAAGACATTCAAAAGGGTTTTGTTTTTTTTTTTAAAAAAAAAAAACTCTTCTGTGATTTAACCAAGTCCCTCTAGTTCCTAGTTTCGTGTTCCCAAACCATTGGCTCCCTTCCACAGGCATTTTTAGGAGAAATGTTTTTAAATAGCTGTACATTCTCATCCCCTTTCTCCTTCCTCATCTATTTCGACATCTCCAAGTTTGGTTCCTCTTCTTTGTCTTCTATTTATTGGTATCTCGTGCTTTATACAGTTACCACTTTCTTTTTCCTGTTGTGATGAGTGCTGAGTTGAATTTTCTATATCATCAGATATTAGGAGGAAGCTTCTAATCAGCTTTCTGATGCTGTAAAAAAACACCTGAGGTAATTCTCTTACAATGAGAAAAGTTTTATTCTGGTCAGCAGTCTTAGAGGTCCCAGTGTAGGGTTGGCTAATCATTGTTTCTGGATATGTGCGGTAGAGCAGTAACTCGGGTAGAAAACCTGATATATATTAATCATGAGTCCTTGATATATATTAATCACTTTTATTTTAGAATGCTACCTCTTTTCCTCATGACTAAGCATGGATTTGAATTAATAAGCCAGGCAAGCTTCTTCATCCCCTCCTGACTCAAGTTTAAAACAAAGGCCTGTTGGCAGAGATTGCTAATTCATTTCACGGCCACCCAGACATAAATAATTACACAGATACTGTATTAATTGCAACACTCCTTGGCTTATTAGCTTATACATATTTATAGCTAGCTCTTACATCTTAAACCAACCCATCTCTATTAATCTGTGTATCACCACCAGGTCATGGCCTACCAGCAAGTTTCCAGCATCTGTCTCCTTTGGCAGTTACAGGGCCCTCATTGACTGCCTATTTTCTCCCAACATTCAGTTCAGTTTTCCCACCTAACTCTATTCTGCCCTATCACAGGACAAAGAAGCTTCTTTATTCATTAACCAATAAAAGCAATACCATACACAGAAGGCCTTTCCACACCATTTCCCCTTTTCTGTCCAAATAAAAAGGAAGGTTTTAACTTTAACATGGTAAAATTACATTATAGCAAAACAGGTATCGAGCAAGAATTACAGTTACAATATTTAGTCCTTTTATATTTGGCAAATTAAGGAAAATATTCTATCGTCTATTCTATTTTTGTGAGTCTAAAGTTTCACATCTAATTTTTCATTTATCATAACTAAGGAAAACTATAATTATAACTATCTGTTCTTCAGCTCTATCAAAGACCCCAGAAGGATATAATATTACCTAAGTAAACAGGAAGTGCATTGTAAGCAACTTTTAAAACTCTAGAATTAACAGAGACATTTCACTGCCTGGACAGTCACCCAAAGTTCTTCTGTAAAATTGGGGCATCCATCTTCAGCCAGGTCCATAGTATCTGGCTGACTTTGCCATGAACCAGGAGATTTCAAAGACAGTTCCACCTGTATTGGTAATTTGTCAGTCACTTTCTTCTGTGTCCTGCAGAATGTCTGGCAAACTCTTTCATGAAGCAGGAAAACTGAAGGACTTTTTCACCTTCTTTAGGCAAGTTCAGCGGTCATTTTTGTGTGGGTCCTTCATGTCCAGTTTATACAGCATACCATCAAGGAGTTCAGGCAAGAGCAGTTTCTTGCTCAAATGGCTAACCAACTCCATAAGGAGCTTCTTTGATACCTATCATCTGATTGAATTCGACTGGTGCTGCCAGAACCAGTGTCTGAAAAAAACATAAATGAGCAGATGTGTCTCATTGTCATGAAAAGTCCTAAATTTCTAAAACATTTTAAATGCCATATTCTGTTAGTGTTTGAAAGTATTGGAGAATACCTATCCATCTGAAATATATCTCTGTACATCTAGAAAACCTAACTAACATGAGTACAAGTTTGACTATTATAAATGACTACCTATTAACCTGTATTTCTTAATTATACATTATATTCTTAAATGAGCTGCACAAACACAATACCTTTTCTGTCAAGGACAGAAATATTTTGGGAATATGGGCATAGTTCTCTCCAAACTGTTTCCTTGTGTTCATTGGGTGAAGCATTTCTAGGGTTCATGGAAACCTCTCAGGGGTCTTGTTCTATCAAACCACATTAGCCCGGAAGGAATCCACAGGTTCTCATCCTCTGTGGAAACAAAAGCAGAACCTCTTTATCAAAGGAACATATCCTTAGACCCAAAATTTGAAGTCAAGATACCTTTAAGATATATATGTTGGTTTAGCTTATCAGCCCATACAATGAAATGTCTCCCTGTACTTAGTTCTTTCACAGTCAGAAAATTCAAAGAAAACACGATAATATACATAATCCAGACTATGTGTAATTTCTGTCTTTATGTGACTTATTTTCCTTTACTCCTTTAATTTATGACTAACTGTACTGTGTCTCTTTAAAGAGTTTGTTTTATTTTTTAAAATGATTTACCTCTTTTTATGACTATAGGTTTTTTCTTCTCTCTCCCAAGCCTACGTACATTTTTTAAACACACTGTGACTTGTTTAAAAGTCTTTTATGTCTGAATCTGTCCTATTGTGTATCTGAAATCCTTTTCTGTCCAGGAGAGCTTCTTAAAATGCTAACTGATGTGGCTAGGACTAAGACTGCTTTGCCTTTTGGCTCCACCCAGTCCAACATGGCGGAAGTCCATTCAGTGCCAGCTCTATGAGCTGTGTTCACAGCCCCATTTCCAGGCACACAGCAGGTCTATGTTGCCATTAAGCAAGTTGTAGTTCTCTGCCTGCTCACAGACCCCATTTAACTGCTTGGCCTCCTGAAGGAGCCAGAGCTGTACATGCAGCTAGCACAAACCAGGAAGACACTGTTTCTTAAAGAAGCTGCATATTTTTTTTATTATATGCCATGTAGCCAATGCGGGAGACAGATACTGAAAGCTTGCCAGTAGGCCATAACTTTATGGTGGTGCACAGATTAATAGAGATGGGTTGATTTAAGGTGTAAGAGTTAGCTAGGAATATGAATAAGCTAATTGGCCAAATGTGTTACAATTTAATATAGTTTCTGAGTGATTATTTGGGTCTGGGCAGCCAGGAAACAAATGAGCAGCCTCCACCAACAAAGGCCTTGCCAACTTTTCCTTCCACCAGCAGCCTTGCAGCTGATGGATTAGCCCAACGAGTTCAAGATCTGATCAGCACATGTTACACAACGGTTGTGGGTCAATCAGTCATCCTGTCATTCTTCAAACTGACCTCAAATAAATGAGGAAGACTCTTCAGACTCTAAAATACCCTTAAGGAGAATCGGGCTTCGGCAGAGTCCCCACTGTGCTGTGTCCGAGGGTCTTTCTCTCTGTGTGCCTGCTGTGAGTGTTTCCTCACCCCTAATAAAAGCCTATCCAATACCAGAGTGTCAGTCTGAAAACAGGCATATAAATACCCTTCCATAGACAGAGTGGTTGGACTTTATGTGTCTAAGAATACATATATAGCAACAGTAGCATATATATGTAATAACAGTTCATGAAAATGGTTTTTACTTGGGAGGAGAGCAAGCAGGGGTATAAGAGAGGGATTGGAGGGAGGAAAGGGAAAGGAGAATGATGTAATTATATCATAATCTCAAAAATAAAAGACAAATTTAAGAGACCGCCTTTATTAGCAAAAGGAAAATAAAAAGGAAAGGAAGCGAGATACAGAAAGACAAATACCACACTGTCCTTCATTTGTGGCAGTTAAAAAGATTATCTCACTGAAGTAGAGAGAAGAGACAAGATCACCATAGGCTGGGTAGGGGAGGAGGAGAACAGAGGGGCTAGATAAAAGGATGTCAAATAGAGAGAGATGGAAATGGTTTTAGTGAACCATGGAATTGTAGAGTGACTGTAGTCTGTAACAGTTTGTTACACAGAAATAATGTTTGAAGAGATCCAAATTCTATTTGATCATTTTATATTGTATATATGTATCAGATGATCCTTCTCTATCCCTTAAATACATAAAACATCATAAGAAGAGCTTAGCATTATGTCTCATGCCTTTAATTTCAGCACTTGGGAAACTGAGAATAAATGGTTACCATGAGTTTGAGGTTAGTCTAGGCTACATGATGAGTTCTGGGTCACCAAGGTGCTCTGTCTGGAGAATTGTCCATATGATGGTTGTTCCAAATGAATATTATGCAGTAAACAAAAGTAAAAGAGCAAACCCAAGTGTCAGACAGAGAGCATCATCATGTGGGCCACTTATGACACACATCAGGAACTGGCTGGAGAGCCTTGTTGAAATGGCAATGCTGGAATTTCCAAGTGAGAGAGTCCTAGGCAGAGTCTTGTTTGTAGACAGGACGTCTCATAGCTTCGGGCTTCTTATCCCCATTTAAGGCATTTGTGTACCACAGGAGAGACAGCAGTAACCTCTGCTGGAGATAGTTTATCTTACAGCTGTTCTCCAGCTGCAAGGTTTTCAATATCCTTCTTAGCTGTCAACTGTTTTCAGTTCTTCCTATTAAGAGAACCAGGGAGCCAGTGGAACCCAGTATAAAGTCTTGGAGGACATTTGAAATAAGAATGCTTGGCAGGCGGCGGTGGCGCACGCCTTTAATCCCAGCACTCGGGAGGCAGAGGCAGGCGGATCTCTGTGAGTTCGAGGCCAACCTGGTCTACAAGAGCTAGTTCCAGGACAGGCTCTAAAAAAGCTGCAGAGAAACCCTGTCTCGAAAAACCAAAAAAAAAAAAAAAAAAAGAATGCTTGAGTTTGAGTCTTAGACAAGGTAGCCTATCTTCTCGGATAGCTGTCAACAGGCGCCAACAACACTTGACACTTTATCAATATAATTTATATTACAATGGGCCTCAGAGTGAGACCCTGTGTCAAAAAACCTGGCATGATAATAAAAATAATTAATATTCTCTGTCTATGCAACGTTAGATATTAAACTATTTCTTAATTTGGTTCGGTATTTAAAAAGTTATACTATAAGACTCTTATGACCAAAGCAGTACGTTCAAGAAGGATTTGTAAAATTTGGCAGAGTGCTTTTCAGGACTCACACCCCATTGAACTTACATCTAATGAAAAAATGTTTATAATTCAGGCTGCCATAAGACCGAAGCACAAACTTAAGGGAGCGAGCCTTAAATCAAACCAACAGGGTGTGTCCGGAGCAGCTGTGTTCCTGTAATTGGGAGATTTGCAGGAAGAACTGATGACTGTCCTCAAACACCGTGGATACAAAGGGAAGTGGCTCAAGCCTTCTGGAAACCTACACAGACATTTGCAAGTGGTTCTATGGAGGAGCTTTGTGAATTTTCACCTCATGAATCCTCTGATAAATATTTCTCATAGGCAAGTCTGTCTGACAGGAGATCAGAAGATATAGAACAAGTGGGATGCTTATTGTTTTGCCAGTTTCTCATATTGACTGTGGTGACATTGGTCATCATATTTTTTGTCTGTTATTAGAACATTTCCTGCCTGCTCCAAGTCACAAATTATCTCATCATATGCTTAAGAAACTTGTCATCAGAAAGTCTTTTTAAAATATAGAATTAGTTTATTATTACTGTCACCTTGTTTTACTTTTTGGGGGTGTTTTTGAGGCAGGGCCTGGCTTGCAGTACAGGTTGGCCTTTAGTGGATGCTCCTGCATGGGCTTCTCCAGAGCTAGGATTATGGGTGTTGACCATTGTGCTCTCAGGAGGAGGGCTCTGTGAAAGAGAAAGTGAATACAGGAAAGACTGGACCAATCTTCATCGCGAGACCTTTCCTTCACAACTGCCCTGCTGCAGCACACATGGCTCTAACTTGCTCATAGGTCTTGACTTGAAGTTGTTTGCCAATTACTTGCCAATATCTCTCATTCTTTTTCATATCCACCATCCTAAGCACATACCCGACATCCTCTCAGCCAGGTCCCCACTTCTGGAGAGTTATTTGCACAGAGTAGAGCTTTATGAAGAGTTGGATATGCCCCTTCACTCCCTAAACCACAACACTGTATCTCAGAGAAAACACTGAGAGCTTGCTTTAATTTCCTCCCAAAAGAAATGCTATCCTCTTTTGAACCAATTACACATGTCTCCATCAGTAGAACTCTTCTATAGGATTCTAACAGTCATTTCTCACCCACAAAACTTTCCCTTAGGGACTCTGTTTCTCCCCTAAGTACAACCCTTGTTAAAGCTTGAAATCAGAACTGTAGGCTCACTCCACATAGTAGACTCCTAAATCAAATTTTCTCAGAAGAGCGTAAAATCTTTATGCTAAATATGCTTTCATCAAATGAGAAAGTGCAAATTTGTATCTATATAAAATAAACATTACCACATTACATTTCTATATCCACTTTGGTCTTCAATCCTTTCTGACCCATTTTGATTGAGGCCTTCTATACTTTTGGGTTCCATCTTCCTGGCTCTAGCCATCTGTATTGAACATGTACAGACTAATTTCCTTATCGTTATTCCCTAAACGACAGGACATGATATTTATTCCTCTACTTACATTGCATTAGGTAACATGCAAATCCTAGAAGTGTTTTAAATTACACAGGATGTGCATAATCTGTATACAAATACTCTAGCATGTTATATGGAACTTGACCATTTATGCTTCAGGTACTGGGGTTCCTGTAATCATTACTCAGAAGGTACTTAGGGATAGCATATATGAAGAAAACCTCTTCCCACACAGATAGTCAGTTGATGAAGGCAGGAGGATTCTAGTAGCTCACTCCTTCCTTCCTCTCTTATTCTCTTCCTTTCTTCTCTACTCTCTTTCTCTCCACCCTTTCTTTTCTCATCTTTTTTGGGACAGACTTGTTATATATCTGGGGCTCTCCACTGTTTTTGCATATAAGTTCATTCATGTTATCAACAAATGCTTACTATAGGAATCATATTGTGATGGTTTGAAAGAACCAAAGGGAGTGGCACTATTAGGAGTTGTGGCCTTTTGGAAGTAGTGTAGCTTTGTTGGAAGAAGAGAGTCCCTAGGGAGAAGCACAATCAATAAAAACTCGGGCAGTTCACTTCCTGCTGCCTGTGGATCCGAATGTAGAACTCTCAGCTCCTTCTGCAGCACCGTGCCTGCCCGTACTCAGCCACACTTCCCTCCATGGTGCTAATAGACTAAACCTCTGAAACTGTAAGCCAGGCACAGGTAAATGTTTTCCTTTATAAGATTGGTCATAGCATTTCTTCACAACAATAGAAACCATAACTAAGCAATGTACCAACTTATTAATTTTGAATTATGAATGTGTGTATTATGTCCTGCTTGAGTGGGTATCTGCAGAGGGCAGAAGATGGCATCAAATCCTCTGGAGTCAGAGGTGTAGACTATTGTAAGCTATCTGACATGGCTGCTGGGGTCTAAACTCAGGTCCTCTTGAAAAGCAGTAAGTGCTCTGAGCTGCTGAGGTGTCTCTCCTAACCCCATACTTATTTTTTATACATGATTTTTCTGACATATAGCTTCAACTTTGTGTTGCTGTGACAACAACATATCTGATGTAACATACTAAGGAAGGAAGGAATTAGTTATTTTGGTGCATGCTTTAGGAGATTTCAGTCTGTCATGATGAGAAGGGTGTGGTGGCAGATCATCTCCCACCATGACAGCAAGGGAAGAGGGAGGAGGGGAAGAGAAGGGAGTGTCTTGTTTAGGCTACTTTTCTTTTTCTGTTTTAGGTCATCAGTAATCATCAGGTTTGGGGATGGTGCTGAGACTGGTCTTTCTTCATTGGTTAATCATCCCTGGAAACTACTTACAGGCATGTAAACTGGACACATACCTTACTAATTTCCCAGACAGTTCTTGGTTCCATCAACTGACAAGCAAGATTCATGAAGCATGCATTGATCGACTTTGTTCTACTGGGTGTTGATTTTATGTTTTATGTCTTTAGACTTATTTTCATGCTCTTAGTTTACTGATGATAGATTTCAGCCCTGAAAAGAGCAGCCAACTTCCCAATATATCCAGTGTGATGCAAGATACTCTGGGTTTTTTTTTTTTGGCCTTTTAGAGGAGCTCCCCACCTCATCCAAATATCCATACACAGAGTCTTCTTCTGTCTTATGAATATCTGGATTTAGCTTGACTTGTTTCTTATCAGCTTTTCTTAAATTATTCTGTCTACCTTTTGCTTCTGGGCTTTTCTCTATTTCTGTATATCTTTTCTTTCCTTCTTACTCTGTGTCTGGCTGTGTGGCTGGATGCCTGGCCCTTTCTCGATCTTTGATCTTTTCTTCCCAGATTTCTCCTCCTATTTATTCTCTCTACCTTCCTACCCCACCTATTTTTTCTCCTTCCTTGCTATTGGCTGTTCAGCTCATTATTATACCAATCACGGGTTTTAGACAGACAAAGTAACACAGTTTCGCTGATTAAACAAATACAGCATAAAAGAATGCAACACATCTTTGCATAATTAAATGAATATTCTATAGCATAAACAAATGGAACACATTTTTTGTTTTAATTATATAGTATTTTACTTTTTTTCTTTTTTCTTTTTTGTTTTTTTCGAGACAGGGTTTCTCTGCAGCTTTTTTAGAGCCTGTCCTGGAGCTAGCTCTTGTAGACCAGGCTGGCCTCGAACTCATAGAGATCTGCCTGCCTCTGCCTCCCGAGTGCTGGGATTAAAGGCGTGCGGCACTACCGCCCGGCTTTTTTTCTTTTTTTATTACTTAAAAAATACCAATCCAAATTCTCACTTCCTCCCCTCCTCCCAGTCTCCTCCCTCTCCCTCCACAGACTCTCCCCCCACCCCTCCAACCCTAAGGGAGTGCCATGCACCCCCCCCCCCGTGGAAAGTGGAAGGTCCAAGGCCCTCCCTACTATGTCTAGGCTGAGCAAGGTTTACATCCAAAGAGAATAGGATCCCATGAAGCCGGTACATGCATTAGAGACACATCCCAGTGTCGCTATCAGTGGCCCCTCAATCTGTCCCAGCTGTCAACCTCCTTCAGGGGGGCTTGGTTACTAATATTCTACAACAGTAATTTTTTTGAAGTCTACTTTGACTCTTAATTAAACCAAGACAGCCCTCGTTGGAAGTCTTATCTGAAAATGCTCTCTGGCATATTGTGGTTTATAGATTCCAAAAACTGTGACCAGCTCAGCTCAGTCAAGAGACATAATTTTGTTCATGTTGACTTAAAGCAGAAGATGAGGTGTGGCACAAGGTATCCCACGGACTCAAAGGGAAGATGCAGTTAAGGTACAGTAAGTAAGGGAGCTGGAAGGGTGAGCCAGCTAAGCTCTGCTAGCTCCCTGTTTTCTTTACTTTCTTTGTTTTGGAGATGAATAAAGTGCTTTACAGCCTCCAACTACACGTTCTGATCCCATTTATACAGGCTCATGCATGCTTCCTTCCTACACACACACACACACACACACACACACACACACACACACACACACTTCCTCTCTTCCTCTACACCCTCCATAATTACATATTCCTGTATTCTTAAGGAAAGGAATGCAATGGGTCAGACTTCATGCCCAGTTGTTAAAACAATACAGCCAAGCATTGCTTAAGCATCTACATGCACTTCTGAATTAGCTCTGTGTTCATGTGGGAGCTGAACATGGTATTTTATTTTTAATTTTCAGCTGTGTTTTGAGAATGATCTAGCTGGCTTGGGCAGAGAGATTTGTGTTATCCTCCAATCCTCCAAATATTACTAAAAATCTCCCGAATGCACCGAAGCATTCTGGGAGTTCTAGTCCTCCTGAACCGCGAGAACTGCAGAACTTCTCATCTCAGTGATTCACAAAGGAACTGGCAGTTCTGCCTCAGAATAACCGACTGAATGCTGACGCTGTCAAAACGAAGAGAAATGACACCCTATTCATATTCAAATCAGCAACTCAGTTTCACAGGGATTTTTTTAAGTTGTGATATTTTTTATTACTTCTTGCTCAAAAGTGGTTGCATCCTTTACAAAAGAGATTCATTTTTATCTCATATTTTAAAATGGGTTTTTTAAGAGAGTCACATACATTGCTAAGCTCAGGTAGTGGGTTCTGCACGCCTCTACTTTCATGTTTTACCCTTGGGAAAGTGAAAACCATGTGCAAAGCCTGAGCAACAATTACTGTCACCATCTGTTGTTGCTCCAGATGTCATCAATAACTCTGTGATTTTGGTGTCTTGACTTTGAAAAATATTTTCCTTCTAAGCCCTCATTTCTCTGAAGAGCCCTGGATCTTCTGTGATAGTACACTGCCGGTAATTTCTACTTAAAGTGTGTCTCTTAGGTAAGTTTTTAAAGTAATAGAAGAATATGCCTATCATATTCAGATATGACGCAAAGTAGGTTGAAATGGGAAGATGGCAAACTCCAACTGCACTGATACTTTATAATATTAGAATACAGTAAATGGAAACTAAGAAATTTGAAATATAGTAACCTGTCCTCCAAAAGATAGAAGTTGGACTATCCTCTCCTTGATGTTTACGGGTCCTTCTCTGAAAGCTTGACTGTCCCCGTAACCCTAAATGCGCTCTGTTCCTTTCTCTAGGACACTAACTCAAGTGGTCATTTGAACATCATAATGAACCTCTCAGGTTCTCTCGAGAGATCTGAAATTGTAATATAAAGACTGGGAAATTTGTTTTGTGCTGTGAAAAATATGTCTATGTGGAATGATGTCAAGAGCAATAGCAATTTCTTTTATGATAACAAGCATTGCAAAACAAAAGGGCTAGAACTTGGAACCTCACGGAGGAGATGGATGTGGAGTAGACCCCCATTCATCAGTATGAAGGGACAGTTACCACAGAGGAGCTTCAGGGATAGACTGGGAGTTGTCTACAGAGGTGGCTAAGGGACAAATGAAGGACTGCATAAATGAGGCATCCCCAGCACTGAGACAGCCCTGCCTCCTACAGTGCCATCAGCAGCTGCACGGGAGAGTCTTAAAGCCCAGAATTTGGCATTCCCTTTCTCCTAGATGATATTCTGATTTCTTTGCTGTGTTTGTCGACTATATATACTCCTCATCCTTTCTCTTTCATTTGCCTGACTCCCAGATTTCCACCACTGAGGAAGTCAGAGCCAACTGAGATTGGTCAGAACTGGGCCCATTCTATTTATCTAAATCTGCCCAGGTTTTATGAAAGCTATGCCTTTAAGAGGCCTTAGTGGCTAATGTTTTCATGAATTAATGCTTTTAAATATCTAGGAAGCAGATCATTATGATGCCTTTATAAATATACCAGTGCATAAAAAATCTATAAAACCAAAATCAGCATGTAAATTTTGACAAAAATAGCACAGAAAGAAAATTATAGGTTCCTTTAATATGTGAATATCTGTGCAAGTGAGAACCGAACAAAGAACTGAGAGCACCTAAGAGCAGTGAGTTTGGGGCAGCATTTTTTTTTAAAGGTTTAGTATTATGGGTGCTATTAACACAACCCACTATATTTCTAAGTCAAAAGGTAAAATGATATGATCACATTGGTAGATATAAATATCCTTAAAAATATTCTTGAGTTTTAGTAATTATAATAAAGTAAAAATAAATAAATACTCCTTTAGTATAATAGAAGTACCTTTCTCGGGACAGCCTGGTCTACAGAGTGAGTTCCAGGACATTCAGAGCTACACAGAGAAACCCTGTCTCGAAAAACCAAAAAAGCCGATATTTTATATTAGTACTATTTAGTTATGAAATATAATGGGAAGACTAGGTCTTGTGATCCTAAGGATATTTGAAAATATTGCTAGGGAAAGATTTAAAAAAAAAGACAAACAAGTGAGGGGCATACTCTACTTGGGATAGGATGGACATCATCACTAGATGACAGAAATTTCCAGCTGGTCTGATCTTATGTGACTGCCCTTATGTGCATATTCCACTGTTCACTGACATACTGTTACAGAGCTCCTTTTTAGGGAAGCACACAACATGCATATTTATAGCCAATATTTTTCAATTTTTTGCCAAACATGTTCGACTGTAATCTTAATCATGCATACACAAATATACAAAACTCACATAGAATGAAATATATTTATATGTGTACAGTCTCACAAAGTTTTCCTATCTCTCTATATTCAGAGAAGCACAGAGCACACTTGCGAAGTGTGAACGACTCCAGCGAGACACACTCAGATGTCTAGCAGAGCTGGTTGCTAGAGGAGGGTGTGAAAGGAATGCCAGCTTGATCCTTAACCTCTCTATAGTGAATTTATCCATTTTTGTTTTAGGAAAACATAAAATTGGAAGTGAAGTATGGTTATACAATATGTGAAAGACTACAAAAGGTAAAATAAGACAAAAGATTTCTAGATTTTAAGTTTTTAAAATAATATTTTATTTATATTTTTAGCCATTGGTGCACTTTGGTCATATCCATTTACAACCGTTTCCCTCCAATGGCTCTTTGTGCCCCTTACTCTGTCTCCCTTGTGCCTTCAACCCCTCTCTCTTTTGGTTATTAATAATCCCCTGAATTTAATTAGTGCTGTCCATGCATGTGGGGTCATGCACTGAGGCACGGGCAACCTGCCACAGCCATGTCTTCAAAGAGAGTGACTCTCAGCATCCACCAATGGTGCGAGGCCTTAGGGGCTCCTTGTCCAATGCTGGAATTTTAACTGCTTTGATCTTGTGCAGGTCTTGTGTAGGTACCATATCTGAGGTTATCGTGAGGAGTCCACTGCAGCATGGGTTAATCCACTGGTGAATCCATACTGAATGGGCTATCAGGAGCTGGGCCGGTTAGAGGAAGTAGGTGGAATATTCCTTTACACTGTATAAATATATGTTGCTGTGATTGTGTGTTGGGTTAATAAAAAGGCTGAGTGGCCAAGAGCTGGACAGGACAAGGTTACATGGGAGAACCAGACTAAGGACACTGGGAAAAGGAAGGGCAGAGTCAGGGGAGCTGCTGGTCAGATGCAGAGAGGAAACAAAAGGTGCAAAATGAAAGAGAGGTAATGCCATGTGGCAGAATGTAGACTAATAGAAATGGGTTAATTTAAGTTGTAAGAGCTAGTTAGTAATTAGCCTGAGCTGATGGATGAGCATTTATAATTAATATTAAATCTCTGTGCTGGTTATTTGGGAACTGGCAAATGGAAAAGAAAAGTCCGTCTACAGAAGTAGGTTGCTTAAGTGTATCTTTGCAAGGTATGCCTTGTCAGTGGCCCTTACTGTATCTCTCCACTTCCTGTCTCCTTCTACAGTGTGTATGTTTATTTCTAATTTATATTATTTGGTATTTTTATTAACTGTGTGTTCTAGTTTGTATTATTCTTCTGTGATAAAACACCATGACTAAAAACAACTGGGAAGAAAGAATTCATGTCATCTTATAACTCCCATGATACAGTCCATCACTGATGGAAGTCAGGGCAGGAGCTCCAGACAGGACCCAGAGGCAGGAACTGAAGTAGAACCACTGCGTACTGACTGCTTCCCCTGCAGCTATTTTCTTATACAGCCCAAGCCCACTTGCTCAGGGATGGGTGGGCTGATCCCCTCCCATTTTAATAAATAATCAAGAAAATGACCTACAGATGTCCACAGTCCAAGGTAAATTCTTCAATTGAGATTTCTTCCCAAGTATGTTTAGGTTTCTGTCAAATTTGCAAAAATTAAACAATACAATCAAACCTTTGTCAACTTGAACAGAAATACATCACTATTAAACCATAATCTTTCCTTTCTTGTCTACCTCTAAGATCTCATTATTATCACAAAATAAAATGTAGTCTAATTTTAAATATCCCCCATTCTTTGAAAAATTCAAACATTTTAGAAGTCTAAGTTCACTTTAGAAATATAGTGTCTTAACTGTGGGCTCCTGTAAATTCCAAAATACGTCACATATGTCTTATTGCCAAAGGGAAGAGTCAGGGCACAGTTATGATCATACCAAACACCTCATCATGCTATGTCAATCAAAACCTGTAGTTCAATGCCCAGAATATGGGACACTCATGAACTTCAGTGCTCTGAAGGGCTTGGACAACTCCATTCCTCTACTCTGCCTTCTGAAATACAAACAGCTTGTCTGGTGGGCTCAGGTTGGTTTCCCTCCACACCTGCTGCTGTGCTTAGAGGTCATCTCAGGGTCAGTTCTGACACCTAGAATACGCTGGTGCCACAGCAACCGAGGCTGCACCTTCATCTCTCCCACTCTCTAGGGACTTTGGCATTGTCACATGGTGCAGAGCCTCGGCGTCTCTCCATGACCCTTCAGCCTTGGAGTTTCTACTGAGGCGGAGATTACACCTCCACTAATGGGCTCTCTTTTGACCTCCCTTCAGGGAGACATCAGCACACACTTTCAACATATTATGGTACCAAGGAAAGCAAAAGGTTGCTATTTTATGCTTGGCCACTGGGGGGTAATATGACACTTCAGTAGTAGAGCAGTCAGGCCATGTAAGTACCACTGTGACTCAGAACGCACTTTCTTGGATTTAAATGTGCTCAGATCCACCCTGTGCTTGTGAAAGGAAATGGAGGGCAGCAATTATATAGGAATAATAGATAAATGGAAAACGGAAAAGATTAGCCTCCCTAGGAACCATAATAGAGAACTCCAGATGAAAGGTAAGAAAATGGCAAGAACACCAAATAGTGCTTTTTTGTGTCCTTAGTAATTGAGGTGAAAAATGTGCACAGGAAGAACTCCACAGATGCTGAGAAAAGCTCACAGGAACCGCTGCTTAGATCCCCACATGCTGAGACGAACGCGTTGCTGCTCGCCATAAAATGGATTGAGAAAGAAACAAACATCTCAGCCTTTAGTTCAGTGTTGGTCTTGTATGCGTCTGTCAACCTTCTTTTGGCTATAGCCTAAGTGCTCCGAGCTTCCCAGTCACTGTCGCGCCGTGTGCTGGGGAGGGAAGAGCTGAGAGGTCAAACTCCCACGCTACAAATGTAGTTCACCCCCTTTTGTTAGTTCTGAGAAAATGCACTCTGAGTAAACCCTCAACATGTGATGTATTGGTGTCATGAAGGAGGACTGGAGGGTGTAATTAAATTGTACTTGAAATGTTTAAAACTATATTTAGAAACTTTTTGTGAGAAAAAGGGCGTTTTATAAAAAACATATTCTAGAAGAAGCTATTGAGGTTACTTGAAGCTTTCTTATGGGAGTCTGCAAAGATGTTGTGCTGGCTAGTTTACGTCAACTTGACACAAGCGAGCGTTATCAGCGAGGAAGGAGCCTCAGTTGAGAAAATGTCTCCAGAAGATCAGGCTGTAGGCAAACCTGTAGGGCATCTTCTTAATTAGTAATTGATGTGGGAGGTGGGCCCAGTCCATTGTGGGTGGGATCACACTGTGCTAGTGGTCCTGGATTCTGTAAGAAAGTGGTCTGAACAAGCTCTGGAGATCAAGCCAGTAAGCAGCACCTCTCCCTGGCCTTCCCATCAGTTCCTGTCTCCAGGTTCTTACCTTGCTGAGTTCCTGTCCTGACTTCCTTCACTGATGGGCTATGGATGTGGAAGCATAAAGCAAATGAACTTTTTTCTCCCAAACTTGCTTTTGGTCATGTTGTTTCATTGCAACAACAGGAATCAAACTAACACAGCTGCCTATTGCTTGCTTAAGAGAAGTTGAAAGGAGAATAATTACCAGAGTGTAGGGCATGAAGTACAGAGTCTGAAAGCTTGACTCATGGTACTAAGTTATAGGTCGATAAGAGTAAGAAGCTCTCATATGATATTATACAGTGGAATAACCATAAAAAGCAGGGGGAGCAAGCTATGGAGAGCAGGCCAGTAAGTACCCCTCCACGGCCTCTGTATCAGCTCCTGCCTCTAGGTTCCTGCCCTGTTTGAGTTTCTGTCCTGACTTTCTTTAGTGGTGAACAATGCTGTTGAAGTGTAAGCCAAATAAACCCTGTCCTCCCCTGCTGTAGGAAATCCTACAGTCAGTAGCCTTTAAGTTACCTGCCCACTTGGGTGTGGCCTCTTATACTTTAAATGCCTATTTAAAGGCCTCTCTTCTGGCTGCAGAATTTGGTTCCTGTTCCCCATTTGAGCAGAGGACTGTGATTCTACCCCTAAATAAATAACCCTTTATTTATACTCAATTCTGAGCTAGTGTGGGATTTCTTTTTAGCATCTGTCTTCCCTCCCCAGCTTGCTTTGACCGTGGTGCTCCATCACAGTGGTAGTAACCCTAACTAAGACAGATGTCATATTTTTGGCATGTGAGTATGATTGATATACAAATTTAGATTCTGGAAGTCTCAAATTCATAATAAAATCATTAGACTGCTTTAGTAAAAGCTCAAGTATTTGAGGGTTGCCTCCTATAGGTTAATCCTGTTTTCCCAATACAAGACTCTTGGTTTCAATGCTAGGCACAGTCTCCCTAAGAGGCTGGGGCAGTTACTGTTTCCAGTAGATATATACTGTAGCACTCCTACATGCTTTGGAGTCCTTCTGTGATGGCTAGTCTTTATTTATTACTTGATTGGCTTTAGAAGGATCTGGGAGATAAGTAAATACACTTCTGGAAATGTCTACAGGGTTTCCAAGAAAGAATGGCTAAGAGGAAGCACCGTCTCAGAGGCTAGAGGACCCAATGTGATAACAGGGCAAAAGGAAGACAGTGAGCTCAAGGGATTCCTCTCTCTTCTTCCTGGCCGTACTGATGTCAGCTTCTCAGCCCTAGCACAACACCCCACCATGAAGCACTCCAGAAACAATGAGCCAAGTAAACCTACCCTCCCTTAAGTCAGGTGGTCTTTCACAGTGATGGGAAGTCTGGTACGCTGTCCAAAGTCTAATGGATAAACTTGTCAGAGCTACAAGTCAAAACTACTGGGGCAAGGATGGAAAAGGGGACAGGAAGAAGATCAGAAGTGAAATGGCTTGCCTCTGTTCACTGCCCATTGCTTTGCATACTGGTGAAGAGAATAGGCCTCTTCACTACTAACCAAAGATGCTGACGTCTGGAAAGGATTCTAAGTATGTGGTTTCAGAGAGTTTGTTAGAGAATCCCACTGGACTAGGAAGGGCTTGGATTAGGGACTTTGGGTTTTCTTTGCCTGTTTATGTTTCGGAAAGGTGCTTCTCATTCACTGCTGAATGCCTATAGCTTTAGAGTCATACATGTTCTATTTTTGTTTCTATTGTGCCAGTCTCAAACTAGATGAAATATGGTGCATCAATAAAGATAACTGGCATTTCTGGCCATAGCTGGGAATATGCAACTAAGACAGCAAGTAGAAGGAGAAAAATCAAGTGAATGTTATCATTTTGACTTTTGTGGTGCTGAGGATTGAGAAATTATTTCAGAATCCATTAAAATTCAGATTGTCTTGAGGTGATTTTAGTAAATTATGAAAGCTATTTTGAGCAAAGTAATATATGTTTTAGAAATAAAAAATGCTTTCTGATGAAAAGGCTAGGAACTTGGGAGAATGTTTGTAAATATAAGCCAAATGCATTTGTTCAAAAAATTCGGCGCCACTGGATCTCTGAAATGGTATCTGTAAGGAGAGGAAATGTAGGGACGTGACCATGGGATTAAATGTGCAGGCATTTCCTAGGTGAAGGAGGATTGCAGGCACAGGGCTGTGACTTCCATGAAGAGATTTCAGCCAGACATTTGTACCATTTCCCTTTTCAAGATCTTGAGCCTAAGCTAGAAATAAATACAGTCCTTCCTTTCATCCTAAAAATTTGACAAGTTCTAAAATATATCTTATGAATGTACTCATTGCTTATATAAAAGATGGAATATATTTTAATTCAGTTAGGAGTGAATTAAGTTTCCCTTAATCTAGAATGAGAAATGATAAGATTGGTTGGCTACTTAAGTTTATTGAATTTCTCTAAGGTAATATTTCCATAAATATTGATATGTTCTGTAAAGTGCAATAAAATTCACCATTCCTAATATTGTAATGTTTAATATGTAGATTAAAGATACCTTTATCTTTACTGGATATTTCATAAGCATTCAAGGATCCACTGATCCAAAGACCGTCATTTCTACTAATAATGTGGCATCAAATCAAACTTCTATCCCTGGTCAGGTTTTGGATGAGTTTATCCTATGCAATTATGGTTGGTTGACATTGGCTGGTTATTCTTATTTCCTTCAATTATCCATAAAATATTTCTTTGTTCTGGCACAGTGTAGGCCCATGATATAGACAGAGCATAGTCACTGATTTCAAGAGCTCACAGACGAGGGTGGGAAATAGCAGAGTAAATGAAGAACTTGTTCCTATGCTTAGAGTAAGTGCAGCTGCCCACACCCACCAAGGCCAGAAACAGGTGGTTCCCGAAAGAATGGCTGAAAGGGAAGTGGTTGGCTGCTTAGGGCAAATAGGAAGAAGTGTGTAAATGGAGACTTCTTATTCATTTCCCAACCCCTCAGACCCGAATAATCACACTGGCCTATTAGCGTAGGCTTCTTATTAACTAACTCTTACATCTTAAATTAACTCATTTCTACTAATCTGTGTATCAGCATGAGGTTGTGGCTTACTGGTAAGGATCTGGCGTGTCCTTCTCCTTTGGCAGCTACATGGTATCTGCCTACTCTTTTCTCTGTTATCTCTTCTAGCCTAGTTATATTCTGCTCTGTTATAGGCCAAAGTAGCTTTATTCCAGAGGTGGGGCTGGAATAATAAGAAAGAACTAGAGAGTCAGAGGGTGTGTGTGCACACAAAGCATCTAGGCTTCATACTGGAGAGTGAGCATTTGGAGGAAAATTGTAAAAAACTTGCAAAGAATGTGGAAGGTACAGAGAAAGGATGCAAGGGTGTGCAGTCCAGGGGAGCTCTGATAGTTGCAGAAGAAGGGAACATTGAGAAACTTATTTTTTGCACATAAAGCCACATGTTCAGTTGTGCTATTTTAAAGAACCACATACAGATTTAGTTTTGCTATGTTGGAATGATTTCTTAGAGAAGTGATTCTCAACCTTCCTAAGTCTGCATCCCTTTAATACGGTTCCTTATGTTGTGGTGACCCCTAACCATAAATTATTTTGTTGCTGCTGCATAACTGTAATTTTTCTAGTTATGAATCATAATGTGAATACCTGACATGCAGAATATCTGACATATGACCCCTGTGATAGGATCTCTTGACCCCCAAAGGGATCATGACCCACAGCTTGAGAACCACCGTCTTAGAAGAAATCAGATGTAAAAATCAATCAAAAGCAAATTTTGAGTCCTTTTATGGTATATTCTTTTTTTCTTTTTTAAATAGCCCCTTATATTTAAGGTAGAATTTTTATATAAAACATTTCTAAGAAAAACATTTTAACGGGAATACAATATGACCAAGTGGCATTCCATAATGTAACTCATTATTTAAACTAAATAATGAATAAATGACCAGGAAAGTATTTCCAAGTAATACAGATCAATTTATCTTACATTCTAAAATATACTGACTCACGTAACTACAATGTTGTGCTGTATGAAAAAAAAACTAGATAGTCATAGTTACTTTCCTCTTATGTCTTAACCAAGCCATTTTTATTATAAGACTTAGACTCCTTAAGCTAGGATAACTATTGAAACCTTTAGCATATGTTTCTTGTTTGATGTTGTTGATGCAAGTTGTAATTATAATTTTTATGTATGTTTTTGCCTCTTCTTTTCCCTGGGCAATACTTGATATTTGTTCTTATTGTATACAGTTTTGTATTATGCTTAGAACTCTCTAATATAGACAAAGCGGGAGGTGCTGAGGGAACACCTTCAGCCAATAGCCTTTAGGATACCAGCCCACTTTGGGTGTGTTTTCATGTACTATAAATACATGAAAAGCATGGGCAGGCCTCTTGGCTGCTGGATTCAGTTTCAGTTCTCAGTGCATACAGAGGACTGTGGTTGGCTACTATTTCTGCGAGTTTATCCCCTAATAAATACACCTTTGTTATACTCCAAAAAAAGAAGGAATATTATATTAATGCCAATAATTTAATAAATACATGTTAATTTCCTTTCTCCTCACATAAACGAGCATAAAACTTTACCCTCCCTTTTATGGTATATTCTATTATTTAAATTATTATGTAAATAATATGCCTCCCAAGTGTTGGGATTAAAGGCATGTGCTGCCATGCCTGGCTTCCATCTTCTTATAATAAAGCTACCAATCTGGAGACTTGCCCTCAACTAAGCCTCATTCCCTCCTAAAGGCCATGTATCCAAATACCAGGAACAGTTGATGCTAAGGACTGTTTCCAATTTGAATTCTGGAATCACATCACAAACACAGCCAGAACCTAAGGAAACAGGTGGAGGTGCACTCAGCACAGCTTTCTGGGTGATGGTCCTATAGACCGGAAGTGCCTGTTGTCCCTGGGATTATCCAAGCCTTCTGTTCTTAAATTCAGTGCCTGGCAAGACAGTGGCACATATAAAATATCAGGAGACTTTGGCTTTTTAAAATCCTGCTGCTGTTGTCAGCGTCTTTCTCTCATAAATATTTAGCCTGTTGAGAGTTTCTGGCAGAGTCATTATGCTTCTAATGGGATATTTCAACACATCAGTTTTAAACACTTATGTGCCAAGCTAAAAGATATCTATAAGATGTTTACCATGTGTCAGGTTCTTTGTACTCAGAGTTATAGCAAGAAAACAAAATGAACAAAAGTCTCTGATGTCACAGTTATGTTCCAGTGAACATTAAGATTTAAATAGAGCATTTTATAATTAGATTATATCTACACATAATAGACCTAGATAAAGCTTTAAACTTACATATACATAGAATCTGGAAATTTTATATGTGTGTATATGTATATGTACATATATATATATATACACAGAAATTTGTGTTACATATGACTGGTTGCTACATATTTACAAAATTAATCACTTATAGCAAGCAGCCAGTCTTTCATTCCACAGGTCAATCATAGAATGTTCCAATAGACTTGAATAAACAATTAGTTAGCTAGGAGTATAGGAAGATTGTAATCAAACAACCAAACAGAAGAAGTTTAAGTTCTTCGCTCACCAGTGAACTGTTGGTAAAGAGGGTGATGGTGGATTCCCCCACTGAGCAAACCCCTTCTGGCGTTTGCCTCATCAAACGCAGGGCAGCCCTAATGCAATGAGTTGAGATTGAGTGTTTGTTAAAGTAATACTATATTCTGTGGCCTTTGTGTTAATGTTTTTCAGTTAACTGGTATGGAGCTCAAAAACATTAGGGCATGTTACTGTACACCATCATATCATGCCTACACTTCCTAAATTGTTTTCTAAATTACTTTTTAGGTTCTCATGCAAAGCAATGGGTTTTAAAATGGAATTTTTATACCTAAATTATTATTATAATATTTACATAATATTATCATATCATATATTCTATAACATAGTTATCTCTGGCGAGGATATCTCTCAGTAATGGTTGGTATGATTTTTGTTTGAGTCAAAGAAGTAAAAGAAACATCTCCTCCACTACAGAAGGCTACAACCAATAAAAATGCAGAGCTGTAGAACGTAATCCCAGTATTTATGTCTACAAAACAGTCCCTCACCCGAGACTGTGGAAGAGGGCCAGACAGTTCCAAGAGCCTGAGAACCAGAGTTTTCTGTGACTTCTGGGATTGTCAGAAGCTATGCCCAGAAAGCTCATCGACATGCCTGCCTTTTGAGCTGGACAAGGACAGCAACAACACACTTTCCAAATGAATGGGGGAAATCCCATGAGGCCTCAACTCTACAGAAAGAACTCCAAGCAGGTGAGGAATTCTGGGAGCAGGACAGATAGTCTTCTCCCAACTGGTTGTCTAGTACCAAATGGTCAGTGCTGAAAAACATACATACAATAACTTTATATGGACTGAGCAGGTTACATTTCAAAATACATATGTGTATACATATACATGTGTGTGTAATAACAATGGAAAAAGAGGCATGAACTTAAAAGAGAGTGAGGAGGGGTATATGGAAGCAATTGGAAGGAGAAAAGGAAAGGGGGAAATGTTGTAATTATATTATAATCTCAAAAATAAATTAAAGATGTCTCACTAAATGTGTTTCAAGAGATTAATGTAGATTCTCACTAGCTGTACCCTTTGTCTTATGTTTCCTCCATGTCTGGATCTGTTTCTCAGTTTTCCTACAAGATGCTGCCCTCTCTCCAACCAAGATGATCAACATCTCAGATCTCAGATGGGAGAGAGATGGTTTGTGGGCAGTTAAAGGTTGAGGTGGTTTGGATGAGGGGCCTTGAAATGTTTTGGATACACAAAGGATCCAGCTCAGGACCCATCTCCTGCTCAGACTCTTTCAGGCCCTTTCAGGCCCTTAGTTCATTTCCCTGGCTTTTCTTTTGGCTTCTTATCAATCTAACAGTAATATTCATCTTATGATTCATAATTTCAAGCTCAATGATTAATTTTTAAAAATCCACATTGAGATGACAGCATTGAGCTCCCACCTCTGGCGATGGGTCATGGGCACTGAGCAGACATTGAGTTGGTCTCTTCTGTCCCACAAAGTTCACATTTACAAAACTGGACAAAACTGGACAAATAAAACCTAAAGCAAAGACTGACTTAGGTCAAGGTTTACCGCTATGAATTTCTTCCTTCACTAAGTTCCCAGCTTGAGTATTTTTTCATTGATAGTTAAAACATTTTAAATTCAACTTTTGCTGTTTTCAGTAAGAAAGCCACTGAGAATGTAACCCATCATCTCACAGATGCAATTTCATGATAACTATATTTTTAACTTTATGTTCTTGGAATTCTTGGAATTCTTCGTTTAATTCTGTAGCTTCCTTGACTTTTTCTTGTGTTTTCTACCTCTTTATTGTTTTGTATTCTTATAGATTTCCTGTTTTATTATATCTACTCACCCATGCTTAAATGTCAGCAGTCCTAATTTTTTGATTTCTATAAATGCGGTGCAGTCGTTTCTGCCTGGTACACTGAGGTCTTAGGTTACTCTGGTGGCTTTAGCTGAGTTTTGGGTGTTCCTTTCCATTTCTGATCTATCTGCTTCCTGGGTTCTCACGCCATTGGTTTACAATATGCTTTTCTGGGCTTTGGGTTTTGTTGGCTGCATGGTTCTCCTTTTTGTTTGCCTGTTTTGTTTATAAACACTTGTAAAGATTACCCCCATGAAGTGGCGAGCAAGATTTTCCTTTGTGGTTGAATATAAATGTTTTCTCAAAAGAGCGTTCTCTTTTCTGGGAAGCCGAGAATGTGTCCCAGAGGCAGGATGTGTCCAACTGCAGACATCTCTGTAGAGTATACAGATGGAAACCTCCACCACAGCAAAAGATGGCCGTTCTACTTAGGCGACAACATGTTGTTCTGGGCCACTGAAGTCCACACTATCTTTTTTTTTCTGGACACAAACTGCTTTTAGCAGCTTTAATAACTGCTCTAGCAAGTAACATACATGCCGTGAGTGGGAAAGGTCACCTGCAGAGCTGCCACTCAGTTAATTACCCTGATTGCTGATCCTGTCTCACTTCTCTTTATACTGCCGAGGTGGACTACAGAGCTCAGTGTGAGTTTTCCCTAGAATATTGGCTCCTTCCCTTGCCCCAGATTCCCTTTGGCCACTTCTCACCTAATGCATTCTCCACACTCTTCCTCTTTTTTCTTCTTTCTGAAACATAAGTCTTGTATATTGTCAATTCTGCCTACTGTTCTTGAGTCTATTAGGAATGAATATCTCATCTTTTCTCTACTGTCCCTGGAATCTGGAGATGGTACAGGAAGTATATGTGTTTAGTCTACTAGTTACACTAAACTTAATTAAAAGTTTCTTTGCTGTTTTGGAAAATGAATGATATTATATTTCTGCTGTGTTCTTCATGTCTTCCCTTCATTTAATATGTGTATGATTGATGGCTAAGTCTGTATTCATAGGCTAAGAGGGTGGGGTGGAGCATGACAGAATGGAGGATGAAAAGGCCTTCTCCGGGGATCCATGTTGCTGAGCACAGTGGAATCATGGGAACCAAGCCATTGTGATGCCTTCCTGGACCAGTGTGATAGCCTTCCTTGGGTACTGCTTCACTCTGGACCCTTCCCAGGCATGACTATACATTATAAACTGTGATTCCTTCAGTGTACAAATCAGTTCCTCACACATTTTGCTTTCTTTTAGAAAGAAATTCTTACTGGCGAGATGGCTCAGTGAGCAAGCGCTTGCTCTATAAGCATCAGGATGTGAATTTCATCACAGCCCCCAGTTAAGCTGAGTGTGGTGGTACATGTGCTAGAGGTCAAAGACAGGCTGATCCTGGAACTGCTGGCAGGCAGTTCAGCCAGTCAGTGAGCTCCATGTTAGTGAGACACCATGTCTGAGATTAAGGGATATAGAAAGTGATAGACATCCTACATGGATGCCTGGGAATCTGCACACAAGCACAGTGAACACACAAGAACACACACAGAGAAAGAGATGTAGTAGGAGAGCCACTTGTTTGCTCCCAGCTGCTCAGCCCCAAAATAACCACACAGAAACCATATTATTTGCAATACTGTTTGGCCAACAGCTTAAGCATATTTCTGGCTAACTCATACATCTTAAACTAGCCCATCTCCATTAGTCTATGTATTGCCATGTGGCTGTGGCTTACTGGGTAAAGTTCTGGCGCCTGTCTCTGGTGGGACATGACTTCTCACTGACCCTGCCTTCTTTCTCCCAGCATTCAGTTTAGTTTTTCCCTGCTAGCTCTGCTCTATTCTATCACAGGCCCAAAACAGCTTCTTTATTAACCAATGGTATTCACAACATACAGAGGGAATCCAACATCACTTCCCCTTTTCTGTTTAAATAAAAAAAGAAGGTTCTAACTTTAACATAGTAAAATTACATATAGCAAAACAGGTATCAAGAATTACAGTTACAATATTTATATCTACTTTTTCTTTTATTGTAACTAAGGAAAGCTATAACTGTCTATTCTCCACCTCCATCAAAGACCCCAGAAGGATATAATATTACCTAAGTAAACAGAAAGTGCATTGTAAGCAACTTCTAAAACTCTAGAATTGACAGAGACATCTCACTGCCTGGATAATCACCCAAATTTCTTTTGTACTGTTGGGGCATCCATATTCAGCCTACAGGCCCATAGTATCCAGCAGACTTTTACATGAAGCAGAAAATTTGAAGATCTATTCTGCCTTGTAATAGCAGATTCCATCAGTTGCCTTTTTCTGTGTCCTGCAGAATGTCTGGCAGACTCTTTCATGAAGCAGGAACCCTGAAGGACCATCTCACCTTTAGATAAGTTTAGCAGTCATCTCTCTGTGGGTCCCACATGTCCAACTCACAGAGCATAACATCAGGCAGTCCAGGTAAGAGCAGTTTCTTGCCCAAATGGCTAGCAAACTCCATAACAAGCCTCTTCAACGCCCATCATCCTCTTGAAGTGATTGGTGCTGCCAGAAGCAGATGTGTCTCATTGTCATGAAAAGTCCTAACTTATTAAACATCTTAAATGCCATACTCTGAAGGTCTTTGAAATATCTGAAAAATCCCTATCCACCTGAAATATATCTCTGCACATCTAGAAAACCTAACATAACTACAAGTTTGACTATTACAGATGACTATATATTAACTTATATTTCTTAAATATGCATTAGATTTTTAAATGAACCGTACAAACACAATACCTTTATTAAGACCAGAAATACATATATACAGTATAACAAAATTGACACTAAATTTGTATCAATAAAACAAGATCTATACCAATGCAAATCTCTATAGCATATTCCCCTTTAAATGTAAACAAACATTTATAAACAATATTTGGGAATATGGGTGTAGTTTTCTCCAAACTACTTCCTGCTTTTTGTTGGGTGAAGTATTTTGGGGGTGTTCATGGCGACCTTTCAGGGAGAGGTTTTGGTCCATCAAACAACATTAGTCTGGAAGGATTCCACAGGTTCTCCTCCTCTGTGGAAACAAAAGAAGAACCTCTTTTCCAAAACAATATATCCTTAGACCCAAATTTTGAAGAGAAGATACTTTTAAGATATATATGTTGGTTTAGCTTACCAGCCTGTACAATGAAATGTCTCTCTGTACTTAGCTCCTTTACAGTCAAAAAATTCAAAGAAAAGACAATAATTTACATAATCCAGACTCTTCTGTGTCTAATCCATCTTTATGTGTTTTTTTTACTCCTATAACTTTTTCTACAAGTTTACTTCATCTCTTTAAAAACTTTGTTTTAGTTTTTTTTTAAAAAAACATTTACTTCTTTTTATAACTCTCTTTATTCTTTTTCTTCTCTCTCCCAAGCCTACGTACATTTATCCAACACTGAGACCCATTTAGAGGTCTTTTCCATCTGAATGTATCTTTATTGTATATCTGTAATCCTTTTTTGACCAGGACTACTTCTTAAAATGCTAAGTGCTTCTTAAAAACCTAAGTGGTGCCATTGCTAGGGTAAATACGGCCCTGCCTGTTTACTCCACCCAGTCCAACATGGTGGAAGTCTGTTCACTGCCTCAGACACTGTTGGGTGGGAGCCGTCCTCACCACTTCAACTCTGATAACCATTTGGCCCATGCTGCCACCAAGTAACTTACAGCACATGGCCCATAAACCCCATTTAAATGCTCAGTCTCCTGAGAGAGAAAGAGAGTGGGGGGCAGGGTCTGTATCATTGTGGCACCTAGCTCCCTCTCTAGTTCCACCTTGGTGCAAGTGTTCCAGTTCTCTGCTCCTCTGGGAGACCACACCTTGCACTAGATGTTGGTGACATCAGCAGTGAGACAGACAGAGACCCACAAACCCTCAAACATTCCCAATATATTCTGTCTTCCAGATGATAGTTACAGACGCACTGTCTTTCCTGGACAGTGGTCCTTTCCTTCTATTTGGGCTAAATTTTCTTACTCTTTGTATCTTGGGGCATTAGTTAATTTCTCAGGAAAATGATGGTTTTTTTATTTTTTTATTTTTATTTTTCTCATTTTTTTATTCAAGATTTCCATCTCCTCCCCTCCTCCTCCCCCTTCCCTCCCCTCCCTTCCACCCATACCCCCACTCCACCCCTCTCCAAAGACAAAGAGCCATCAGGGTTCCCTTCACTATGTTAAGTCCAAGGTTCTCCCAGCTCCCCCTAAGTCCAGGAAGGTGAGCAACCAAACTGACAAGGCTCACAGTGAGCCCGTCCATGCTGTAGAGTTCATGTTCATTGCCATTGTCCTTGGTTTCTCAGTCCTCCTCCACCGTCAGCCACATTCAGAGAGTCCGATTTGGTCCCCTGTTCCATTAGTCCCATTCCGACTGGACTTGGTGGTCTCCCGTTAGATCTGTCCCACCGTCTCAATGGGTAAAAGCACTCCTCGCGATCCTGGCTTCCTTGCTCATGATCTCCCTCCTTTTGCTCCTCATCAGGACCTTGAGAGCTCAGTCTGGTACTCCTATGTGGGGCTCTGTCATTTTCTCCATCCAATGCCAGGTGAAGGTTCTATGGTGATATGCAAGATATTCATGAGTATGACAATAGGATCTGGACATTTCTGGCACCCTCTCCTCAGCTGCCCAAGGAACTAGCTGGGGGCGTCTTCCTGGACACCTGGGAACCCCTCTAGAGTCAAGTCTTTGCCAACCCTAGAATGGCTCCCTTAACTAAGTGTGGAATATATACATATTAGAGTACTACTTGGCGGTAAAAAACAATGACATCTTGAATTTTGCATGCAAATGGATGGAAATAGAAAACACCATCCTGAGCGAGGTAACCCAGGCCCAAAAAGATGAACATGGGATGTACTCACTCATAATTGGTTTCTATCCATAAATAAAGGACATCGAGCCTATAATTCGTAAAAAATCCTAGAGAAGCTATATAAGAAGGTGAACCCAAAGAAAAACATATAGTTATCCTCCTGGATATTGGAAGTAGACAAGATTGCCAGACAAAAAATGGGAACATGGGGGTGGGGTGGGATGGGGGATGGGAGGATGGGGAGAGAAAAGTGTGAAGTGGAGGATGGGAAGAGCTTGGGGGAATAGGATGGTTGGGATATAGGAAGGGTGGATATGGGAACAAGGAATTATATATCTTAGTTAAGAAAATGATGTTTTTATCCTAAGCTTTTACATGACAAACTCTGTTAGGTTGAAACTGCACATTTTCTTGTATTATTATTCTTTTCATTTATAAATTCTTTATTTCTTATGATACCATGAATTTCACCTCTTTATACTTCTTATAATGATATAATGGTTTCCTAGGGCTAGATATCATGAACACTAAATAAATATTTGTTCACTAGGTAAGTTATTTAGGAATGACTGCCTGTGGATGGAGAAGTGGTGTGTGTGTGTGTGTGTGTGTGTGTGTGTGTGTGTGTTTGTGTGTATGTACATTAAGTAACCAATGGCACCCACTGAGATTTATACCAAGCTTGGAAGCCCGTGACTTATCTCCCTTTTCCTGACATTCGTCCCTGATTTATAGTGGTGACTCTGAAAAGTGTATCATCTAGAACATGTCACTTTGAACAGCATGGAGACTCATTCCAATAGGAATTAGATTCAAAGCTCACTCAGAGTCTTTCTTAAGAGTAAGAACAAGAGACAGCTAGGAAGTGGAGCCAAGCCCAGTTATCAATGGCAGAACTCCAGAGAAATCAGCTCTGGAGTTGACTCTCTGACTTTGCTGAAGCACCATGGACACTGTTCCTTCTCAAGCTCTGAGTTCCTAAGTTTCTTTGCAGGCTGTGAACTTTTACTGATGCTTCTTTGCCTAAACTAGTTCAAATTGTGTTTCACTGATTGCAGCCAGAGAACATATTGTTAGCTTAGCATTGCTACCGTAATGCTCCAAAGCAGAAGGGGGGCCATGACTAAGACGGGAGTCGGTTTTAAAGGTAAGTGATAGAATTAAGGAGTAGAACTGATGTTGGGAGGAGCAGATGCTATTATGGGCAGGACTCACTGTGGTTTTGACTGAAATGGAAACACATGACTCCTAACATGCTGTGGGAGGGGACACTATAGTCATTCCTGTGTGTGCAGACCCATTACCTCCAGAAAGGTTTACATGCATAAGACTAATTTCACTAGTTTTCTACTCTTGAAGCTCAGTAAACTAAATAGGAATATAACTCCCTTCATTAAATTTAGTTGGACATTCTTACAGCTTATAACACTGGTGTCTACTGGATCTCCAAAAGTACCTGTTCTATATCATGTTTCTACTAAAACAGTTTCTGTGAGAGCAAAGATTCCTGGTACAGACATTCTGGTGTTATGGTCTTCAGAGCTCAAGGGTGAAGCCTTCCAGGGTCGAATACAGTGCTTCAGGAATGATCTCCCAAGAATATCCCGGGACCTCATTCTGTTATCAGGAATTCACACAACAACTCCCACCCTAATAGATATGTTCCTGTCATCTAACATGGATTACTTCCTTGTCTCATAAGTAGTTAATGACAAGAATGATTTAGGATTGGGTTGTTTTTTAAATATTGCCTATTCACTCAGGGTCCTCATTTAGCTCTTTTTGAGACCACAGCACTTCATAAAGAGACTAGAGACCTGGCCCAATTGATCTTCTGGGTGGTCAACTGTGCATGCTCCTGGAGCCTGCTTCTTGGCAGGGACTCCCGTGTCTTTCTTATGCTCACAGGACCTCCAAAGACATTCTCCCTTTTGTAATCTTGGGAAGTACTCATCAAGACCCAGCCTTGAGTGTGCTCCCACTGGGCACCCAAAAAGTTGTGCCAATCATTCCAACTTTCTGTATGTATCCACTTACTTCTGAACTCACTTGCTATGTTATAAGTTCTTCAAACTGAGATTATAGTAACTTATCTTTGTCTGCTACACAAAAGACAAGGCAAATATTCAGTATTTTCTGTTACTTTATTTTGATTTTTTTCATGAGCTAGGCAGATATCCTGAAAGGAAAAGCAGAGCAGTTTACATAGCTCTGTGATCTGTATGTGTGTATGTGTATATGTGTGTATTATAATTAACATAATATATATTTTATATACAATATGTAATCTGTAGTTTATATAGTTCCTGTGCTCTTTAAAACGATAACTGTATAAAAATAAACATGTGTATTTATATATGTATAAGCTATAAATAAATATACATAGCACATACATTTTATTTATTACATTTATCTATTACTCCATTCCCAAAGCAGATGTGTGCTACTTATACAGGAAAAACAACCAACACCTTTTACATTCCCTTCCCCTTCTCTTCCTACTTTTCCTTTGATTGAGCATAAGGGGGCACGATCACCATGGTTCCTGTTTCAGATAGAAGCTGAAATGGTTCATCCTCCCTAGCTTGTTCTTGGCTGACAGCGTCCTTGTGTGGTGCAGCTCTGAGTGAAGGACTGGGAGGGTGGATTCCTATGTCTGTTTGTGAGGTAAACTGAGGCAGAATGATATTCCCACTCAGCCCCTGCCTCCCACCATCAGATGTGGATGTGCAGCCTTGTTGACTCCATTCCTGTGTGCTGAGCCTTCCAGAACTCATAAGTGTCATCTCTGCAGCAAAGGCAGCTGCCCTGGTCTGTGTCAACCTGGGTCCTCTGTCTCAGGTGGCCTTGGCTCATTGGCTAATATGTGATTATCTAGCTTGTGATTATCTAGCTAGACTTTAATAAAGTCCTTATAAATGAGCCCATCAGAAAAAAAAATCTGCTTACAATATACAGAACCCCATAGCTTTTTTTCCTTTTTGCTGAAAGTACATGGATCTAGTTGATATTTTATATAAACAAAAACAAAACAAAACCCTCAGTTTCTATGAGGAGCTTCTCAGAGTAGCAAACAGTCATACTCAGTGAATGGCCGACCTGGTTAACTAGCCAGGAATTTATCAGGAGGCAATTCTAATACTATAGGAAGGAACGACAAAGGGATGGGCAGAGGCCAGGCACTAGCAGCTCTGTGATAGATACCACTAGCAAGTGTACGGATGAAAAAAAGACACTCAAAACCAATGACAGGAAAAAAGAAGTATGATATATTAGCACCAAGCAGAAAATTCTGTCATGAATCTAGGGAGCATTGAAAGGGGCTTCAGAATTTCAGTTGTAGCTGTTTTAGATTCAGAATGAGGCTAAGACAGAGAAGAAAGAAACACAGGCACGGGCTTTGCAGCTTCTTCAGCCCCCCAGTGCCATTACCACACACCTTCTGCTATAATCTTTATATCCATGGGTTGAGAAGCTTTGTGCATTGGATTTGCTCATAGGCAAGAGAGTCTGCCCTGGCCGACAGAGCGGAGACAATCATTCAGAGTCAGAATTTCATCCCCACCCATATAAAGGTGTAGATAGTCCATGATAGTCACTTTACCTGATGTTCCATTCATGTCTTCAAAAAAAAGTGAAACTTGCAGCTTTAATAAGCATTCATACAAAAGAACATCTTTCTTTACACCATGGCTGCTAAGTAGTAATTGGAGCCATCTGTTCTTCCCTGAACATAAACCACACAGCCCAGCCAGCTGTGGAGAGGCAGGATGAAGAACGGCTTCTCTCACAAGATACATCTATGTGGTAAAGAGGGAGTGTAAACCTCACATGACAGTTTAAATGAAGTTTATGATAAAATAACCCTACACTTTACTACCATAATCTTTCACCATCCTAAAAGAGGCCTAGAAGGAAATAGAACAAAGGATTTTACTGGCAAGATTTCCTTTGCACAAAAGCCCAAATTGAGGAAAATCTTGGATTCTAATGTCTTTTCCTCCAGATAAGCTTGTATGTGTGCTGGTCAGCTTTTGGTCACCATTCCAAGATTCCAGGATAAACATTAGGAGGAGGAGATGTTGATTTTGGTTTCGGGAGTTTCTGTGAGGACCACTGGGCTCTGCTGTTTGGGGGCCTGAGGGGCACACTACAGGAGCCAGTGAGCTGGCCTTAGTCACAACTCAGGAGGAGAAAGAGACAGGAAGGGGTTTGGGTTCCAGTACCTGCTTCCAGGGCACAGCCTAACAGTTTCTCTGCCTCCTCCTAGATCCCATCTGTGACAGCTGGAGACAGCCTTTGACACAGGAGCCTTTGGAGAGTATTCAAGTTCCAAACTATGGTAGCATAGTTGAATTGTTGAGGGATTTAGAGTTACTGTGTTTAAATCAATTTAAATTAACTTGAAAACTAATTTCCGGCCAACTGTAGTAAGTTTTTAAGTTCGTTTCCACAACCAGAAGCCTCCATTCTGACATTTCAATTAGGGTTACAAGCATTTTCCCCCACAAAAGTAGAAAGAGAGTTCCACGTAGAAGAGTGGCTGTCTGGCTATGGAGTATGCATTTGTCCTCAGTACATATGACAGAAGGGAAGGTGAGCTTCGGAGAGCTCTGCCCTTCCGGTCAGAACTTCTCATGGTCCTTTGGAATTAGTTTTTTACTTTTTCTTCATTTTTCAGAATTGCATAAATGATTTTTTTCTGAAATGACACATGATCATATCTACCCCCAGTTGCCTCCTCAGAGTCCCCACAAAGATCTCCCAGCATGTGCCCCTCCTGACTGCATGTAGTGATAAGAGCAGTGGAGGGCCACTTCCTGCCACCCGGCGAGCTTTACCCAAAACAATTACATGGAAACTGTGTTCTTTTAAACACTGCCTGGCCCATTAGTTTCAGCTTCTTATTGGCTAATTCTCACATCTTGCTTTAACCCATATTTAGTAATCTGTGTAGCACCATGAGGGGTGGCTTACCAGGAGAGATCTTAACCTGCGTCTGTCTCAGAGAGGAGAGACATGGTGACTGCCTGAAGCATCTGCCTGACTCTGCTTTCTTTCTCCCACAATTCTGTTCTGTCTACTCCGCCTACCTAATTTTCTGTCCTATTAAAGGGCCAAGGCAGTTTCTTTATTAACCAATGAAAGTAACACATACTTCATTTGACTGCCCGGGGCAAGGTAGGCCTTTGTCTGAGAGCTGCTTGGCCTGCAAGGGGACCTGACAGTCTGCCAGAGGATCCATCATTCTTTGGGGTGAGTGAGGAGTGAGAGCCCGAACCGCGGCAGCTGCCCGGAGAGGGACCACCGACATTCCACAACTCCCCCTGCCACCAGCGCACTTCCTGCTCTTCCTGCAGGGGTTATTCTCCCCGGATACCACCTCTCTCTTCCTGTCCCTTCCCAGCTTGCACCCAGAATCCTCCCCTCCTCCCCCTGCCTCATCCTCCCGTCTTTGGGGCCACAAAATCCCACAGCTCACCCTGTTTGGGCTCTGGGGACCTGGAATTGAGTGCACCCAGGCCGGTGGGAGGTCCCCTCCTTCATTTGACTGCCCGGGGCAAGGTAGGCCTTTGTCTGAGAGCTGCTTGGCCTGCAAGGGGACCTGACAGTCTGCCAGAGGATCCATCATTCTTTGGGACACTGCAGTCCTGATGACGACTTCTGGAGATGCACTTTCATACCTCGCTGACCTCTCAACACAATAGCACCAGTGATATTTTCTTAGTTGTTCTCAGGTGTCCTGCTCCAGTTCTAAGGCCATCCACCCAAAGGGGTCAGACTCTGGCCTCCAGGCAGGTCTGAGGATTCCTGCGGAGGGGTGTGGGCTCCTTCAGATTGTGCTGCCAGGTTCGCTGTGTGGTATTCCATCCCGCCCTGCCCCCACCTTGGCCCTTTTGTCTGGGCTGCAACCCTGGGCTGCCTGGAATCCCTGATCCTGTGCACTGACATTCCATCTGAACTGGTGAGTGAATGTGGACCCTGGGGCAACCTGACCTGGAAGAGAGCACAGACCCCCTACTCCCACTTCCCTCTGCAGGCTTGTGTCTGTTTCTCCCGTCCCTGTGTCTCCCAAGCTTTCCCTAGTGTTCTCAGGTGTCCTGCTCCTGTTCTAAGGCCATCCACCCAAAGGGGTCAGACTCTGGCCTCCAGGCAGGTCTGAGGATTCCTGCGGAGGGGTGCGGGCTCCTTCAGATTGTGCTGCCAGGTTCGCTGTGTGGTATTCCATCCCGCCCTGCCCCCACCTTGGCCCTTTTGTCTGGGCTGCGACCCTGGGCTGCCTGGAATCCCTGATCCTGTGCACTGACATTCCATCTGAACTGGTGAGTGAATGTGGACCCTGGGGCAACCTGCCCTGGAAGAGAGCACAGACCCCCTACTCCCACTTCCCTCTGAAGGCTTGTGTCTGTTTCTCCCGTCCCTGTGTCTCCCAAGCTTTCCCTAGTGTTCTCAGGTGTCCTGTTCCTGTTCTAAGGCCATCCACCCAAAGGGGTCAGACTCTGGCCTCCAGGCAGGTCTGAGGATTCCTGCGGAGGGGTGCGGGCTCCTTCAGATTGTGCTGCCAGGTTCGCTGTGTGGTATTCCACCAGTTCAGTTCCACCTGAACTGGTGTCCTGCTCCTGTTCTAAGGCCATCTACCCAGAGGAATCAGACTCTGGCCTCCAGGCAGGTCTGGGGATTCCTGCAAGGGAGTGCGGGCTTCTTCAGATTGTGACGCAAGGAATAGGTCCTCCTCTGACACTGGGGAGATCCAACCAGTTTCAGTCACAGCAAAGATTGGTCTAGGACACCAAACGCCTCCGGGCTCCTTTTGAAGGAAGAGATGGGCAGGCGCCAATACAGGAGCTCCTCCAACAACATGAAAGGCAATATGACATCACCACAATCCAGACATCCCGAAACAACAAGAATTGAACACCCTACCCCAGAAGATATAGAAGAATACGACCTTAAACAGTACTTTATGAAAATAATAGAGGACCTTAAACAGGAGGTAAAAAACTGCCATAAAGAAATGGAGATGACAAACAAAAAGGTAGATGAAATAAATAAATCTCTCAAAGATACCCAAGAAAAACAAGAAAAACAAGAAAAAGCAATCAAACAGGTAAGGGAAATAGTACAAGACCTGATAAATGAAATGGAGGTATTGAAGAAAACACAATCTGAGGGACGAATGGAAATGGAAACTCTGAGTAAACGAACAGAAACTTCAGAGACTAGTATTTCCAACCGAATACAAGAGATGGAAGAAAGAATCTCGGACTCTGAAAATACTATAGAGGAAATAAACTTACAGATTAAAGAACTAAACAAATCTAACAAATTCTTAACACAAAACATTCAGGAAATCTGGGACACCATGAAAAGACCAAACCTAAGAATAATTGGGGTAGAAGAAGGAGAAGAATTACAACTCAAAGGCCCAGAAAACATATTCAACAAAATTATAGAAGAAAACTTCCCCAACCTAAAGAAGGATGTTCCTATGAAGGTACAAGAAGCCTACAGAACACCAAATAGACTGGATCAAAAGAAAGCATCCCCATGCCATATAATAATCAAAACACAAAACATACAGAATAAAGAACAGATATTAAGAGCTGCAAAGGAAAAAGGTCAAATAACATATAAAGGGAAACCTATCAGAATTACACCTGATTTCTCAATGGAAACCATGAAAGCCAGAAGAGCTTGGATAGATGTGCTACAGACACTAAGGGAACATGGATGCAAGCCTAGACTACTATACCCAGCAAAGCTTGCATTCACCATTGATGGAGAAAACAAGATATTCCAGGACAAAAACAGATTTAAACAATACGCAGCCACAAATCCAGCCTTGCAGAAAGTAATAGAAGGAAAATCACAAACCAAGGAGTCCAACAACACCCACAATAACTCAGGCATCTAGCGACCCTTCACCAGCAAAACTAGAAGAAGGGAAACACACAAACTCTACTACTAAAAATGACTGAAGTTAACAACCACTGGTCATTAATATCACTTAATATCAATGGACTCAATTCACCTATAAAAAGGCACAGGCTAAGAGACTGGATACGAAAACAGAATCCAACATTTTGCTGTTTACAAGAAACACACCTCAACCACAAAGACAGACACCTACTCAGAGTAAAGGGTTGGGAAAAGGTTTATCAAGCAAATGGCCCTAAGAAACAAGCGGGTGTGGCCATACTAATTTCCAACAAAATTGACTTCAAACTAAAATCAATCAGAAGAGATGGAAAGGGACACTTTATACTCATAACAGGAAAAATCCATCAGAATGAAGTCTCAATCCTGAATATCTATGCCCCTAATATAAAAGCTCCCCTTATGTAAAAGAAACACTTCTAGAACTCAAGGCAGCCATCAAACCACACACACTAATAGTTGGAGACTTCAACACTCCTCTCTCACCAATGGACAGGTCAATCAGACAGAAACCTAACAGAGAATTGAAAGACTTAATGGAGGTAATGAACCAAATGGACTTAACAGACATCTATAGAACATTCCACCCAAATAGGAAAGAATATACCTTCTTCTCTGTGGCTCATGGAACCTTTTCGAAAATTGACCATATACTTGGTAACAAAGCAAACTTCCACAGTTACAAAAACATATTAGTAACCACCTGTGTCTTATCGGATCACCATGGATTAAAATTAGAATTCAACAACAATGCTACCCCCAGAAAGCCCACAAACTCATGGAAACTGAACAGTCAACTACTGACCCACACCTGGGTCAAGGAAGAAATAAAGAAAGAAATTAAAGTCTTTCTTGAATTTAATGAAAACAAAGACACAACATACTCAAACCTATGGGACACAATGAAAGCAGTGCTAAGAGGAAAGTTCATAGCACTAAGTGCCCACTTAAAACGGAGAAAGCACTCATTGGTGACTTAACAGCACACCTGAAAGCTCTGGAAAAAAAAGAAGCAGACTCACCTAGGAGAAGTAGAAGACTGGAAATAATCAAACTGAGGGCAGAAATCAATAAAATAGAAACACAGAAAACAATCCAAAGAATCAATGAAACAAGAAGCTGGTTCTTGGAGAAAATCAACAAGATTGACAAACCCTTAGCCAAACTAATCAAACGGCAGAGGGAGAAAACGCAAATTAATAAGATCAGAAATGAAAAGGGGGACATAACCACAGACACAGAGAAAATTCAGAGAATCATTAGATCTTACTACAAAAGCCTGTATGCCACAAAATTGGAAAATGTAAAAGAAATGGACAGTTTTTTAGATAAATACCATACACCAAAGTTAAACCAGGACCAGGTAAATGCTCTAAATCGTCCTGTTAGTCGCGAAGAATTAGAAACTGTTATCAGAAACCTCCCTACCAAAAAGAGCCCAGGTCCAGATGGTTTCAATGCGGAATTCTACCAGAACTTCCAAGAAGACCTAATACCTATACTCCTTAAGGTATTTCATAATATAGAAACACAAGAGTCACTGCCAAATTCCTTCTATGAAGCTACAGTTACCCTGATACCTAAACCACACAAAGACTCAACCAAGAAAGAGAATTACAGGCCAATCTCACTCATGAACATTGACGCAAAAATTCTCAATAAAATACTGGCAAACCGAATCCAAGAACACATTAGAAAAATTATCCACTATGATCAAGTAGGCTTCATCCCAGAGATGCAGGGCTGGTTCAACATACGAAAATCTATCAATGTAATCCATCATACAAATAAACTGAAGGAAAAAAACCATATGATCATCTCATTAGATGCTGAAAAAGCATTTGACAAAATTCAGCACCCTTTTATGATAAAAGTTTTGGAGAGATTAGGGATACAAGGGTCATTCCTAAATATAATAAAAGCTATTTACAGCAAGCCGACAGCTAACATCAAATTAAACGGAGAGAAACTCAAGGCTATCCCACTAAATTCAGGAACACGACAAGGCTGTCCACTCTCTCCTTATCTCTTCAATATAGTGCTTGAAGTTCTAGCAATAGCAATAAGACAACATAAGGGAATCAAGGGGATTCAATTTGGAAAGGAAGAAGTTAAACTTTCATTATTTGCAGATGATATGATAGTATACATAAGCGACCCCAAAAACTCCACCAAAGAACTCCTACAGCTGATAAACTCCTTCAGTAACATGGCAGGTTACAAGATCAACTCCAAAAAATCAGTCGCCCTCCTATACACAAAGGATAAGGAAGCAGAGAGGGAAATCAGAGAAGTATCACCTTTCACAATAGCCACAAATAGCATAAGATATCTGGGAGTATCTCTAACCAAGGAAGTGAAGGATTTATTTGACAAGAACTTTAAGTCTTTGAAGAAAGAAATTGAAGAGGATACCAGAAAATGGAAGGATCTCCCCTGCTCGTGGATTGGGAGGATCAACATAGTAAAAATGGCAATTCTACCAAAAGCAATCTATAGATTCAATGCAATCCCAATCAAGGTCCCATTAAAATTCTTCACAGAGATTGAGAGGACAATAATCAACTTTATATGGAAAAACAAGAAACCCAGGATAGCCAAAAAAATCTTATACAATAAAGGTACTTCTGGAGGCATTACCATCCCTGACTTCAAACTCTATTACAAAGCTACAGTATTGAAAACAGCTTGGTATTGGCATAAAAACAGAGAAGTTGACCAATGGAATCGTATAGAAGATCCGGATCTTAAACCACAAACCTACGAACACCTGATTTTTGATAAAGGAGCCAAAAGTACACAATGGAAGAAAGAGGGCATCTTCAACAAATGGTGCTGGCATAACTGGATGTCAACCTGTAGAAGAATGAAAGTAGACCCATATCTATCACCATGCACAAAACTCAAGTCCAAATGGATTAAAGACCTCAATATTAATCTGAACACATTGAGCTTGATAGAGGAGAAAGTGGGAAGTACTCTACAACAAATGGGCACAGGGAACCGTTTCCTGCGCATAACCCCAGCTGCACAGACATTAAGGGCAACATTGAATAAATGGGACCTCCTGAAGTTGAGCAGCTTCTGTAAAGCAAAGGACATTGTCACTAAGACACAAAGGCAGCCTACTGACTGGGAAAAGATCTTCACCAACCCTGCAACTGACAAAGGTCTGATCTCCAAAATATATAAGGAACTCAAGAGACTAGACGGTAAAATGCCAATTAACCCAATTAAAAAATGGGGCGCTGAACTGAACAGAGAATTCTCAACAGAAGAAGTTCGAATGGCCAAAAGACACTTAAGGTCATGCTCAACCTCCCTAGCTATCAGGGAAATGCAAATCAAAACAACTTTGAGATATCATTTTACACCTGTCAGATTGGCTAAAATCCAAAACACCAATAATAACCTTTGCTGGAGAGGTTGTGGGGTAAGGGGTACACTCATCCATTGCTGGTGGGAATGCAAACTTGTGCAACCACTTTGGAAAGCAGTGTGGCGGTTTCTCAGGAAATTCAGGATCAACCTACCCCAGGACCCAGCAATTCCACTATTGGGAATCTACCCAAGAGATGCCCAATCATACAACAAAAGCATATGCTCATCTATGTTCATAGCAGCATTATTTGTAATAGCCAGATCCTGGAAACAACCTAGATGCCCTTCAGTGGAAGAATGGATGAAGAAACTGTGGAATATGTACATGCTAGAATACTACTCAGCGGTAAAAAACAATGACATCTTGAATTTTGCAGGCAAATGGATGGAAATAGAAAACACTATTCTGAGTGAGGTAACCCAGACCCAAAAAGATGAACATGGGATGTACTCACTCATAATCGGTTTCTAGCCATAATTAAAGGACATCGAGCCTATAAATTTGGGATCCTTGGGAAGATAATAAGAAGGTGAACTCCCAAAAAAAGATATAGTAATCCTCCTGGATATTGGAAGTAGACACGATCGCCAGGCAAAATTGGGAACTTGATGGTTGGGCGAGACTGGGCCAAGGGAAGATGGGGAGAGAAAAGTGTGAAGGGGAGAATGGGGGGAGTTCGGAGGAATGGGGTGTTTGGGATATAGGAAGGGTGGATATGGGAGCAGGGAAGCATATATCTTAATTTAAGGAGCTACCTGAGGGTTGTCAAGAGACTTGACCCTAGAGGGGTTCCCAGGTTTCCAGGGAGATGCCCCCAGTTAGTTCCTTGGGCAGCTGAGGAGAGGGAGCCTGAAAAGGCCAGTTCCTATAGCCATACTGATGAATTTCTTGCATATCACCATAGAACCTCCACCTGACGATAGATGAAGAAAATGACAGAGCCCCACATTGGAGCACCGGACTGAGCTCCCAAGGTCCTGATGAGGAGCAGAAGGAGAGAGAACATGAGAAAGAAAGTCAGGACTGTGAGGGAACCTCCAGCTGTCGACAGATGGGGAAGGTGACTGAGCCCCACATTGGAGCACTGGACTGAGCTCCCAAAGTCCTGATGAGGAGCAGAAGGAGCGAGAACATGAGGGAGAAAGTCAGGAATGTGAGGGGTGCGTTCACTCATGGAGACGGTGGGACAGAACTAAAGGGAGATCACCAACTCCAGTTGGAATGGGACTGATGGATCATGCGACCAAACCCGTCTCTCTGAATGTGGCCAACAGCGGGGGCTGACTGAGAAGCAAAGGACAATGGCTCTGGGCTCTGATTCTTCTGCATGGACGGGCTCTGTGGGAGCCTTCTCAGCTTGGTCGATCACCTTCCTGGACCTGGGGGGAGTTGGGAGGACCTTGGACTTAGCATAGAGTGGGGAACCCTGATGGCTCCTTGGCCTTGAGAGGGAGGGAGGGGAGGTATGGGTGGAGGGAAGAGGAGGGAAGGGGGAGAAGGAGGGGAGGGAAGGGGGAGGAGGAGCGAAGGGAGGGGGGAGGAGGAGGGAAGGAGATGGAAATTTTTAAATATAAAAAAAATAAACCATGAGAAAAAAAAAAGAAAGTAACACATAGACAGATGACCCTCCTCCATCAACTGCATGTCTTTTTGGTTTTTTTTTTTAATATAGCAGCCAGTTGGTGGTGGTGCATGCCTTTAATCCCAGCACTCAGGAGGCAGAGACTGGCAGATTTCTGTGAGCTGAGTTCCAGGACAGCCATGGCTACAAAGAGAAACCTTGTCTCAAAAAACAAAACAAGAAGAAATAAATATAACCTATCAAGTTCATTTTGTGATACCCCCATTTTTTTTGAGTGTGGGGATCACTGGAAATGGGAATCCTATCAGATACAAAACTAATATTTCTTTCCTGAAGATGTCATCCTTGGCCAGAAAAGCTTCCTTTTGCAGAGGGCAGCATTGAACAGAAAGATCCATAACTGGTCGAAGTGATGAGATTGAGACCAAGTGTTCAGCTCCTGAACCGAGGGTTTCTGCTCCTAAGATATGGGGAGACACAATGTTTTGTTTTCACCAATAGTTATATCCCACTGTAAGAATAGAAACCAGTAAACATTAAGCAAGCCACCATATTGGTGGCTCCACTGGGGGAAACACATACATTCCATGTTATTTTTGCTTTGAATGGTGTCTGCCTGGCAGAAGCATACATGTGGGATGCTCACGGGTCCTAGAGGACCCGTGAACTTTCCACCCACAACTTTGGATCAGGTTTATAGTGATAGACACAATTTTCCTCTAGTGGAGAGAACATGAAACCCAATCAGAAAGTGATTGGTTGCGCTCATACCAACCATACTCCTATTGAAATGAGCAACTCTTGTTTGCCAGTTCAGTATCGTAGCGCTCTTTTGGAGCTAAGTTCTTGCTATGTAGCGCAGAACAGCTTCAAGATTTATTATCCTTCTGTCTCAGTCTCCCAAGGACCACCACATCTGCTTAACTTCTGGCTTCTTGATTCTACTTTTCTCCTTAGCTCCCAGTAAAGCCCCGAGTGTTCCCCACTCATCATTACAACCGAGACTTCTGTCTTCATGGATGACCTATGGCATCACTAGGAAAATGCTCCTGCTTAGAACCATTAGTCCTCTAGGGCTTCCTTGCACCGAGGTCTGGTCCTTCTGTGCAGCAGCACAAAATTAAATGAGGTTCATGCAAGATGAACATGCACTTTACTTCAGGCCTTGGGCATTCTTCTCATTTGAATATTCATTACCACCCTGAGCGTCAAATGCTATTTTTGTCCTTGTTTGACAGATGAGAGAACTGAATTCAGAGAGCACAAGAGATCTATTCAGCTAATAAATGGCAGAGCAAGCTTTGAGCAAATCAGGCTGGCTCCAGCTACAGAGTTGTCAGTTAGCTCACGAGAGGAATGAAAACACGGCCCACACTTCTGACTTCTCTTGGCAGGAGCTTATTTTCTAAGCCTGGGCAAACCCAGTCCTTCCCATAACATATGCTATAGTTGTCTGTACTTGGCTATGCAAGCTTCTGGGAAGGAAGTTAATAGGACTTGGTTCCTCAGCAGACATAGGGGTCAAAGAAGGAACCCTTGGCTTTCAGAATTAACATCTGTAATTTCTTGTTTCATCTCCATTTCTGAGCAGTTTATTCAAATGCTGGTTGGTTAACATGGATGTTTGAATCCCTTCATGACCAGACATGAAGGCAGGCACTTGTAATTCTAGCTCTCTGAAGGATAAGGCAAGAGGATCACTAGTTCAAAGTCAGCTTGGGATGCATAGTGAAGCCCTGCCTCAAGCCAAGCCAAGCCAAGCAAAACAAAACAAAACAAAACAAAACAAAACCGATCCCATTTATTGTTATACATAGGAGGAACAAAACAGGCAGTTGGCATCTTTAAAAATCTCATATACATTGGGGTAATATTGTTTTTACCATGAAAACAAACCCTCTTAGTGACTTAGAATACTCCCACTCCCACAGGATGTGCCTGTGTGGTAGCGTGCCCTTCCACCAGAGAACGGAACATTTCTCACAGGACAGCAGTCCTCAATGCATGGGTCAAGACTCCTTTGGGGGGTCAAACCACCCTTTCACAGGGGTCCCATAACAGACACCTTGCATATCAGATATTTACATTATGATTCACAAGAGTAGCAAGGTTACAGCTATGAGATAGCAACAAAATACTTTTATGGTTGGGGTCAGCACAACATGAGGAACTGCATTACAGGGCCACAGCGTTACAAAGGTCGAAGCACTGGTCTAGGGTGAAGTGGTATACTCAGGGACAGCCTCAATGTTCTTCCGATTTCAGCTCCATCTCTGCCCACTGCTGCAGCTCCCACAGGGAACCTGGACAGTGAGAATCAAGAAAAGCAGCTTGGAAAGTCATCTCAAGTCCCAGCTTTCTTTGGATCATCAAAGGCAGATGCTAAAGCAGGTGTTCTTCTTGAATGCCCACTTTGGAACTTCCCCGTGGCCGCAGATGCTGTCCACTGCGCGGACCTGTTTGGATCAGGGACAAAGGTTTTGCAACAGGAAATAGAAGGAGAATTACTGCTCTGTTCAAGGGAGCCCATGAAGCACCTGCAGTCCTGAAGTTTCCACCATTCCACAAAAACAAAAGATAAAAGAGACTTCTCACAGGTGTGTCAAGATCCCAGGGTCTCACCCATTTATCAAGAACTGATTTGAAAGGTATTTGCTTCTTTAAAACACCATGAAAGATGTTAGGTCCTGGTATTTTTAAATGATTCCCTTGAATGAAGGGATAAGAATACCATTATTTTCCAATTCTAGGTGGAACCAGAGATAACTGTTGAGTATCATTTCAATAAAATGCAAATATTAATGAATGAGGAGTCCAGCACCAAGGGGTGCCTGGAATAGGCACACATTTGAACAGGAAAATGTTTCTATTGCTATTAGTTCTACTTTGGTTTTCATGAGACTAAGTCTTGTGCTTCTCCTTCTCAGCCTCCAGAGTGCTGGACATGGAGGCATGGGCTTCCATCCCTGCCCTGAGAATGAAATGACAGATCATTAGCTTCAGTGACAAACAGATCTCACCACTGTCCACACTCATTCAAAGCTACCAATTAAACTTGCAGCCGCTGAAGCCAGTTTAAACAGCTTTTATCGCAGGCTAGCCTGGAGGTCATTATGTAGCCCAGATTTGTCTCCAACTTGTAATTCTCTTGTTTGGCTTCACGAACAGTGGGGCAATCGATATTTGTCACTGTCAACAGATACAGTTATAGTCTTTTTCTTCATCTTTTTTTAATAAAAACACTTTTTATCGTGATTTTTATTTTCTTTAGAAATATCCTTGAATATTCCTGTGGTTACATTTCTCCATTAATTTTTTTGAATTTGGATTTTTGGCAATTTCACACATGAATAGGGTACTTTCTGATTTCTATGAACCCCCATTCTCTCCACTCTCCCTCTCATTCTTATTCCCTTTTCAGTAAGCCCCTAACACACAGCTGTGGGTTTGTTTTGATTTTTGTTTTTGTTTTTGAGACACACTGGTGTAACTGGAGGTTTCTCTCCTGCCTTCCAGTTCCCAAATAACCACTCTGAGACTTAATATTAATCACAAACTGTTTGGCCTATTAGCTCAGGCTTATTCTTAACTAGATCTTACAACTTAAATTAATCCATTTCTATTATTGTATATTTTACCAAGAGGCTTGTTTCTTGTTACCTCACATTTTACTTCCCTTACGACTGCTTGTATCTCCCTGACTCCGCCTTCTTTCTTCCTGTATCTTTTGGATTTCCTGCCTGACTCTAATCTGCCTGACTATTGGCCAAATCAGCTTCTTTATTAACCAGTGGTAATGAAACATATTCACATGATATAGAGAGACATCCCACATTACACTGGGTTTAACCAGGATTCTCTCAGTTGAGACTGCCCATTGAAACCTAATGGACTTCTTAATGTATACACAGCTAATGACAACTGCTTTTACCCCAGAATGAATCAGCACCCAATTCAGGGAGAGGTAGGGCCCCACAAGTGCCTCCCTGATCCATGACTGACTTGGTAGACCCAGCCTTGTAAAGGCTCATTATAGGCAGTCACCACTGCTAGGAGGTCATGATTTGTATTGGGTGGGCCATGCCCAGAAAACAGCATCCCACAGCCCTTCTCCCTACTGTTTGGCTTACATTCTTTCTGCTCCCTCTTTCATGATTACTTGATGAACCTTAAAAGGGTGGTATAAACGTTCCTCTTAGGCTTGCCCAGCTGTGCATCCCTGCATTCATGCTGTTCATTGCGAAGAGGCTTCTCTACCTATAGGAGTCACATTTACTTATGGGTATAAACAAAAGTATTTAAAAGACAGCTTAGAGTGGGCAGAGGTGGTGCACACCTTGAGACCCAGCACTCAGGAGGCAGATGCAGTGAGTTCAACGTCAGCGTGGTCTACAAAGCAAGTTCTGGGACAGCCAGAGCTGTTACACTGTCTTGAAAAACCAAAACCAAACTAACCAACCAAACAACCCCACCCCACAAAATAAGCTTGGCACCATGATAATTTAACTAAACAACAGAAGTCACTTCACCCCTAGGGCTTAAGGCCTCCTGGGCCAAAGACTTTTGATTGGGTTTATGGCACCATGCTTTAATACTTCACAGATCAAGACTCAAATCCAATCAGAGAGCAGGTGGTTGTCCCCAGGGTATTTGTACGACTATTGCTCCCGTTGGCACATCTTGCTTGGCAGATTGGTACTGTAGTTCAAAAGTGGGTAACACTTAATGCCCTTTGTCCCCAGCAGCCCATATAGCACTGTTTGGCACTCCAAAAGCTGGTCAGCAGGGAGGGAGCTTCTGACTGAGTTTCAGCTTGAATTTTCTATACCTTAGAACCATGGTGTGCAGTGTCTTCACAATAGGGTCTTATCGACTAGTTTGGTGGCAATCAGGAAGAATGGAAACCTCCTATATTACTTGGGGGCTATTAGGGCACTCCTGACCAACAGTTCATGAGGAGGTATTTCACATCTGGTGCTAGGTTTTGTTTAATATCCCTTGGGTTGCAGGATTCCACAGATGTCTTCCTTTTGACTGTCATTTGACTTGTGCTTTAAGGGGCTTACAGAACAGTAAGTTTCTATATGGCTTTTTTTGTACATCTTTAGTTTTAGTAAATTTTTCCTCCCTCCCTCCTTGTCTCCCATGTTCCCTGCTTAAACTTTCCACTCTCAAAATTCCCCTTCTCTGTTTCCTATAACCTGTGTTCTGCTATTTCTCTTTCCTTAAGACATCCCATGCTCAATGTCTCTTTTTTAGCTTTTACTCCTATAGTTATTTTGAATAAAACACATAAATATAAACATTTGAAACTGAGATCCACACATGAGAGAGAACATGCAACAAGCATCTTTCTGAGCCCGTTAGCTCTCTACGTGTAATTTTGCCTGGTTTCATTAATTTGCCTGCAACTTGTGTTTTTTTTTTTTACAGCTAGGTAAAATTCCGTTGTGTGTATGTGGTACATTTTCATTTCTCCTTTTATCACTTGTTGGACATTTAGTCAGTTCCATTCCTCAGCTATTACAAATAGACACCGATGAATATTAGTGAGCATGTACCTTTGGGTCATTTGGTAGATCTCTTCCTAGCTTTGTGAGAAGCTTCTACCTGATTTCCATCAGCTACGACAGCTTGTACCTCCACCAACAGTGAATAAGGGTACCTGTTTCCCCACATATCCCTGACAGCATTTGCTGACATTTGATTTCTCAGTGATTGCCATCTGAGGGTAAGGTAGGATTTCAAAGCAGTTTTATTTTATGATTTTCTTGATGGTTAATTATATTGGAAACTTGAAAAAATATTCAGTTGCCATCAGAGAATTCTCTGTTCAGATCTATGGCCCACTTTTTTGTGTTGTTTGTTTTCTTGACATTCAGGTTTTTTAAAAAGTTCTTTATGTATTTTTGACTTTTATCTCATTCTGTGGGCTTCCTCTTTACTCTGTTGTTGGTTTCTTTGTTGTACAGAAGAGTTTTAGTTTTATAAATTCACATTTCTTCTTATTTGTTGGTCTTATTTCCTGAACTGCTGGAATCTTATTAGAAATTCGTTGCCTGTTGAATTTAATGTCCTCTTGATGGATTGATTCCTTGACCAGTAGGAAGTGACCATTTTTATCTCTTATGAGTATTTTGCTTTGAAGTCTATTTTTTTTAGATATGAGAATAGCAACACTTCTTTGCTTTCTGGCTCCATTTGTTTTAGATACCTTTGCCCATCCTTTACTCAAAGGTAGTATCTATCTTCCATAGTGAAGCATGATTTTTGGAAGGAAGAAAATGATAGATCCTGCTTTATGGTCCAGCGATAATTGTGTCTTTTTACTGGGGGGTTGAGACCATTGATATTTAAAGCTATTATAGAAAGATGCATATTTATTTCAATCAAATGACAGCCTTTGGGGTCCAGTCCCAGGACTATCTTCAGGGTTCAGATTGGAAGCTACAAGCTTAAAGGCCTTTTTTGGGGTGTCTGAGGGCAAACTTTCTCACGTGCTTTTCTGAATCAGTCTCTTTATTGTTCTGCTTGTATTCTAGTTTTCCTGCACTACTTCAATTTATCCTATCTTCTTCTTCTAGCTTTGTCTCCCCTGGTCTAAACACTTGTCTTTACACGAGCTTTGAAGCAATAAAAAATTACAAGAGTTTCCTCTCATTGATCAAAAGCACATATCTAGATAAGCAACAAGGAGCCGAGCCATTGCCATAGCAACACAGGTTTCTGAGGTTACAGGAATAAGGCCATGACCAGACTGAGGGAGGCCCACAGTGCCCAGTGACAAACTTTGAGACATAGGTCTATTGTTAGCAGATTAGCAAGTGAAGAATTGGCATGCTTTTCTTAGGGTGCTTTGCGTAGCATCCTGGTTAGATATTTGCGACTCTGACCTTGTGCATAGGTATAAAGTTTTAAAACTATGATTCATTTACAAAAAGCCTTTAGTCTAGTTTGAACTTGCTTTGAAGTGAAAGTAAGCTGATTGTGTGCAGTTAGTCTGAGCAAAAGGAACAAGGCAGGCTTTTAAGTGTCTACAGTCCTCATGAGACAAATAGTTCTAGTTATAAAACATGTCCTTGTATATTTTCTACATATCAAAACTATACAGTAAATGAAAAGTCATCTTCCTGACCACCCACAGATATATGTGCCCATAAGATTGAGATGTAATTGTGAGATTACATATACATATTACATGAAAATGCATGGTAATGAGGAGATAACACAAGTGAACTTACAGATGAAGGCTACAGTTTTCAGAGTCAGTGGTCTGCAAGCCTTGCTGACAGGGTACCCCATCAGGAAATACTTCTTCTGGTGGGTTACCATATGAACTACCAATTTCTATAAGCTGTAATCATGTCATGACCAATAACAGCTTATGACAACTACACCTGATACCTATCATTTGTTGATTTTCTAGTGTCTGTTTTCTTGGTCTCTGCTTAGTCTCTAAATTAACATTGTTTACTTTCCCCCTGTGGTCTCTTTTATATGCTTATCCTCTTCAGTCTAAAATATTCCATCCAGTATCTTCTATAGGGCTGGCTTGGTAGCCATGTATTCCTGTAGGCTGTGCTTATCTTGGAATGTTTTTCTTTTTACTTCAATTATGATGGATAATTCTGTTGGATATAGTAATCAGGGTTAGCATCTGTTGTCCTTCACAACTGGAAGTACAAAATTTCTGTCTTTCTGACTTCATCAAATGTTATCCTAATAGGACCTTCTTTATATGAGACTCAATCCTTCACTCTTATAGCTTTCAGTATTTCTTTGTTCTGACTGTCATATAACATGAGCAAATCTCTTTTCTGATCTTGTCTATTTGGTGTTTTATATGCCTCTTGTACTTAGATGGGCATCTCTTTCTTTAGATTTTGGGATTTTTCTATGGTTTTAGTGAAAGCATTTTCTGTGCCTTTAACCTGTATTTATTCTCTTTCTTCTATATCCATAATATTTGTAGGTTTGTTATTTTCATAGTGTCTTAAAGGTACTACATGGTCTGTTTGATTTTAATTTATTATTTTATTAGACTGAGTGCTCCAATTCCTCTACCTGTCTTTAAGTCCTGATAATTCATCTTCCTGTCCACTGGTGAAGATTTTGGGGGTGGGGTGAGTTGAGACAGGGTTTCTCTGTAGCTTTGGAACTGTTCTAACATTTGCTCTGTAGACCAGAGTGGCCTCGAACGCCGAGAAATCTACCTGTCTCTGTCTCTCAAGTGCTGGGATTAAAGGTGTGTACCACTACCACCTGACTTTCACTGAGCTTTTTATTTCAAGTTTTATTTTGGTTTGTGTTTTCTTTAATATTCCAATATCTTTATTGAATTTTATTTTCATAACCTGAATTGTCATCTTTGCATTATATGTTTTTTAAATCTTCATTCTGGCTTTTAAAAATGTTCTCTTTGAGTCCCTGGGACATATGTAATTGTTCTTTTGAATTCATTGTTTTAAGTGTCATTTTAGTTGCTTTCATTGGGGATCATTACTATGGGCTTAAAGATTCTGGAGGAGATTCATTGTCTTGGTTTTTCCTTTCATTGTGTTTTTAGAAGAGGACCTGGGCAGAATTAAGTTGTTGGTCATAGGTCTGGCCTACATTTGTGGAGTGGGTATTTGTGTCTCTGCCTTTAGTTTTGTGAGTTTGACAAGTGAAGAAGGATGCTAAAAAGAAATCCCACGCTAGCTCAGAACTGAGCATAATAAAGGGTGATTTGCTTAGGGGTAGACTCACAGATCACAGGCCTCTGCTCGAATGGGGAACAGCAACTGGATCTTGCAACCAGAAAAGAGGCCGCATGCATGCTTTACATTGGCATATATAGTATAAGGGGTCATACCCAAGTGGGCAGGTAACTTAAAGGCTACTGGCTATAGGAATTTTTACAGCAGACAAGTTTTATGTCAGATAATGCCCAAAGTCCAGTCTTAGGGCCACTCGGTGCTGATCTGTGAGTTGGGCAGCAGAGGCACTTGTATCTTAGCTAAGGATAGGCACAGCTTCTGACCTCACCAATGGATTCACTAGAGAAAAAAACAGGTTCTCTTTGCAGTTCCTCAGAAACGGAGGCTAGAACGCTGGAGAGAATAGAGGTTGAGGACTCCCAGTGGGACGTTTAGGGACTCAGCACAGGTTCTCAGATAATGGCACTGTGGTCTCAGAGGGAGGGAGGTTTGAGAAGCTCCCATGGAACAGGCAAGGCAGTGATGTAGGTCCTCATATGGGCAGCACTAGGGTCTCAGCACTAGGACATGAATATCACTTATACAGACAGAAAGGACTCAGTGCAGGCCCTCAGAGGGTGATGTTAGATTCCAGAATTAAGAGAAGGAGCAGAATACTCAAGGGGGAGTGAGTGACTCCACACAGATACCCTGATGGCAGAGAGAGTGTGCAGGATGTGTGAGGTATGGGGGCCTTTAACTCAACAGGTGCTTGAGGGAGCGTTCAAATGTGCACAGAGCAGAAGAAATACGAGTTGGAAGTAGGATGTTGGGGACCCCTTATCTGTCTAGCCTGAATGGACACACGCCTAAATTTGTATGTTGAGCCATGTATCAAGGACTTCTTCCTAGGACATATTCCCTTAGCTCTCAGCTATGGAAGCTCAGGAACAATAGCAGATTAAGTTAGGATGACATCGAACATCAGGAGAAGATGCAATACGTATGGATGAAGCGACTGCTCACTGTAGGGTACCACGGGAGAGGATGGAGAGTTTTGCTAGGGCTCTGTGTTTTAAAAAAGGTGCGTAAGCCGGGCAGTGGTGGCGCACGCCTTTAATCCCAGCACTCGGGAGGCAGAGGCAGGCGGATCTCTGAGTTCGAGGCCAGCCTGGTCTACAAGAGCTAGTTCCAGGAGAGGCTCTAGAAACTACAGGGAAACCCTGTCTCGAAAAACCAAAAAAAAAAAAAAAAAAAAAAAAAAAGGTGCGTAAGACAAATCAATAGGGCAGGTAGGAAATCTACATGAATAAGTAGAAGACAACCTGAAGCCCGGTTTCTGTATTGAACTTTTTTAAGTGAGCATTCACTGAACTCCCTGACCAAGAGTCAGCGCAGTGGAGTTTGGTTGTGTAAGGAGGTGACTTACAGAGTTCACATAAAGTTAGCAGTGGTGTGCCTCAAGAGTCATTACTGCTTCCTGGATGCTGTGTTAGTTACTTTTCTCGCGGCTGTGACAAAGTGCCTGGCAAATGCCATTTAAGGAAGCTCGGATATGGTTTAAAGGAACACTGTCCTCTGTTCAGGGAAAGCGTGGCAGCAGGATGAGAAGCGGCTGGCCACATCGCACCTGTGGTCAGGAGGAAGAGACGTGCATATTAGTGCGCAGCTCTCTTTTTCCTCTTACAGTTTTTGTTCAGTTCAGGGTCTCTGCCCATGGCATGACATCATCCATATTTAGGGTTGGTCTTCCATCTTCAGCTAAGCATCTATGAAAATGCTCTACACAGGTACACCTGCAGGTGAATCCAGTCAGGTTGAGGATGAAGATTAGTCAGCAGAAATATCAAGAGCCATCCTCAGGGACATATATACATTCAACTTAACCAACACAAAAACTTTATGAGGGAAGGTTCCGGTGTAAAAGTGGGTAACAAAATCAAAGAGGCTTGGTGATGTTGGTGGGATATTCCAGAGGGTCAGCGATGGGGTTCTAACCTAATCCCTGATCTGGCTACAGAACCTGCATTCTTACTACTCCTGAGATACTCTCACTCATCCCAAAAAGGAGTGGGAAATTCTTTTTGGGCAATAATAATGGCAGAATTGTGTGTCTCTGCTATTTGAGAGTCCTTATCTTTTACATATTCACAAAACATAATTTGCTGTTGAGGATAAAGTAGTGTAGAGAAATAGATTAAGTAAGATTTGGCCTCTACAAACAGTAAAAGGTTGAAGGCTACGTGGAACTTTGTTATTTTGTATTTCTCATTTTCTGCTTATATGATTCTTTTATAATAAAATATTTTTCATGGATTATTTCTGTTTGAAGGGGAAACTAGAGTTTGTGCAAAGGTATCTTCTCGATGTGTTAGTAGAGCAAGATAGCAGAAATAAGACCGAAAGACAAAGTTACTAATAATGACCTCTGCCACATGGCAGCTTGCAGAGTGACCATGCACAGACTAGATGTGTCCACATTTACACATTTATTCGGGTTTAGAGCGAAAACACAGGTAAAATACTTTGATCATACACAAGTTTATATTTGGTAGGAAGAACAGTTGCCACATATCTGTATATTTTATTTTTATTTTTATTCTGTCTTTAGTAATGGAGGGTGCTGGGGAAATGTTGACATTATTCAGAAACACCATTTGGTAACAAGATCTTGGCACACACAACTAGTTAATACACAGTGTTTGCACTTAGACTTGAAAACAGAAAAGCGCGTGCAACACGATACCTGGTTTGATGTCTTTGATTCTTTGTCCCGCTACTATATTTACACCCATGCTTCCTTTGTCCACTCTCTGTGGAGCAGCACCTACTCCCAGTCCCCACGGAGACAACACCTGCAGTATCAGCAGCTTGTGACACTCTGTAATTGGTTTCTCTAACCTCAGAGATGAAATGGTGTTCACTTTGTGTTTTGTGCGCAGTCACACAATTCTCAAAGGGATTTCTTAGGGTGGGGCTTAGCTGAGGCTATGATCTCTATAACAGCTGACGGAGAGGGCACACAGCTTGGGAGGAGTGAGAGGGTGAGAACTGGGACAGATGCAGATGTAGTTCTCATAGTCTCAAAGGTCAAAGTTCAATAGAGCTACCACATAGAAGACATACTGATAATTGTGCAAGCTTTTACAGCAACACATGTTAATTTGCAACACCACACAATTCAATATAAAGTGCACAACCCCAATCTGAGGTGAGAAGACTGTACTAACAATGTACTAAAGGCAATACACACACATACATACACACATACACATACACATTTTTTTTCTTTACTCAAATCCTGTGACAATATATGATCTGTACCATTTAGAGATCTCAGATAAACACACACTGCACTTTTTTCAAGTATTTTAAATAATAAATAAAATATTGCTGTGTAAATAAAAATGACCGCATCAATTCTGATTAAAGCTGAAACCAATGCTTTTTAAATAAAAAAAATAGGTCACAGATAAAGACCTTTGGCACTGGGAATTTGGACCAATGTTCAATACAATCTCCTTCCATTATTCTTTTTTCTTCCTATCATCCCTCCTTCTCTCTCAAGTGGATGGCAGATATAATTAGAAGATTGGGACCTAGTAAATTTGCATTTGCCTCCTTCTCTAGAATACAAGGTCTGTCATCTTATCAAACTAGAAGCCAGCTTGTGCTACCAAGTCTGTCCCCCAAGGGCTAAGTTTCTCTTGATCAGGACACTAGACCTTGCTGCCTTCTCTAAGAGGGACAGAGGGTTTGATAGCTGACTGTCTCTTTCTGTGGAATGAGATCTTTAGGCCCAAGGCTGAAGATGGATAGGCAGCTGTTGGTTAGCTCTCTGCAGCCAGTTTATAGAAAGGAAAAGCAAGCTTGCCATTAGAAGGCACCTACCGTGGGAGGCTATTCCTTTATTAACCCATGCACAGTGAGTTTTCGCTTCAGTGCTCCAGGGAATCCATTGGCTTTCTAGACAGCAAGTACCTGAAGCCACATTCATACCAAGGACCAGTAGGTTTGTACAGCCTGATCAAATGAAGTCTGGGGCCAAGTCATGAAGATTTGTGATCATTAAGGACAGGGCCTTCTTTGTTCCTGTAGTCTTTCTGAGTTTTGAAATGCCCATCCATACAGAGTGGGAGATCACTTCCAGACCTGTACCTGCCATTTGCACATAAAAGGCCTTAGTTCTGCCAGCGCTTAGGTCTGTTCATATGTGACTGTAAAGTTATCATGGGAGCTGTGGATAGCTCTTCACAGAGTTGGCAGGGGAAGAAATTTACTTTTAAAATATTATTTTGAGTTTTAGTGATCTCTGCATATTCTGGTCACTGTGGATCTCGATGGGAGGCAGTTAAAGATCTTAAAGCTGCTTGCACAAGGAACTCATTTCAGGAAAGAAACAGCCACATGGGGCATTCAACCATTATTGAGGATCTGGAGGTAGGGAGTCTTGCAGGAGAGGCGTTAAAGTGTGGGATGAAGAAGGGATTCAAACAGGAGCATATACTCGATGCACATGACCCTTTGTCCAGAAAGCAGCACAATGGCATTTGGGGTGAAGCGACTGTTATCACACAGAGGTCTCCTCTCCCATGGCTGGGCTTGATATTCTGAGCTCATCACACTTGAGTGCTACACCCGCCCCCCCTTGATTGGGCTGATTAGGTTTTATTTTTAGTTTTTTTTCCTAATTAATCCAAATGATCTAATAAAAGAATATGGTTTGAAAATACACTTCAAGAACTAATATCAACCTTCTGTTCAAAGCAGGCTACTTGGGAAAGTAGAATGGCCATTTTCGCCTGGGTCTGGGAGCAGGCAGGGATTATAGGGCGGGTCTTCCAGGGCCAACGTGTGCGAAGCCCAAACAGGAAGAGGGTCTTCATTGTTGGCCTGATCTATTGTTTCAGGAAGTTTCATGGGGTTTTGTGTGTGTGTGTTTGTTTTGAAATACTATCTTTAGAGATATGATAAGCCATAATAGATACTAAAGTAAGTTACTACACTTTTAAAGAATTTGGTGGGTTTCTGTGTTAAAATTACCTTGCTAAAGTGTTTTATTGTGCCTCCATGAAAAGAAAGAGAGGAAAAAAAATAAAGAAATAAATCTGGCTTAGGTTTCATATCTGCCCCTGCAGTTTGTATAACCCATATAAAATAAAATCTATATGTTACAAAATAGGATTTCTTTTAATATATATTTTTTCTTTTTGTAAAATTATATGTATTTAAATACATTTGAAATGTTGCTCTAGGTAAATTAGAAATTTTTTTCTAATACTATGAAAAAGGCGAGAGTTTTTATTGTCAGTATACACTTTATATACTTTGTCCTTTGTCTGCACCCAGAGAACCATTATGATTCAAGGGTGATTCGGCGCTATTCAGTACTACTGCTCTGAGGGGAAAATAAAGTTGGATTAGCATACTATATTAAAAGGGAAGTATTTATAACAACATTATGCTTTCTCTTACTGATTAGAACATATAGCCTTTGTCACTAATTATTAGAGAGGTATTCTAAACTTAAGAAAGGATTTTTAAAAGGAACAATGTTTCTTTTTGTTTGTTTGCTTTGATTTTTTTAACTGTACTCTACTGCAACACCACAATATAGAAATAGTTGTACTTTGGAACAAGCTACAAATACATTTACACAGTTGTGACAACTTAACTGTCTACCTAGAGGATTGAAACAGTTTGATGAGGGAAGTGATTACAAATCCTGTCCCAGGCGTTCGATTTCTTCAATGAGAAAGTCGATGTCTTGGTGAGTTGCCGCAGGGTTTGAGATGACCATGCGGAAGAAGTTGACCTTGTCTCCCAGGGGCTGGTAGCTGACCATTGTGGTGCCATACTCCATCATTCTGGCTTTAATCACTGGCGCCACCTGTCGGAGAGACCGCCACATCAGTGCAAAGGCTGGACCTCCCTTAGGTTAGCAACCCCCTAGCTAGCGATGACTTTGGTTTTCAACTAAACGGGACCCCAATTTTCTTTTGAAGGAATTTCTTCAAGTTTTCATGGACTCAGAGAATAAAAACAGCTCAAAACGTTAAAAACCCTAAATATGATAAGAGTAACACATAGTAGGCTAGCAGGCACTCTCCATCTTGATTGTCTAGTTAGTGTTTGGAGGGAATGGGAAGAATCCAGTACTGGGCCAGGGCTAAATGGTTTGGAGAGAGTTTCACACCGGAAAATATGAAGCCATTGCAAAGAAAGCATTTTTCATAGAATTATTATGAGGGAGAGTATTAAGTGATGGATAAATGTCGCAGACCTCTGAGGGGCTGCAGAGATGGCTCTGTCGGGTGAGTTCACTTGCTTAAAAACACGAGGATCTGTGTTCCTCTAGCACCCATGAAACAAAACCAGGAGCGGTCGCACATATTGTAACACCAATGCTGTGGGGAGGAGAGGGGCTGGTCCTGGGGTTCACTGGCCAGCCTAGCTGAAACATTAAATTTCAAGTTCTGCAGGAGACCATGTATCAAGAGAACAAGGCCAGAGCCATAGAGGAAGACACCCAGAGCACTCCTCTGGCCTCCCCAGTTTCTTTATACTCTCTTTATAAATTGCTTCCACTTAAGAAGTATTTTGTTTCTGTGAAAAAACTTTAATTATATGAAGAATTATCCGGGAGTAAAAAGCTGAATCCACACGACTTCCTATATAGAAGACTATCTCAGACAAGATCACAGTATTTATGTTGGACTGTTCCCTGCAGCTTCATGGCTTCTTTTGGCTGTGTCAAATTGAGTTCATGCTCCCTGGCTTGGCACAGCTTGTCATCAGCTCCAAGGATTCATCTTCAATTGCTCACCAAAACAATCTACAGCTCTGGCAAGAGCAATTTATTAATGATCCCTTGAACCGTCTACATTTTGGTCATTTCATGCCTGTCATCAGTCTACCTGTGTGCTCTCTAGGGCTCTGCTTGTTGAGTGCTCAGAGCCCCCCGCGGTGCTGCAAGAGCTGCAAGCCCTTTCCTGCTGCCAGCATCTTCCTCTCTGGGTTTTAACTACACAGCCCTTCCCCGCTGAGTCTACCAATATCCTCGTTTCTTAATTGACCTTTCGCTGATGAAGAAATACATTTTCTCTTTCTACCTCATCTGTAAGCTGCTGGAAGCTAGGTGTGGCCCTTTTCATTCCTTAGTTCCCTAGTTTGGTGCAGGGAAGTGCAGAGGGCTTTCTGAATTCTAACTGCTGTGGCAGTAGCAGGGGAAGAACAGCTCTTTCAGACAAGACACACATTCCAGCTGCATCTACACAGATGCGTGATCTGTCCACATGAATCTGCTACAGGAGTTTGTAAGTATACAATCTGATCTGTGATGTTCATAACAAAGATACAGCCAAAAATGAGACTCCAGATAGGCTTTCAACTCATGTGGGATGTACACGGTCAGAAATTGAGTTGAAAATGGGGATCATCCCTTACATCACAGCAGGTCTTTTCATAATTAAAATACACATTTGTTTCTTCCTAAGGGGGTATTATTCATGAAATAACATACAGTTATCATAAAAACGTATTTTTACTATATGCTATAAAGCTCTTGTGTTTAAAACTTAAAATAATAAGAAATGAAATGGGGAAGTAAAGTATTCATTGAAGAGACATTTGCCAAAAACGTCTCAGTTTCTGACCTTTGCAAAGTCCCCTCAAGTACGCGGTCAAATTGCTTCTTTTCCAGTTTGCTAATAAACCCATTTGTTGGCCTTTTGAAAATCATCAGTTCGTGGAGGACTATAAAAACCGATACAAGTGATGCAGGTAATGATGAAGAGTTGCTAGGCACGGTGAATCACACCTTTAGTCCCAGCACTTGGGAGACAGAGCCAAGTGGACCTCTGTGACTTCTAGGCCAGCCAGGGCTACAGAGTGAGTGAGCCCCTGTCTCGAAACAACAGCAACAAAACAACAATACAACAAAAGAATAAGTAGAAGAGAGGCTAGAGTGTAGCTCTCAGGTGGGAAACTTGCCAGGCATGCATGAACTCCTGGGTCCATCCCTAGAGCAGCAACAGGAAAGGAGATGATGAAAATGGAAGAGAGGACCCGGAAGCAGAGAGGTGGTGCGTAGAGCAGCCCGTCTGGGCAGCTGGAAATGCACCTACCAGATCATTCTGACACCCTTATGGAGGGGTGAATACTTGCTATTAGTAATAACCACTTGTGTTATCTAAATATTTCTTCTCTACCAGTTAACCCTTGGGAAAGGCTCATGAGCCACCATTGAGTTTGATAAATGTTCCCTTCCCGTATGCAAGAGAGTATGTGCAAAGTACTTACTGGAGACTGAGCTTTGTGTCGCCTTAACTTTCTATGTTGTGATCCTAATCCCCAGTTAGGGGATGGGGTTCTTGAGAGGCTCTGCCTTATTAATTAGTGACTTATATATGAGACCCCGGAGAGGTGTTTTTCTTTCTTTCTGCCAGAGGATGGTACAGTAAAACAGGTTGACAATAAACGAGGAAGTGAGGCCTCAGCAGATATGGAATCTGTTGGCTTCTTGATCACAGATTTCCCAGCCCCCAGAACTGTAGGAAATCAATTCCTATTGTCCATAAGCTGCCTAGCCTGCAGTAGCCCATTATACTGCAAACACACATCTCAGTACTTTAGCACAGCAAGTGACTTTTGGTGGGTTCTTGACCTTGTCTTGTCCAGAATGTCACTTGGCTTTCTCTCCAACATGCAGGTACACACATGAGATTATGCACACACATGTATATCTGCATGCACATGTGAACATGTACCCTCATATACAACACCCACTGACAAATTAAAAAAAAGTCCACCACATGCGAGTGTCATTTATTTCATCTTCTGGAGGAAGGTGGTGCTGGGTTGCTACAGGGCAGATGTTAACATCTACAAACTTTCCCAAGGAGATTTTCATCTGCAGGTATCCTAGTCTTCCTTTTACACAGAGAAAATTGTTCCCAGAAGGTCAGTAAGGTAAGGTGAGATTCTTAGCATTGGGGAGTACATGTCTGCCTATCCTGGCTGTGCCTCCAATTCCTCTAGACACTGAAGAAAAGGGCGTAGAGCAGATAACCTTCTGAAGTTCAAGTACACACACACACACACACACACACACACACACACACACATATATATGACCACTCCTAGTTTCCTGTTCCTACAGCACCCTGATGCTATACACCAAAAACCAAACTTCACCCATGTGTAGATGTTGGGAGAGATTAAAGGTTTAAAAAATGTACTTACTGACAAAGGAGACTTCGAAGCTCTTTAGGCTCTGGAATCAGACTCACTGACAATTTGGGGAAATTACAATTCTCCCTGTCATTCAGTACAATGGGACAGCAACAGTGCATGGCCACGTCAGCTCACACGTGCTGCCATGAGACTTGAAGTGACCTAAAACCTGGTAAATGCTGAGCCTGGGGCACAATGCACACTGTAAATGGTAGCTGTTAATGTTATTGATCCTTCCCCTGGGTAGCCTTGGCCTTGGTATCTCAAGAGAGCTTGCAGCAGCCTTCTTCCCCTGATCATTTCTGATACTTGAAATCTCTTTTATACTTGTAACTGAGTTTCTGTTTTTCTTCAAAAATCAGGAACCTTTGAGGACAGTTCTTGGTATTTTCTGAATGTCAGTAGAGATTATCACCCAATCAATTATTTTAAGACATCATAAACTCCCTCTCTAGGAGCAAGCAAATGGAATTGTGAAAAGTCAGGAAATACCAACTTCACACATCCTGGCTCTGTGGAGCCCACAGAGGGGATTGGTGCTGGTATTCCTCATAAAGACGCTTCATGTGTCTTACATCTAGCAAAGGAATTCCCAGCATCTACCTTTGAGAGGCGGCTCATTCTTTCTTCATTGTCTTCCAGAACACGCAGACTGGGAGGCACGTACCAGAAGCACACATTTGTGTGCTGAGGCTACAAAGAAGAAAGAAAGAAAGAAGTATTCAGACTTGGTCCCAAATTCCAATAATGGTTTGAATGTACTTATTCTTCAGGCTCAGAAGGTAATTCTTGTATTTAAATGAGTAATTGCCATTGGAGCCCTTCACTTTCGCATTCTATAGAATTATTTGTGAGTCTGATCTTTATTCCAGCTCAGAGGAGCCATCCGGCCATCTATTGCTTCCCCTTGTAATGGTCCCCCTTAGCTAAACAGCACATTACTGACCTCAGAAAACGCCAGGGATAAAGAGTGGGATTGAAGACGCTGGGATTCAACAATGGGGACTGTGGAAATGTGAGCACATACCTTCCCATCAAACACCATTTCATAGCCTTCTCGGTTTTTTATGATATTGTATAAATACTCCGCAAGCTCCAAACACTTGTCAATGTGTGCTTCAAACCCAGTGGTCCCCTGCGAAAGAGAAGAAAAAGTGGGTGTGTGGGTCGCTCTCAGCTGGAAATGGCGGAATGATTTGAGTCCTCTGGAGACTGGTGGTCTGCCTGCCCTCTCCAGCTCTGCTGCGCCGAGATGAGACTGCTTGGGAGGCTTCTCTGCTGACTAGCTCCCGTTTAACCCCCGCCCTGAGGTGCATTTCTTCCTTTTCATTACTAGGGCCTACAGCTGATTCCTTTTGTTACCGGGGTTTAATTCCCCAGACAATTATTTTGATTACCCAAGGGGAAAATTTTCCTCTGCAGCTCATAGATGCAATCATGGAAGTCATTAATAACATGACTGGGCTAGTCTTTCTCTGTAGACAAGAAGGGCTGTCAGGGACCCCCCACATGCCTGCTTGGCCCCCACTCCTGTTGTAAATTAGCCATTCCCAGAACTCTCTATATGCCTCAGTAAGAACAAATGGGCACTCACTGAATGCCAGTTGATCTCAGGAAGCCTGTTATTCTGCCTAGCTTCCCAGCGTTCCTTTGTGATGATGTGTGACTCATGTGTCAGGTGACACATGAGTGAGCACATGGGTGAGCACGCCACTGACGTTCTTTGCTTCTGAGCTCCGGAAACCTTGGGTCTGGACTTAGGAAACACAGTACAACAGCCTTGGACTGGTGCTGGTTACCCAATGTCTGGGCACACTAAAGAAATGATTTCCAAAATGCCTTGTCTCCTTTAGTGCCTGTACTCAGTAAGGGTAAGTGGAAATCTCAGAAAAACAGTTAATGCTCTTGGAACTGGAATGCCACCTGCCCCAGCTTGGGAACCAGAGGAAGAATCTCTAACTCTAATGGAGATAAGATGGCAATGTGTTCCCTTTTATTTCAGGGCCTTATCATCCCCCAAAGGGAAGCCCCAACACAGCCCATGTAAAGAATGTTCCAGGTCCTAATTCCTGGGAGGGGAGGATGTAAGAAATATCAGGTGTGGGTCAAACTGCAAGAGTAGGTCAACCCTTGAGAACGAGGTGAAGGAGCCTGCTTTTCCCAGTCTTGAAATAGAAGACCTCAGAGAGAGGTGAAACAGGGAAGGTCACCAGCTGTGTTACTTAAGAGCTTTTTCGATTTGTTACACAAAGCTTCAAATGTCTGAACATCCAAATGGAAAAATTTTCCATTTCACTTCCAGCTTCAAGCTTCACTTTTTTTAAGGTGAAAAGATAAGAGTTATCAAAATAATAAGTGCAGTCCCTCACCTAGACCAGAAGCAAGGATAATTATCTCATCTGAAGCTCCCTAGCAGTGCCTGTCCCGGAGTCAACCTTCCCCTGCAAGAACCACCATAGAAAATGTGGCTCTGACGATACATGGTTGTGAGACAAGATCCAACTCTGAAGACAGGCTGATCTCAAACCTACCCCAGTCCTCTTGCCTTAGCTTACTGCGTGTATGACGACCTTTCTTTCATGTGAATTGAGAGTATAGCTGAAATTAAACTAAGGTCAAAAAGCAAAGCCAAAATGTCCCCCCAAAGGTGGATTTGGACTTGGGTTTGGGGGGTGGGAGAGATAAGAAAGGGTGGAGGGACAGGTGTGACTAGGATACGTTATATGCACGCATGACACCTTCAGTGAATAAACTCATAAAAATATAATCTCTGACCTTCGCTGACTCCTTACATTTAACATGTCTGCCTCCAGAAGGCCGAGAAGAGGCCCCGCCTGTACTGTACCAACAGCTACAGAAAGTACTGGTAAAGGAAGGATCACCTCTAGAAAAATTTGAGATACACAGAACCCTACACAAAGGATTTGGAATTTCTAGAGTTTTAAGAAGTGTTTTCTCATTGGGAGTTATCCCTTGAAGAGTTCAAGACAAACAATCATGGTAGGCATTTTTCACTCCCTTTTCCCTTCTATTAACACACAAATCGATCCAGGCGATTGATCAGTCATCAAGGTGGATCATCAATCAAGATGGAGAGGAGGACACAAAATAAGCCAAATGACAATGAGGATGACAGCAATAAGAGGTACCGCTTAAAAAATGTATGGTGCTCTGCCAGACGCATCAAGTGGGGTTTTGAGTTGAGAGCTGGAGAAACCACTAGACTTGAGAAGGGACAAAGAATGGGTCTAGCTGTGCTCCTGCCCTTGGAGAATGTGGGTATGCAGACATGGGATTTTCCATGTAGCAATCACTTCTTACAACCTCTGTCATCTGGGCTTCCTTTTCTATGGTTGTCACTCAGCTGGCCTGTGCTCACCTTTGCTCTCCACATGAGCCATAGTTTAAAGACATCAACGTGGCGCCCACACTGCAAGGCCTTGTCTCCGGTGTCGTAGGACAGGTCATAGTGTTTATCTTGCTGAAAGAGGTAGGAAGCATGCATCTGGTTGCAGCTCTGCATCAGTCCCTACAAAAGCAAAGAGGAAGTTCAGGGCGCTCTCCTCACTCTGCATTAGGATTGCATTGCGGTAGCAATTGTTTAGAAAGAAAATCCATAGACCCAAATGTCATTGTATCTTATGGAAGACGAAAACAGCAGGAATTAAATAGAAAAACTACTGGGCAAGACTCAAGGCAAGCATTGTAGGCTGATTCTGTGGGATGGTGACTCAGGGAGGAACGTTACAAGAGGTTAACAGGGACACACTTCTGCTTTTCTTTTCTTCTTCTTAGGAAATGACATTTATAAAAATACATAGATAAATAAATTTCCCAACACGATGTTCATTTTCTAGGAGATCATCTTAATCTAGTTTTGTCGAAGTTGAAATATTTCAGAAACCCAGCACTTGGGGAACTGAGGTAGAAGGATTACTGCAAGTTTGAGGTAACCTTAGTTTACATAATGACTTCCAGGCCAGTCAGGATTGTACATCAAGATCACCTTTTTAAAAAGGAGGAAGAAGGAGAAAGAGAAAACAACGGGGGAAAAAGGCTTCAGAAACTTTTTGGTTCTTTGATTTTTAAGATTTATTTTATGTGTGTGGGCACTTTGCCTGCATGTCCGTCTACCATGTGTCTGTAGTGCCCAAAAGCTACAGAAAAGGGTGTTAGATCCCTTGGAAATAGAGGCACAAATGGTTGTTAGCTGCTGTGTGAGTTCTGGGAATCAAATCTGGCTCCTCTGAATGATTAGCCAGTGCTCTTTTTTATTGTTTTTATTGAACTACATTTTTTTCCTACTACCCTCCCTTCCTCTCCCCTCTCTTTCTACCCTCTCCCATGCTCCCCATGCTCCCAATTTACTCAGATCTTGTCTTTTCCTCCTTCCCATGTAAATTAGATCCATATATATCTTTCTTAGGGTCTTCTTTGTTTTCTAGGTTCTCTGAGATTGTGAATTGTAGGCTGTTTTTGTTGTTGTTGTTTTATGTCTAAAAGCCACTTATTAGTGAGTACATGTGATATTTGTCTTTTGGGGTCTGGGTTACCTCACTCAATATGATGTTTTCTAGATCCATCCATTTGCCTGCAAATATCAAGATGTCATTATTTTTTCCTGCTGTGTAGTACTTCATTGTGTGAATGTACCATATTTTCCTAATCCATTCTTTGATCGAGGGGCATTTAGGTTGTTTCCAGGTACTGGTTATGACAAACAATGCTGCTATGAACATAGTTGAGCACATGTCCTTGTGGCACAATTGAGCATCCTTTGGATATATACCCAAAAGTGGTATTGCTTGATCTTGAATTAGGCTGTTTCCTAATTTTCTGAGAAATTGCCACACTGACATTCAAAGGGGCTGTACCAGCTTGCATTACCACCAGCAATGCAGGAGTGTTCCCCTTTCTCCACAACCTCTCCAGCATAAGTTGTCATTGGTGTTTTTGATTATGGCCATTTTTAAAGGTGAGTTGTTTCGATTTTCATTTCTCTGACTAACCAGTGCTTTTAACCTTTAAGCCATCTCTCCAGTCTCAACTTTCTGGTTCTTAAAATACCATTACTGTGGTTCTTCTAGAACTTTCACTCCTCTGTAATTATTAGAGTTTGAACTATTTGATAGTAATTATTATTATTCCTCTGTAATTATTAGTGTTTGAGCTAATCGATAGTTCATTCTCTTATTTTTATAAATTGGAATGTAAAAAAAATTCAAAGACACTGCAATTATGAGTTGAAGCTAAACGACCAGACTTTTCCATCTTCAGCTCCTCTCCCAAGGGTCAGGCTTGGAGACTTAATTTTCACTTTTCAGTTGCCTATGGTGGTTGCAAAGGAGGATTTCCTGTCAGTGACCATGAATTTGCCCAAGCACTGTAACCCTAATATAAAAATAGCCAGAGAAGTGATTGTTCCAAAGAGCCATGAGTGACTCATGCTTCTGACTACAATAGCATTGATTGCCAGTCTCCTACTGGAAACCCCACCACGATTCAATTTATCACATCCACTGGAGGCTTCTGACTCTCCTGTCAGCTGCTGTGTAATTGTGATTTTATAAAAGCGTTGGCATTTGGTTTTCTTTCTCTTGTGACTCATGACAAGAGAAGAAAAGACAAAAATGTGATCACTGAGCTGAAGTAGAAGTGAGAACCTTTTTAAAAAGTTATCCAAACTAAAACGCTGGGCAAAGCAGACAGGGCACTTCTATTGGAAGACAATAGAATTGACTCCACCTGTAGCTTGGATTTCATAGTACATGGACTCCATAGTTATCTTTGAAAATGAGAAAAATTAAATATGATATGCGAGCATGACAGCAGGAGGAAGATGTTGAATTTGAAAAAGAAAATCCCTTTACAGATTAATATAATTATACAATTAGTAGAGTTATAGTAGGTGCTGCCATTTTGTTTCATGGCCACAAAACCTTTGTACCGGGTGTTCCATGGCACTGCAAGCTCACAAATTGGTGGGTTTCATCTGTACCAAAGGAAAGAACTTCAGAGAGCGCAGGGTGGTGGGTGGGTCAGACCAGGCTCACCATGTGCACAGAAGCAAACAGTGATTTTGCTGTTACACACAGGGCTTTCATAAATTAATGTCCTGGTTCTGAGCAAGGAAACAGTAATAGACCACTGTGCTCCAAACTGGTCTAAGTACATACGTGGGTGCTGCAGAAAATGGAAGGCTTGGGTTTAAATAGACCTAAGAACTTACATATTTATGTCTTATGTCTAGATATTATAATGTGTAACAGACCATTAAAGGCTTTAACAATCCCTTGCATGGCCAGTATTTGTTTTAAACTCTTATCAATACATCTTGACATTTGGAAAACTGAAGTTTTTTTCTCTTCAGAATTTTCACTGCATTTTTATGTGATGTCGTGATCATTGTATTCCAAAGGGGATGGGGGTGGAGGGACGTGGCCAGGACATCACATCTGCTTGAATATGAGAGCTCTTAGAGTTAAATTAACCTATCACCTTCTTCTCTTTGATTTATTTTTGTTTCTAACTGTGTATCAGTGCATGTGCTGGTCAGTGTTTAGTCTACTCAAGAAAAGCCAGAGTCATCTGAGAAGGAGGAACCTCAACTGAGAAGATGAAGCCATCAGATTGGTCTGTGGGCGAGTCTGTGGGTCATTTTCTTTATTAATGGTCCATGTGGGAGGGCCAGTCCACTGTGGGAGGTGCCACTCTGGGCAGGTGGTCCGAGCTTGTATGAAAAAGTAAACCGAGAACTATTTAGAGCACCTCCCACAGTGTGCTGCGGCCTCCCACACCGATCATTAATCACAAGTGTTTATGACATTTTCTTGCTGTTGGAAGTCTCACTTGATGGGGCCCATATGTAATTTGGAACCAAAAGAAGCGAAAACGTTGCTGGTGGGGCCTAACCAGTGGACACAGTGAAGATAGCAATTTTTGGGTGCTGAATTTATACTTGCTTTTATCTCAATAGTAGGGTTTTTTTTTTTTTTGAATAGTGTTTTGGCTTTTATTGACCTGTACAGTACACGCTGAAGTTCCACGTGCTTTTCAAAACGGGCGTGTCTCCTCAAGCCAAGCCTGCTAGGTCCCACCCTCCCCTCGCTAGGTCCCCTTTCTTCCCCTTTGGATCTGGAATGTTTACTCTGAGCCTTTGTAGGGCTTTTAGTTTTTAGATGGTTGTAATTAGCAGACTGCTTTGAATTTCTGAAGAGGCTTTGGGACAACGTTGAAACTGTTGGATTATGGTGATTTTTGAACTGCCTGCGCTTTGTGTTATGGGATAGCCACGAGTGTCAGGAGGTCAGGGAGAGAATGTTATGGTTTTAATGTGGCATGTCCCTTCGTAGCACATGTTTGAATCTTGGTTCCCCAGGTTGTTGTTTTGGGAGACTGTGCAAACTTTAGGACTGGGGTAGGCCTGAAGGGTGTAGCCTAGCCCACATTCAGCCTATTCATCTGTGTTTGGAGACTGGAGATGGTGAGATATCCCCCCACATGCCATGCTGTGGCCTGCTGTTGTGCCTTCCTCATTGTGATGGACTGGATTGTCTCACACTGTGAGCTGAAACAAACCTCCCTGCTATCAAGGGTTTGGTCCTAGTGACGAGAAAGGAAAGTGGTTAACACCAGTTCTCTTTCAGATGAGACTCCCTGTTCTAGCCTGTAAAACAGCCTGCGCTCTGACTCCATCACCTCCCGTCAGAAGCAGAAGCAGATAGGAGCTCCTGTGTCTCAAATTGTCACCGAGTATTTTGAAAAGGGATGGGTCAGGTGCCAAACCACAAGGCGCTACCCTGGGTCACATCAAATCTTTCCAGTGTCGGTGGCTAATTAGATCCAGATTGGCCTGTTTTCATATGACTTGCCTTTCTCTTTCTGGTTTGCGGTGACAGAATGCACCAAACATCTGGCTGGGACATCAGTGACAAAGGTTTCTCCTTTGTTTCCCAGTAGGATAGCTGAGGTGTCCATGGGCGAGGACAATAGTGGTAAAGTAAATGTTTCTGTGAAAACCAGTCCTGAGGAATACTTTTACAATGTGTTCCTTGAATTTTATAGGGCAGTTTGTCTTCAATTCGTGTCCAGATTTGAATTTCTCTGACGAAGACACAGAGGGCATGATGCTTACATTTGCAGTAATCAAGAAGGATCAAAGAAGGAAGATTGCCTTTGACCCAGAAATCCCTCTTAAAGGGATTACTAATCAGAAAAGGGATAAAGATACATGTCTAAGGATTTTGTCAAGCAGCTAGATATCATGTGAGAGAGCATTAAACAACCAATAAGATAAAGTTCGGAAATACCGTGTTCACTCTAGAATGTTAAATACAGAATGTAGTGTGTGAGATGCATGGTAGCAAATTTTATTTTGAATGTATAAAAATGTATTTATATATAATATACACATTCCTGGAAAATTGTGGGAGCATATATTTAAAGACATTAATGATATTATGTTCAAATAACAGAATTTTGGGTGAGTTTAAATTTATCTGTATCTTCTAAAATAAGTGAAATATTGTTAAAGCAGTTTAAAAATGGCTTTAGACATGATACTAAAATCCAGTATCATGATCTTAACATGGCAAAATTAGTTTGGTTCTTGCTCTCATTTGCTTGGTTCAGCTTGTGTCTGGGCAGGGTCTGATTCTGTAGCCTAGGCAAGGCTTGACTGACAGTGGTCCTGCTTGGGCCTCCTTAACGTGAGGACGTCAAGTGTGAACCACACACTTGGCTCTTGGCTTAGTTCTTAGAAACAAGAGAGATGTGAGAGCGAGGACATGACTCATCCTGGGCCCGGGAAGGAGATGCAGGGCCAACAGTCTGTCTCAGACCTGGCAAATCTAAGTACCTTGAATGAAAGAAGAAGTGGTCATTGCTTATTCTCTTTGTGGATAATATGTATACAGATGGATTAAACTTACTTTCTCAATTTGGCATTTGACTTTAAATTTAACTGTGAGATATATAATGTATCCATGTATATCTAACCATGCATATATATCTAAATTGCAAAGCTAACTTTAATTTTTAAATCATGTCTATATTTCCTATGGTCAAAACTACTTTTTCTGATGGTGAAATCTACTCCTCGTCTTATTTACAAAAGCAATCTGTGAATTTAATTTTCTGAGAAAGAGACATAAAAGCTCTCTGTATTGGGGGGTTCATTCTGAGGAAAGGTCTTTATAGAAAACATGCAAATGAAGTCAAGGCCTCAGTTCTAAAGGTTGAGAGTTAAATCTTCCTTCCCCTCCAAACAAGAGCTCAGAAGAGCTCTCTGTGGGGGAATGTGAACACCTGGACCTGAACAGAGACCACAACCTGTACGAATACAGGTAGATCCCAGCGCTGGATCCACCTCAGAGACAGAGACCACGAACTGCAGGAGCACAGGTAGATCCCACTCCCAGATGGGCCCCAGAGTCAGGAAAAGCATACCTCTTCTCTAACCAGGAGAGCTGAGCACTGCAGAGGGACACCCATCATCTTGTGTGGATTCCATGTCACAGAGTTGGCCCTAAAAAGAGAAAAAAAAAAACAACCAAAAATCTGATTAGAGAGTAGCACTGCACACTGGGCTCAGACTACCGAGGTTCCAGCCCTGGCACCAGGACTTCCAGGTACTGTCCTTGTCTCAGACTCCAGGATGGTGCTCTGTCTACAGAAGTGCACTTTTGCACTTCCCATTGTTCACAGAGACAGGGCATGGTAAATTCGCTTCATGGCCCTTTCTTCTCTGTACCTCTAACGAAAGTGTACATTTGCCTGTATGGTGGTCTCAGAGCCCTTAGGGTGCCTGGAATCACTGAATTCAGGGTCTTGCCTTTAGCCACTGCTGGCCAGAGCACTGAGCAGATGGAAGGGTCATCCTTGTGCTTCTATTATTCCTGCTTCCGACTCTGCCACAGTGGCCTGGATGAGGAAACATTGCTGCATTGGTCATCATCCTTGATGGCCTTTGTCCTGCTCAATTCGCACACACTTCTCACAGGTGTCCTTCCAGGGAGCTTCCGGTTAGTCCCCTGAAGCCATCTCCCCTCTATTTGTGGTGAGCAGCATGGCCCACACAAGAGAGGTTCTGCTATCTTTTCCTTCCTCTTCTTCCCTTCTCTCTTCTCTTCCTTTATTTCTCTTTGAAACGGGGTGTCAGCACAAAGCCTGTGATGATTCAAAGTTGTCACCCTCATGTCTCAGCCTCCTGCGTACTGAGATTATGGCTATGGTCGCCCACACCTACCTTACAGCAGAGTTTCCAATTCATTTTGTCCTCACTCCTATGAAGCACTAAGTTATTTCAGCAACTGTGGCTCTAAGGTGCACAGCGCAGGGACTTACACTACTAGGACCGTGGTTCACATTTCTTTAATAATAATTATTATTAGTAGCTTAATCTGGATAGTATTAACTGACTCTCCCTCACCCCTGGGCACTGGGGTTATTTTATTGTTTTGTTTATGGTCTTTCCCTGTAGCTCAAACTCCAAACTGCAGCACATGACGAGGGTGCTCCAGGGTGACCTCTGTGTCGAGCCTACATCCCTTTCCTTCCTTTCTGCCTTTCTGCATTTCCACTATGGCAGATTACTTCTCGTTCTCTGAGTATTCTGCTCCACTCCTGGGCCCGCCATGCCATGGCCTTTTTCTTGGCTTCACTTCGTTTAATTCTATGTGTCCCTACATCCAGATTCTGAAAGGATCTCTTCAGCCACATTCTAGTTCCTTTAACTTCTCCCTTCGCTCCAGCACCACTCCGACTCCTCCTTCCCAGTGCCCAGAGAAAGCAACTGTTCCTGCCAAGGAATCTGTGTTTGTCAAGCAAGCTCAGTGCTTGCTAAGATGCTGAAGGTCTTTAGGACGAGAGTCATAGTTTGACTTTTGTATAAAGAAACCCACAGGAGCAGGGAAGGCAGTGGAACATCCCATAGCAGGGGTGTCCCAAGTGCCCTAGCTTGCTGTCCCCTCACCCCTCAAAGTGTGAGATCCTTGGGAAGTATTGATGAATGACAGGTGGTATCCACCCATCAGAAGACACTTGCTGTACCAGGAATCCTACTTAAGTCGATGAACAATTCAGCTGAGGGTCCATGGCATTTGGACAGCACCCCTGGGACTTATACTTATGGCCGATATCCTGCCAACCTCCTGGGCAGAACTTCAGTATTCCTACCACTTTCCTGCTCTAGCTTCACGCAGAGGGCCACAAACACACCCCACCCTCCACCCAGATTGGACTCGGCTTTCTCCAAGGACCTTTCCAAACATCTCTGCTCTCCAGCAGGACTCCTCCTCCTCCATTTCTGCCCCTCACTGGATGATGCTAAGCCCAGTGTGATGCTTGGTGCATGCTTGCTGGAATGCTGGGATCCAGGAAGGATCATTTCCTCCTCTATCTTAACTGCATGCTTGCCTTGGCTCTCAGGTGGGGTTGAAGGCAATTGCTGACTCAGCTTCTGTTTCACTGCAACTCTCCGCAAGTCCTTAGGGCCCTGGAAGAGCAGACTGTTCCAAGGTCAGACCGGCTCTGGGGGATCTGGGCTTCTCGGCTACACTGGCTCTAGGAAAGGCAGTGCTAGCCAGAAAGAAAGTCTTCTGAAGGACTTGGCTTGTTCCCAAAGAGGAAGCCGGATAGGGCTTTGCCATTATGCCATGAGAATGTCACTCAGGAATGCTCTGAAACCACAGGCGGACAAGAATGGACCATAGATTTCTTCTCCCCTTGGAGTGAGTCTTAAACTTTGGCTTGTGATACTCAGAGAAAAGTTTTCCCCGACAGAGCCACATTTCTTTCCTAAAATTAAGTGCACACACATTGTACACCAGCAATTCCCACGGTTCCGAGGTCTTATTCACTAAAGAGAGTCCACATCATGCTAAGGACGGTGAAGGATGGCTCCCATCTGCTACGCATGCTCAGAACATGACACGGCAGTGCCCTTATTTTTCTGCCTGTTCCATCCTTGGCGATCCCATTAGGTAAACTTAGTCATAATCTAGTTTTGAGAATTGTAGCAACAAGAACACAGAGGACTCTGTGTGCCAAGGTGAACACTGTGAGTGAGCGTTTCCCTCAAATAATAATCCTCAGGATAAAGGCGTGGGTGTTTATTTCCCGAGGCTCTAGGTAGGTAATTTAGTGAGCTTTCAAGTGGCGGTGGTGGGGTGCTCTGTGGTTCTCAGCACTTGCCGAGCGAGGTGGCATTCAGGGTGGTAGAAAAGATGCTTACACTTTGTGTCAGAAACAGGCACAGAATAGAAGGTGCTATGCACTCGCTGCCACGGCTGAAAGCACACAGTTCTGGGTGCGTGTACTAGGGTTCTAGACAAGCTTAGTGGAAGGACACCTGCTCTCATCTCCCCCACCCATGGGCCATAGTCAGCAAGGAGAGTGCTGATGACTGACTTAACCCTGCTGTGCCCAGGCCAGGACTCGGGGACAGTCATCCTGTATCATGAGGCTGAGCTGCTCTGCCCAGCTTTCTTAGCCTTATTTCTGCTAATTCAAAGGACACTCTTGGCTCTATCCCCGACCTCCTCCTTCCCCACTTTCACACTCATGGGTTCTGTCTGTGTGAGCCTGAGCTGGCCTAGTCTCACACAGACACTCTCTGGTCTGGCCACTCTGTGTGCTGACAGATGCTTCCAAGTTCCCGAAGCCATTTCTCTGGTCCTGACATGGAACCTGTGCCAAGATGTCTAGGGGCAGAGCCAGGGTGAGGGTTTTCCTGGGCAGCATCTGGCTGCTTGGCAGGGCATGGCAGGCAGTTGTCAGCCTCTGATAAATTAAGGCTCTCTCTGTGGTCTGGAGTGGCAGAACTCATAGCTGGAGCTGACCTGCTGACCTGCTGATCTGCTGACCTGCTGACCTGCCTGACTTGCTGTGTTGTGATGAGAGAACTGGTTGCCCTTTGCGTGGGGCACAGAACCATAGCCTGAGGCCATATTTTGTATTCTGCATTTTCCGCCTTGGACTTCAACATGCTTTATGCTAACCAAACATTCTTTGTCTTTTGCAGCCTTTCTCAATGGTCTTCTGCACCGGCCCCAAATGAGTGCTACTTACTGCATCAATCAGAGCAATGTTAGAAAAAGGCTGTCGTGGGATGAAGCCAGGAGAATGAAATCCCTCACGTGTCCCACTTCGGCTCAGCTGACTGTGTCTAATCCCAAATGTAACTTTTTGTGTTACAAATGACAAAGGACAACGGCTCACCTGCTTTGAGAAAACTATTCATTGCTTTCTTTAAAATCATGGATTTTATTCTTACGGTAACATGAAAACTACAAATCTCCCCTTTAGAAAAATGTTTAAAAATTTTAAAATTATGGTGGTTGATTTAAAGGGGCCAGGAATGAACTCTAGAGATACACCCCATTTTTGAAAGCCGTTCTCCTTCTTCAGTTACTTGATACAGGATTTTTGTTTTGTTTGTTTTTTTGTAGTTACACACAGGCAAGACTCACAAGTACAGGCAGAGTGGGCTTGCTGGCATCCCAAGACTTCCTTAGAGGTGGAGTGCCATTTTATTTTATGTAGCTTTTAACATCCTACATTATAGACTAGGAAATCACACGTACCTCTCTACCCCGCTCAGCTTCCACTTGTGTTTCCGGGACATCAGCAGCCCTCCACCCCAAGCTGCCTGAAAGGACAGAAGAGAGAGACAAGGGGAGTGCAGCACCTTTGACAGAAGAGACAAGGGGAGTGCAGCACCTTTGATTGGCCTGGATTTTCAGTTTCGAGGCTTCCATATTAGCGGGAATGTTGTAATATGAAAACGACCTTCATAGGTGCATGCAGATTAAGGGGGTGGACCATCTTCTCCTCATGTGGGGTCTTTACATTTCAGGGGGGGGAGTCTCAGACTCTAGCTTACATTTATAACATTATATCTTTATAATTATGGAGTCAAATTGGAGACGTATTTTCCCAGTTTGCATGGGTGGGAGAAAGATTGCCTCCCCAGCCCTTCCTGTAGTTTTTTGGTTGTTCCTTTGGAAGGTCCATGCTCTCAGAATGAGAAAGTCTATGATTGCCATGGTTGGAGTTAGGTAAGACAGGCTAGGGAGCCACTAAACAGGCTCCATGTTGAATGCCACTTGCAGTTTTAAGTCACAGCAGCATAAACATTGGTGCCTGAGTGTGTAACAACTTCTCACTTCTGCTATGGAGTAAATGCTGCAACAAAAAGGCCAGCTGAACTAAACATTGTGCTGAGTTGGTAATGGTTTGTGGTTGGTTATTTATCACAAATATTACTTCACCATGGTTCCTTAGCGAGTACTTTGTGGATGGCAACCAATCTTCAAGCCACACCAAGTAACACACTCAATTTAAATCCCTTCAGTTCAGCCTTGCAGATGGACATAGGTTTTTTATTAGGAAATGGTAGTGTATGTACTTTCTGTAAATTTTGGTGTCATAAACTTCGCGTCAAAACATTTCAGATATAGTTCAGCTTCTTAGTTTACCAAAGTAACGTGTTGGGAATTTGGCAATCCGTATTCCGTAGTGTATTGTCGAGTCTGCTCTTTACTCTCACCACCTACATGCTTATCTAACTTGAACTTGAGTTTTATAACCCTGTGGGGTTCTGGTCTAAATGTAACAGATATAATATCTATAATACCTATAAGGGAGATTTGTATTTGTGTTACTGTGTGTGTGGATGATTTTTAGCCAGAGACATTATGGATCTATAATCTGAGAACCAGACTCAAGTACTGGGAATGTCAATGATATTGTTATGTGAGGAACCTTAATGCATAATTAGTCTCAGGCTGTTTCTAAGTAACATTACACACTGTGTAAGTTCTGTGCCTCTGGGATCTTTAAAATCTGAGATGTCACCATTCTAAATGGGGGGGGGGGAAGATGGGGGCAGGGAACGCAAATCGTATTCCATGAGTCTCATCTAAAATTTGTGCAAGTTGCAGATGGGTACTTACATCCACGTGCATCCAGATCTTGTACTTTTTGCAAATGTCAGCAACAGCCAGGAGGGGATCAAAAGCCCCATACACAGTGGTTCCAGCCGTGGCGCTCACAAGGAAAGGGACAAATCCCTATAAAAGCAAGAAAGCCCCCGCTGTGTAAACAGGAATTCTGGCTTCGTTTACTCATTTAATTTTTTGAGACAAGGTCTTGCTGTGTGGCTCAGTCTCACTTGGACCCCAGTGTGCAGATCGGCCTCAGTATGTGCCAGTCCTTCCAGCTCGGTCTAGCTCTACAGACATGGGCACCACACTGGGATCCAAGGCTTCTTACCTCTCCCCTACCACCGCTCTAAATTGGTTTAACCAACGACTCCCCCAAGACTCTGAGCTCCACTCTGCGGCACCTGGCAGCTGCCCTGTGACAGCAGCAGTCAGCAGCACCGGCTTTCCTGCATTGGAGGTTTTCCGTGATGTCCCAAGCCAGTTACATGCTCCAGGTAGATTCAGTGAGTCTTCTTATTTCCTTTGCTCATTTTCTGCTCTTTCTTCTTCACACCCAGCCACCTGAACCTACCTCATCCCTTAGCATGGGCAGGTGTGAAAGGTGGGACAAAAGAGAGGCTCTGCCAGCCCAGGCTCCTGTGTGGACCAGCTCAGGTGATATACTTGGAGCTTGAGAGGGGAGGACTCACATGGGGCTAAATGTTCCCCAAGCCATGGCAACTTGAAAATTGACTTAAATAGGATATGGCTATGAGGGTGGAAGAATGGCAAAGATTCGCTCAGGTCAGAGTGGTCACTCTAGGCTGTCCTGATCAGCATTATTGGTTTATAGACCCTGACTGATGTTTCAGAGTTTGTCTTTAGGTGACAGCAAAGGTTTAATCTTATGGTTTACATAGTCACCTTTCTAATACAAGAAAGCTGTAGGAGGAAATAAAAAGCATATGAGAATAAATGATTACTGCTAAGCACATAGTAATTATATCTACTGTTAAACCATGCATTGTACCTTTTATTTACTAAAAGTTAAACAGAGAATCTTAAAAGCAATCTCTGACTTGCGAATCATCCAAGGGCATGTTCTTTGATGGATATTGTTATTTGTTTTTTATATTTTTGAGACAAGATCTCAAATCTTTCAGAATGACCTCATACTCCACATGTAACTGAGGGTGACTTTAAGCTTCTGATTCTTCTGCCTCGACCACACCTAGTTTATAGACACTGGGGAACAATGCAGGGTGTTTTGCAAGCTAAACAAACCTCTCCCAACTGAGTCATATCCCTGACTTGTCTTGCTCTTTCTAAAGGAGTTCTGAATTTGTGTCTTCAGAATAGGATGTATGGTTTAATGTGGTCCTCTTAAAACCCCATTGACAGTCACTCACATACTGCCTGAGCATGCCAGTCCCTAGCTGTGAGGATGGCCCATGCATGTGTCTGCCCTGTACCAAGCACATCATGTGAGGGCTTTTAGAAACCTGTCCCTGTATAGATTATCTATGCAGCAATTTAAACCATTATAAAACACATATATACATACACACATACATCATATACATGTATACACACATATATGTATGGTGTGGGAGGTCCTTCTGTATTTGTGCTGCTTTCATAGGTTAATAAAGAAACTGCTTTGGGCCTGGTGATAGGGAAGAACTTAGGTAGGCAAGGAGACAGAACTGAATTCTGGGAGGAAGAAAGCAGGGAGAGGGAACTGCCATGGAGCTGCCAGAATGAGACATACAGAATCTTTTCCTGGTATGGTGAACACAGATTAGTAGAAATGGGTTAAATCAAGAATGTGAGAGTCAGCCAATAAGAGGTTAGAGATAACGGGCCAGGCAGTGTTTAAATGAATACAATTTCTGTGTTGTTATTTTTGGGGTTAAGCTAGCCTGGCGGCCGGAACAAAAGGACCCCTCCTCGTACAACATATGTATACTCAGAGACTGATGTGATGATTGCATGGACAATTTCATATTTTTGTTAGAGCTTGGAGATTGGGGTTTGGATCCTTTTTGAAGAACAAAACCTAAATGACTTTTTTTTTGCTTGTGAATTGAAATACTTATTGCTGTGGCTTGGAGATCCCAGAAGAAACTTACTTTCTGTTTGACTTCAAGGATTCTTCTTTCAAGATCGGATGGGATCATTTTCCCTCTGTAGGAAAAAAGAATATGTGTGAATTTGTTTGGACTGGTTTGCTTTGCTCTCTTTACAGTATAAGGAACCTCAAGATGGTAGACTCCGACTCTTATCATTAACTGGTGCTCCGTTAAGACAGCTCTTTGGCAGTCTCAGGAGCAGAAAGAAATGCATTTATCTCCCAGTATAACAAATGACTGTTTCTCACCACGCTTGGGAGATACCTGACCACACTGCGTTCTTGGTAAAATGGTCACGCTGACCCTCTACTTTGCCCACAGACTGCTAAAATGCATTCTTTTAATTAATTTTAAACAGTTCTGGTTGGGAAAAAGACATTTGGCAATGAAAGAGAAGCCTCAAGGGAAAAAGATTTCACTCCAAATTTTCACTTTAGAAAAAAAAAATTCACTTCAAATGGGTAGATCTCCTTTTTTTATATATATAGCTGGAACACCAAGAAGATAGAATCCATTTTAAGACATTTGGTTAAAAATGTGATTCCTTAAACCAGCCACATTCCCTTAAAGCCTGAAAGCATAAAGCAAGCCGAAATGCAGGGACTCAGATTTCACACACTCCAATGGAAAGGCACATGAGGGAGAAACAGCATGTCATTCCCAATAGAGCTCTTTCCCAAAGGACGGTGCTACCTCTGTGTGTGCTATGATTATCAGTTAGACAGGGAGACACCAGATGGGGAGGCAACGTTGCGTCCCGACACCATTTCTTTCCTACAATAAAAGTCAACATTATGATAATCATGAGAAATTATTTGTAGAGCAAGTTACATGGTGCCAAATATTCCTGGAAAATGACAGTATTTAGGGTTAGTTATTAGGATTGAGCAAGTCAATAACTCAACAAGTGCAAAAATGTTTTTAAAAGCTTGGCATGTGATAGACACATAGTCATTGCTGAGATTATTGTAGTCTGATGTGATATTTTTATTTTAAGATCCTGAAGGAAAACAAAAACAAATAAAGTAGTTGGAAGGAGCTGTGGGTGGTGAAGTACTTTCTGAGGCTGATAACTTTCCCCATTGGGATGATTAATCTAGGTTTTATAAAGTGTGTAATACAGAAAGTGGTTGGGGTCCTACAGGCATTCAGTGAGCAGTGGCAGAGACTTGGTATGTTAGCCCCTGTGGATCTAGGCACACAGGGACCACTAGCTGCTTTATCATACCTTCTGGTGCTTCCCAAACATCTGATTTATTACAGGTTAATTAATGCTCACATTTCTTTCATCTTTAAAATGATCTGATAGTCCACAGAGGGCATGCCAATTATGTTTTTCTACCAATTTCATTACAGATTCAAAAAAGAAGTTTGGCAAATTAGTTGGTTACACAGCAGACATTAAACCTCAAAGTTTTGAGAACGACTGGCTTCGGTGGTTCTGCCAGAGCAAAGTGATTCATATGCAATCACTCAGGCAACAGTCATGGAGAAGTTACTAGGGCCTGAGTTGTCAGGTTAGAATTTAGCAAAAGGCATTACAGGTATCTTGCTGTGAAGAGCATGCCTCACCTTCCATACTCCTGTGAGACAGGGAAATGGGGCTTGGAACGAGCTCTTATAAACTGCTTACACCCTAAATTGTCTCATCTTTCCGAGAGTCCCAGGAATATCCTTTAAGAGTCAAGCTTTCCTAGACTAGTCTCCCAAGTCGTTTCCTAGGCCAGGCCTTCTATTCATGCCCTGCTTTGCCTGAGAAAGTTTTGTACAATTCTGGATGTCTAGATATGGAATAGATATACAAGTTAGTTAAACATTTATTGATAATAAATCAAAGAAATTTATTTTGTCTGATCTGCATGTGATTACATGCTAGTGTGTGTAGGTGCACATGTTTATAGGTACATGTGCTTGTGTATATGCATGTCTGTGGAGACCAGTTCTCAGGTTCCAGCCACCATTTCTTGAGGTAGGGTCTTTCACTGGTCTGGAACTTGCCAAGTAGGCTAGACTGACTGGTTGGCAAGCGCTGGGCCTCTGCTTGCCTCAGTCTTACTCACAGGCCTCACTTTTAAAACATGAGTTCTGGCAGTTGAACTCTTGATTTTGTGTTTGAAAGGCAAGTACTTTAGACTAAGCTGTTTACTTAGCCCAGAAATTTAGTTTAGTCTTTAAACTTACATTAGTTTTTTTAAAAAATGACAGTTTTTAAACTTACATTTAGGTTTTAAACTTATATTAGTTTTTGGCATGCATATAATTTTACCATCTGTTAAAGATTAAAGCAAACATGCATACCATTAAGATGCCTGTGCCTGTTTCCTTTCACACAAAGATTTAAATCTTGGCTGAATATTTTATACTTTAGGATGTAGATCACCTTCAGGGTTTTCCAGAGTTGACAAACATGTTTATAACAGCAATTAAAAAGTTAATCATTCTAATACAGAATCCATAGATATGCTAATCTAATACTTAAATAACAAAGAATGGGAAAAGAACTCTGTTAAAACCTTTTCTGCAATTGCAACATTTGAGTTTCTATAGTAGCAGAAAATTTTGCATGTAAAGCACTGCAATTCATTGCATACAACAGCCCCAAACCAGCCTGGTTGTACAGATGCTGGTGGTTCATATTGTGCAACATGAAAGCACACACTGAGCCAAGTGTGCCGGTTGCACATTCAGAACCACGTCTGCAGTGAGAATGCAGAGTACAACATGAGTGGGCACTGCCAGAAACATCTTGGAATCATTACACATTGATTTTGAATTAATTTTTGCTCATTGCACAGTCATAAAACTTTTATTGTTGTCAGATTTTCCATGGCCCACACGCTGAAGTAACCCCCCAGAAGAGGTTGTGACCTACCACTGATGGAGCTGTGTCCTGGGTCACAGACTGTTCCACCCTGCAGTCAATGAACTATGCAAACTTCAGAGGAAATTGTGGCAAGGTGTTTCTTACAGAGAGTTTGAAGCATGTTAAAATGATGATAGTACTTTGTAGGCAAGCATGGAACTTCACAGAAAACTCTTAGAAACTGGTTACGCATCTCTTAAATGTCTTTAGTTTGCCTAAATTTGGAAAGTTTGGGGGTGGATTGATAATCACTATTTGCTCATAAAATTATATCAGGATATTTTGTTACATATAAACCATTCGACTGTCACTGAGTAGTCAAGAGTTGGGACCCCTTAGAACTGGGCATGACCTCAAGGCCTGACTCTGGTCTCACTTCATTTATCGAATGAGGAAGAGACTGAGAGCAGAAATGACCACCTGACACAAGGGGCTGCCAAAAGGTCATGGATTATGACTGAAACAAACATAAAACTTCCAGAACTAAGTTAAAGGGACCAAATACTTAGTGGGGCTATTTGGAAAGGTCAGGTTATTTTTTTGGTTGTTTGAGAATGTTATACACACATTTAATGTACTTTGACCAAATTCACTCTCCGTTACTCTCCCTCCAACTCCTCCCCCTTCAGCGTCACCACGGTTCCTCTCCCAACTTCATGTGCTCTTCTATTATTTTCTAACCCACCGAGTACACTTTGTGCTGCCTGTATGGGAATGGGTGTGGGACCATCTATTGGAACATGGATAGGGAGTCTTTCATCCCTGAAGCAAACTGAGGAAAGGTTATATTCTCTGATGATAACACACTACTTTCAGGAATCAGAGTTAACGTCCAAACCTGCCAGGGAAAAAAGAAGAATTCACTTCTTATTGTATTTCTGTTATGTAAACTGAGAATATTAATGTCTCACCAGACAGACAGCATGGTGCTGTGGACACAGAACCTTACATAATTTTTTATTAATTTCATTTTGTTTTGAGAACTTCACACATGGGTATTGTATCTACATCACTTCCACCTTCCCTCCCTCTTCTAATTCCTCCCATGTCGTCTCCCATACTCCCCAATTCAAGATCTTTTCTTTACACACGTGCACACATGTGTATAAAACCTGCTGATCGGGCCGGGCGGTGGTGGCGCACGCCTTTAATCCCAGCACTCGGGAGGCAGAGGCAGGCGGATCTCTGTGAGTTCGAGACAAGCCTGGTCTACAAGAGCTAGATCCAGGACAGGCTCCAAAGCCGCAAAGAAACCCTGTCTCGAAAAACCAAAAAAAAAAAAAAAAAACCTGCTGATCCTATTCAGCATTGTTCACATGTACATGTGTCTCCCTCATCGAAGAAGTTTCTTTTTGCAACAGATGGAACTATTGCCGAGCTCTACACTCTAAGTAAGTAAGTTACTTACTTAGAGAGTAAGTGACTGTGGCGCCCCACTCCAGTCGATACACCCGCCATGCAAACTTTACACCCAAGGCTGCAGGAAAAGCCCAGAAGAGGAGGCAGGAAGAGTGTAAGAACAGAAGCCTGGGATGCTATGTAGTGTCCCCTAGACGTGACAGGGGAAATTCACCCATGAAATCTCAACAATACGGTTGCCTGAACAAGACCGGCATAATAACCTTTCCCATTTTAGATCTTAGATTTCACTGGATTACTTTGGAAAGCCAATGCCTAATGTTTAGCATGCCTAAGAATCACCTACGTGCTACTTTAAAATGTGAATTCCTTGGTTTCAGTCTTAGGGATTTTAATTCACTAGGTCAGTATAGAGATGAAGAATTAAGTTATTGAACAATTATTTATAAGCATTTACAATGTGCAGTTATCATTTTATGATCATTTTATGTGTGCCAAGATGACAGAACAGTTTATGCTCTATGCTAACAAGGGGGAGAAACAATAGGCAGACAGTTATATAGAAAGCTGCATTTTTAGCATGTACCCAGATGATTGTGATACAGGTAGACCCAGGTTCACATGTAGAGAAACAATGCTTTAGAAATGAACATTCAGCCTGGGTAGCATTTTAATAGAGTAACTTTTCTTGTGATCCATGGCTCAGAGCCTTATGGCTATCAGGCAGCAAGCAGAAGGGACTCCAGATGTAGGACAGACACCCTCTGCCTGCCCATATGCTGTGGGGCCAGAGAAAATTGGGTGACCACCAGCAGACTTTTCTGAGGATTTGTAGCTGCCTGTCCTAGTCTTTCTAGAAAAGCAATAGTACACAGAGGCACTGTATGTAGCATTGCATCTTCTATGTCTGGCCTACCAGAATCTCTATAGCATAAATGTATGTCTTCCACATTTACCCATCCAGCAGCCTGTAACCTCACAGTAACCTCTAGTGCCAATATATCATGGCTCTGAATGTCAGTAAACAGAGGCACCAACACCTGGGTGAGGGCTGTTGAACCAAGCTGAGGATTTGGTATGATGATTTTATATTGAGCGTTTTTGGTAAGTGGTCATTTTATAAAAGCCATACAAAGTTGCCTGCATAGAACCCCAGCAACATGCTAGTCCATTAGAAAAGTCTTTGTGCTAAGACAGCATAAACTGTGGGCTGTGGTTCATCCCTGCATATCCATGAACACAAAGGCAAGAGCGACCCCCTACACAGAACTCGATAATAGAGAGGTGTTTAGTAGAGAGGGTGTGTTTATACGTGGAACTCATTAGTAGAGAGGGTGTGTCTATGCATGGAGTTCATTAGTATTGAGGGTGTGTCTATGCATGGAGCTCATTAGTATTGAGGGTGTGTCTATACATGGAGCTCAATAGTAGAGAGGGAGTGTCTATACATGGAGCTCATTAGTATTGAGGGTGTGTCTATACATGGAGCTCATTAGTATTGAGGGTGTGTCTATGCAAGAAGCTCATTAGTAATGAGGGTGTGTCTATACATGGAGTTCAATAGTAGAGAGGGAGTATCTATACATGGAGCTCATTAGTATTGAGGGTGTGGCTATACATGGAACTCAATAGTAGAGAGGGAGTGTCTATACATGGAGCTCATTAGTATTGAGGGTGTGTCTATGCATGGAGCTCAATAGTAGAGAGGGAGTATCTATACATGGAGCTCATTAGTATTGAGGGTGTGTCTATGCATGGAGCTCATTAGTACTGAGGGTGTGTCTATGCATGAAGCTCATTAGTATTGAGGGTGTGTCTATACATGGAGCTCATTAGTATTGAGGGTGTGTCTATACATGGAGCTCATTAGTATTGAGGGTGTGTCTATGCAAGAAGCTCATTAGTAATGAGGGTGTGTCTATACATGGAGTTCAATAGTAGAGAGGGAGTGTCTATACATGGAGCTCATCAGTATTGAGGGTGTGTCTATACATGGAGCTCATCAGTATTGAGGTTGTATCTATGCATGGAGCTCATTAGTATTGAGGGTGTGTCTATACATGGAGCTCATCAGTATTGAGGGTGTGTCTATACATGGAGCTCATTAGTATTGAGGGTGTGTCTATACATGGAGCTCAATAGTAGGGAGGGAGTGTCTATACATGGAGCTCATTAGTATTGAGGGTGTGTCTATACATGGAGCTCATTAGTATTGAGGGTGTGTCTATGCATGGAGCTCATTAGTATTGAGGGTGTGTCTATGCATGGAGCTCATTAGTATTGAGGGTGTGTCTATGCATGAAGCTCATTAGTATTGAGGATGTGTCTATACATGGAGCTCAATAGTAGGGAGGGAGTGTCTATACATGGAGCTCATTAGTATTGAGGGTGTGTCTATACATGGAGCTCATTAGTATTGAGGGTGTGTCTATGCATGGAGCTCATTAGTATTGAGGGTGTGTCTATGCATGAAGCTCATTAGTATTGAGGATGTGTCTATACATGGAGCTCATTAGTATGAGGGTGTGTCTATGAATGGAGCTCATTAGTATTGAGGGTGTGTCTATGCATGGAGCTCATCAGTATTGAGGGTGCGTCTATACATGGAACTCAATAGTAGAGAGGGTGTGTCTATATGTGGAGCTCGTTAGTAGAGAGGATGCATTTCTGTGAAGGCTTCTAGGTGGTATTATATAAGATGCTGAGTTATTGACTGACCTTGTTTATAGTCCTTCAGAAATGGAAAAGTTTGTACCAGTTTTTCCCAAATGATTAGGAAACGGGCATGTTTGTTCAGAGCATTCATGTGCGAAGAGAGGACTCATGAAAACCATTACCAATGTTGTGGTGCCTCTGACGGCAATAACGAACAGCCAACCCTAGAAGCAGCCACTCCACTGTGATTTTCCACATGATCCCTGGCCTGGCGACAGTGCAAGAGAAGTGTCACTGCTTACTGACAAGGAAGAGATAGCTGAAGATAGGGGAATGGACACCGTCCCCAAGTCAAAGCTAACTAGCTGTATTAAAGGAGTAAAGGTTTTTCTTTTATTCATTTATAAAGTAGTATTTCTTGCCTTGTTAATTTTCTATGAGAACCAAAATGGAATAGGAAGCATAAATAGTACAAAATACAAAACATGAAACTCTGCTTAGCATACAGCACCATGTGCTAAACCATGTTCGGTTATTCTAAATAACACATGAGGTCGGGAGAAGATAACAAGTAGAACATTAAAAATTAATGATGTAGCTGGGAATAATGTTGAACTCCTTTAATCCAACACTCAGGTGGCAGAAGCAGAACTCTATGAGTTCGAAGCCAGCCTGATCTACATAGTGAATTCCAGGACAGCCTGAGCTACATAGTGAGACGCTGTCTCAACACACACCCCTAATCAATGACATGAGGCCCACTCCATGAGATGATACCCTTACTGGGCACTGCTAAGTGACCAAGAACCTAAAAATAGATAGGTAGTGACCCTAGGGAGAAACCTTCTGCTATCACTCTGCTAAAGGACATAGCAATAAAATAACTCCTAGTGACATACTACTGTACCTATTGATGAGAGTGCCACTGAGCCCTCATCAGACAGTCTCCTTGCAGTGGGATGGGAACTAACAAAGAGACCTGCAAATGAACAGTGGGCACAGAGTGAGAGGCTTTGGAGCACTCGGTTCTAAATGAGATGTCTTCATCAAACCCTTCCTCTAAGGGTCGGGGATCTGTTTGGAAGAGGAGACAGAAAAATGTGTTAGGAGCCAAAGGTGATGGATCGCCCCAGGAAATAGCATCTTGTAGACACAATCAGACTGACGCTCACACCAACTCACAGACACTGTGGCAGCACGGACAAGACTAGAAAAACGCACTGAGAAGGGGAAGTAGCAACAGGGCCCCACCACAGCCAAGAAGCTACATCTGCTGGGAAAGAGAAAATCAGTTTCTCTGATAGAACATCACACTCCTGGGCAGGCCCATGCCCAGAAATGGCCGACCAACACAAAATTAACTCTGTGGTGGTTCTGTGGGCTTTTTGTTTCATTTCGTTTTGGTATTGATATTATTTTTTTACTTGATTTTTGTTGTTTATTTGTTTGTTTTGGAGAGACAGAGAGAATGCTAAGTTATTGGGTAGATGGTAAGGAGGATCTGGAAAGAATTGGAGGAGGGGAAAGAATATACAGTGCACCAAAAAGATTTTACAAAAAAGAAAATAAAAAGTGAAAAAAATGAAAAATAAAAATTTTAGAGGAAAAATAATGATGTGAGAGTATTATGTCTAAAAATAAGAAGCACACTAAATCTTCCTTAGAAGAAAATGTGTAGCCCGAAATGTTTTGAGATTAAACAGAAAATAGAAAACATCTAAATACCTAAAGAGTTATAACCATAGGCTGATGCCAGAGAAGAGGAGAGGGGAGGGGAGGGGAGCGGAGGGGAGGGGAGGGGAGGGGAGGGGAGAGGAGGCGAGAGGAGAGATGCAAACAGAGTGGACCAAACTTGTGAAGATGGAAGCTGGGTCACTTCAGTTACCAACAGAAAGCTGTTCACTCATGCGAGATTACCAAGAGAAATGGTGGCATTTCAGATAAGGAGACAGCGGACAAAGACATCTTAACATATAAAATGAACTCTATGTGAACCTAGATTAATCTTAGAATTCTTGAGGAAATACACGATTCTTTCCTAGGCAAAAACAAATTTTAAGAATTGGCTCAAGGATATAAAGAAATTTTGAGGCCAGAGGAGAGCAATAGCTCAGCGGGCAAGAAGAGCACTTGCTACGCCAGCGTGAGGACCCAAGTTCAGATCTCTAGTGCCTGCCTTGATTTGCCTGTTAACTCCGGTGTTGTGGGAGGTAGGGAGAAGGAGTGGAGACAGAGGTATGGTTGGCCTGCTGGCCTAGTCCAGAAAACAAATAAACAACAAGAAAAATGGTGAGCTCCAGGTTCAATGAGAGACGCTATCTCAAGAGACTAAGCAGATATTAACACAGGACATCCAACATTTTCCCCCACTTCTGTGTGCATTCATTCATGATTGCTTGTACATGTGGAATTGCCCCCCCCCACACACACATACACACACACACACACACCACACAGACACACAGACAAACACAGAGAGAGAAAAGAAAGAAAAAATAAAAACCAAATCTATAAAAAATTTGAAGATAACAACCTAATTACAAAAATAAAAAACAAAAATAAAACCAAAGAGAGCACAAACAGTCAAACAGACTAAACCAAAGACAGAAACAAGTGGGAAGAAGGCTGCTCCAAGCAGTGGCCCCAGCACCAGATTTAGAGTTTAGCTGTTAATCTCAACAAGTTTATCATGAACAAAAATGGATTAAAATTCATACAGAAAAGAGTGAAATTTGCTTTCTGAAATTTGCCGGCTCTATTAAATTTGGAAACATTTTATAAATAATGTTACAAAATCTCTAAAAAATCAAGACCTTGTTGAAAACAACAAAGAAGTTAGAAATTCACCGGAACCACGTGGAATTTGTTGCAGGTGTGGAAAGGCGGGAACTCAGGAGATCTTAATGTATATCATGTCAGCAGTAGATCAAATGAGGAAAGTGCAGTGGGGCCCTATATGATGTCTGAACGACATTTTTCTTCCTGAGAAAGGGCTTCATTATGTTATCTCCAGACACTCCTGCCTTAGTTTCCCAAGTACTGGTGTTACAGGCATGTACCTAGCTATGAAATGCATTTCAACAATCAACAGCATCAATTCTAGAGAAGGAAGAAGGGAAGAAGGGGAAAGAGGGGGAGAAGAGGAGGCAGAGCAGGTGAGAAGAGAAAGAGAAATTCCTGGTAATATAAGAAATCTAGGTACTTATTTGACACAATTAAAATCATCTATTTCAAAATAACTGTTGGTATTACACCAAAATGTGGTGTCCTAGATCTTTGTCCATTAAAGTTAAGAACAATAACACTAAAAAAATTTTTCTGTGAACATTCTTCTTTAGATAATAGAAAGTACAAGCATTGAGACCTGATCCATCATTCATTGGGGTGAGTGAGTGCCTGACCCGCGGCAGCTGCCCAGAGATGGACAACAGACATTCCTCAACCCCCTATACTTCCTGGTCTTCCTGCAGGGGCTATTCTCCCCGGACACTGCCTCTCTCTTCTTGTCCCATCCCAGCTTGCACCAAGAACCCCCCCTTCATCCCCCCATCTTCGGAGCCATAAAATCCCCCAGCTCAGCCTGTTTGGGTGCTCGGACCACGCAGTGAGTGCAACCAGGTGGGTGGGAGGTCCTTTGTTTCAATAGCCTGCCTGCAGCAAGTTAGGCCTTTTGCCTGCAAGCTCCCTGGCCAGCAAGGAGAATTGAACTTGTAAAAGAAGATCAATAGGGGATTAGTCAGAGGAAGAGATGGGCAGGCACCAATGCAAGAATTCTTCCAACAATTTGAAAAACAACATGAAAGCACCAGAACCCAGAGAACTTACAACAGGAGGACTTGAACACCGTAATCAAGAAGAAGTAGAAAAAAATGACTTTATGAAAGTAATAGAATCCCTTAAACAGGAGGTGAAAAACTCTCTTAAGGAAATGGATGAGAAGAATAACAAAAAGTTTGAAGAACTGAGTAAATCCGTAAATGATATCTTAGGAAACCAAGGAAAAACAATCAAACAGATAATGCAAACAGTGCAAGACTTGAAAACTGAAATGGAGGCAAGGAAGAAAACACAAGCCGAGGGCCAGCTGGATATGGAAAATCTATGTAAACAAACAGAGACTACAGAAACAAGCATAACCAACAGAATACAAGAGATAGAAGAAAGAATCGCAGATTCTGAAGATACCATAGCGAAAATAAATTCACTGATCAAAGAAAACAGCAAATCCAACAAATTCTTATCACAAAACATTCAGGAAATCTGGGACACAATAAAAAGACCAAACCTAAGAATAATAGGCATAGAAGAAGGAGAAGAATTACAGCTCAATGGTCCAGAAAATATATTTAATAAAATTATAGAAGAAAACTTTCCCAACCTACAGAAAGATATACCTATGAAGGTTCAAGAAGCTTACAGAACATCAAATAGACTGGATCAAAAAAAATCCCCCCTTGCCGGGCAGTGGTGGCACACACCTTTAATCCCAGCACTCTGGAGGCAGAGGTAGGCGGATCTCTGAGTTCGAGGCCAGCCTGGTCTACAAAAGCTAGATCCAGGATAGGCTCTAGAAACTACAGGGAAACCCTGTCTCGAAAAACCAAAAAAAAAAAAAAAAAAATCCCCTTGCCACATTATAATCAAAACACAAAACATACAGAATAAAGAAAGAATATGAAGAGCTGCAAAGGAAAAAGGTCAAGTAACTTATAAAGGTAAACCTATCAGACTTACACCTGACTTCTCTATGGAAACCATGAAAGCCAGAAGGTCCTGGATAGATGTTTTGCAGAAACTAAGAGACCATGGATGCAAGCCCAGATTACTATACCCAGCCAAGCTTTCATTCACTATAAATGGAGAAAACAAAATTTTCCAGCATAAAAACAAATTTAAACAATACGTAGCCATAAATCCAGCCTTACAGAAAGTAATAGAAGGAAAATCACAAACCAAGGAACCCAACAATGCCCACAATAACTCAGACATCTAGCGACCCTTCACCAGCACATCTCAAAGAGGGGAAACACACAATCTCTACTACCAAAAAAAAAAATGATGACCAGAGTTAAAAACCACTGGTCATTAATATCACTGGACTCAACTCACCTATAAAAAGGCACAGGCTAAGAGATTGGATATGAAAACAGGATCCAACATTCTGCTATTTACATGAAACACACCTCAACTACAAAGACAGACACCTACTCAGAGTAAAGGGTTGAGAAAAGGTTTATCAAGCAAATGGACCTAAGAAACAAGTGAGTGTGGCCATACTAATTTCTAACAAAGTTGACTTCAAACTAAAATCAATCAGAAGAGATGGAAAGGGACATTTTATACTTATAACAGGAAAAATCCATCAGAATGAAGTCTCAATCCTGAATATCTATGCCCCTAATATAAAAGCACCCACTTATGTAAAAGAAATATTACTAGAACTCAAGACAGCCATCAAACCACACACACTAATAGTAGGAGACTTCAACACTCCTCTCTCACCAATGGACAGGTCAATCTGACAGAAACCTAACAGAGAATTAAGAGACTTAATAGAGGTAATGAACCAAATGGACTTAACAGACATCTATAGAACATTCCACCCAAATAAGAAAGAATATACCTTCTTCTCCGCGGCTCATGGAACCTTTTCGAAAATTGACCACATACTCGGTAACAAAGCAAACTTCCATAGTTACAAAAACATATTAGTAACCACCTGTGTCTTATCAGATCACCATGGATTAAAATTAGAATCCAACAACAATGCTACCCCCAGAACACCTACAAACTCATGGAAACTGAACAGTCAACTACTGAACCACACCTGGGTCAAGGAAGAAATAAAGAAAGAAATTAAAGTCTTCCTTGAATTTAATGAAAATAAAGACACAACATACTCAAACCTATGGGACACTATGAAAGCAGTGCTAAGAGGAAAGTTCATAGCACTAAGTGCCCACTTAGAGAAAACAGAGAAAGCACACATTGGAGGCTTAACAGCACACCTGAAAGCTCTAGAAAAAAAAGAAGAAGCAGACTCAAGTAGGAGGAGTAGAAGACTGGAAATAATCAAACTGAGGGCTGAAATCAACAAAATAGAAGCACAGAAAACAATCCAAAGAATCAATGAAACAAAAAGCTGGTTCTTGGAAAACATCAACAAGATTGACAAACCCCTATTCAAATTAATCAAACGGCAGAGAGAGAACACGCAAATTAATAAGATCAGAAATGAAAAGGGGGACATAACCACAGACACAGAGGAAATTCAGAGAATCATTAGATCTTACTACAAAAGCCTGTATGCCACAAAATTGGAAAATGTAAAAGAAATGGACTTTTTTTTAGATAAGTACCATATACCAAAGTAAAACCAGGACCAGGTGAACAATCTAAATAGTCCTGTTAGTCACAAAGAATTAGAAACTGTTATCAAAATCCTCACTACCAATAAAAGCCCAGGACCTGATGGTTTCAATGCAGAATTCTACCAGAACTTCCAAGAAGACCTAATACCTATACTCCTTAAGGTATTTCATAATATAGAAACACAAGAGTCACTGCCAAATTCCTTCTATGAAGCTACAGTTACCCTGATACCTAAACCACACAAAGACTCAACCAAGAAAGAGAATTACAGGCCAATCTCACTCATGAACATTGACACAAAAATTGTCAATAAAATACTGGCAAACCGAATCCAAGAACACATTAGAAAAATTATCCATTATGATCAAGTAGGCTTCATCTCAGAGATGCAGGGCTGGTTCAACATACGAAAATCTATCAATGTAATCCATCATATAAATAAACTGAAGGAAAAAAAACCATATGATCATCTCATTAGATGCTGAAAAAGCATTTGACAAAATTCAACACCCCTTTATGATAAAGGTCTTGGAGAGATTAGGGATACAAGGGTCATTCCTAAATATAATAAAGGCTATTTACAGCAAGCCGACAGCTAACATCAAATTAAACGGAGAGAAACTCAAGGCTATCCCACTAAATTCAGGAACATGACAAGGCTGTCCACTCTCTTTCAATATAGTGCTTGAAGTTCTAGCAATAGCAATAAGACAACATAAGGGAATCAAGGGGATTCGAATTGGAAAGGAAGAAGTTAAACTTTCGTTATTTGCAGATGACATGATAGTGTACAAAAGCGACCCCAAAAACTCCACCAAAGAACTACTACAGCTGATAAACTTCTTTAGTAACGTGGCAGGATACGAGATCAACTCCAAAAATCAGTTGCCCTCCTATACACAAAGGATAAGGAAGCACAGAGGGAAATCAGAGAAGCATCACCTTTCACGATAGCCACAAATAGCAAAAATATCTCAGCGTAACTCTAACCAAGGAAATGAAAGATCTAATTGACAAGAACTTTTAAGTCTTTGAAGAAAGAAATTGAAGAAGATACCAGAAAATGGAAGGATCTCCCTTGCTCTTGGATTGGGAGGATCAACATAGTAAAAATGGCAATTCTACCAAAAGCAATCTATAGATTCAATGCAATCCCCATCAAGGTCCCATCAAAATTCTTCACAGACCTTGAGAGAACAATAATCAACTTTATATGGAAAAACAAGAAACCCAGGATAGCCAAAAAAATCTTATACAATAAAGGTACTTCTGGAGGCATTACCATCCCTGACTTCAAACTCTATTACAGAGCTACAGTATTGAAAACAGCTTGGTACTGGCATAAAAACAGAGAAGTAGACCAATGGAATCAAATAGAAGACCTGGATCTTAACCCACAAACCTATGAACACCTGATTTTCGATAAAGGAGCTAAAAGTACACAAAGGAAGAAAGAGGGCATCTTCAACAAATGGTGCTGGCATAACTGGATGTCAACCTGTAGAAGAATGAAAGTAGATCCATATCTATCACCATGCACAAAACTCAAGTCCAAATGGATTAAAGACCTCAATATCAATCTGAACACACTGAACCTGATAGAGGAGAAAGTGGGAAGTACTCTACAACATATGGGCATAGGAGCCTGCTTCCTATGTATAACCCCAGCTGCACAGACATTAAGGGCAACATTGAATACATGGGACCTCCTGAAGCTGAGCAGCTTCTGTAAAGCAAAGGACACTGTCACTAAGACAAAAAGGCAGCCTACTGACTGGGAAAAGATCTTCACCAACTCTGCAACAGACAAAGGTCTGATCTCCAAAATATATGAGGAACTCAAGAGACTAGACTTTAAAATGCTAATTAACCCAATTAAAAAATGGGGCACTGACCTGAACAGAGAATTCTCAACAGAAGAAGTTCAAATGCCCAAAAGACACTTAAGGTCATGCTCAACCTCCTTAGTGATCAGGGAAATGCAAATCAAAACAACTTTGAGATACCATCTTACACCTGTCAGATTGGCTAAAATCAAAAACACCAATGATAGCCTTTGCTGGAGAGGATGTGGAGTAAGGGGAATACTCATCCATTGCTGGTGGGAATGCAAACTTGTGCAATCAGTTTGGAAAACAATGTGGTGGTTTCTCAGGAAATTTGGAATCAACCTACCCCAGGACCCAGCAATACCACTCTTGGGAACATATCCAAGAGATGCCCTATCATATTACAAAAGCATTTGTTCAACTATGTTCATAGCAGCATTATTTGTAATAGCCAGAACCTGGAAACAACCTAGAAGCCCTTCAATGGAAGAATGGATGAAGAAAGTGTGGAATATATACATATTAGAGTACTACTCAACAGTAAAAAACAATGACATCTTGAATTTTGCATGTAAATGGATGGAAATAGAAAACACTATTCTGAGTGAGGTAACCCAGACCCAAAAAGATGAACATGGGATGTACTCACTCATAATTGGTTTCTAGCCATAAATAAAGGACATTGAGTCTATAATTCGTGATCCTAGAGAAGCTAAATAAGAAGGTGAACCCAAAGAAAAACATATAGTTACCCTCCTGGATATTGGAAGTAGACAAGATTGCCAGGCAAAAATTGGGAACTTGGGGGTGGGGTGAGTTGGGGGCAAGGGGAAATGGGGAGAGAAAAGCGTGAAGGGGAAGATGGGGAGAGCTTGGGGGAATGGGATGCTTGGGATATAGGAAGGGTGGATATGGGGGCAGGGAAGTATATATCTTAATTAAGGGAGCCATTTTAGGGTTGGCAAGAGACTTGACTCTACAGGGGTTCCCAGGTGTCCAGGGAGATGCTCCCAGCTAGTTCCTTGGGCAGCTGAGGAGAGGGAGCCGGAAATGGCCAGATCCTATAGCCATACTGATAAATATCTTGCATATCACCATAGAACCTTTATCTGGCAATGGATGGAGATAGAGACAGAGCCCCACATTGGAGCACCGGACTGAGCTCCCAAGGTCCAAATGAGGAGCAGAAGTAGGGAGAACATGAGCAAGGAAGTCAGGACCGCGAGGGGTGCACTCACCCACCGAGATGGTGGGGCTGATCTAATCGGAGCTCACCAAGGCCAACTGGACTGGGACTGAAAAAGCATGGGATAAAACCAGACTCCCTGAACATGGCGGACAATGAGGGCTGCTGAGAAGCCAAGGACAGTGGCACTGGATTTTGATACTACTACATATACTGGCTTTGGGGAGGGGCTAGCCTGTTTGGATGCTCACCTTCCTAGACCTGGATGGAGGGGGGAGGACCTTGGACTTCCCACAGGGCAGGGCACCCTTACTGCTCTTCGGACAGGAGAGGGAAGAGGAGTGGAGGGGGGTGGGGAAGGTAAATGGGAGGAGGGGAGGAGGCAGAAATTTTTAATAAAAAAAAAAGAAAAGAAAAAAAGAAAGTCCAAGCATTAACAAGTGAAGAGATTGAATAAACAATCAAAAATTTACAATCACTTCCTCCCTCAGAATGTACTGGCTTTACTAGTATATTTTATTAAACATTTAAATATGGATTACTAATAATCTTTACAATCTTCTGTATGAAGGACAAGGGATGACTATTATTTCAAACTCTTTCTACGAAACCCAAATTACCTTGATATGTAAATAAGGAAAAGACACTGCAAAGAAAGAAGCATGCAAGATAACAACAGATTCAAGAATCTTCAAGGGAATACCAGTAAGTTCAGCATGATAGTATTTCCAAAGAGTACAACATCACAGCCAAACATGATTTATCCTTGAGATACAGGGTCTGTCAACATATGCAAATCAGAAAGCACAATATGACATATCAATAGAATGAAAGACAAACACATGATCATCTCCATAGTTACAGGAACAGCATTTAACAAGGATCAGCATCCCTATATGATAAAAACCACTGTACCAATGAAGTAGGTAAAGAAAAAGTGTATGGGAACACAGTTGAGACCTTATATGAAAAGCCCACAGTTAGCACATCATACTGAGTGAGGAAAAACTCAAAGCTCAAGATCAGAAAATAGACAAGGATGACAGGTCTTGTCACTCCTAGTAAACAGCACTGTAAGTCCCACCAGGGACAGCAGGCGAGAAAAGGAGGCAAAACACAGCCAAGCCTGACAGAATGTAGTTAAGTTTCCTGTTTTCAGATGACATGGCCACATGTAGAGAAACCTCTAAAGACTCGACCACAAGTTGTTCGGAATGGTTGAATTTAGTGATGTTGCAGGACAAAAAAATCCACACAGAAAAAAACGTCAGTTGTACCCTATATGTCAGCAATAATCTATCCAAGGGAGAAAATAAGGAAACAATTTCAACTGAAAAAAAAATTAACCAAGGAGATAACAGATCCATACACCCCAAACTGAAAATGAATCAACAAATGTGGTCCACATGTATACAATGGGGTATTATTTACCCCCCAAAAGGAAGAAATTCCAAGGTATAAACATAGACAAACCTTGTGGACATTATGTCAAGACCTCATAAAAAGTCACTGTGATCATGCTTTCATGAGTGGGGACTAAGAGTGGACAAATTCACAGAGAATACATAACAAGCAGCTGGTGGCAGGCATGGGAAGAGGGTGATGAGCAGGTGGTTTCAGTTTCCATTACGATGGTTGTTCAGTGTGCAAGTGATGCCACTGAATGCACGCACCGTGCAGCTAAGATGGTGCCTTGCATTTGATTGTAAGAAAGACTGGAGAGAGAAAGGAGCTGTCTTAGCTGCTGAAAGTTAGCAATCTCTTCCGAGGCTGAGTGAGTCCTGTCCCTTCACCATGTGTCCTTGGAAATAGGATCTGTGGCTATGTTACAAGCTAAATGCGGAAGGATACTTTGCCATCCTGTTTGAAGTCATTTGCCTGCCGTGTGGCAACAAATCATAATACACCGTGTCAGTAAGGACACACGTGGGACAATACAGCCCTTTGTGTCTCTAATCAGGTGTATTAATTAGATCTTTATGCACAGCAAGTGGACCGTGCCTGGATGCAATAAGCAATGAGTCTTGGCTGGTGCTCTTCTGTCACTTCCTCATGAGGGATGTCACAAGTGTCTCTGAGTTCTCTGCATAGAAACCCAGGAAATTGGGTGCTTGGGCTTCCCAACTCTGCTCTCTAATAGTTGGTTCAGTGTTTCTTGAATAGTCTATCCTGTAACTGCGCCCTCAGCTGCTGCCCCAGGGCTGAAGGAGGTCGTTAGCCTTCTCAGTTGTAGCAGTGGCCACAGTTCAGTTAATTTAACAGAAGAGTTTAATGGCCCCGGATTATTTACACTCTCAGTTGCTTCTGGTAAATGGTAAGACAAAGTGTTTTAACAAGCCCAGGGAGTAATAATCTCAGAAGCTTGGGGAGTGCTTTTAAAACAAAAATGTGTACAAAACACTAGTAGTTAATATGTGTTCTAACAAAATTATTCAGAGTAGCTTAATAGAATTCTTGTCACCTGAGCTGGGTGCAGCCAGTGATCACTGTCCACCCAGACATCGTGTGTCTCTGTCAGATTTATCCCCTTTACCAGTCACAGCCAATTACTAGCAATTGAGATAATGAAGAGGAAAGTCTGAAGGGAAAAGAAAAAAGATGGAGAAATGGAAGAGAGGGGAGAGAGTGAGTGGGAGAGGATAATAGAGAGAATTAATTTGTGAAGTACCCATGAGTCCACTCGGGTGATAGAACAAGAGAAAGAACAGAGACGCAAAGACACAGAGAGCCCCCCTCCCCCACACAGAATTCAGGAATCAAAGACAAACAAGAAAGGATGGAGTTAGGAAATGACCACCTTGCAACCATCTAAATAATTCAGATAAAAATTAATATGGATGCTGAACTAAGTAGAGCCTGGATGCTGTAGGACATAGCATCCTCAAGACATGTACTCCCTGAAAAGATAAAACAAGTATCTTAAAATATTTATAGTTGATGTTATTAATAACGAGCCCAACCTCCTGCTGAGATTCCCATGGAAGAGACGCTTCCCTGGAAATTCTGTCCCAGACATATCACTTGAATTCTGAGAAAAATTAGACATTCCAAATAAATTATTTACTCCCTCAGAAATACAGTCAGGTGATCTTAAGCACACCTGCTATCCCAGCACTTGGGAGACTGAGGCAGGAAGGCCAGCTTGGACAACATAGTGAGGTAGAAATAAAACAAGAAGAAAACGAATCATCTCACAGAAGGCAAAGCACGGCAGAAGAAAGGCTCCAGATGAAGGAGAGGGAAGAACTGTTTAATGGCAGTGCTGGGTGGTGATGTAGGGGGCGGGGTACAGCCAGCCATGCCTAACCAGGGAGCTCCTGGCCAATAAGAGACCGGTCTCAAAAACAGGTTAACAGCAGCTGAGGTTGTCCTCTGGTTCCAGGTGCATGTGCTCATGGGAGCGAAGGCACACACACACATACAAATTGTCTTGGGTTCAACACTCCCCTCCTGGTTTTGACCTCTCAATATTAACAGACACTAGCAGACTAATATTTGTGCTAATCTTATTCAAGATACATGGAGAGGGGAAACTTTGCTGTTGTATGAAGCAAACATCGTTTCTTCCATCTTTTTTTTCGGATAAAGAAACTGAAGCACAAAGAAGCACTTGTGCGAGCTAGCATTTGAGCTGAGATTCGAAGTCAGGGAGCTGGACTCCATTGCCAGCTCTGTGGATTTACTAGAGTACTTTCTAATATTAATGTGTTACAGCACATATGTGTTTCAGTAATGTGGGAAAATATTTAAATCATTATATCTACTTAGAAAAGGAAAACATGATCACAAATAGATAGAAGGGGGAATAAAAGGAAAAGAGGAAAAAAAGAAAACAGAAAGAAGGAAAGAAAGAGCCTAAATGTTTAGAAAAGAACCTCCCACACTTTAGACTCTGACTGCCCCCACAGTATCTGTAAAGGTTTTTAAGTGGAAAATTTCTCTTATTTAAAAAAGTAAGATAGTACTGCTTTTGTGATGGAGGAGTGTCTATGTGTTACTTTCATTATTAATAAAGAAAACTGCCTTGGCCCTTTAAGAGACAGAAAATTAGGTAGGTGGAATAGACAGAACAGAATTCTGGGAAAGAGAGGGGAGACGCTTCAGGCAGTCGCCATGATTCTCCCCTCTGAGATGGACACAAGTTAAGGTCTCTCCTGGTAAGCCACACCTTATGGTGCTACACGGATTACTAAATATGGGTTAAAGGAAGATGTGAGAATTAACCAATAAGAGGCTACAGATAATGGGCCAGGCAGTGTTTAAAAGAATACAGTTTCTGCCTTTAATCCCAGCACTCGGGAGGCAGAGGCAGGCGGATCTCTGTGAGTTCAAGGCCAGCCTGGTCTACAAGAGCTAGTTCCAGGACAGGCTCTAAAAAAGCTACAGAGAAACCCTGTCTCGAAAAAAAAAAAAAAAAAAAAAAAAGAATACAGTTTCTGTGTAATTATTTCGGGTGTAAAGCTAGCCGGCGGCCGGGTAGCAGGACGCAGCCTGCCGCTTCCTTCTACACATTTGGTAGTAAAATTATAATGTATCCTTTTAGAATTTCCAGCTATGTTTCCCATACCCCCCCCCACCCAGTGTTTTTCTCTCCATTTTCCTCTTTGCTTTACTTCCCACTTTGCAATTTTCCCCAGCCAGGCTTTGTTTGCTCACCGGATGTTTCTTATCCTTTTTCTCTTTCCTAGAAACAGGGAATCTGTTTCCTTTTTCTCACGTTGTTTTCTACCCCCACCCCAGGCCCACTTTCCTTCTACAAGGCTTGAGAACAGAAGGAGAAGAGGCCCCAGGTCCCCACTGTCTGCTGGCTCCCAAGGGGACAGACATGAGGAAGGAGCACCTAGTAGTGAAACCGCACAGCATTGTTCAGTTGTTGTGCGATATTTGCACACCATGCGAAGATACAGTGCTGTGATTGGTTTCATAAAGAGCTGGAGGATCAATAGCTGGGCAGGAAGTACAGGGGACTTCCAGGCAGAGAGAGAAAGCAGGAGATAATGAAGGCACAGGGCAAATGCCAACGAGATGGAGAGGGAGTTGGACATACAAAATGAAAGAAAGGTAAAAAGCCACATGCTAAAATGTACGCTAATAGAAATAGGTTAATCTAAGTTATAAGAGCTATTTAGGAACAAGTCTAAGCTACAGACCAAGCTTTCATAATTAATAAAAAAAATCTCCATATCATTATTTGAGAGCTGGCTGGTTGTACAGAAAAAGACTCATCACAATCATCCTCTCAAATGGCTTCTAAAATAATTGAAGTTAAAAACAAATACTAACTGAAATTAAGAATGCCTGGCCAGTTCGTGATTCTGTATCTCTCTGGAGGCCTTTCCCAGCAAGCCCCTCTCCCTACCCTTTTCTCTGTTTCTTGTTGGCTAATGACACCTTTGGAGCGTCTGTGCAGGCAGGCCTGTCTATGGTCCTTTCCTCAGCATCATGTCCTCTTTCTGTTCTTGCTCTGTCTTCTTCCAGGCTTACCCTCCCCTTCTGAGCATGACACTGTCTCTGATTAACCTGCCATCAGACAGCTGGACCCTGCTGCAGATACCGCACACAAGGCCATGCCCATGGTCACACCTACTTTCCAGTGTGGCAGGAGCAGTAATACTGATGCCTTAATGCTCAGAGTCAAGAGCTCCCCGTGCTTTCATAGGTCACCTGTCATTCCACTAGGATTCCATGTTGGAACAACTGTTAACTAGGCTGGTGACTAAGTAGGCCAGAGGGTTTGCCTAGGCCTACTTTGTAGGCCTAGATCGTTTCTAAATTCTTGGTTTCTTATTTTAGATTTACCTCTATATGTTTTATTTGCTTTCTAGTTAGAAATACATTTACCTTCAGCAATTTATTCTAGCAATACAATAAAGAAAATAAATATGAAACTGATGTTTCCTTTTTGCCTGTTTCTATTCAAGTTTTAGCTCTTATGCACCTCATAATAAGGAGTACAAAGCAGGTCCTCCATTGAGATACTTTTGCTATCTTTATGACTTCCTGCCTGTCTTATTGCTACAGCCCTTTCCTGGCCCTCGGTTGCTTCTGGAACGGTGGCCTCAGTCACTTATGTTCGGAGAAAACAATTTTCAAGTTGCCTTATTTGTTGATCTATCCAGAACAGCAGTAGGTTCAGCTCTCTCCCACTCTAAGGAAAAGAAGCACATACATTTCGCTCCTTTCTCTGTCTGTCTGTCTCTCCCTCTTTACATTTCCATCTTCATCTTTGCCTCTCTCTCTCTCTTTCCTTTGTTTGTTTAGAATGAGGTCTTTATATGTAGCTCAATCGTCTTGAAGCTGAATCCCTCCTGCCTCAGACTCCTGAGTGAGGGGGTTACAACCAAGCACTGCTGTACCTGCCCCTCCCTCATTATAAAAATACAGTGTTCATTGCAAATAAAGAAAATCAGGCAATAAATAAAAGTGACAGTTTTTAATCTCACCACTTAGAGGTCAATGCAGCTGTCAATCAGTTTTAGACCTGTCCACATCCATGTGGGCAAACGTATTTGCCATGAATTTCTTTCTCCCTTCTCTGATTAGGCCCATTCCTTTGGCTCATACTATGTTCCATCCTACTTCCTTCTGTGGCTGTACCTGAGGCATTCTGTCTTCTGTAACCGTCCCTGCCTTCCTCCACCTGGGATCTAAGATATTCTGTCTTCTGTAATTGTCCCTGTCTTCCCCCAACCTGGTACCTGAGGTATTCTGTCTTCTGTAACCATCCCTGCCTTTCCCCCACCCAGTACCTGAGGTATTCTGTCTTCTGTAATCGTCCCTGCCTTCCCTCCACCCATATAACATTCCCTCCTTCTGTCTGCTTCACTGAGTTTCCCATAACTCTGCAACACACGCAGTCTACCCTACACTGAAAATCCAACCATGCAACAGTTACCTTCTAATCTCTGGCCTCTTCCCACTAACACCCTCTGCTGTCAGAGAACTGAGATGCTGCACTGAGATTTCTGGAGCCTGGTAAGATGGTGGGTGGTCAGAGAACAGATGTCTGATATACACCTTTGAACTTACAAATCGCGCATTGAGCTGCTGTCTTTTAATTTAGTGGAAGTTCTCACTCAATCCTTTAAAGACTGGATCTGGTTTCCCATAAGTTCCAGGTTTACCAGTCAGTGGTATTTCATGTGGATAGCCTAAAGATGGTTACTGCTCTCCCACAGTGGTATCACACTTATTTTCTAGAAAGCTATGAATTCTAGGTGTCAATTAAGACAGACTTTCCCCAAGAGGGCCCTTTGGTTGCTGCCCAAGGCTGCTGAGCTGATGGGGCACCATTTACTTTAGCACGTTTACATAACCCGTGCAGCTAAGTGCCGCCTCAGCATCAAGCTCTGCTTCAGTCGCCTGTGGCTAATATGCCCCGGTGATAAATGTCCCTCCACACCAGCTCCTGAGGACAGTTTGATTGATTTAACAAAGGTTCCAATTCATCCAGAAGTTATGAAAGGCTCCAGGGTTTCAAGGAACAACATCTGGGGACTCCAAGTAAGTCTGTGCTCCAAAGAAACAGCGTGTGGCTGTGTCTGAGACCAAAGCAGGATTGCTGACAGTAGTCACCACCTCTTTTAGACCTATGAGGAATTTTGAACTTGTCAACTGACAGGATTGCAAACTTATTGCTCACCTCTCATCGCATTTAATGAGGATCACGCTGTCTGTTCCGATTCCTAAGGCTGCAGCTCCCTTCTTGAGAGAAAAGTGACTCTGTTAGAAAAAACAAAACAAAACACATTTACAGTCAGTTCTTTATGAAGACGAGATCGAGTCCCTCTTCTGGCTTTCCTTCTTTGTTGTCGTTTTGCTCCTCCAACGCCCAGGCTTCTCAGAGGACAGCCACTCACTCTCTCTAGGTTTTTGTTTGCTTTAGCTATACATGTGGTTTTAAATGTATTTAATTTATTTCTGTGTGCATGGGTGTTTTGCCTGCATGTATGTCTGTGTACCATGTGGGTGTCTGGTGCCCACAGAGGCCAGAAGAGAGTATTAGATCCACAGTGACTGGAGTTACAGACATTGGTGAGCTGTGGTGTGGTTGAATCAGACCAAGGTCCTCCAGAAGAGCAACTGGTGCTTGTAACTTCTCAGCCATCTCTTTAGCCCTCCTATTTAGTATGCTTTTAAGCACACTATTTTATTAATTATTTGAGAATTTCATATTTGCAGACAGTGTATTTTGATCATTATTTGCTTCCACTCCCCTTGTCTTCCCATATCCACCCCACACCCCTTATATGACGTCTTCCAACTTCATGTCTTCTTCTTCTTCTTCTTCTTCTTCTGCTTCTTCTTCTTCTTCTTCTTCTTCTTCTTCTTCTTCTTCTTCTTCTTCTTCTTCTTCTTCTTCTTCTTCTTCTTCTTCTTCTTCTTTTTTTAGTACAACCGAGTCCAGTTTGTGCTACCCACACACTTATGGGGTGCAGCCATTTACTGGAGCATGGTCAACCTACTAGGGGACCACACCCTTAAAGAAAACTCTCTCTTCCTTCCACAGTGGTTGTCATTCTTAATAGGTCCTCACCTAGGGAAGGGGCTTCTGAGTCCCTCCACACTCTGTTATAGGATGTAGACTGGTTTTCTTCTCATGTAGGTCTTGTGTAGGCAACCATGGCTGTGTGAGCCCATGAGTAGAATAGTCCTGTCATCTCCAGAAGACACCATCTGCTCCTCCCTGACCTCTGGCTTTTATAATCCTTCCACATCTTCTCCCATGATAGGCCCCAGTCCTCGTGGGTGGAGTGTGACACAGATGTGCCATTTGTGGCTGAGCACTCCTCAGATACCTAGTCTCTGTACTTTGATTAGCTATGAGTTTCTGTGTTAATCGGTGTTTCCTAAACAAAGAAACTTTTCTGTTGGGATCTGAGAGCTATAATACTCTCTACAGATAGGAATTTGGAGGGCGGTCTGATAATAAGTCAACCTAGCAAAATATTAAATAGTAGTAAGTTTACCTCTGGGCCCTATGAGGTCACCAGCCATGGGTTCCTGACGAGATGCTAGGCGTGTATTTCCTCCTGTAGAGCATGCTTTCAATCTAATTGGCAACTAGATGTTCACCTCCCTGACATTCATGCCTTTATTGCACCCGTAGCTATATCTTGCTAGATTGGTTATTATTATTGTTTTAAGGGATTACAGTTGGATCAAAATGCATGGTTTTTAAAATATTATGGTGAAGCACATAATTGTGTAACTTAAATAACATGTTAGCCATCTCTGAGACATAAACATCTCTGTATTCTTAATTGTTTTCACATTGTTATGGACCAATTACCATCATTGATTCCCCAGAACTCTTTCATTGTGTAAAACCAAAGCTCTTCACTAAATAGTAACTCCCCATTCTCTCTTTCTTCACCCCTGACAAGCACCATCTTGTTTTGGTCTCTGTCAATTGGACTGTTTCCTGTATAGCATTCACTACATTTTGTTTATGTAGTGATCCTGTAGAGACCTGGATTGTTTCTATCTGTTGGCTATTATGAATAGGTCTGCTAGAAACACAGGTGCACACACACTTATTTAAGTTGCTATTTTCAATGGCATGAGGTACATACCTAAAAGCAGAATCACTGGATCATATGGTTGATATAATTTTAACTTTTGAGAAATTGCTGAACTACTGTCTATAATGACTGTGTGACTTTTACACACCTACCAACATCACACAAAGGTTGCAGTTTCTCCACATTCTTAACCTATATTTATGATTTCTGCTCGTTTTGGAGACAGACACTTCCTGTTGCCCAGGCTACCATGGGCCCTCTGGTTTCTGATTCCATTGCCCCAGCCTGCTGAAGCTGACTTGTGTTTTTCTGGTTTTTGAGGCCAGTCTTTCTAAAAGACATAACAGTAACATCCTGTGCTTTTAATGTGTGCTCTCTAGTGAGTGATCTAGACTCTCTTCATGTGCTTCTTCGGTGAATTGTCTATTCAAGTCTTTTGGTTATGTTTTGGATGGAATTGCTTTAGTAACTGTTGTTATATTTATTGAATTCACCTGGGTTTCTTGAGGAAAGATAAAAATATACTGAAAATTGTAACTGTATATGGGGCCCCAGTACATAGTAACTCTGAAACAATTTCTCTCTCTGTCTCTCTGTCTCTGTCTCTGTCTCTGTCTCTCTCTCTCTGTGTGTGTGTGTGTGTGTGTGTGTGTGTCTGTCTGTCTGTCTCGTGTGTGAGAGAACTAAAGAGTGTATGAGGACACATACATACTTCAGCACGTATGTAGAGGTCGGAGGACAACCAAGGCTACGAGTCCTCACTCTCCACCTTGAGACAGGGTCGCAAGCATAAGCCAGGCTAACTCTGGCTCCCTAGTTTTGGATACTTTTCTCATGTTTACATCTTCCATCTCCCAGAACAGATACACGAAGATTAGAGACACTGTGCTAGTGCATCTGGTTTTTATGTGAGTTCTGGGGCTCAGCCCCAAGACTGTCATGATTGTATGTTGTACCCACTGAGCCATCCCCCAGCCCTGAGCCAACTTTTTGCACTTAGCAAGTGCCTCCAGTAACAATACACTGTATGACTCTCAAACTCACATTTTATTCCTCAAAGGTTGCCTCCCTCCCTCCTTCTATCCTTCCCTTCCTCCCTTCTCCCTTCTTCCCCTCCCTCCTTTCCTTTCTTCCTTCTAATCTTTTTAGATCAGTATACAAAGTAATGAGTTTTGTTACGGTATTCTTATACAAATATTGTTTTCCTTGATCCATTTCTTCAGTCCTCTCCCCTGTCCTCTGTTCCCCTATGACTTGTTCCCTCTCTTTCCCCACTGGTCCCCTTCTGCTTTCACATCACATGTATGCTATCACCTCCCACACCGTCCCACACACCTGAAGGTTTTTTCTCCTCTTATGCTCATTGTCTATCTTCAAGAAACTATCCTTATTATGTTCATGGATTTAGTGACACTGTGTGTAAGTAGGGAGAGAACCTGGTCCTAAGTCCAGCATTCTTCCTCTGGAGTTCTAGGAGCTGTTGTGTGTCTGGGACCAGGTAGGTGGGTCATACTGACAGCCCGCTGCCCACTCTTTGTGCTTTTGCTTCCTGCTTGGATTCTGGGCCTTGATGGCCTTAATCACCTTGGCATTTAGAGAACTGGGGAAGGCTAACGTAAGCCCAGAAGTACTGCATCTGCCCATCAGCCTCTTACGATTAGATTAACTACAGATCATTAAGCTGTCCAAAAGGAGATCAGCTCCCTCAATTTACATCTCCAAAGGGCTGCTGAGTGGAATTTTAAATCACAGTTCTAAAGAGGCATACTCTTCTCAAATGCTCAGGCTCCACGCATCTGAAATTTTAAGTATGCAGTGCATGAGCTTGGAACGCGTATATTCTTAGGGAAACTGTCTGATAAAACAGGAAATCACATTTTTAACAGCAAAAAAAAAAAAAAAAAATCAACCAATAAAGGCCCACACCAAAGGGACGAGTTTTAAAAGCTCAGTGTAACTAGAAGTAATGAGAGAGGGCCATTAGCTTAATTTTACAGCCACAGAATGGCAGTGTGGATATCTGTTACTAAGATACCTGGGAGCTAGGAGGAAGAGCTCAGCTGGGCCAGGGATTTTAAGGTTGTGTGACACCTGCCCTCCTTTGCCCCTTCAATCACAAACCAATATTCTCTTTGTATTCGGCAGACTAGGGAAGCCAGAGCAGAAGTTCAGAGGAAAGCAGTGCTCATTCTTTTTTTTTTTTTTTTTTTTTTTAGGGAGGGCTCAGAGAGGCCAGCTGTCCTAACTGAAAAAGCACAAATACCTCAAATTGTGCCCCTCAGTGAATGTGCTCTGAAGCTTCGATCTGCAGATTGCCAAATTGCGGCTAAGGAAGAGATCGGATGCACCTGCCCATGATAGGCGCATGTCTGGTCTCTAATGAGAAAGAACCGGGGCCTGTAATTGGGGAGTAATTACAAAGGATAATTGATTGCTGTAAAAATGCCACAGATTTAAGGAAGCCCACATGCCCCAATAGAGAGCTTAAAGATGGGGAGCAGAGGTTAGGTGAGGCATGAAAAGAGAAAATTGGGCACCAAGCACTCTTTATATTTCCAGGAAAGGGAGCAGAGGCATATAGCTGAGTGGTAGCCACAAATAGAAGACATTTATGGGGAGGAAGGAAATCAAGAGGCATTTAATAAGGAAGAAACAGCAGAGACGAGTTGAGTGGCATACATTTCTCTATATGAGACGACATATGACAATCATTTTTAATCCTTGGTCTCTTGTCATGAATAAACCAGAGGAGAACAGCATCTAAAAGCCAATATCCTTCCTCGGTGCTGAGGATTCTAGGAAAAGGGTGTTCAGGGAGAATTTAGAGGTTGCTTGTCAAGAGCAGATAGGCGGTCTTCATGTAGGAATAGCTGTCCCAATAGGGCCTGGAAGGGATACACTATTCTGGGTGGCTTCTGAAAGCAAAATTATGAATGCATTTGGAAGCCTTAAGGATTAAAATTGGTCTTCCAGTAATAAGATTAGTATAATACTCTATTGCTCATCAATGGGCACATTCTGCTTCTCTCTTCTTATTTGGAAAATGTAATAAAACTTTGACAGAGCTTAGTACTTATTTAGGACTAAGTCATGTTTCCATTGCAGATATTTAAAAACTCATTCAATTTTTATTTTTAAGTAAATCAAAATTCCAGTTTGATGGAAAGTTTTGTTTCTATATTTTTAATATTGAAATGTTGAACATTTCTAGAGGAAAATACTTCAGGATATAGGTACAGGCAACAGTTTCTGAGCCACACTAGCATAGAAAGCATCCCCAAAACTGACAAATGGGACTTCATGAAATTAAAATCTTCTGCATAGCAGAAGAAACTTTCAACAGAATGAACTGGCAGCCTGTAGGATGGAAGAAATCTTTGTCAAGTCTACTTAAGATAAGAGGTTAATATCCAGCAAATATAAAATGGTAAAATTAAACGCCTCAAACCCCCAACTTCCAAGAAACAAATGGGCTATAGTGTGAACAGATAGCTATCAAAACAGAAATGAAAATGCCAAACAATTGTTTTCTAAATGCTCACAACATCTCTCTAGCCGCAGAGAAATGCAAATCACCCCAGTTAGAAGGACTATAGTCACGGAAACAAATGATAATAAATACTAGCTCACCTCTCACAAGGATATGTGGGGAAAGAGGAAACTTTATACATATAGGAATGTAAACCAGTGTAGCCACTAAGGCAATCAGTATAGAGACTTCTCCAAAAACTAAAAATAGAGTTGTCACATAACCCAACCATACCATTTCTGGGCAGATACCCAAAGGACACTACTGAGATTTGTGCACATTCATGTTCATTGCTGCTTCACAATAGCCAGGAAATGGAATCTGTCTGGTGTTTATAAAGTAACGGATGGCTAGTGCAAATGTAGTCAGACACACAATAGATTTGTACTGAAGTATAATGAACAATGAAATTATGGAAACTCCAAGAAAACAGATGGAACTGGAAAACATTAAGTGAGGTAACCCAGGCTCAGAACAACAAAACACTGTCTCTCATGTGCGGATCCTAACCTCTGAGTGTCAGGTACCACGTGTCTAAGAGAGGATAAGCAAGGAGCCTAACTGGAGAAAAGGAGACTTTACAAGGGCATAGCACAAGTGGAAAGGAACGCGAGGGACAAAAGAGTCCAGCAGGGAAGTGGGAGCAGGGAGATGAGGGGAAGACTCCCCCCCCCCCTCCCGCGCGTGTGTGGGTGTGGGTGTGTTTGTGGGTGTGGGTGTATCAACCAAAATGAAAGTCCCATGTGGAAACCTGTTATGTCATAAGCTAATTTTTAAAAATAAAAATATTTTAAAATAAATTACATTGCTAATTTAGAGATAGTTTACATTATTCAGTTTGCACTGAAAATGTGCTTTGAAAATTCATGGTTTTGAATGGCATGCAATTATCCAGTAGGAATTAATGAGAGGTCAGGTATCAGGACACACAATACTCCCAGAATTAGAGAGATTGAGGTAGGAAGATTGCTCAATAATATTTCAGACCAGAAGACACATCATATTGAATTCCGGACTGGCCTGCAGAAATAAGGAAGGAGGGGTGGGGAGAATCATTCTCAGTGAGAACAGGAATGTCATCTGGAAGAGGATCCAATTTTGATTATTCCATTCATCTTTATGGCTGCAGTTCGTAGGGGCTCCTTCAATCTTCTAGTGAGTGTTGGTGTGTGCGTGCACACACGTGCACACACATGCTCATGGTCAACTCTGAGTGTCTTAAATCAGAATCACAAGCCATCTTGTTTTTGAGGCAGGGTTGCTCAGGAAACCTAGAGATCACTGATTGACTAGCTAGCTGCCCTGGCCAATAAGCCCAGACACCTCCCTCTCTGTGCTTCTTCAGCACTGAGATTATGAATGCACAAGGCCATGCCTGGCTCTATTACACTGTTTCTGGGGGATTAAAACCAGGTCCTCATGTTTGCAAAGCAACACTGCTGACTGCCATCTCCCCAGTCCGTGCTCCTTCACTTTCTAGTAGGGAGAAGTTTCACCCTCTTTTGGTGATGGTAGGAGAATGAGTGGAATGACAAACAACCCTGAGACAAACAGTTCCCAGAGTCTGGAGTCTTGGCACGCTGGCTTCTCTCCTTCTGTTAAAATTTAGATGGGAAGTCTGAAGCCTCCCAGTAGTTCCTCCAAGCCATGACTGGTCACAGGCAAATATTTTATTGTTTTTAGTGGACCACAGCCTTTTCTAGTGTTGGGGGAAACAAAGATGGTTTAGACAGTCCTCAGTACCCAGCCACCCGTTCTACTCCCCACACTCCTCCCACTCTCTAGTTTGGTACTTTGGCCATTCTGGTTGTCATTAAGCTTGCTAAAATTATTTTCAATCAAAGTCTTTGCTTACTGATCCATCTTCCAGGACTTCAGTACTTATGATTAAATTGTCTTTGTGATAATTTTATGTATCCATCCCTTATTCCATGTGGGTCTCTGTATCAGTTCCACATCTTTCATGCCTACTCTGTAAAATAGCCCACTACTGCCATACAAAATGACAGTGATAACTAGTTCATTGTCTGTTTCCTGATGCGACAAAGGAATTGTATGAAGACAGACTTTGTATATAGCTGATAAATATTTGTTGATATTATTGGCCATTTGCTCAGAGAATAAATCCAGGAAAATGTCCACTATTTATTGTTTAAGATATCTAGCCACAACTACTAGTGTGGAGGTGTAAATTTGGCGGTTAGCCATACCACAAAGGACTAAATGGGCAAGGCCCATTCTGAAAGCAAATCTGGAGGCTTTTTTGATACCCCAAAAGAATTGGGATGGGGATCCTTCCTAACCATGAGGTAGCTGCTAGCTTCTCTACCCTGACCTTGGTGAAGGAAAAACAACCCCAACACTTCAAAAGAAGATAGAGAAATGACATGGTAGTTTTGGAATCTCAGCTCCCAGCCCTTCAGGCTTTCCATGAAATGTCCTCCCTACTTTTTAGCTTTGAGGACTATCATTGTCTTCGGACTTGATACTTTGTGACTGATATATTTCTCAGATCTTTATACAATGAGGATTTCCAACAACCTGGAAGATCTGGAAGACAAATCTATGAATGAACTAGAATCTGCTTCTTTATTCTTTCTCAAGAGGTACATTCCATTACTTGTCACTGACCAACTGAATTTCCCTTGTCCTCCTGCATATGCATCCCCCACACAGGTTGGTTTTCCTTCACTGAGGTGAAATAGAGATGCATCTAGGCATGGCTGGTGTGGGGACTTTAGATATTATATGAAGTACGTATGGAGCATCCAGATAGACCTCAGTAGATTTTTCACAAAGTATAGGCCTTCTTCTTCTTGCACACTCCTACCAAGTGTGATGATATCCTAATGTCTCAGCTACCTCAAGAGGGATTTTGAAATCTTCAAGTAAAATAAGTGACTTCATTTACTTGATTTGTTAAAATGAATATATGTCATATGGAGTGGTAAGGAAATCTGAACATGATGATAACCATAGCAATAGAGAATGTAAACTCTGCCAGCACTGTGAATTCTTGGACGCAGCTCTGTTATTGGAGGTGAGTGTGCATACATGTTTCCAAGAAGGAATGTTTCCCAGACCATGAGCTTGTCTCACTCCTCTCTCCACTGCATCCATCTTGCCTGAATGGGTTCCGCGCTTTCTCCACAGGGGATACCAGTGGGTAGTTGACTAGAGCAGCAATGCTGACTGTGCCACTAGGGCTCAGGTAGGGGTCAGCTCTACCCTTCCTGCATATTTATTAACTTACTTCATCTTCTCAACAACTATGCAGGTAGTGGTTTCTTTTACAGAGGAAAAGGAAATGAGGTCACTGCCCCGAATTAATGTCTATGAGGAGGCCAAGAGACCTTACACCATTTTGAGTTAATTTCAAAACTCCTGGGTTTTATATACTATCCTTGAAGACAAACACACCTATCTAGGCACTGCTAACCTGGCCTTCTACCTGACATGGGATGCAGTGTTCCCTCCAGACTCTTCCTGTGATTATATTTGCTCCTTAAGGTTGGACACTGGGCTATTGCAGCTCTCCCTCCCCCAAGTATGGCTCAGAACAGCACAGGAGGGAAGGAAAGAAGGGAGGAAAGGAGGGGGAGGGAAAAGATGAGAAGGTTAGATGAGAGGAGGGAAGGAAGGGAAAGGGAAGAGAGGAAAGAGGAGGGAAGGGGAGGGGAGGGAAGGTGAACTGAAGTGAGGGATGGGATGAGAAGGTGAGTGAGGGGAGGGAAGAGAGGAAAGAGGAAGGAAGAAGTAAAGAATCTATAGCTCAGGGACTATACCCCACTGTCCCAATCCCTTATTAGTCATGGCTATACAACATCTCCAGGAGAGCTAGTTATGTGTTTATAGTTACTCACACCTATGTTAGGTGAGACTGCTTGTTCATTCCTGGCTGCCCAGACCCAAAATAATTATTCAGAAACTAAATTATTTGCAATACTGTTTGAAAAATAGCTTAAGCATATTTCTAGCTAGCTCTTATATCTTAAACTAACACATTTATATTGTTTTATATTTTACTATGAAGCTTATGGCCTACCAGCAAGGTTCTGGCTGGTGGCTCACATCTTTCTCCTCTGGTGGCTATATGGTGTCTCAATGACCCTGGGATTAAGAGTCCCATGCTCTACTGACTAAGATAGCCAGGCAAACAAAATGGCACCAATGTGGACAACTATATCCTCATAAAGCCTGAGAGAGCTTGGGAAGTAATTCTAGACACAAAAGAACAAAGTTAAGCATGGCTTCTTGATAGCAGCATTTTCTTGGGTAGGCTCTCTTTGCTGGAGACAAACAGGTCTCATTTAAGAGAGGTTTCCTGACTCAGATTTAGCTGTAAAAACCTTGAAGCCCTTTTAAGAGGCTCTGCCACAAAGCACTTAAATGGTGTTTATGAATAGCAGACAGCACACTTCTTGGTGGTGGCAGGGACCTTAAAACTCCATAGAGTTGTGGCAATAAACATGGCTCCCACCAACACCTCTGCCATGAGGCTAGACTCTCAGAAAGCTAAGGAATGGGGTAGAGCCAGCTGTCAAAGCCACGGTTTTAATCCTAGCCATATCGCTTAGCAAATTAAAGACTCATGTGGTCAGAAAAAGAGAGATACACAGTAAAGATAGATTCAGATGAACAAGAAACTCTAAGTGGTTTACAGTATGTTTAAAACTATATGGAGGCTTGGGGGAAAAAAACGATAACGTCCTTAAAAAAAAGAAAGAGAGTAGTTGGGTGTGGTGGCACACACCTTTAATTCTCTCACTTGGGAGGCAGAGGTAGGCAGATCTCTGCGAGTTCAGGAACAGCCTGGTCTACAGAGTGAGTTCCAGGACAGACAAAGATACACAGAGAAACCCTGTCTTAAAAAACCAAAAAATAAAAATAAAAATAAAAAATAGAGTTTAAAATAAAGTCACATAAAGATGGAAAATATACAGAGAATCTGGATACTGTATGTTATTGTGTTGTTTCTGAATTGTTTGATTGCTGAGGAAGGAGTAACAGCTGCTAAAAGACATTTGATTATAAATGCTGCTGACCTAATCCAACAAATATATTTTGAAAGTGCCTTATCTTTAAAATATAAGTCAAAAGATATGTTACTTTGATGAAGAGGTTTTACTTTTGTTTCCACAGGAAATGAGAGCATGTGGGTTCATTCAGGGTTAAGAAAAATAAGGTTTGATTAAGGAAGACCCTCTGAAAAATCTCACATAGGAGCAGATGGCCCAGACGAGCCAACATTTCAGAAGACCTCTGTTGGAGTTTCCTCTGAGTTTTACATCTAGAATAGCCTCAAGACTGCTGCTGAGATGATCAAGCGTCACAGACTATTCCAGTCAGGACTTGACCATAATCCTACATTTTCTTTAGGTTCCCATAAGATTACCAGTGCCCCCACACAGCAGGAAGCAGCCTAGAAAAATATGCCCACATTCCCAAAAAGATGAATTAGAGATGTTTGTCTTTTTTTTTTTTTTTTTTTTTTTTTTTTTAGAGTGTTGGTTACAAGCTGTTATGGGTAATGGTCAGGATAAAGCTAAACAAAGGAAATTAGATTTAGAGTTCTTATTTTGAAAAGAAAAAAAGAAGAAGTACTGTGGTACAAGGGTCTTGTACCCTGTAAAGATTTGTGGGTTGTATTGGTTTAATAAAGCTTGGATTCACCAGTAGCCAGGCAGGAAGTATAAACAGGGAAACCAGAATAAAATTCTGGGAAGAGGAAAGGCTCAGTCTGCAGTCGTCACCCAGACACGGAGGAATCAAGATGAGATAAGGAAAGCTTTTAATTTCTTTTTCAGGAGTAAACATGAGGAGAAAGCAACATGAGAGTGGACTGAAAATGAGGTACAAACGCAGTGGCAGAGCAGGGGTATTGAAGTTGAACTGACTTCAGATCCTATTTTCTTATTCTCCCTTCTGTCAGTTTGTGTCAGATGTGTGCCATTGCATTACATGAGAGTTGCCTTTTTCCATGCTGTATGAAACATTTTTTCTTAAATAAAATGTTTGTATTTTTGTTGTTGTTATTTAAGAATAAATACTTTGGGAATTAACTTCCTCCAGAATGCCATATATAAAATGTGCAAGCTGTTTTCTAATGTAGTCAGGAGAATTACTTCCCTTCTTCCCATGAGAGGCCTGAGCAGATGCCTGATGACCCATTCTAGAAGACATGGATACAGGCAGTTCTTGATCTGTGAAAAGTGGAGGGAATATGTCCTGGTGATGTGCTGGAGAGATCCTTCTCTTTCTTACAATTACGAAGGACATTTTTCCTCAATGACATTGTATTATTCTGTGGAAGCTATTTCTGGAAGAGCTTCTGTCACATGAGGAATAAAGAGAGATGTGAAATGCATCTCATAGTATGGAATTTCGAGAGTTCAGAGAGACAGATGAGATTTGAGCTAGGATTTTAGATCCTTGCTGTATCAGCTTTTAAGAACTTATCTAGAACTCATTCAATTGCTTTTTGTTAAGCTTTTCTTTCCTGAAAGGCTTGGGGGAGGTGATGATCCAGCAGAGGGTGAGTGTGTGGAGTGAACGGGCTGTTTGGCCCCTCTGGTGTCATGATCTTGTGATGTTACATATTGCAGGGAAGTCATCTTGGAACTCGTTGCTCATGGCCTCAGTACCATTTCTGTTGCAGCTCAGTAGTGACTCACTCACTTCTAATGCTGTCTGTTTAATGCAGTCCTATCCAAGTTTTGCAAGAGAGCAGTTCATTTGAACAGAGAGAAAAATGTAACAGCTTGTTCTACTTATCAACTAGATAAGTGCTAGTCTCTGCTGTCTCTAGACGAAGTTCCAGTATGCACTGATCATGCAGGTAATAAAGGGTGACCCCCCCACCCTGAACCCTGAATGTGTGACCTTTCTGGTTGGAAGTGATGGACAATGGGGTCACTAAACACCATTTTCCTCCCAGGTCACTGTACTGGTGAGTTTAATGTCAAACTGACACAAGCTAAAGTCACCGGAGAGGAGGGAGCCTCAACTGAAAAAACACCTCTATAAGACTGGGCTATTGGCAAGCCTATAGTACATTTTCTTAATTAGTGACTGACTGGGAGGGTCCAGCCCATCATGAATGATGCTATCCCCGGGCTGTTTGTCCTGGGTTCTACAAGAAAGCAGGCTGAATAAAACACAAGGAGCAAACCAGGAAGCAGCACCCAGCCATGGCCTCTTCATCATTTCTTGCTCCCAGGTTCCTTCCCTGTTTGAATTCCTGTTCTGACTTCTTCAGTGATGAACAGAGATATGGAAGTATATACCACATAAGCCCTTTCCTCCCAAACTTGCTATTGATCAAGATGTTTTATTACAGAAATAGTAACCTTAACTAGGATTATGGCTCTAACTAAACATGTCAGATGACAGAGTCAGCACCCAGAATGAAATAACAATATCTTAACCTGGTTTGGTACATTAGGAAACATCAGCACCAGAGTAACCAGAAGAGGAAAACAGCACGTGAGACATGATACTACCAGTAAACTCGGGAGCCTCTAGCTACAAGATGGCATTTAGTGACCCAGCCCAGCAACCAAAAGAGCAGTACTGGATGGCAGAGGAACAGGGGCGGTCGATCTGGCTGTGCCGTGCTGGTTGTGTAATCCAGGGCAAAGCATCTCTCGTGGCTGCAGCTTGGTTTTCCCCTCTAGAAAGCAGGATTGGTGTTTTACGTAAGTACAGCTTCCTGTGCCCCAGGCATGAGGCAAGGGTTTGCTGGTATTCTCATCTGCGTCCTGCAAGTATTGGGCTGGGACAACCTCTCAAAGAAAAAGAAGAAAGTCACTGTAGCCATTGTCTTCCCCACTCCAAAACCAGTATGGAAGCTCCTTTTTCTTTCTTATGGGAGAAACCCCACTGCAAGAACTGACCGTGTTTAGACAGGAGAAAAGGCCATTTAGGAAAGACTTGATGCTTTTCTTTAGAGTTTTTGGAGATATTTCAGGAGCTCGTACAAACAAAATGGTTGTAAAATCTGAAATTACATAGGAAATCTGTACCCTTGCCCTGAAGTCAAGAGGAGCTATAGGAAAGAATGAACCAGACCCAAAGGAACTAGAGATGGAAATCAGGTGAGTTCTCTGCCTGACGTTTCCAGAGTGGGACTCATTTGTAAACACTGCATCTAAAATAGTCTGGGTGAAGGTGCAGGTAGGTGCTGTGCCACTTTTTTCTAAAAACGTCCCTCTAGCCTGGCGTAGGAGCGTGGTTTATTCCAGGCATAGGCAGGAATTGATAATTTAGCCTCATCTTCTAATTAAGAAAAAAAGCTCATGACAGAAATTTGATTATGAAACTGCAAAACCCTAAGTTTACAGCACGTATAAAACCCATTGAACATGGAGAAGTTGACCTAGTGCCTACATAGAGCCTTTGCCCCTATGTTATAGCATCTATCCAAAGTAAATGTAAAAACCAACTCAGCCACAAACCTTGATGCACAAGGTTTCACTGCCTGCACCATATGCTAGGGCAATGGTGGTACAAAGCTTGTGGTTAGTCAATGTCTGCTTTGACTTAAGGTTCATTCCACAAGGTGGAACCTGTTACTGCTTTGGTGACCAAGGACTGAGATTAGATGTCGCAAGAACCTAGGGTAAAGCCAAATACTACTGTTCTAAAAAAAAATATAGTGACTCCTAACAACAGGCTGCTCTATTCATAGACCAGTGCCTTGCTCAACCATCATCACAGAAGCTTCTCCTTGGCAGATGGGAACAGACACAGAGATCCACAGCCAGGCATGAAGGCAGTGAGAGACCTCAGAACATTCAGCTCTAAATGGAATGTCCCCATCAAATCCCTCCCTTCAAGGCATAGGGAAGGCTGTGGGAGATGAGGTGGAGAGAGTGTAAGAGCTGGAGGAGGTGGAGAATACCACCACCAAACCAAGGCCCTCTGAACCATCATGAACAAAGCTCATATGAACTCAGACTGAGGCAGCAAGCACAGGGCCTGCCTTGGCCTGTGCCAGGCCCTCTATATATTTTATCACCACCCCACAAGGCTGTGGAAATCAAATAACTTTATTCTCATTATTTATTGAAGTATTTTTAGACTGCCAAAGAATAATCAGATATATCATATTTTAAAAAGAATAATTCATGTGTCAAAATGGAAAGTATATAGCCAGAGTCAATTGCTATTCTAGGTAAGGATTATAGTTGAATTACCATTTTTCATTGTGTGCACTGAGAAGTAAACAGCTGAGTTGCCTTTCTTCCTCTTAGGAATGAAGGAATGGACTTCAAGTTTATAATATGAAGAACAGAAAGTATGACAAAAGTCATCTCAGAGCATATGGTCTGAGCTTTTCAGAACAGGCTGTCAATCTTTGTCAAGTGTGAGGCTCCAGAACTTATGCTGAAGGTAGAGATACCTGACAGATAGCATAGGACAGCTTGCTACTGGGCTAACCTTAGAGAGCCAAAGAAAAGAATGTCTAACATAAAACAATTCTGAGCATTTTGAAGCTGAGTATACAGAAATATTTAACTATCTAGAGATCTAGATCTGCTTCTGGGAAATCAGGAGAAGGAACATATACTTGTTTTTTCCATAGAGAAAAAAAGTTATCTCCTGATGTAGGTCAGAGCGTGAGGCCCATGTCAGCAGGGCGTGGCCCTGCTGTGTGGCATAAGCTTCTGCAGTGTAGCTCCCTTGCTGATTTGCCCTGCTTGGTGAGAGAGAACAGAGAGCTGGTTCTCTGGTACATTAGAGCTGTTCGCTATGTGTGATGGAGGAGGGTCTTCCATCAATCTGTTGATTTCATTGGTTAATTAATAAAGAAAATTGCTTGGCCTGATAGGTTAGAACATAAATGGGTGGAGTAGACAGAACAGAATGTTGGGAAGAAGGGAAGTGAGTCAGATGCAATGAAGCTCCGACCCAAGATGGATGTAGGCTAGAATCTTCCCGGTAAGCCACCCCTTGTGGTGTTACACACATTACTAAATATGGGTTAATCAAAACATGAGAGTTAGCCAGTAAGAGGCTGAAGCTAATGGGCCAAGCAGTGTTTAAAAGAATACAGTTTCAGTGTAATTATTTTGGGTGTAAAACTAGCTGGGTGGTGGGATGCAGCCCCACCGCTCCGTCAACACTATGTGAACAGATTGGAACACTGTTTCCTTGCGTACACGGTAGTAGGAAGGATAGCGTGTATTCTTTGAAGGGCACAGGAGGAGCGTGAAGTTCTATGCCATGATATCCAACAAGGAGGGCCAGAGTTCTTATCCTCCATCTAGCTAACCCCAGAGGTAGGCAGGAGCCAGTGCACAACAGAGATACGTCTTACAGATCAGACAGGAAAGGCCCCTATACCATTTCTTTGTGGTAATTAGGATGCTTAATCTTCATTGGAGGTTTGGCTGGATTCAGAATGACCTGGGAGGTGCACAGCATTTCTAGGTATGCCCACGAGATGAGAGTGTTTCCAGAGAGGATCAACTGAGAGGGGTACAACCCATCCTGAAGTGGGGTACACTAACCCATGGGCTGGAGGCCGAGACAGAATGAAAGAGGGGAGAAGGGAGCGTGCTCAACCTCTGCTTCCTAGCCCCATCATGGTGTAAGCTGCTCTGCTCCACCATGATTTCATCTCATTGAATGGATTGTCTGAAACCATGAGGGAGATGAAACCCACCCCCAAGCTATCTAAGAAACATAACTAATACATTTAACTCCAGCCAGCTTGGAGTTAAATGGCTAAAGGCACAGGGTTGAATCTATTTAATCACTAAAACTGAAGATTTAATTGGCAAGGGTTCATCAACAGGGCTTCCTAGAACTTGGAAGATATGAAGCCCGGCTTCAGTGGTTTGGAAGGGTTGAAAGCCACACTGCCTTTTCTCTTGCTTCTGGCCCTCAGCAAACAGTATAGAAAGACATGGAGGACGGGAACTGGAATTCAATATACTCTGCTTTGGGGATGGAGAGATGGCTCAGCAGTTAGAGAGCTAGGTACTGCTCTTGCAGAGGACTAGAGTTCGGTCCCCATCCATACTGGGTGGCTCCCAGCTGCCTGTAACTCCAGGACCACACGAAGGCCTCTAGCCTACATGGGGACCTGCACATACCCACATGCAGATATACACATAGCTATAAATAAATCTTTAAAATAAAAGGTATAAATTCTGCTTTATCTTTGAGGTTTCCATGCATTCCAGAGACAAAGAAGATTTTGGACAGCTCAGCTCAACTCGACTGTCCCCTCATTCTTTGAAGTGTCTCCAGAAAATGGAACATGTGGACAAAAAGCACTTGTGGGTGTCATTCATTCAACTGAGGATCATCAATGCAAACCCTGGGAAGAGTGCAAACACATACGTGCTCTGACGTGAAGGCGATGAGCCTGGGCACGGCAGCCATTCCTTTCTCCTTGACTTCCGGGAACATCTTATAGCGGGCGATAAGCATGGCGTACATGTTGGAGATGGCGCCACCTGAAGGGCACAGAAACAGTTACTCATTCTAATCTCTATCGACACTTTCTTTATCTCACAGACCCACAACAGTTTTTTTCTCTGTGTGGGTCACAGCCCCGGATGGGGTCGTAGGACTGAATGAGGTGGGGAGGTGGGGTCAAAAAAACTGCCAACAGTGAAACGTCTCACAGTATACAACGACCACACACTATTTCAGAATCAAACATATAATGAGTCTGAGATGTTTGGGGCAGTGCTTGGCCACGTTACATTATGCAAGGTGACTGTACGTTGATTCTAAACACATAAAATTTTCACCTGATCTTTTGCATCATGCTACATAATACCAATGAACACTGATTGAAGTGGCTTGATTCAGATATAATATTATTGTATGTTATAAATAGCAGTGTTTTTACTGTACATGAAACAATTTTTGCTCTTACAGAAATGTAATAGCTTAGTTATGGAAAACAAGCTTAATATTTCTCTATCATTGTTCTTAGCTGGTCCTTATCAATGTATCTGGATTGTATTGTGTTAGAATGTTTGAATTTTAAAGTTGTTATTTGAGTTGGTGATATGAGTATCATAAATAACAAATGAATGGATATTGATTTGGGACTCAGACATAATTTTCTACAATTTACGAAATGTCCCTAAGTACACTTCTGCCATTTAATATTGTGTATTGATGCAATGTGGCATAGGCTATCATAAAATAAAAATAAGGAGTAAGTCCAAAAATGGTGATGCCTATACCCAGTGCAGTATCACGTGTCTTGCCAAAGCTTAATTCTTTTTGTAAAATTAAACGTTATTATTATGCAAATGTGTTTGTTCTTAATGAGTGGAAAAATGTTATCTATAACAAAATTACTTTAAAATAATTATTTATGATTCATTATAAGTGAATACCTTTTTAAAAATATTTATTTATTTATTATGTATACAATATTCTGTCTGTGTGTATGCCTGCAGGCCAGAAGAGAACACCAGACTTCATTACAGATAGTTGTGAGTCACCATGTGGTTGCTGGGAATTGAACTCAGGACCTTTGGAAGAGCAGGCAATGCTCTTAACCGCTGAGCCATCTCTCCAGCCCAATATAAATGGATATCTTATTTTTGTGTTTATTTTACACATCTAGAAACCCAGGTAGATTAAAAGGGGATAATGAGTGGGGAAAGTTGATGAAACACTGACCTCTAACTTCCAGGGAAAATGCTTGTAGTTTTCCTTTGAACTGCATCCTCAGATTCAAGGTACAGCTAAGATGGTTCAGAAAAGCATATTTGCCCCAACCACAGTAAGAAAAGCACCTTAGATGCCAGGCATGATGGTGCATATGTTCAAGTCTAGCCTGGTCTCATAGTGAGTTCTAGAACAGCCAGAACTACAGAGAGACCCTCTCAAAAAGGATGGGGAGGGTTGGGGAGGGAGTGAGCAAGGCACCTTAAGGGGAAGTTTTAATTTATTTAGCTCTTGCTGGGGAGCTCTTTACAACATCTTATCACGTAGCTGGCTTTGAACTCATGGTCCTCCTGTCTCAGCCTCCCAAATTCTGGAATTTATGTATGTACCATTATGCTCATCTTGAAGAGACTTTTGAAAAGAGATGTTTTCCTTTCTTTTCTCTCTAGTTTATAAGCATAACCAGTTGGCATTAGGCCTATAAAATCCTGGTACTATGATAGTGGCATATGGTTATTTCTTTTCTTTTTACAGCAATGCCTAATGCTTGAATTAAGATAAACAAACCACGGTTAATGCTGCAGGCTGCTAATGACTCTACAGAATGTATGATAAATATCCACACTCATCTCATGATTCTCGGTCCAGTCCTTTAAACGGGTCTTTTCTTTCAAAGATATCTCTGAGATACAATTACACTCATTAATACAATGATGTTTGATGGTGTCAGCTCCATATGGAATTGCATTTCCTATATTTCCCCAAGACTGTCAAGGATTTTATATGAAAAGGTTTTACCCTACTCTGTAAATAACATCTCACCTGACCAGCAATGAAACTTTCTGCAGGACTATAGAGAAGCTTAGAAATTTTGCTATCCAGGATATATGAATGCACACGAATATGTTGGCAAAGAAAACGGGAGACCAGAAGGCAGAGTAAAAGTATATCCCTCTGCTCACTCCAAGGAAGAAATAGTCCAAAGGACTATTTCTGGATGGTTTGATTGGTCTTTTCTTGTAGTGGCTGAGGAGCAAGCAGGCTCTGCCAAGTTGAAGAGCCCATACAAGGCTGTGACCTTTGCATTATGAGCTCTGGGCTCTAATACAGACAGGCCACTTGGTACGAAGTCACCACCAACCAGACCCTGGTGTTCCTATAGTCAGAATGCAGGCAGTTACTACTACCTTGTTGAACCCTAGAGGTTCAAGACAACAAGTATGTTCAGTTCTGATGCCCAGTTGAAAGACAGACACTGTGTGATTGTGGACTCAAAGCAAAGCTTTAGAGATGTTTCAAGCTTATGATTTCTCAGTCTTAGCACTAACAGACATTTTGAGCTACAGAATTCCTTAAAGGTGAGTTGTCTTAGGCTATGTAAGGTGGTTAGCCCCATCCATGGTTTTCAGTTGCAAGCAGCATTTTCTTTCAAACCACAACAACTCAAAAGATCTTTAGACATTCCCAATGGTTCTTTAGGGAGGGTAGCTTTGGTTCTCTAGTTGAGAGCTACAACTCTTGTTACATTCCCAGGCTGAGGGTGAGGGAGAGGAGAAAAGAAAGGAGGATGTACACAAAGAAAGCACTCTTCAAGTGTAAACTAGAGGCTTCCAGCCCTGACCGCCTGCAACCTTGAGGATGATGAAGAGACTTGTGCACATGAGGATGAGGATGGATGTTCGAATGACAATGCCAGGAAAAGATCTGTGGCTAAGCCAGGCCTTATTCTCCCTTAGTCCTTATTCTTTATGACCTGCCAAAGACTAGAGCGTGCTTTGATTTTCAGGTGTAGATAATATCACATATACAGAATTCTGCTGTGGGACATAGTCTTTCACCCTGTAAAGATTTGTCACTTTTATTGGTTTAATAAACTGCTGATTGGCCAGTAGCCAGGCAGGAAGTATAAGCAGGGCGATCAGAACAGGAGAATTCTAGGATGAGGAAAGCCCAGTCTGTAATCATCACCCAGACACAGAGGAAGCAAGAAGAGAATGCCTCACTGATAAAATAGGTAGCAAGCCACATGGCTAACACAGGCAAGAATTATGGGTTAATGTAAGATATAAGAGTTAATAAGGGGGCTGGAGAGATGGCTCAGAGGTTAAGAGCATTGTCTGCTCTTCCAAAGGTCCTGAGTTCAATTCCCAGCAACCACATGGTGGCTCACAACCATCTGTAGTTGTTGTTGCAGGCATACATGCAGACAGAATATTGTATACACAATAAATAAATAAATATTTTTTAAAAAAGAGTTAATAAGGAGCCTGATTGACTAGGCCAATCAGTTTATAGTTAATATAAACCTCTGCATGTTTCTTTGAGACTGAATGGCTGCAGGACCAGGAAGGACAGAAACCTCTCTCAACAGAATTTTAGGAGTCATAGTGGAATTTCCAGGAAGTACCAAGTCTCTGAGTGCTAGTGGTGGAGATGAACACTACTATCAATCAAAACAAGTTGAGCATTTTGTCCAAGTCAAAGACCCAACTCTTAAGATTTAGTACTAGGAACACAGGCACAACCTAGGTGCCAGTAATTCTACTTTCCCTGCTCCCACCCCTTGGATCATTTGACTTGTTAGCCCAGGAGCAAGGCTAGATGCTATCTAATAAAACATCTTCCAGAAAATAAGGATGCTATGAGCCATCACTCTTCTTTTAGGAAGTTGAGGAGAAACAGGTCCCCATTGTTTTCTCATGCTGTCCCCTCTGACTTGGAATATTTATATTACAATATAACATTACATCTCTGGCTTTCTCACTAAGCTGAAACATATGAATCTTCAGGCTCAAAGGAAGAATCTCCACAGTTTCCACCTGATAATTTGCTACCACCCATCAGACCATATAGAACCTAACAAAACCATCAACGAGGAGTCTTTCTTGGGGTGTATGTTTTCTGGAGTATTCAGGTTCCAAGATAATTAGGCATGTCTCCTATTTAGACTAGTCAAAATTTCATAGTCAACATCCTACTTCTATGAACCATTAAAATAGAAACCATGTTGTTCTTGGCATATCTCAGGACAGCTTAGCTCCACAATCAACCTTATAAGAGAATGAGTAAGGTGGAAATGATGTTGACATCATAACCCTGCTAACCCTACCTAGTCCTCCATAAACATGTGTCTTAAGCATAACTTCAGACAATAAAAACCAAGTTACAAACTTAGCATCAAAGGAGAGTAAGCACTAAATTGCCTAGAAAATGAAAGAATCCATCACGACTAGTGTTCAATAACTTGTTTTTTTTAAAAGACTAATTTTCTCTTCCATTTAACTGACACCTTTCCCTTTAGCATTAGAGAAAAGAGGATATGTACTTAAAAACATGAAATAATGGTTGAGAGGTGGTTAGACAGACATATGCAGTTTTGAGACTGCTGTTGTTGGGTCTTTGTTTCATCTTCACAGGTTTTCTTTCTTTTCTCGCTTCTCACCTGCCTCTGCAGGTTTGCTTAAGAGGGATCAGAATCTGGCCATGCTGCTGCTGGCACAGGCAGATGGCCCTCCTGTCTGTCCCACCCATCAGAGCGCACTGAAGACTGGCTTCCTCTTACTGATTAGGCTCTGCTCTGACACCAGACTTCTCTTGCATGGGTCAGCGACTTTTCCATCGCCCTCCTAGCTTCTCTTTTATCAGTGAATCAAGTCAAGGTCACAGTCGTGAGCTGAGGACACAGCGTTTGTCTCAGGTTGTTTCTATGGACTGGGAGAGGTATAAATGATGGAACCTAGGGTGCGGTGGCTGGTATAAAAAGCAAAATGGAAAACACTGGGTGACATAAAAAAAGGGAAGGAAGGAAAAATATCTCAAGGAAATCCCTACTCTCTTTCAGCTCTAAGGAATCATCATCTCCCATGCACTGTTTGTCCTCCTTGAAATTAGAAATTAGCCTAAATCTACTTCCCTGCTTGTTATTCCAGAGACTGGAGAAGGGAATGCGCTCAAGCGAGGAAACACGCCTCAGCACACACCATCACCCACTGAGTGCTGTAGTAAATGCCTCTTACATTTCACTCATTCTGGGAAATGCAGCAAGTGTGAATTTCCTTATTAGCAATCGTTATTCCTTTGTCCAGCACTATACATACATCTTATATATGGGTAGAAGTGTTGGGTGACTATCATGTCTGATTATACCGTTAAGCACAAACAACTGGCGTTAGTAAGCTTGAAGGTGTGTTCAATGGATTCAGCCGCACTTGTTATTTTGATAAGCACACAGCCTAGGTATTCTAATCATAAACACAAAATAGATGTTTGCTTTTCTTAAGTTTATAACATGGCATGTCAGAAGAATAAAACAGAGAAAATTTGAAATATATATACCGGGAGAAAATATTCCATCTCCAGAGCCCCCTGGCCAGCCAATGATCTCTCTCATTTTCTTTAGTGTGACATATTCTAACAGCACAAATACAGGAGCAATCTCATAGGTGAACCTGAAATGTATAAATGACAATATTTTATGCATGTAGCTCAAATAAGTTATTTACCATTATAATATCACAGAATATTTTCTGGTTTTTAAAACTTACATTCATAGATGCAAGGATTCTAACATTAAACATAAAATTATTTATAAAAGACTTTCCAAAACATTACTCATTTTTCTGTTTCCTTAAAGCCAAGATCTTCAATTACTGACATAATATACAGGGGTAGCTTACTGTACTGTTCAGTGTGACACTGAAAAAGGCAACAGTGGGCGCTGTTCTCTTTCACATGACTCATCATTTAAATCAGAATATTAAAAAGTCTCTTTTGTATTTTAGTATTTTGCATAGTTTGATAAAATCAAAGTCATATAAAGGTGTTTTTAAAATTAAGCTAGAATGAGAATACATGATGCAAAGAGATTTACACAAAAGCGATTTTTGTGTAATCAGCTACTTACATGTTAGTGTTTGCTGTTGACGTCAGCCAGTCTGCTGCCAACCCAACCATATCCAATCCAGTAGACAGCTGATTAAAATATCGGGGATGCCCTGAATAAAATGGAATTAGATTGCCACCAGTGAAAATAAATGTCTCCCAAACACATTTTTTTTAAATAACTAAAGGATCTTGAAAGATACTTCAGTTGCAAGAGATGCATATTCAGAAATATAATATGCAAGTGTGCCTGTGAGCACAAAGACATGTGACCATGTGCACACATGTGCACTCACACTCATGCAACCCTTCCTCTAACCAGAGGCTACTTTGAGTTTAGTAGTTCCCAAGATGCTCTCTAAAGATCTTCTCTCAAATGGGCCCTTTAAAAATCATATGTACTTTGCAATGTGGGATTAGATTACTTCCTACTATACTTTCAATACAATTGCAAACTAAAATTTTATGGTATCCCAAATCGTTACTCCCATTTGCACTGATACTGCTAACAGTCCTTTTGTTGAGCTGTTCTGAGAATCAGTCACACCATGACATCCTTCAGGCATGCCAGCATTCATAATAATATCAGTGACAAATGACTGATGATTACAGAGACAGGACCAAAATGAGAAACTAGGACACTCTGCCGAGTGATTTGCCCTGGATTCAAAGGTGATGAGTGTCTAGAGATGGCATAGACAAAGCTAATTCTTGACAGTTTTCCCTATCTGAATTGTGATTATGAACAACAAAGCCCCTTCTTAGTTGAGATTTAGAGCAGAACTAAACACAGATCTGTGAAAAAATATAATCAATGGCTAGACTCACCCATTAAAAGGATTATCTAATAAACTAGATTTCTTTAAAATTCTGCAAATGGGTTGCTCTCCACATACCCCCTGAGGCTGTTATTTAAAATGTGGCTATAAATATCTCATCAGGAGTCTGTTTTCTCATCTTGTCCCATAGAAGGCTATCAATAAATCCATGTTTTGTTTAGCAACAGCAATTTGGAAAGAAGCAAAATTCTGGAGGTAGCATCTGAATTTCAAAAAGGTACCTGTCACTTGCTGGACATCTGTCTGGTGCCTGTGATGTGAGTCTCATGTCCCAAGTGTGGGCAAAACAAGATAAAGGACATGAAAAAAGCACGTTGCTTATCTCAGGGACTAGAAGGCTCTCTTATCAGCTCTGGGCATGTGGCTAGAGAGTTCGACAATGGGAACAGATAGCACTGGGAAGGAGCACATTTTAGAGGGACTGGAATTTTGCGACTCTAGTTAATTCTTGACATTACCTCCTTTATGACCTCAGATCATGCCTCCACCCCCTTTTCTCTCTTCTGCAGGACCCTTTGACTCTGACCTCATCAGTTTACTCATTCAGAAAAGGTATAAAGTCCCTCAGCTGCAGCAGATGCTGTTGCAAGATGCCATCCTTTTCTCTCTGCCTCATTGACTCCTCATTTCATTGTAGCCCGAAGCTGACATCACAGCCCACTTCTCCCTCCAGAGGGCCCTCCACTCTGCTGTCATGAAATCATTTTTGAGTGAGGAAATCAATTTGGATTTATAGCTTATATACATTTCTAGATGACCCTACCTATTAGCACACAGGATTTAACTCTGGAAATTCTGGTATGGTAACCTCTGCACAGAACTGAGAGGATGTCTTAGGTGTGTGCAGGAGCTCTCGACACCAGAACTCCAGCCTACCCTGCTTGAACAGATACTCTCGGTGAACTAAACACAGTCTGATGCTTCTTACCAGGGTTCCTTCACTCAATACAGTTTCTGACCTTGGTCTGCAATTTCATCTGATTTTCTCCTGAACCACAGCTTTCATTTGCTGCTGATGATGTGAAAGCGCAGAGGGAGGTAGCTTAACAGTCAGAACAGCATGACCTTTGGGGTTCTGGCAGAAATGTCCCCCTAATTACATCTGTTCTGCTCCTGTGGCCCCTACATGCTGCCTGCAAGGGATTCCCACTGCATCCATCCAGGGTTGTCTGAGAGTGTGAGACGCTGCATCTGAATCTGATAGCAGCTCCAGCAGTGCTGGGCACCCTACCACCCCTGGCCTGGCCCGTGTGATGTGAGCACTCTGAGAGGACCATGCTCTGTTCCAAGCACAGATAGGCTCCTGCACAGATTAGCGAACGAGTCTCAAAGGATGATGTGCAAAAGCTGGCACCTGGCAAATGAAACCTGATGCTCACAGTCAGTTGGAGAGGAGCCAAAAATCCTCTAAAACTGCTTTTTGTAAGTTGACAACCCGCAGAAGGATGCTCCTTGGTTTCCTTTGTCTAGGGGCTCTCTTAAAGATTAAAGACTACATTAGCATTACCCTGTTTGGCCACCACAGCTAAAGAGAACAATTCTCGCGGACGCAGGAATTGTCTAGATTCCCACTGTTTACTGAAGCTTCTAGTTCTAGCGTCTCTTGACAAGTAATTTGAACAGGCACCTCACTTAAAAGTCTTTCTTACTGCCCTTCAATCCTTTCTAAAGTCGGAGGCCAAATGGAAATCGAGCTAAGGACTGTTATCAGAGACTAAGTGACATTTTATAAAATGATCTCTCAAGGATCATAAGAATACTGAATGGTAACAGGGAGGGTAACTGTTTTGATGGATTGTGTAGTTCCAGTTGACAAACAGAATATTAACAGCATAATAAGCCTTAAGTTTGACAGTTGAAGACGAAAACTGCCTGCTGATGATTTTTTGAAGTGCTATTTGGGGATGTATGGAGAGAAGACAAAATATGGCACGAATAATACTGAGATATTCATCTTAACCCATAGATTTTTATCTTCACTTTAAATAAAATGCACCACAGCAACATTTGACTTAGCAGTTTTACAAAAATATATAGCAAAAAAAAAATCTAAGCATTTCATTGATGTTTTCATTCCCCTCCCCTCGACAGCACTAGAGCACCGATACACAGACCTATTACTTCTATTGACTGTCAGATGCCATTATCTTAACTTTAAATTGAATTTCAAAGATGACCAGCTTTTGAGAATGAAGATGTAAAAAAAAGTACGTATTCTTTTTTTATTTATGAGCAACATAAACAATAATTAGCAATTTGGCATTAGTGAATTTAAATGTCAAATGTGGGGGATGGGCTATGCAGAAAAGAATTAAAACCATTCCTCAAGCTTGCACAGAAGGATGTGTGAAAAGTAAGTAGAAGCAGAGTATCAGTCATTTCATGCCTGGCACAACGTATCCTACTGGTTTTCCAGGACTAACTGACGTTATCTAACAAATCTCCAAAAATTATAATCCACAGAAATAAATCAGCAAGTTAAGCTCATTTCCCCTCATATCCATTTCCAAGTCTTCGAAAATGGACAATAATTACACAATAAATCAGTTTCCCAAGGCTTCTATGCAAACCTTTCTCCTCTGATGATATAAAGAATGTTTGGGGGGAAGAGGTTAAACTGCTTTTGAAGCAAATGTTCTTAAAATGTTTGTCATTTGTTATACTAACAAATCACCCAGAAAATGATAGCATAAAATATAGCATTTGCATGACTAATGATTCTTTAATATTTCACATTTATTAGTTACCAGTAAATCTTTTTAATTCTACGAATCACTGTAGATCCTTCAGCCTTCCCCCCTCCACCTCAGAAAGGTATTCACATTTATCACTTTTAATTTGTTTCATTGTGTATCAAAATGATTAGAAAGAATGTAGAGAAAAGCAGACCTCAGGCCCTGGGTGGAAGAAAGCTTGGGAGGCACTCAAACGGGTGTGGCATCGGGAACTACATCGTCATTTTATCCTGTTTCAAAGGATGCTGTGAGAATCAGATATTCTTATTCACGTGCACAGCCAATGCGAAGGAGACAAATCCTTATGTAATACCGCTGAACTGCTAGCTAGTCTATATTGTGGGGTGTGTGTGTGTGTGTGTGTGTGTGTGTGTGTGTTCGCATGCACTTCTTTCAAAACAGGAGAAAAACTGGAATTCAAACCTAAGGTTTAGTCACTTGAAGCAATGCCACAACATTCTCCCTCCAGCCTGAAGACTGTATAAATTGGTTACTTGGGACTCCCGATCAGTTCTGTGCCAAGAAAATTGCCAGCAGCACCCTGGGGCTCAGGCTTACAGGATGGCACCCTTAGTCTTTACAGCTCTCATTTTCTCCATTTTGGGTCACTTCTACCCTAGTGACAAATGGTTTCTGCAACCTCTGATTCATCTCCGTGCCACTCTTCAGATTTATACCCAACGACGGCTCTGACATTATCAACAAGGTGCTTTTGGATTACTCTAATAATGACTATGTTTAAACAAATGCAATTTTGCAATATTGAGAATAACACGACCCAGTAGAACAGGAACGATTTTATAGAAAAAAATGAAAATTGCAAAACAAAAAGCTTTATTATTGCTGGTTGCACAATACCTGTTTTAATTGCATATTTTAGAGTTGTTTGGCAATGCGTCAAAATCTCCTCCAAATTTTGTGGTTGGTCTGCTAATTCCCAATTATATTCTTGAAGGAGCTCGTTGGGGTAGTGGAAATCAATTACTTTAGTTGATCTATCGAAACTTTTCACCACATACTGAAGCAAAATGTTCATAACATCTTGCAGAAACGCCAGAGTGGGCCTCTCTCCATCACACGCTGGCAGCAGGTCTGAAGAATGGAATGGAAAGGATGCTTTAGATTTTACTACGCAAAAATCCAGGCAATTATGGATCAAACAATTTCTCTTTGAGTTGAATTTATTGGCACTGGAATCGCAGTGCTTGGGAGGGAGGCTGAGGCAAGGGGAATCTCTGGGAGTTGGAGATCAGATCTGGTTTAATGGGTAGAAGACCCCGTTTCAAACAAAAACCACATCATCTGGAAACACAAGCGGACAAAACCTCCTTCGGAAATTAAATTTTGCATTTTTATTCCTAACATAGTATCTTGTTTGGTTTATTTTTTTTTTCAAAAAAAAAATGGCTCGACTTGTCTGTTTCACAGGCGTTTGTCCTAAATGTCATGAGTAATCCTTTCAATTGACAAGACTCCGCGTTGGGAATGTTTGAGAAATGCCTTCGTGCAAACCAGGAAAAGTCAGTCTTGCCAAGTCATTATCTCTGACTTCTGAAGGCCAGATGTTGTCAAAGTTGGGGCGTGTGGGTGTGTGTGAGCGCACTTTCACGCTGTTTGGGAGACTGGGAATCATGCAATCGGAGGTAAAATTTAGCGCCCAGGGCTCACGTAAACAGAATCGTTCCTCAATGAAATCACGGTTACAAATTGCTCTGGATCCAATCAAACATCTAAAAAATGTCCCTGTGATTACGAACTATCTGGGAGGGCACTTGGAAATTTGCTCTACTTAGAGACTGGGGCAGCGCAGAGAAATCGGGCGCAAGCCTAGGCCACTACCATCCTCAATTCTCAAGGCTGCGCTGGCTCCAGGCGTTGTGGCCGTCTACTCCTGTTCGGAAACGCTAGGGCCGGGTTCTCGGTGCGCTCCCGCCCCTGGACCCAACGCGCTTCCAATTTCACGCAAGATTCTCAGAGGGCCCGCCCCCACCATCCACTGGGTGCCTGAGGGTCAGGCGTCGCTGGGGAGGAGCGCGGTCCTGGCCAGCAGGCACCTTTTTACCTGTTGCGTGCAGAAATGCGTAGTTGACATCCGTTTTGGGGCAGCTGCAGGGTTTTTGGTCGCAGGTGCAGGCGACTTTCCGAGTGGCGGCCCGCGGGGCCACGCTTCCGCCGCTCTCCGCTGGCTTCTCAGAGTCTCCATAGAGCAGAGCTAGACAAGGACACGGAGCGCGGGGCCCGGTTAGCCGGCGAGAGTCTGTCTCCTGCACCCCCGCCCATCCGCAGCAGAGGACTCGGCGGACGCTGGTTGCAGGCTCGGCGACTTTTCTCAGCCAGCCCTAGCCCCCGACCTTGCCCGCCCTTCTCCCCAGCGCGCCAAACACTCACCGCACAGCTTGTTTCCGATGCCGCCAGTGAACTTTTGAGCTACCTGGCACCAAGCTCTCGCTGCGATCGCCAGGCAGAGGGACAGCGAAGTGGAAAGAGAACAGACGGGCGAGTGAAATTTCGTTCCGAGTGAAAGAGGTCTTTAGTCAGGAGTCTGGGAATCCGGCTCCAACCTCGCGAGCGGCCGCAGGCGACTCTGTTCTCAGCAGGTGGGGTAGCCCGGGGGAACCTGAATCCAGAGCTAGACCTGGCTTCACCGAGTCCCGTGAAGAAAGCCACACCACCGCCCTTCGCACTTGTTCACCAGGTGCGCAGGTTTCCAGACCCTCACAGCTGCGCCAGAACCGTCTTTCCTAGACCCCGGGCTACCCATTTCGTCGCGCTTGCGTTCCAGACCCTAAATTACTCCCCATTTCGTCTTTCTTTGCTATATTCCTTCCCCTGTCCAGGGTCTAGAGGCCCAAAGCAAACCCACCCCCCCTAATCTACTCCCCCCCCCAGTCCTTGAAGTCCGTCGATTCCCTCAAACGCTGCGGTCTTTCAGGAGTCTATGCTTAGGGGAATGGGCTGAGACATCCTGGGCATCTTCCCGGGGGACAAAAGACTGCGGAAGTTTGGGGTTCTCATACAGTTAAGGATTTAACCCAGGTAGCAGGGCGAAGCGTCCGAATAAGTTTCCTGTTGCAGATGTCAAAGCTCTGATCATCTGCGCAGCCCTGCAAATCCCAAGCCGGCTATCCACAAAGCTCTCCCGCTGAAGGTCCCTATTGTCCTACCTGTACCCGGGTTCTCGGGATCCCCAGAGCCATCTTCAGATCCGAAGGACCAAAAGCCGGAGCCGGGAGAGGCCATGGGCTCTGCGATACTGGCGCCGGTCGCCTCTGAGTAGATGCGGGGGAGCTGGCTTCAGCTAGACCCTGTACGCGCGTGCGTCTGTGAGTGTGTGTGTGTGGCGGGAGGAGGGCAACGCTCGGGGACTGGCGCGTCCGCGAGACGAGGGTGGGTGTCACACAGGGACAGGAAACGTGCTGTCTGCGTGTGCCGGTGCTCGTGCGTACGTGTTCCAGTCAGAGCGTATGGTCGCGGCTGTGCTGTTCACAGAAGCTAAATAGAGAAGTCGCCAGGATCTTCGCAGATTGGAAAGTGGAAAGGGCCCAAGAGATTTTTAGGGAGAGGGAGCTCGGTGGGGAGATGAGGGAGTGACGGAGGGGAAATGGAGGAGCGGGATCGTGAGGTGCGAGGCTTTGCTTTGTAACGCGAGTCAGCTGCGGGGGAGTCGTGCTTGCGCAGGGCTGACCCAGCCACAGGCGCTCCCCGCTTCCCGCTTCCACTCGAACGCGCTGTCCAGGGTGCTACCGCAGCCAGCTGCACGCTGGCCCTGGTGACCGGGAGACCAGGGAGACCTTGGAGGGGCTGGAAGGGTGACCGAGACCGATTTTTACGTGTGCATCGATTGGTTCATTGTTTGAGGGCTGACTCTGACTGCGGACAAGCAAAAACAGTTCTTGTGCCCTCCTTCCTCCAAACTGGCGCCGAGGTCGCTGTGACCTCAAGAGCCCAGGCCACCTGGCCGCAATCAGGCACAGCTTCAGAGCGTGGGGAAGGTACCAAGGAGGGAGGGAGGTGGGCCGCCTACACACCGACGGACTCATTTTATCTCCTTTGCAGAGCCTAGCGTTTGCCTGCTGAGCTGAGCCAGCCTCGGGGCGCAGGGTTCCTGTGCAGTCATGCGCTGGGTCCCCGGACCCACTGTCCAGATTTTGACTGACGGCTGAAGAGAAAGACTGCTGATTGAAGCAATTAAAATCCACGCTGGAGTCTATCACTGAGGACCTCGGGCTGGGAAAAATTAAATAAATAAAACAGAAACTTCTTGAATAGGAACGGGGGAGAGCTGACACATCCCACAGGATTGATGGTTGATGGGGGAGGGGATCCGGTTACTAGGTGACCTTGGCCTATAGAGGCGTGAAACAGCCTACTGTTAGTGCGTGACACAAACACGCGGGTGCGTAGGAGGCGTGCAGGGGGGTTCCAAGTAAGCAAACCAGATTTTCTAAATATCAGAAGAAATGCATTTCCTCTTTTTAGGGGGACTCAAACCAATGACCTCTCCTTCCCAAAAGGAATCCTTAAGGTCGGAATGGGGATTACCTAAGAATATAAAATTGTCAACTTCCAGGTCCAGAGAGCAGTAGTTTTGCTTTTTCTAATAAAGAATGAAACGATCCTTTCTGTTTTCCTGTCCCTAAAGGTTCTTAAATAGGAGCTGCACCTTGAGGATTTGGGGCCCTTGGACTTAGCTCTGGTCTACACTGTAACTATGACTCCGGGCTTACGAGAGCTCAAGAAAGACTGGCTGGAAAGCACTGGTTTCAGCCATTCCCAACTGCCTTCCCTGGGCGCCCTGGGCTAGTGTTAGCCTTTTCTGCAGTCCCCAAAGCCCTATATTCCTTCTCCGCATTTTTAAAACAGGAACAAAGCTCTTTCCAGAGCAGGGACAGTGGAGCCTTCTGTCTTGGCGACCAGGGTGACTTGTTTTGTTAGGGATCCTGAGACCTGGGGTGGCTTTGCAGAGGCCCAAGTCTTGGGTCTCCAAGTGCATTCTCTCCCCAAATCTTTATCTTCTTCCCACGTGTCAGAATCCAGGGGCCCATGGAGGAGCTAGTTAGTGGATGCCCACTTAAATTGCAGGATCCCTGGTTGCAATTGGCACTGTTGGGTGCAGCCCGAGGTTCTCTCTAAGCTTGTTCTGGCGAGAAGCAGGAGCATGGCCAGGGAAGGCTGTAATCTTGACCCTATGGCTCAGCTTGGTCAGTCTTTAGGGCGCTCCCGGACTGATCGCTTCAGCTGGCAGAGGCAAAACCTCCTGGAATGCCTTGGCTCCGACGTCTGCTGGGTGCTTGCTCCTCAAGCTTTGCCGATATGACTCGGGTTCTTTGTTTAAATCCATACCAAATCCTGCAAATAATTTGCTTCAGGCCAGCTGGCTGGGGTTGAAGCTTTTTTTTTTTTTTTACTATGGATGAGTGGTTTGAAATAAAAAGGTTCATAAACACACACACACACACACACACACACACACACACACACACACACACACACACACACAGCACGTACACACCTTCCAAGGAAGAAATGGAAGAAAACAAGAGGAAGGTAGAATCTCAACATTTGAATTTAACTTCTTCAAAAACAGTGACTTAAAACGGTGCTGTTTAAATGCAATTAAAGTTCACAGCCTCGAATATTTTTAAATCAAATGGTGGTTTTTACATTAAGAAATATTTTTTGCCACTCCCCACTTCAGATGCAAGTGGGACTGGGTTCGTCTTTTAAAAATCCATCTCTTCCTAGACAGCAATTTGCTTTGTAAATTTTTTCATTTCCCCAAAGAGCCTCCCCCCCTCGGGGTGGCGATAACAAAAGAGCTCGTGGAGGTAATAATTACAGCCATTAGTTGACAAAGGAGGCAGTGCAGACTGGGAAGGCTGTTACCAGGAGAAGGCTTTCCATTTAATGTGGGAGACCCACACCAAAATCTCCAGCATAACCCACAGAAAGGTGTCCTGGAACGACCCATTTCTTGTCCACAGCGTATCCAGAAATCCCCGTGGCAGGTGGGACCAAAGAAGGGCATTTGGTACAAGTTTCCCCGTGTCCCTTTGGTGTTTAAATATCGAGGGACCGAGAAAGTATAGATGGAAAGAAAAAGGGATGAAAACAGCTATGACCTTGCAATCTTCCACCAAGGGCTGGCTACTTCCTTTTTCAGTCTTACTTAACCCGGAGTGCAGGGGCTGGAGCAGAGCTGTTTGTCGCCTCTCTACCCAGAAATTGACATGCCTTTGCCGATACTCTTGGGAGGACTTCGGTATTGAGGGGCCACTGGAAGCCAGGATTGAAGGATGGGTCTGACAGGCAGAGGAGCAGGGCTCCTCCTTATAGTACCTGCTCCAGGTGGAGTGCAGAAGCACAGAAAACCTAGCCAGTTTCAGGGTTCCTACTCCCGCCTCTCCCATATCGGCGAGCCCTGCGGCCGGTTTCTTGTGTCAGGTACAGGTTCTGCCGATCTATCCATGCCTTGGCACATGACAGGGTGACTCCTCTGTCCTGGTCTGTCTGGTCCCAAACTGGAGTGGAGCTCACTAGGGTAGGAGCAGGGAGAAGAGCACACTTGGATTTGGGGCTTGGCCCTGTCACAGCAGGAGGCCTCTCCTCAGCAGAATCCTGTTTGTAATATGAACCGGCTGTATAAGCCCAGGTGTGGGGAGCTTTAGGGGTCCACTCTGCACAGACCCTGACAACTCTCGGACACAAATGTTATCAGTGCCCACTGGTTTGGGTTTTGGGCAGCAGAACCCTGACCTAACCTGACCAAAACCTGCTTGCCCATCCAGTCCTCACTGGAACCCTGCCTGTGCCTTCTTTGCTCGTGCAGGATCGTCTAGACCTGGTGTCTTTCATGGAAGGGTTAAACCTGGAGAAATATATATGTTAAGTCAAATGGTAAGGAAACTCCTGCTTCCTACCCGCTGCCGGTTTGCTCACTTTTATGTGGCCAACTTCTAAGGAGAGGAGGTTACTTCAAATCTGCAGAGAAAGAGACCTTACTATTTGACAGTTCTCAGCCTGAGGACCAGTGCCAGTGTGGTTGGCCCGGAAGGCTGTGTGGGCATGGGTTTGGAGGTTCGTCCAAGATTCTAGGTTCAGTTTAAGGTGGGTTATGGTGTAGAGTAGCTGGGGCTGGGGATTAGCTGCTGAAGACAGACCTCATCTCAGCTCCTGCCACCAGCCCAGCTGTACACCAGAGACAGAGCCCCCAAAGCACAAGGCAGACAAGCCCTTGTAAAACACACTTTCCGAGATGCTTACTTTATTTAGAAATCTTACTAATCAAAAGAGGAGAAAAAAGCAAGTTTGAGATGTGTTCCCCTTCAAAGTTGTTTCCACTTTGTTCTGTCATATTCAAACAAGGTCCTGCAAAAAGTCTTTTCAAGAAAGAAGAAATCTCTTACATCATTTAAAAATGAGCAAGGGGGTGGTGACAGCTCAGACACAGTGGTTACCTGAATCACAAACAGTGGAATCAAGTGGTACATTAGGGTGATGGGGCAACTGAAGTTGGGAGAAGTCTAGAGGTCCAGCATCTGGAACTCCCCAAAGGGGTTTAAAACTCTGAGGGTGCCTCACTGCTGCTGTGGTCCTTGTAGCATCTCAGGGTCCAGCACTTTCTGAACTCAGTAGCGACTACAGCTGCTGCACCAGGCGCTGGCGCTGGGAGGTTTTGCGCAGGAGCCTTCTGTAGTCATAGGGGTTGGTGGAGATCTCCTCGCTCCCCTTGGTGGTCCAGCACCTGCAAGTCAGACAGGGGCTCACAGTCGCTGGCAACTGCTAGTAGCGGTATTTCCAGCTACCCTCCCAGAGCTAGGCACTCCTCTTGCTTGAGCTATTCACCAACCACACACTTTTAAGAAAGATACGACCAAAATGTCAGGTTAAATGACCCAACTTAACTAGCTGTAAAGATGCTCTGCAGCTTTGCAGAGATGAAGCTGGTGGCTTTTGTGTTTGGATGAGAGCCAACCACTAGAAGATAGAGATCACAAAGCCTGGCTTTGTTTGGAACAATAATTCACAGCTAATAAAAACATGCTTTAGTGCCTTATTTAGTTTGTAAGAGACTTTCATCAACCAAGAACATTCAAGGTTTATGATCTGTTTTTTTTTTTTTTTTTTTTTTTTTTTTTTTTTTTTTTTTTTTTTTGGTGGTGTTTTGTTTTCTCTTTTTTGAGACAGGGTTCCTCTGTACAGCTCTGGCTATGCTGGAACTCACTCCATAGTCAGGCTGGTCTTGAACTCAGAGATCTGTCTGAATCTGCCTCCTAAGTGCTGGGATTAAAGGCTTGCAACACCACCACCCTGCTCACCTTCTGGACTTTTAAATCAAATGTTTCTTTTAAACACTCCCTCGATCTGACTAATCACTAATTACTCTAGTTGGAATACAGTTATGGCTTGTTCTGTTGACTTTTCAAGGTTTCTTCTTCTTCTTCTTCTTCTTCTTCTTCTTCTTCTTCTTCTTCTTCTTCTTCTTCTTCTTCTTCTTCTTCTTCTTCTTCCTCTTCCTCTTCCTCCTCCTTTCCTCCTTTCTTCCTCCCTCTTTTCCTTCTTCTTCCTCTTTTTTTCCTCTCCTCCTCCTCCTCCTCCTCCTCCTTCTTCCTCTTCTTCCTCTTCCTCTTTTCCTTCTTCTTCCTCTTCTTTTTTCCTCTCCTTCTTCTCCTTCTCCTCCTCCTCCTCCTCCTCCTCTTCTTCCTCCTCCTCCTCCTTCTTCTCCTTCTCCTTCTGAGACAAGGATCCTCTGCTTAACCCAGACTACACTTTATCTTGTACTGTAGTCCAGGCTAGTCTTGAATTCAGAGATCCTTTTGCCTCTGAATCCCGAGTGCTGGAATTAAAGACATGTGCCACCACAGCCAGGCAGGTCTCAATGTTTTTAATGAAACTGCCTTACTAGACCCACTGTAGGAGTTCCAGTCAATGTGGACTTTTAGTTTCTGTCTTTCTTTCTTTTTCTGAATAGGAAAAACAAACACAAATAACTCATTTGGTAATACAGGAGACCCTAAATAATAAAAGTAATCTTGAACAGAAAGAATAAAGCTGGTGATATCAAGCTATTTGCTTTGAAAAATCTACAAAAAAAGTAATAGCAAACAAAAGAGCATGAAAACAGATGTACAGACTGAGGAACTGGAGCAGAGGGCTCCCAAACGGATTCATTTGTCGTCCAGTGGGCTTGACTGAGACGCCGAGAGCTTATAGCAGGGAAAGGCTATGTCTTCAGTAAATGATTTTGGGAAAACTGGATACACACACACACACACACACACACACACACACACACACGAATGGTAACAGTGATTTACTTCACAGCATATACTGAAGTCCACTCAAGAAGATTAAAGACTTAAACTACCACCTAAGACAGAAAATCTACTAGAAGAAAATATAGAGGAAAATATCTACAACACTGGTTTGGACAAAGGATTTTTGAATATCACCACCAAATCACCACCAAAGAGCAAACACAAACACAGACAAATCAGATTATAGCCAAAAGCAGGCAAATTGGATTAAAAATACAACAAATAAAAGAATCAAAACAGTGAAGAGACAACTTGCTAAAGGGTAATAAATATTTGCAAATGATACAATTGATAAAGGGAACAATGTCTAAAATCTACAAGGAACTCAAATAATTCAATAAAAACAAGTGAAATGGTTAAAAAAGGGACAAAGGACCCGAAGAGGCACTTCTCAGAAAAAAGCACGCAGCTAACCAAAATTGTACATGTAAAAAAAAAAAAATGCTCAATGCAAGATTGAGTGACTGTCACATCTAGGAACAAAGGATGCCAGTACCAATACAGTACTACTCTGACTAGAAATAAGAATCAGGTTCCCAACTGTCTGACAAAGAAGACTGGATTGCTTAAAGTGACCTAGTCATTAAACAGGGCTAGGAAGTCTCTCTATTCAGCAGCCTGAACAGATTGTTAAGCTTTTAAAAGAGTGGAAAGTTGAAGTCGTGTTGTTAGGTTAGAGACATGACTCAGAGAGTGATTATATTTGCTGTACTGGGAAGAAGAAAAAGACAAGATCTCCTGAGGAAACTGAGAACATGGGGATCATGAAAGAGGGTAGAAGGGAATGGGGGAGGAAGGGAGGGAAGCAGAGAAAATATATGGCTCAATAAAATCAATAAAAAAGAAAAAAATTGCTGTATAAGCCTGATGTCCTGAGTTCAGATCTCTGGATGTAGGGGTGGGTATCAGCGATCCCAGGGCTCCTACAGTACCACAGGAGGCAGAGCTGGGAGAACTGCTCAGAAGCCTGGAATGTGTAGCATAGCAGTAAGGTCAAGAGGCCCTGCCTAAAAACAAGGCAAAGGCAGAATGCAAAGACCAACTTGCAAATGTCTTCTGGATTCCGCATGAGGGCTGTGGCAAAACTCACATACACATAATGCGCACACACAAAATTAAAAATAATCACATGCTAAGGGAAGTAGCTAGAACAAGCAGGTCACGTGTGTGTTTCTATTTATATGAAATGTTCTGAATAACTGCTGAAAGCAAATTGATTAGTGGTTGCCAGGGAACGGGTGGAAGGCTGGTGATACTAGTAGGTATTTGGTTTCCTACCAAATGAAATAAGGTCGGCATGAAATAAGGTGAATATATTAAACTCAGGGAACTGGACATTTTAAAATGGTCAAGTGAATTCTGTTGTATAAATTTTATCTTAAAATAAAAAAAAAAACGACCAACATTATTAATCACCAAGGAAATTTAAACTTAAAATCACAAGGAAACATGATCTCACCCATGTAGGATGTCTGTTATCAAAATGTAAATGCTGACGAGTATTGGTGAGGAGGCACAGCACTGGAGAGCATAGGCTGGTGCAGCCGTCATAGAGGACAGTGGGTGCATTTCTCAAAAAAACATGACGGTCTTAGTATTTAGCAACTGTTATTGATGAGATCCCCAAAGCTCACTACCAGACACATCACCACAGGAAATGAAGCAAATATTCCAAGAGCTGTGAGCAGTCTAATGCTCACCCAGTGCCACTCCCAACACCCAAGCCATGCATTCAAGTCATGTGCCCACTAGTGGATGAATGGCTAACATGTGGTTGTTACACACCACGGGAGGAGAAGGTAAACGGCCAGTTGTGGCGGTACGGATACACCTGGAAGACAGTGAAATATTGGTGGAGCTCTGCAGGAGCCCACTCGTGTGTGCATACAAAAACTGTCAGACTCATAGGAAGGTGCTCCTCAGGGCTTGGAGATAGGGAGCTGGGGACATACTGATTAAGGAATATAAAATTTCACTTGGTAGGATTAAATTTAAGAGATCTATTGAGTGACGATAATTCATTGCAATACATTGATGACTTGAAATGTGCTTTAAGATAGATTTTTAAGGATATGTTAATGTTTTCATCATTTTGAAATTTATTTTACATATCAACCCCAGTTTCCCTTCCCTCCTGTTCCCTCCCCCATCCACTCCTCCTCCACCTCCACTTAGGTGGGGTAAGGTCTTCCATGGAAATCAGTAAAGCATGGCACATCAAGCTGAGGCAGGGCCAGGCTCCTCCCCCCTCTATCAAGGCCAAACAAGGCATCCCACCGTAGGAAATGAGTTCCAAAAAGCCAGCTTATGCCTCAGGAACAGATCCTGTTCCCATTGCTGGAGGCCCCACGAAAGACTAAGCTACACAATTGTCACCCAGATGCAGAGGGCCTAGGTCGGTCCCATGCCGGCTCCCACAAGCTCAGGTTAGCTGTCTCTGTGGGTTTCCCCCATCTTGAACTTGACCCCCCCTTACTCAAACAATTCCTCCACCCTCTCTTCAACTGGAATCCAGGAGTTCAGCCCAGCACTTGGCTGTGGATCTCTGCATCTGCTTCCAACAGGGGAAGGCCAGTTCAAGCACCCTCTCCACTACTGCTAGGAGTCTTAGCTGGGGTCATCCTTGTGGGTTTCTAGGAGCCTCCCTTCCCTGGCAACAAATTTCTTCCTAACCCCACAATGCCCCCCTCTGTCAAGATATCTTCCCCATGACTCTCCCTCTCTGTCCTGCCTACAGCTTGACCATGCTGACCCCTCATGTTCCCATCCCCCTTCTCCTTCCCTCTTACTCCCCCTTTAATTTACCCAGATCTTCTTAACTCTTTCCCCTTCCTGGGGCCCTCCATGTGGGTCTCTCTTAGGGTCCCCCTTGTTACCTACCTAGCTTCTATGGAACTGAGGATTATAAAGCTATGCAAATTTTAATCAGTTCAATTTAGCTGTTCCACAATGTATGCGTATTTCAAAAATATTCTTTTTTGTACCACAAATGTACACGACTTTAACTTATCAATTTAAGTTTAAAATTTATTTTAAATTTATCAACTTATCAATTTTAATGTGTCAATTAAAAAGATCCACAAAGCATTATGCTTGTTATTGCTGGCACACCCTTCCCCAGGCCTACTCGAACCTTCCTGGGAGATGCCATCAGCAGTCGGTGTGTCTGTTAGTAAAGCTAGGAATGTACTCATGTACACATAAAGATACTCGTCCTGAATTAATACAATTGGGCATATAATTTAGTCTCAAATTTTGCTAATTGTTCCAAGATGTAATTTAGAGCTATTCTTCTTTTGCATTTGTTGTGTTTTAATCCAGGCTCTTACTGAGGTTTAGCCACAAGGTTGCTGCGAGTTACCGCCACTGTCTTTCTAAATTTAGAAAAGCCTGCCCCGCTGAGAGTTACCTTGTTCAGAATTGGTATGCGAATATCACGTCACTCTAATCTCAAGATTGTTTGATACAAAGACCACACCTTTGTTACCCTGATAGTCACTATTTCCTTAAGTCTCCAGCATGGAGCTTTACATAAAGTGGCAATATTAACAGTGGTTAAAGTCATTGAATTTAAGTATACAAAACCCTGTGTTCAAAGTCTGGCCCTATCAGTTATTATGTGGGTGACTACAGTTGCTACCCTCTGGAAACTTAGCTTTCACACTCATAAAAGAGGGCAGTAATAGTAACTGTCTTACCAGTTCAGTGAAATATCAGCATAGTGCCTAGAACTAAGTAAGGACTCAACCAAAGCCAGCTCTGGCATCCTTATTCTAGTGGATATTAAATGCACATCCATGGGCGTTGCTGGGAAGCAGGCAGTGTCTCTAGGATATAATGCCCTCACAGTAGGCATGGATCGTCAGTTGGTGAAAGAGAAAGAATATAGTAGAGACAACGGAGTGTCAGCTGTTACAATCAAAAGCCTGCAGAATAGCGAGAAGCAGCTCAACAGGGTGTGAAAACCCTGGGGCTGGAGAACCCTCACTCGGCTTGTGTCCACACGCAAATCATTTCAGCTCTCTGGCACTTGGTGTTCTACTCTCTCACACAGAACTTCCTGCTTCAGCTAGAACCCCACCAAGTGTGAACAGGTTGTAGTTTTTGGTTCCAAGATGGAAGAATGCATCTTCTTTTTGGAGATCATAGTGCAGATAGCGTTTGAAAGAGCCAATGAAGGTAGATAATAATAGCTATTAGTATTTATAGAAATCCTCCTCTGGGAATATAGTGTGCTAAGCAGGGTATCATTTCATTTAATCTCTATAACAAGACAGTGAGGCAGGAATTTTGAAGATTCCTTTGGGGGTGTGAAAACAGTGGCTTAAAGAGCTCAGAAAAGACAAACAAAACTTCTCAAGTAGCTCAATCGGGGTCCAACTCGAAATATTTGGACTTAAGAATTCTTCTCTCTAACCATCACTGCACACTGTAAAAGAGAAGAGCGAGGGGTCTGGGCACCCTAGGCCAACAGGAGCCTAGCTAAGGATTTTCGATCAGTTCCCAGTTCCTGCTCCTATTTCTCATGCACCACGTTTATATTCTCCTACGCACCTCTAGTCTTAAAACTTGACGATGAATTTTGGAGGAAAGGGAAAAATTATTCCCAAAGTTGTATATAAGTTGCAAGATAAATTATTTAATGACATAAAATTAATAGTAAGGTGAAAAGAATCATAAAATAAAAGGTGAAAAAAATCAGGAAAAGGTCCTGAGTTCGATTCCCAGCAACCACATGGTGGCTCACAGCCATCTGTGATGAGATCTGGCGCCCTCTTGAGGAAGCGACCTGGTTCGTCATCCTCATCAACTTAGACCATGAAACCCAATATAGACAAGTTCAACAGAACCGCCATAAATGGGCTGCCTATGCATGCTTCAGCATTGCCAGGGCACAAATTGCAAAAAATTTCAAATTTATGGTATATATAAAACAAAATTGCTTAAAATTGGGATTTTTGAATTTCCATTTAAAATTTCCATTTAAAGTTATACTGCACTGTGCGTTGTTACCTTTCTTTAGCCTCAGGGCATTGGTCCTGGAGGTCCTTCTGTGGTCTCCATTCTCTTACATTAGAGCTATGCTCCTTTGGCCCGGAATGAGAAGGCAAAAGTTCCTTATAATAGAAGTCTTCCAAACCCAGTAATTTTCCTTGACTGGAAATGAACACATAAGCATGATCAGTCTAATTTCTACACACTCAGTCTAATTTCTTCTCCCTTGTCTTATAGGCGAAGTGTTTTCTTCTTAATATTTACTGTAACTTTAGAGCATCATCACAAGCCCACATATGTGAGAGAAATCTTGAAATGTAAAAATCAGTAATCCTGTTAATTAAAAACATCCCTCATCCTTACCTTGACTATCACATTAGCTGCTGACTGGCACCTCTTGCTTTTGTCAAGTTTGATTTAACATGAACTGGGAGTTTCCAGAACTGCCAGTGACATGTGGCACCTGATTTGGCCGGTCTACACTCACATTCATACCAGGCTCATTAAACTGTTCTGAAGATTGGCCTTGGTGAGCTAACACAAAGAACTTTCATCCATAGCCTTAACTGACTTCAGTTACAGGTATCACCAGGTGATAAATAGGGAACTCTGTTTATGTTCAGTATAAGCACCCCCTTCCATTGCTAGCATTATCTGAAAGTGATTTGGCATGAGAACAAAATTAGAATGTCAGAACACTGAAAGACTGCAACACTAAAGGGAAAGGAGTCACGTGAAGGTAAGTGTACCGTATTTACAACAACTTCAACCCTTGCCATCCTAACAACCCCAAAAAGTATAAAACATGACATTTAATATGTATCAAAGACCATAAAACAAAAAGGAAGAGAAAGTTTGTGGCTACTAAAGTGTTATGATTGCTTAGCTACCTTTATTAAATGGGCAGAGAAAAGCAGTCTATCCCAATGATGCAATTTGTCCAAATTATATTTGAGTACTTAGTTAATACTTGTTATGGTTCTAGCTCCACATATTTAATTTATAAGTTCCATATAGTTTTCACACTTATTATATACATGTGACCTACTACTTTCCGCATATACGTGGTTGCTGATAAAATTTGAACATGAAGATTTATAGTTTTATTTGAACAAAATGGTGCTGTAATTTAGAAGAGATGATTACCTGTCTTTTCTTGGTCTCCGTTTTTCTTCTTGGATTGACTTCTAATGGGAATAGAATAATTGAAAATATATTATATATAGTAATATGCAATCATAATGCATAATTTATTATCTTAATTTATTATCTTAATGATGGATAAGAAAGGAGAACCAGAAAAGCAATTACTAGCTTATAAAACTATTTCATATAACATATACTATGTGATTCTGTTTATATGGGATTCTATAAAAGGCAAATACATAGACAACAGTCAGTGATTTCTTAGGATTTGGGTCAGGAATGGAGTGTGGGAGTGACTGATAGTGGGTAAAGTTTCATCTTGGAGTGATAGAAATCTTGTAGAATTGACTGTGGTGATGGTTGAACTAAAAGCTATTGTGTTGTATTCTAACTGGGTGATTTATATGACTTATATCCTAACACATTATGAATGAATACCTACATATGGACCTCTTTGTGTGCACATCCATGTAGATTATGTGATAAGTATTAGGTAGTTTGCTATTTGTATTTGGAGATAGAAGAGTAATCTAAGCCAGAGACAATGTTTTTTAACTCAGCAGTGACTGAGGTCATGACAGATGATGAGATTAGTCTAAGAAACTCAAAGGTGAAGGGTTGAAGGTTTGAATTCTTGGCAACACCATAAAGGAGAGAAGCATAGTGCAGAACCATGGTGAAAGGGAAGACTAGAGTTGGCCCAGCTAACTGGGAAGCCAGATGTGAGCTTCATTTTCCTGCCCGTGGCATGTGAATCTTGCTTCTGATGAACTCTCAGATTCTCTGGGATTTCCTGGGCATGGGGTTCTGCTCCTTTCTGTGACAGTACAGAGTGGAGATTGAGCAAATATTAGAAGCGGAGAGACCACTGGGGTCAAAGGGACCCATTGGGTGGGGAAGACTTGGAGCCTAAGGGGATGCTCCTCACTGTGGGAATTTAAGCAGTGATGGAGGAGTGTCTATTTGTTACTTTTATTAATAAAAAACTGCCTTGGCCCTTTAAGAGAACAGAAAATTAGGTAGGCGGAGTAGACAGAACAGAATGCTGGGTAGCAGGCAGTGGGGAGATGCTTCAGGCAGTCGCCATAGTGAGTCTCCATGCTGCTGCTCTCCGAGATGGACGCAGGTTAAGATCTCTCCTGGTAAGCCACCCCTCGTGGTGCTATATAAATTACTAAATATGGGTTAAAGCAAGATATGAGAATCAACCAATAAGAAGCTACAGATAACGGGCCAGGAACCAGGCAGTATTTAAATGAATACAGTTTCTGTGTAATTATTTTGGGTAAAGCTAGCCGGGTGGTGGGACACAGCCCGCCGTTCCTTCTACAAAGCAGTTTACTATGGAGAGTTGACACAGGGCAGAAGCTCTTTGTTCAGTGAATAAGACATTGGAATCTGGACTTCTTGCTGATGGAGTTACTGAGCCAACTGAAGGAATAACATAACCAAATTTATGGTTTAGAGAATTTTCTTGTGTAGGTTGGGGAAGTTGAGATTTGGAGCTTTAATCAGTCTGACTGAGAAACGGTGATTGTCGGAACTGGCATATGCTATGTGTTTAGAGAAGGAGGAAGAACTGGTAGCAAGAAGGCAGAACATAGAACAGGCATAGGCGTCATGTATAAAAGGGAGCATAAGTCACAGGACAACCACTAAGTTCTTGGTTTGGGAAACCAAAGAGATAGCAGTGGCATGCATGGAGGACAGGAGCATGAGGGGAAGGGAGCCTAGTAGAGACCATAACACTGCCAACTCAGTGGATCCAGGAGATCATAATAAAGTTAATGGCCCTGATATGAACATAAGATGTTCACCTGTGTCTCACAGTTCTGACCCCAGAAGTGAACATAATATTAAGGGCTGCTCTAGGATTGGCTGTCACAAAGGTTATGGATATGTCTTACTATTGGCCAGGAATTTGCAGAAACTCAACAAAGTTTCATGTCTCTCTTTCTGCTTGCACAACATACTCATTTGAATGAATGCCTCTGCTCAGAGGGCTTTCCTATGACAGATTTTCCTTTCTAGGTTGATGTTTGTATGTAAGCTCGGATAAGTGGTACCAGAAAAAATTTCTGGGTGAATACGGTAGGTCCAAGACTACTTGAGAAACCAGGACCATGAGGAAAATGGCTGGAGGGAAGCAAAGAGGTTATTTAATGGGCTGTCTGTGAAATGGAGTTTGAGGAGGGCCTCCATGCCGCAAGGCCTTCTGGGGCAGCCTATTGTAGCCATGGTTTCTGTTGGTCTTCAGTTTGACTGCAAGAATAAGCCACTTACATGGAGTAGATAGTAGTATGTAGAATCTTCAGGGTTATTTAATGTTTTGGGTTTTCGGGGTCTTCTCGGAGGTCTCAATATTTTTGGCTCTTCTTTAGAGACACCTATAAGAAAGGTGATTGTAAATAAGTTCTAGATTCCTGAAACTATGTTTTCCTTTGGATAAATGAGAATGTCTGCATGTAAACTGTACTTGTTATTCACCCATGTTATATTTCAATTGTCTGATAATTTAGGACTTTGAGAGGAAGAGGAAGGAAAACAGATCAAGAAAAGTTTGGTAATGTGGAATAGGGACATAAGTTCATAGAAGGGATGAAGCTATGACCATTCTTAGAATATTCGGGTTGAATCTACTTGTCTCATTTTTACCTGATTTGCAAGAAAATAAAAATAAAGTATCAAGATATATATATTCTTAGCCTTTTCAGAAACACTTTAAAGTTGTCTGTGACTAAATTTTAACTTGATTTTAATACCATTTAAAGTCAGATTGATGTATTAGAACAATCCTGTTGCAACAAAAATAAATTGAAAATGGCAAAGAATCTGAATAATTGCTGTGCAAGTGAGGAATAAAAAAAAGATTCTTAGAATAAAGGAATTCTTGGCTCTGCAGCCATTAAATTGTTTCTATTCAATATGAGTATTATTACAGATTCCATTGAACATGGCTATTGGAGCTGGGCAGGCACAAAGAGGAAGGGAATAGGGGAGAAAGGCAGCAGAAGAAAAACAACTAAACAAATTTTGTTTGAAAAGTGTCACAATGAAGCTTAATTCTTGTATAAGATCCGGCCAGCCCAATCCTAGCATGGCTGGGGAGGGGCTTATAGAGTCCCAGCTCTTGTCTATGAAGCTATTGTCAACTGATGCCTGTTGGGGAGGAAGCTTTCTACAGGGATGAGGTCCCTGAGATGCTACCCACCTTCTAGTACCTTGTCCCACAGATTAAAAAAGCTCAGTGGATATTTAACCAAAGAGAGCAAGTGGAGTTGGTTGTGTGGGGGAGTGGTGGGGACATAGAGGTAGAATTAGAGAGAATGGAAGGGTGGAGTTGACCAAAATATGTTACTTGTACATATGAACATTAAACAAAATATTTCATTATTATTTAAATCTTTATATATTTATTCTATGCATATAAATGCTTTCTCTGTGTACTAAATAACTGCCTAGTGCCAGTGGAGTTCAGAAGAGGGTGCTGGGCCTTTTGGAACTGATTCCGTGGAACTAGGATTATAAATGGTTGAGAGTCACCAAGTGAATGGTTGGAATTGAACCTGGGTCCTCTGTAAGAGCAGCTAGAGCTCTTGACCACTGAGCCATTTCTCCAGTCCCAGAAAAACAAAATGCCTTCCAGAAGATCAAGGGTGCCCTCCACAGACAGATTATGGCCCTTTCTGTCCCATTCTTTCTGCTCTTTGCATCTCTGAGTGTCACTACCATCAACCTTCCGACCCAAGGACCATATTTCTGAAGGTGGACTCCATTACCTGCTTTTTCCTGAATTCTCAAAACTTCAGGAAACAGAATAAATACTCAGTGAAGTATTTCTGGTTGGGGCTGGAGCAATAGCTCAGCGGTTAATAAGAGAGCTTCCGGCTCGTCCAGAGGACCAGAGTTCAGTTGCCAGCACCCGTGTCACATAGCTCACAATCTCCACTAATGCCAGCTCCATGGAAATCTGACCACTTCTTCTGGCCTCAACTGGCATCTGTACACATGTGTGCAAACACACACACCACACACACACACCACACACACACACAGGAACAAGGGTAAAGCTGCATTGACAAGCCAAGAGCAGAGGCCTCAGAGGAAACCTGCTGATGTAACACTGTGATCTCAGACTCTGAGCCTCTAGAATGGAAGGCACCAGTTATGCTGCCTAAGACACTTGATCTGAAGTTTGCTACGGTAGCCTCAGAAAAAGAATATAGAGCCACGCTTGTATTTATTGCCCCCCTCTCTCTCTCTCTCTCTCTCTCTCTCTCTCTCTCTCTCTCTCTCTCTCTCTCTCTCTCTCTCTCTCTCTCTCTCTCCTTCTCTCTATTTTTAGGGTTGAAGTTAACAATGGATGCCTTCCTTGATTGTTCACCACTCCTTTATTGAGCCAGGGTTTCTTGATGAACCAGGAATTTGAGAATTACTGCTAGTCTATGTAGCCAGCTTGCCCCTGCGATCTTCTGTCTCTGCTTCCCTAGTGCTTTTCTAGTGGTCACCATGCTTGCCCGGCTGTTACGTGGGCTCTGAGGATTCAAACTCTGGTCCCTGTGCCTGCTGGAGAAGCACTTTATCCCCTGAGCTGTCTCTCAACTCTTGATGTTCAGGACCTTTGCCTATGATGGTTTTTATACACACAATGGGCATAGAGTGCTGTGGGTGATGCTTACTCAAGTTCTGACCTGCCCCTGATGGACTCCTGACCTTGCCCAGGTGGGCAGCATGAGGCAGGGGAGGGAGCTGTTAGGAGGATATATACACATTAGCTGACAGGCATTGGGCTGAATGGACAGTAGATGCTCGCTGTAGTTTTATTAAGTGGGTCACGGACTTACCATCACATATGAAATCAAATATCTAACACTCCAGAGATAAATGTAAATAAGACAGCCAATAAAACTCTGGGAAGAAAATCCAGGTGTATTCATGAAGCACTTAGGGCTATAAATACCTTAATCAAAATTCAGGAGTCAGAAAGCATACATATTTGTGCATCTTAAAATAGCTAAGGAGCTGAGATGTGAGTATTGTCAGGGATACAAGACTTGCCTAGCACATTTGAGGCCCTGGGTTCAATCCCCAGCACCATATAAAAAAGACAAAAGCCTTTATGTGGCAATAAATCAAAAGGGATAAGACAAACTTGGAAAGCTGTATTTTACAGTCCCCACCGACAAATAACAGGCAGTTGAGGTAAATGCTGACAAAAGCCCACAAATGTGTAGACCAACAGGAAGATGGAAAAAGGTACAGATGAGAAGATCAAGATGAGCAAGTTAATATAGTAAATCAGCAGCAAAGGCAGTTTTACAAGGGGGAAAGGTGGCAACAATGATCATTTTTGCGGCAGACAAATAAGCAAAGATTACAAAGAAACATAACCCTTACAGGCAGGATGTCAGAACAAGTATATGTTCACAGATGGCTAAAGCAAATGCCAATTGTTACAGACTTTTAGCAAAGTAGACCCACAATAAAAAACAAACTAAAGCCCCACCTTTCCCCTCAATAATCCTATTACCTTTGAAGTTTATCCCATACTTACAATTCTAGTAAACAAAAGAAATTTCAAAGATGTTTGCTCAATATTTTTCATAGTGGCAATGCTTGGGAAAAAGCAAGTAAGAACACATGCATGTATTTGCAAATCATAGGAAAGAATATGTGTTTTATAATAAGCGTTCTTAAGAGGGGAGTAAAATGGGTTGGAGACGGGGAATGAAGCAGGATTACAGAGAAAAAGAAAATGTAAGCTAAGAATGCATTTATAAAAATATTTATAAATACACATATGGCTTTGAGTGTATCACAGCCCTAACCAAGTACAAATACATCACATTGAATTTTCAGAATACCTAAGTACTTTTATGCTTTATGAATTTATATTAGCTTAGTTTTTCAGCTTCTTTGTTTTCACCAAATTTCCTTGGTCTGTTTTATTTTCTGGTTTCTGCAAGCCCCGCCCCCTGAGAGTTTATCAGCACACAGGAGAGGCACAAGTTTATTCAGTGCCCCAATGTCCTTCTTCATTTGGTTCCTTTGGGGAACACAAGCCTTGTCAACTAATCGCCCTGTCCCCATAATTACAAAAATGACACAAACATTTATAATCACAAACTTTCCACAGTGTATCAATGTTGGCACTAGGAAAATTAGGTTTGTGGTTATTTCGTGTGATGTGAATGATAAATGGTAGCCTGCAAAGGTTACAGCCAGGAGGCAGGCATTTATTCATATTGTAGTGCTGGTGATAATTTCCTTAAGTGTTTTGATTTATCAGAAATGTACCTTTTGGATAATAAATTGACAGGCATTTCAATATTTTACATCCAGAAGAAAGGAGACAAGTTTAAAACTCACTGCTAGCATTTGCTTTAGAAAGTTTATGTTCAGTGTTTTTCTCATTTTCGTGATAATTTCACTGCTTTACTTATGACTTCATCCAGTGTGATTTCCCCGAGCGTCAAGTGTCTAGGTCAGGCGTCAGCAGCTGCACATTAAGCTACTCTCCTTTCTTAAGAAGCCAGTTTTTCGGTTTTTGTAAATTTCCATTTCTTCTTGACAGGCTATGACCTTCATGAAATACAATGACCTATATAATTCTTAAGGACTTCTCCGTAGATGCCCTAAAAACAGACTCATCCAGGACTGATGGCCAATTGCGGTTTCCCCATTCATCTGCCCTCAGACCAGGCTCGGAAACCTAGAGACCTGAATCCAGGTCACTGTGTGTTAAGCTAATTTCCAAAGTGCTCTTCTTGATCTGGCCTGACCTCCTCCCTTTGTCTCTGGGAGATCTTTTCAGTCCTCACTGGACCTGGTTTGATCTTTTGCTTTTCCCATGGGTGCTCATGTTCTCCTAGCTGATGGAAGGAGCAGGGTTAAGGTTCAGGGCTTGCCTTGGTTGAGTGTCCTTAGCAGTATGGGTGCAGCATATTGTTCCTTGTGAATGACCTGTTTCAGTCTCTTGACCTTCTCCACAAGAGAGCTACTGTTCCTCCCTCCATCTGAGCTGCACAATCCATGGCTTTCGATACCAGAGCTGGCTCACAACCACAGTTACCATGGATTACCATGGCTACCGCGGACTTTCAGTGTTTGTGAACTCTCTGCCTTGGGCACTAGTTAATAACACACAGAGCCTTGAGAATGTTTAGGCCCCCCCTGGCCTTAATTTTTCCCATATATGTTGGAAGGTATTCTGTATGCTATGGGTTAACTCAGACACAAATTCTGTGACCCCCAACAATGACCTGCCTGTAATATATACTTTTGCAATAATGGCACAAATGATATGGAATAAACAAGCACTTTTTGATTTGATTTAAGCCCCACTCCATAAGATAGAATCTGTACCTAACACTGTTAAAGTGGCCAAGAATCAGAAGATATATTATCGGCCTAGAGAAAAACCTATTACTATTATTCTGCTAAAGGAACACAGCAATAATAACATATTGCTATGTCCACAATCAGTGCTTAACTCAATCCTTATTAGAGAAGCTTCTTCCTGTAGTAGATGGAAATTAACAGAGATTCAGAACTGGTCAATGTGTGGAGAGTGACCTTGGAGGACCCAGTCCTCAATGGGATTCATCAAAGCTATCCCCTAAAGGTCAAGTGATCTGTGAATAAGAGGAGGCAGAAACATTGGAAGAGCCAGAGGTGGTGGTGACTCCAAGGAAACAGTGTCTTCCAGACACAGCAGGACTGATTGACATCAAACTCACAGAGAATGTGGCAGCACACACCTCCTACCATTTTAGCCACTTCAAAGAAAAAAAGGAAAAAGCAGTCCTGCTATAGGGTGAGAGCCACAGCTACCCACTTGGTGATCCTTTCCTCTTGGACCTATCACTATACACATGCCACATGCTTTTGTCACCTTCATTGGGCTGAGGTCAGGCATTTCCAACCTCAAAGACCAGTATTGCTCTAACCTATGAACTAGCTCTGGATTTGCTCACAGACATCGTGCAGTTATATGCCACAGCAGACACACACAGTCCTGCACAGCGATGCAGGTGTCAACCGAGAGAGCACTGCACTGCAGGCAGGGGAGACACCATCATGAACACTGATGATCTACACTACACCATCAGTGCAGACCATCCAAAGACGCCAGATGAGGTTCATCGATAAAAACCCATGATTATGTGCTTAGAACACAAGGGAACTTAGTAGTGGTATTTAAGGTTGCTAACTATGCCTTGGCTCCTTTCAAACTTAATAAAATGTTGATTTTAATTTTTCTGAAAAAATATTTGGATATATATAGTCTGAGGTAAAATGGTAAAACCTTGTCTTTTTTTCAAAGAGCCAACTAAAATACACACACACACACACACACACACACACACACACACACACAGAGAGAGAGAGAGAGAGAGAGAGAGAGAGAGAGAGACAGAGAGAGAGAGAGAGAAGCTGGAAGAGGCACCAAGCTAGCTTTGGCATATGTGGAGATGAAGCTCTGCCAGGCAGAGTGAAGTAGCTCTGCTTCAGGTTGCAGTGGTGTTGGGCAGATTCTTCATTTCCCCAGCACTGAAGACAGCAAAGGTGGAGTGTCTACTCGGCTCAATGAGAACTTTGCTCTTGTTCAATCAGATACTGAGCCTTTCTAGAACTCTTGGCAATGAACTGCGTCTCCTTGGGGTAAGAGTGAGCTGTCTTGTTTACAGAATTATAATTCCCATTCTGGAGCAATATTTCATCCTGTAGTTGGATTAGCTTGCAGATTGCTATGATTATTCTTTCATAAATGCATTTTAAGAGACGTTAATATTCCATGGATGGCGTGTCATTCCTTATTCTTTTCTGTTCGTTCAACCCTGTTTCTTACCATGTACACAAATTTTTCTCTTTTTAAGCTCTGATCATTTCCTTGGCTATTTCCTCGTAAGTAGTTTTACTGGGTCAATTATATAAACAATTTCTTTTCCTTCCTGCCTGCCTGTTAGTTTTTCTTTTTCTTTCTTCTTCTCCCTCTATATTGTCCTCCAATTTTTCAAAATATTGAGTATAATCTCACTCATATTTGATAGTAATAAATGAGTACATTCTCACCATTGTTCAACTTTTCCTTACACTTTCTATTTTGATAAGTAAAACAGTCACTTGTTTTAATTTATACTCTTTATTCCTGGATGTCACACATGTACCTGCTTATGCAAACCAATCAGTGTTTGAGTCTCCTTTCCATCAGGAGCTTTCCTGGCTTTCCTAATCTGTGTGGGTGCTTTCTCTGTCTCACAAACAAGCCTGTGCATTTCTCTAAAATACCCTCACTGGCTTCTTGTCAGTTCTTCAGTCTTCTGATGATTCCTTTGAGTCCCTAGAAGGTCTGTGCAGCCTAAATCTTTATTATTTTCCCCTTGCTTCTTTATTCCCATGCTATCTTTTTCTGAGCAGAGACTGTGAAGTACTCAGGTACAGACACTGGTCTCTGCCTTCCTCAACCTTAAAAAAATAACAGCTCTGGAAAAAGTTTGGATAGTCAGTGACAAGTAAGAATCTATTGAATTTTCTCTCTGAAATCAGAAACAGTTTTAAACACTATCCAACTGTGTCTTGTTGGCTTGTGATAAGTATATTAATAAATATTAGGTTGATTTTAGGCCTACTCATTATTGTATGATGGAGTTTTTACGATGGAAGCATATGTCTTCAGTGATGACATTGTTTTATTCATTTTGTTGATCATGTACTTTTTCTGTCTGATATTTATGAATGATCTTTAGTAATATTAAAGTTCTAGGGCAGGGATTTAGAATGCAATCTTTTATTTTATTTTTCGCTTTTATTGAAAATAAATGCTTTTTCTCATACAGTTTTTCCTGATTACAGCCCCCCCCCCCCCTTTACTCCTCCCAATCCCTCTCTGTCTTCTCTCCCAACCTGATCCACTTCCTCTGGCTCTCATTTGAAAAGAACAGGCTTCCAAGAGGTAATAACCAAACATGACAAACAACAACAACAAAACTATCACATAAGATTTAGACAAGGCAAACCACAGATGAAAAGACCCCCAAGAAAAGGCACAAGAATCGGAGACATTTTTTTTCCACACATTCAAGATTCCAATAAATATACTAAACTGAAAGCTATAATATATACACAGAGGACCTGGTGCAGACCCATGTAGGCCCTGTGCTTGCTGCTTCAGTCTCTGTGAGTTCCTATGAGCTTTGCTCAGTTGTTTTAGAGGGCCTCGTGTTTCTGATGTTCTCCATCCTCTCTTGCACTCACACTACACACACCTCCTCATCTGTGGGATTCCTTCAGCTCTGAGAGGAAGGTTCTGATGGAGACAACCCATTCAGAGATATGCGGCACAAAGTCTTCCCCCCACCTCTTCCCTCCCCCCTCCATATGTGTTTGTGATGTCTGGCTGTAGTCTCTGGGTTCCTACCTACTGGAGAAGAAAGCTTAAGTGCAATATTTTAAATTCTTGCAATGCCATAGTATCTCCCCTTGCAATCCTGAAGAACACACATCATTCCATCATGCATCTCCTCTTTATTGTCTCTTTGTGATTTCCTTGTAAATTTCATTTTAAGATATTAATTCCCACTAATATTTCCAATGAGTTATTTTCCATTGTAATATGGTGCAGGAGAATTGTCTGTATTCTGTCAATCATGTTTTAAATAAATACTGATTGGCCAGGCAGGAAGCATAGGTGGGTCAACAAGACAGGAAGTAGAGGCGAGGCTATGAGAACAGGAGAATGCTGGGAAGGAGGAAGTCCATTCCTCCCAAGTCCAGCCCAGATCACCGAAGAAGCAAAATGTGACCTGCCCTGCTGAGAAAGGTACCAAGCCATGTTGCTAACATAGATAAGGATAATGGGTTAACATAAGCTACAAGAGCTAATAAGAAGCCTGAGCTAATGGGCCAATCAATTTTATAACGTATGGAGATCTCTGTGTGATTTTCTCTGGGACTAAACAGCTGGGGTACTGGGCAGGACGGAAACCCCAATGAGCCTGGCCCTCATGTTACAGTAATAGTTTATAAGAAAGAATAACTGTGAGACTATATATATATATATATGTATATATATATTCAACCTATGTATCATCTGTCCATTTATCTATCTATCTATCTATCTATCTATCTATCTATCTATCTATCTATCTATCTATCTATCTACCTACCTACCTACCATTATCTATCTCTTACGTCTTCATCTGTATATCCATACTTAACTTTGTTGCTGGTTGCTGAAGCAAATTATTGCTTAGACCTATTCCTTGCATTGTTAAGGCCATTTTTTACATTGTTAAGGTATAATTCTTCCACCATCTATGCATCCTCTTTCATGATTATTTTCCTCAGAAACATCTCCACTTTCATACTATATCAGCTGAAACTGTTGCTTTTTACATTTTATTTTAATCTTGCTCTTGAATGGAATGGTTTTCTTTGTTTCATAGTTAATTGTGATGTTGGTTTTAATTGAGGAAACACACACATTGCTAAAGAATATCCTTCAGTTTTTAGTTTACCGGGTTTTTCATTTTATCAAAACTGCATGCTGGATTTTATTTAAAAAAAAAATGACTTTGTATATATCAAGATTTTTTTCTTCTGACCTTTTGATACAGAGTTATATTTGTATCACTTGGACAGTCTTTCCTATATGCTGTTGCATTCTACAGGCAAGCACTGTTTTTAGGAATTTTACCTTTAAATCCATAACTGATATGGGCTAATTCAGGTTTAACAGAACATTGCTCTGAAACCTTTTGTTCTAAGATGTATAGACTTTCTAATGTGTCATTTTTAAAAATATTTTCCTCTCAAACATAACACACACTGTGGATATTAGCTGTTCTTTGAACATCTGAGGACATTGTCTAAATATGCTGTTAAAAACTGTTTTGGAAATAATTTTTTGATAGAATACCATTGTAATGTTTTTCTTTGGAAGGCATATTACATTAAGTAATTAATTTTGCAAAGTAATTGGCTTTTCAGAAGGCAGGCATTTTAGTATTTTCATAGTGTAGTTGGTACAATCTTATCTTTATTTCTATTTATTTATGTATTAAAAATAATTAGGACTTTTTCTTTTTGTTTTCAGTAGCATTACCGTAGCTTCATTTATATAACTGCAGTTCTGTCTTGTAGCCCCCCGCCCCCAGTGCCCTTTTGTTTGAACTCCACAGGGCTGAAACAACTCACTGGGTGAGACTTCATGACTCAGTGGTCTCAGGAAATGCCCTGACAGACAGATCTGGAGGTGAGCTTCACTGCACCTAGCTGAGCTGGCAATCAAGATCAACCATGACACCTGGTTATTCTAAGTTTGGGCTTTATTGACTAGTTTACAACTAAGAATCATCTAAAATTATGCTGCATGGTAATTATTAAAAGAAATTTAAGCATTGTATTTATAAAAATAAAAACAAAGTAACATATCAAAAATTGTTTTAAAGCAGTTTGTCTTACTTTCACAATGTTTACATTGTCTTTAGACTGGATTTCTGACATGTAAACTAAATCCATTCCAACAAAATACTTAAAACCGAAAGCTTGAGGTGGAAGCAAAACTTCTGCAGCCAAATCACTTTTTCATGTCGCATAGATTTTTAACTCCTCAAGACTGCAGAGGACATGGAATTAAAACAGAAAGAGAAGCAAAGCAATTAACAATGTGCTTCCAAGAGCGCATTAAGTTTTTGATACAGATGCATGAACAAAGGCCAGCACCGCAGGCAGCATGGGAGCTGAGCAGTCCTTGGCGTGTTTGGACACCGTGCTACTCACTTGTACAAGATCAAGTCCGACAGGGGTCCCATAAGTGCCTTTAATATAACAGCACTGCAGTAAGGTAAATTCACATGCAATGTGCTTATTATTTCATACCACTAGAGAAAAAGGCCTTTAAAAAATCTAGCATACTTTTAAAAATTGTAATTAGTCATAATTTGCTAGTCCCTAAACTCCTCAAAAGAATAATCAAGTCAGACTAATTTTTTTAAATCACAATGATATTTTGATGTGAAGAAACAAATGAAGTGAACAGCTTTTTGCCAATCCTCCTGCTGCCAATGCACCCCTCCCCAATGGAGGTGACCATGGCAAACTGAGTCCACTGGAAGCCCTGAGTCCACTCTCCTTCCCTTAAGTTCTTCCCACAGGTATTCTGTCACATGACAGGAAAGGTAACTGATGCATCATGGCTATTTTATGAATAACATAAAACTTTCAAAATAAGTTTAAAAAAAGATGATATTTTCCCCTGGCATTCACTTTGAAAACAGTAGTGAAACTTTTCTTTTTGATCAGCTGTCTGTGTGCAGAGCAAGGGCCATCTGTGGCTTGGGATGCACTGACAATACCATGGCAATGAACAGAATAGCATCCTTATTTGTTTTCTGGGCACCACCTAAACTTGCAGCCTTGTGGATTAGTCAGTGCCTCTCTGTAAGAGAAGAAAGGGAGCTTATGTCTATGGTACCAGGGTTATTCATCCCACAACCAGTCTTTGTTTTCCTTCTTTTCAATGAGCAACTCAAATTGCCAGGTGTATCATATTTAAGAAGAAAAGCATCTCCCTACCTGAAAGTGTTTGCCAGGAGGAATCACACAATGTGAGTGACAGGCTTGGACAGCTCTAAGGGCAAGAATATTTACTAGGATCTGTGACTAAATGCCCAACTTCTAGCTCACATGTACCACATCTAGCTCTTATGTACTGCATACTACATTCTTGTCCTAGTTAGGGAGACTGTGACAAAAGACCATGGTTACAAACAATACAGACTTCTGAGGCATGAAGCAGTCAAGTCTGAATTGTGGGATATTTTGATAGTGGGATGTTTGAAAATGAGCCTGATTTGGTTTACCAAAAGAGTTTTTTCTTAGAGGTACAGGGTGTATCAGGAAATGCATGGCAAGAGTGGCCTGTTGAGTCTGTGCTCACAGGGGTTCCTAGTACATCATCTATATGCCTGGATTTTCTTTCCACAGCTGAAGGAAGGCTCTAACAGAACCATGTTTTCCTTAGGTGAACTGTATATGTGAATAGCTGTTCTGATTAACTAAGAATTTCTGAATCAGGTCTTCTTCTCTGACCAGAGGATCTTAGAAGCAAATAATATATAAGAAAATCACCAATGGTTTAAGGAGTGAATTGTTTTGAAAAAAGCAAATTTACAAAGCCTTATTATCCTGGACACTATACTGTTTTGTGCTCGTTGTGTTTAGAGGAAATGAAACAATGATCTAGCTTATTAATTAAAACAGATATTGAATATCTACTGCATGATGAATAAATGGGTACACAGTGTGTGAATGATCCTGGGTGGGAAAGGTTTGAGGTATATAAATATAGACTATGGTCTTGAGAATCCATTTCTGTGGTGAAACCCAAACACCTTTGGGAAGTCTGTGATGCCAATAAGACATGTAAAGAGAACTGGGGGAAAGTTGCCAGAATAAAAAGGGCAAGAAATGAATAACTGGACTTCTGGGTTTAAATATGGTCACATGATAAGCATACACTGATCTATAGGGGAAATTAGCATCTAAAATTTAAGATGGGGTTTACCTAGCTTTAAGATAAACCTGACCCAGTGAATGATCAGCCTCACAGCTAGACAGCCCAGTCTCTAGGCACTAGACCCTGAAGCAGAAATCCTGGGACTCTCCCCCACCCACCTCAGCTACCTGCAGGTAGGCTGCTCCAGGACCCCTCCATCGGATGGACTTTAATTTACAAGCCCCACTCTTCCCCAAAACCCACCCATCTCTCAAGACCTCATTGACTCCCTGAGACACAGACACCACCAGCAATGATTGGACAAAGAGGCAAAGGTACTGCCTGCACCAGTTGGGAGTAAGAGTGGGCAAACACTAATGTAAGAATACATTCAACAACCTTAAAAGCAATATGGCACCACCAGAACCTCTTGTTCTACAACAGGAACACCTGAACATCCCAACCCAAAAGAAACAGGAAAACGACCTTAAAAATAACTTTATGAAAATGATACAGACCCTTAAAGAGGAAATAAAAAATTTCTTTAAAGAAACAGAAAAAGAAATAAAAAATTGGAAGAAATCAATAAATCTCTTAAAGAATGCCAAGAAAAATTGATCAAACAGGTAAAGGAAACAGTTCAAGACTTAAAAATTGAAATAGAGATAATAAAGAAAACACAAATTGAGGGAATTCCTGGGAATGGAAAATCTGGGTAAACAAACAGGAAGTACAGATGCAAACATAACCAACAGAATGCAAGAGATGGAAGAGAGAATCTCAGATGTTGAAGATACAATAGAGGAAATAGATTCATTGGTCAAAGAAAACATTAAAGTCAACAAAGTCATAACACAAAATGTCCAGAAAATCTGGGACATCATGAAAAGACCAAACCTAAGAATAATAGGGATAGAAGAAGGAGAATAAGAAGAAGAAGAAGAAGAAGAAGAAGAAGAAGAAGAAGAAGAAGAAGAAGAAGAAGAAGAAAAAGAAGACCAGCTCAAAGGCACAGAAAATATATTCAATAAAATCATATTAAAAAAAACCAATTTTCCCAACCTAAAGAAGGAAATGCCTATGAAGAGACAAGGAGCTTACAGAACATCAAATGGACTTGATTCCCCCAAAAGTTCCTCGCCACATAATAATCAAAATGTAAAATATACTGAATAAACTAAGAATATTAAGAGTTGAAAAGGAAAACGGACCAAGTAATAAATAAAGGCCGACCCATCAGAGTGACACCTAACTTTGCAATGGAAATGCTGAAAGCTAGAAAGTCCTGTACAGACATTATGCATACACTAAGAGACCACGAATGCCAACCCAGACTACTATACCCATCAAAACTTTCAATCACCATAGATGGAAAAAACAAGATATTCTATGATATAACCAGATTTAAACAATAACTATCTACAAATCCAACCCTACAAAAAGCACTAGAAGGAAAATTCCAACTCAAGAAAGTTAGCTGTACCCACAAAAGCACAGGCAATAGACAATTCCACACCAGCAAATCCTAAAGAAGGGAAACACACACACTACTTCTGAAAAATAACACTAATTAACAATCATTACTCAATAACATCCCTTAAAATACTCAGCTCACCCATAAAAAGACATAGACTAACAGAATGGATATGAAAACAGGATCCATTCTTTTTGGGCATATAAGAAACACACCTCAACTTCAAAAACAGACATTTCCTCAGAGTAAAGGGTTGGGAAAAGATTTTCCAAGAAAATGGATCCAAGAAGCAAGCTGGTGTAGTTATCCTAATAGCTAACGAAATAAACTTCAAACTAACGGTAATCAAAAGAGATGAAGAAAGACATTTCATATTCATCACATGAAAAAGTCCATCAAGATGATGTTTCAGTCCTGAACATGTATGTATGCCTCAAATACAAGGACATTGACATTTGTAAAAGAAATATTACTAAGGCTTAAATTGCACATCAAACCCCACACGTTAATAGTGGGAGATTTCAACACCCCATTCTTACCAATGGACAGGTCCGCCAGACAGATAATTAACAGAGAAACAAGGGAACTATAAGATGTTATGACTCCAATGGACTTAATAGACATCTATGGAACATTCTACCCAAACACAAACTAATATATTTTCTTTTCAGCACCTCATGGAACCTTCTCTAAAACTGATCACATACTCAGTCAGAAAACAATTCTCAATAGATAAAAAAATGGAATAACCCCCTGTATCTTATTTGATCACTATGACTTAAAGTTAGAATTCGACAACAATGCAAATTCCAGAAAGCTTGCAAACTCGTGGAAATTGAATAATGCTCAACTGCATCACCTTTTAGTCAAGGAAGAAATAAGAAACAGAAATTAAAGACTCTAGAATTCAATGAAAATGATGGTACCACATATCTAAACTTATGGGACACTATGAAAGCAGTACTAAGAGGAAAGTTTATAGCACTAAATGCCTATGTAAAGAAGTTGGAGAAATCCCACACTAGCGAATTAACAGAACACCTGAAAGCTCTAGAACAAAAAGAAGCAAACTCACCCAGGAAGTGTAAATGACAGGAAATAATCAGATTGAGGGATGAATCAATAAAATAGAAACAAAGAGAACAACACAAAGAATCAAACAAAGAGTTGGGTCTTTGAGAAAAATCAATAAGATAGACAAACCCTTATCCAAACTAACAAAAAGGCAGAGAGAGAATATTTATATTAACAAAATCAGAAATGAATAGGAGGCTATAACAACAGACATTGAGGAAATCTAGAGACTCATTGGATTATACTTCAAAAACCTGTACTCTATAAATTAAAAATTAAAAATTTTAAATTTAAATGGAAAATTTAAAAAGAAATGGACAACTTTCTTGGTAAGTTCCATATACCAAAATTTAATCAAGATCAGATAAACAATTTTAATAGACCTACATCCCCTAAGGAAATAGAAGTAGTCATTAAAAGTCTCCCAATCTAGACAAAACAAAACATCCCCACCAAAAAACAGGATAAGATGGCTTCAATGCAGAATTTTACAAGAATTTCAAAGAAGAGCTAATTCCAATACTCCTCAAATTGTTCTATACACTAGAAACAGAAGGAACATTGCCAAGCTCCTTTTATGATGCTACAGTTATCCTGACACTCAAACCACACAAAGATTCAATGATGAATTACAGACCAATCTTTCTCATAAACAGTGATGAAAAATACTCAATAAAAACTGGGAAACTGAATCCAACAACACATCAAAAAAAAGTCCACCATGAACAATTAGGCTTCATTATGCAAGGATGGTTCAACATATGGAAATCTGTCAATGTAATCCACCACATCAACAAACTGATAGAAAAAAAATACATGATCATCTCGTTAGGTTCTAAAAAAGTCTCTGACAAAAATTTAACACCCCTTCATGACAATGGTCTTGGAGAGATTAGGGATTCAAGGAACATATCTAAACATAATAAAAGCAATTTACAGCAAGCTGACAGCCAACATCAAATTAAATGGAGAGAAACTCAAAGTGATTCCTCTAAAATCAGGAACAAGACAAGGCTGTCCACTCTCTCCATATCTATTCAATATAGTACTCAAAGTTCTAGCTAGAACAATAAGACAACAAAAGGAGATCAAGAGGACACAAATTATCAAGGAATAAGTCAAAGTATCTCTATTTGCATATGATATGACAATATACATAAACGACCTCAAACACTCTACCCAGAAACTCCTACAGCTGATAAACACCTTCAGTAATATGGAGGGATACAAGGTTATCTCAAAAAGAAACCATCCGTAGCCTTCCTATATACAAATGATAAATGGGCCAAGAATGAAACCAGAGAAACATCACCCTTCAAAACAGCCACAAATATAAAATATCTCAGGGTAACTCTAACTCAACTAGTGAAAGACCTTTATGACAAGAACTTTAAGTCTCTAAAGAAAGAAATTGAAGAATATATAAGATAATGGAATGATCTCCCGCGCTCTTTGTTAGGTAGGATCAGCATAATAAAAACGGCAAACTTACCAAAAGAAATCTACAGATTCAATGCAATCCCCCTTCAAAATCCCAACATGTTTCTTCACAGAGCTTGGAAGAACAATACTCAACTTCATATGGAAAAACAAAAAAATCTAGAATAGCTAAAATAATCCTGTACAATAAAAGAACTTCCAGAGGCATCACTATCCTTGACTTCAAACTCTTCTATAGAGCTATAGTCATAAAACAACCCGGTATTTGCATAAAAACAGACATGTAGACCAATGGAATCAAATCAAAGACCCTGACATTAATCCACACACCCATAAATGCCTGATTTGTGAGAAAGAAGTCAAAAGGTACAATGGAAAAAAGAGAGCATCTTTAACAAATGGTGCTGGCATAGCTGGATGTCAACATGAAGAAGAATACAAACAGATCCTTATCTATTTCCATGCACAAAACTCGAGTCCAAATGGGCCAAGGACCTCAATATAAATCCAGTTACACTGAACCTGACAAAAGAGAAAGTGGGAAGTAGCCTTGAATGCATCGGCACAGGAGACTTCCTAAATAGAACACCAGTAGCAGAGACACTGAGAGCAACAATCAATAAATGGGAACTCCTGAAACTGAAAAGCTTCTTTAAGGCAAAAAACACAGTTAATAAGACAAACGACAGCCTTCAGAAGGGGAAAAGGTCTTTACCAACCCCACATTGGACAGAGGGCTGATCTCCAAAATATATAAGGAACTCACTGCTGTTCTTCAAGACATCCTTCCCATCATGGCAATGCCCAGCTGATCATGTCAGAACCCTTGACTCAATTCTTTTCTCATGTAATCAAGCACCCCAATCCTTGGTGATCTACCAATAAATATAGATAGAAATATTATTTTTAGCTTTCTTGTTAACTATCCATGGTTTTCTTTATGCTGTCAAATCCTATTCACACCAGACAAAATGAAGTATCTCCCAAAATGAGATTGTTTAGATAGGACCAAATGATATTTTCACCATTACAATAATTCAGATACATAATACATAACTTCCTTTTTTTTCTAAATTGGACTTAATTCCTATCTCTTAGTACTCATTTCTGTTTCCTAATATTTTTAAAAGAATGTGTGTAGGATATATGCATGTGTGAGGCCAGAAGTTGATGTTGGGTGTCTTCCTCTGTCACCCTCCACTGTATTTACTGAGGTCGGGTGTCTTGATGAACCAGAACTTGCCAGTGTGGCCAGTTTAGCTAGTCATTTTTTACATCCTATCTCTACTTTGTGAGAGCTGGTATTACTTCTGTGCTGGGAATCCAGATTCTGGCGCCCATGTGTGCATGGCAAGCACTGTGTTCACTGGACCACTCCCCACTGCCTTCTTGGAGTCCACAAATCTAAGTTGCTGAACTAAGTTGGTTTCAATTGTCTTAATATCTGAAATTAACATCTTAATACTATCCCCTTTTGCTAACTGAAGCCACATGTAAACTGGGGGTGAGGGGATATGTGAGCAGTTTCCTTGCATTGATGTAGAGAGGGCATTTATCAGCATCTGCTGGCTGACCATCTCGTGCAGCTCTGATGGCCCGAAGGCATTTCCCAACATCACTCTTTACTTCCTGTTAAGTCATCTCAGACCTGGTCTCTGGCTGATTTGGGTTCTCTCCCAGGCACTTTCTTAGCTACTGTTGACCGCGAGACTTCAGAGAGGTAGAGCAGAGCTTCTGCTCTCTACACACAAGGGCCGACAGCCTCAGGTGGCTTCAAGAAGAGCTTCTGAGATAGTCTTCTTCCTGTTACACGCCTGCTCACAAGGGGACAATGGCAGGTTGAAGAATAAAGTGAAGACCTGTGGCTTCTGCTTTCCGATCTGCCAACCTTCCCAAGAACAACAAAGCAGAAAGCTGGACAGCCAATCGACAGCCCACATCTCCAGGACTCTCTCCCACTTCCACCTTCCCTATTGTGTAGGAGTACGAATTGTTGCTCTTTGCCTGGCTTCTTTTGAATTCCCACACCACCTGCACATTCAGCTGCATGTGAAACCTAGGGGCAATCCACAATTACTGCCCCATCCCCTCTGTCTAGCCTCTCTGGCACAGGACATGCACAGAAGCCAACCTATTAAGGCTTTTGTTTAATTTTATTCTTCCCACTGTGAGATATTCTGGTCCCAGCCAGGTAGCATGCGTATGGCAGCACCCATGGGTCACTCTACACACAACTCTGTTTGCTAAGCTTCACTACAAACACTATGGCACAGCGATTGATAGGATCCTAAAGATACTGTCACTTTCTTTCAGGTCAGGCAAACAGTCACAGTCATCTTTGTATTTTTTTTTCTTCAGAGATTTTTTGCAAGGAAAACAAAAGAATCTACATGAGGTCAGGTGACTTCCTATTTTTGTTGAGAGCTACATTACAGAAATGGGGTCAGGAAAACAAAGGGCTTGAAAGTGAAGGGAAATAAAAAATGTCCTCAGAAGAATCCTGAAGAGTCAGCAGGTCCTGGAGGGGTGGGTAGCAGCTTCCCAACCCCACTCCCCACTCCTGCCCCACCCCAGGATAGGTCACAGAGAAAAGGCTTCCTGGGGCATGGAGAAGACTAGATTTCTGGTTTTCTGATCCTGCTTGCAGAATATGCTGCTTGCACAGTGGAGATTGTAGGGGCCATGGTTAGAGGCCAATAGGGGCCATGGATAGAGGCCAGCAGGGGCCATGGTTAGAGGCCAGCAGGGGCCATGGGTAGAGGCCAGCAGGGGTCATGGGTAGAGCTCAGCAGGGGCCATGGGTGGAGGCCAGCAGGGGCCATGGTTAGAGGCCAGCAGGGCCATGGGTAAAGGCCAGCAGGGTTCATGGGTGGAGGCCAGCAAGGGCCATGGGTGGAGGCCAGCAGGGGCCATGGTAAGAGGCCGGCAGGGGCCATGGGCATCCTGCTAATAACTCATGGACAAATGATTGGTGACCATGGGCTTCACCTAATTCTTCAGAGACACAGAAGATCCCAGGGCCTTTGCACATCCCTGAGGAATTAAGATCTGATAATTTCAAAGATGGGGCAGAGTGCAATTGAGTATGTTGCTGATGAGGATGTGGGCACAAGAGAACCCGTAGACACAGCTAATTCGAATGTAATCCAGTGCAGCTACTATCTGTGGAAATCAGTATGGGGTTTCTCAAAAATCTAAAAATAGAATTACCATTATCCAGAAAGACCACTTCTTGGTATTTACCCAAAGAACCCCAAGTCATCATATCACAGAGATACCTTATATCAGTGTTTGCTGCAGTGCTACTCATAACAGCTAAGTTACAGAACCGACTGAGAGACAGACACAGACAACACAACAAGCACAGTGTAATTGCTTTCAGCCATAAAAATGAAGTTGTAGCATTTGCAGGAAAATGGATGTGGGTGAAAATTACCATGTTACGTGAATTAAGCTAGTCCCAGAAAGATATATATGCATATATGCTTTCTCTTTTCTGTGGTTACGAGACTATGTACAGATATATGAAATCACGTGTGTATGTAGGACAAGAAAGTAGAAATAAAACTCTTGAGGGGACAATGGAGACTAGCAGGCAGGGACTGGATGGGAAGGGGGTAGAGCTGTGGGGTAAATAAGTTCAGCATGTAACATATACTTGCACGAATACATTCTTATATACCACAATATGAACCATCAATAAACACAATGAAAAATAAAAGAAAATGTAACCCCAGGAGTTCTGTGTCTTTGAGCAGAGGTTTGAAGGCTCTACATTCTTGCAGATGTGACCCTGAAATAGGGATGGTTCACATTTGCTTTCTCTTATTAATCTGACATCATAGCTCCCTTCTCTGAGCTACCTTTTGCCCTCTGCTGGTGTTATAGGCCAAGTTAAGGTTAAGATGCATAAAAGCAAGAAAATAATGAGGATCCCTCCCCCCAGAAGAGAGGAATTAGAGACAGCAGGAGGTGGGTAGAACATTCTGGAAGAATGTTGTCTGTTTATATGGAATAGAATGAAACAAAGGCTCCAGTTCTTCCATGATGTGGAACATTGCCTCAGGTCTACCACAGAACACAGGAGAGAGACTAAGACACAGAGAATGTCCTTCTGTTTCAGCAGCTTGACCATTACTGACCTTTACCTGAATGGTACCGATGAGTAGAAACACATCTATTCGTTGACTTATGGTGATAGATACCCAGATAAAGTGGCTTCAGTTGCTGTGACAAAATCATTTCATTCAAGTTTTTCTGCAGAATGAAATATTCTTCAGATAACTTGGATATCTAAAAAGAAGACCACATATCAGGTTAAATCAAAGATAGGAATGCCAGGGCTCCACATGCACACCAAGTACACAGTTCCTTACCAGACCCCATGGGGCTCTAAAGCTCTTCTCCCAGAGCTACCTGGACTCGTGTGCCCATGCCCAATAAAGTCCTCACTTTACACAGCCTTCTACTCTGTGCTTCTTATTCTTGTCATGTTTTTTCATCAAAAGTTGCAAACCTGCGATGCCACATTCAACATCTGTCCGTCTGTCTTTGGGGCTCTTCAGACCTGGCTTCTGCACTTAGCTTCTTGCTCTGGTAGTCTACTTCTGAGGACTCCACTGGCCCTTGGCTGTGTTAAGACTCCCCACTTTCTTTCAGCCTTCTTAGCTGACTCAAGGCTTAGAACTCTTCTCCCTTGATTCCCCCTCATTTCCACACTCAGCCTCTCAGCTACTCTGCATTCCATCCCCTATAACCTGGATCTCTCGCTAGGGTGAGTGTAGGGTTCATGATTTTCTGTCTCTAGGATTGCACAAGTCAGTATTTCTACCTTTCTTCATCTGTTCCAGGTACACATCAACTCTGGGTTTCAAATGCCTGATTTGATCTTTGGTGAGAAAATTTATGCAACAAAGAAAGTAAAGATTGCACACATGTAAAACTCACTTTTCCAGGTGCTTAAAAATAAAAGTCATGCTACAATCCACAGACCCAGAGAGGATAGGTGACAAGGAGGGCCCAAGGTGGGGGTGCATGGATTTCCCTGGGAAGGGGAAACAGGAGAGAACTACAGGGCACACTCGGGGCAGGTGGGATGGGAACACGAGGGATCAGGTTAGGGCATGAATGGAGGAGGAGAGTACGGGAAGACATGACTGGAAAGGGAAAGGGGCATTTGGGGCATTTTGTATCAGGTAAAAACCTGATAGAAGTAAACTCCCACTAATTTACAAGGATGATCCCAGCTAAGAATCCTAAAAATAGTGATAAGTAGCCTGAACTTTCCCTCTCCTGTGATCAGATTGGTGACTACCCCAATTGTCATCAGTGAACTTTTATCAGTGACTGATGGAAACAGATACAGAGACCCTTAGTCAAATATTTGACGAAGATAAGGGAATCCTGTTGATGAGAGGAAGAAAGGAATGTAGGAAACAGAAACAAGAAAACTGACAGAAACAACTAACATGGTTTATGGGAACTCACAGAGTCTGAGCCAACAACCAGTGAGCCTGCATGGGGCCAACGTAGGCCATCTACATATATGTGACAGTTGTGTAGCTTGGTCTACCTGTGGGACTCCTAACAGTGGGAGCAGGGGCTGCACCCGATGCTTTGGCTGCCACATGGGAACCTATTCCTCATACTGAATTGCCTTGTCCAGCCTTAATACAAGGGGAGGTGCTTAGTCTTACTGCAACTTGATATGCCATGCTTTGTTGATAGCCAAGAGAGGTCTATCCCTTTCTGAACAGAAACAGAGGAGGAATGGATTGAGATGGGGGCAGCAGAGTGGAGGTAGAGGGAGGGAATGGGAGGAGAGGAGGAAAGGGAAACTTCGGTTGGGAAGTAAAATAAATAAATAAATAAATAAATAAACAAACAAAATAAAAAAAATTTCTCAAACCAGAAACAAGTAGTGGTTTCACATAATAGTTAAAAAACCAGAAGAGTAAGAGCTAGGGAAATTACTCAGAAGCAGATCTCCACTGACAGGTAAAGGGCAAGGGTGGCTGGGCCCAATCTCAAGGCTGAGACCCAGGGCAGGCATTATGCTCTCTCAGGGTGCAGCTTCCACAGGGAACAATGCTTAGTTTAGGGACCAGAGATACTCGGTGTTCTCCTTTGAGCATCCTCCTGAGTTTCTTCTTTTCTTGTGCTATTTTACAGGCTACTGACTGCTCAGGTAACTTATGCATTCAGAGGTCACCTAGTTAGCATCTGTCACCTGCACAGGATGAAGTAAAGGAGCTGACACAGACATCTCCTAAGGCAAGGTACCTGGAAAGAACAGGAGTAGGCATTTGCTGCTCCTGTGATCTTTTCCTGACTCGATCTCCGTCAGAATTACTTATTGTCATGAGACCTTCATGTCCATCAAACAGAGGCCCCAAGCTTCCTATCAGCTAACAATGCCAAAATAAGCTAAAATCTGGGGAATGGAGAAAGCCTATGCTCTTAGTTTTTAAACATCTATCAAAAAAGAACACACATTTTTAGTGATAAAAGATCTTACAGATACACGAAATTTTCTAGTATCCAGCAGCAACACTTGAGTAAGTGATGTAAACCAACATCTGGTATCTTACTATGTGTGATGGCTATCATAATTTTATTCCTTCTTCTTATGACAATCTGTGGACATAAAAGTCCATGGCTATGTAAATAGCACAGTCATAAAGATACACTATGAAAAACTTCTCATAAACATATATAAAACACTTCCTCAGTTATTTACTATTTGTTTAATTAGTTATTGGGTAGTTCCTAGAGACTTCTATTAGTAAATAAATTTATTTACCTACCTGTCTTGAAAACATTGCCAAATCACAGGCTTCTTTTTCTGAAGCCACCTTTGAGTCTCTGTCATTTGTGTCCTTGATAGGATGGGTCCCCTCCTGCTTTGTAGGACAGGAATAAACACTGTGAATGTTTCTTGCTACTTCTGTGGGTGATGAAATAATCTTTTGATTCTTAAAGGAAGGTGACAGTCTGTCCTCCCCCAACTGTTGCCTTTGCTTAGAGCTCCGGTATTTGCTCTGAATGAACAGGGCAGCCTTGTCTTCCTCCTGGGCCTGCTCCACTGGCCTGGTGTCTTTCTCTCTGAGGAACCCATACAGGCGATAGTCTCTTTGCAAGTTGCACAGTGGTGCATTCTGAGTAACCACAGTTGGCTTCTTTTCTTTTCCTTTGCTGTCTGCATTTTGAAAGACTGACCTTTGGCTAAGACTAGAATCCACAGTTTTTCTCAGGTAAATCTCCTCAGTTAGCCACAGTCCTGGGCAGTTTGGTTTTTCCCATGGTTCTCTCCCTTCCAGAAATGTTGCTTTTGATTCTTCAAAGTTCGTTTCCCCTGTGTACCACTGACAGTAAGTCTGGATCACGGTGTCCTCTTTCTCCCCATTCCGTATCTTCCCGCTTTCCTCCAGGTCTTGCACATACTTCTGCCTAGGGCTTTCTCCTGCCCAAGAGTCCCCCACAACACACGGCTCTTGATTCTGCTGTCCCCCGTACACATTGCTTATTTTCTTCTGAGTTTGATATCTTCTGTTGTTACTCTCAACGACATTGGTGGCTTTCTTCTCAGTTCTGCAGGGAGTTGTCCTTCCTGCAGATGGGCTCTCTTTGTTGTTTGGAGATGAAATGTTGGATTCATTAATAGACACTGCATTTTCTGTCTGTTTCATCACAAAAGATTCCCTGTGCAAAAGATGAATCTGGACTTAAGATAATGCTAAACGAGAGCATATTACATTTGTTAGAAGCGATGTGCAACATTGTACGGTAAGACAAACAAAAGAAACAAAGAAAACTTAAAATAAAAACAAAACAACTCTCATTAATAAAGTATTTTACAAAATGTCCTCTGTATTGATAACTGGGATGGATATTTAAATAAGAAAAACAGTTTCAACTTAGAATGAGAAATAGGCTAGTGTGTGAAAAACTATATTTCTATTTGATGAGGTACCAAAATTCTACACATGATCAAGGCAGTCAAAAATTCAGCTTAGGTGGGGAGAGGCTCATGAAGCCCCGCCCCTAGCTGAGGAGCTTTGGTAGTTGAAGTCTGCTGGGTTGGAGAGAGTCAGTTTTTTTCAGGGAAGTGGCCCCTGTTAGGTAGCACTCGTCTGGTGGATTGTCCCACATCCGTGCACATATGAAGAGCATTGACTGAGTCAGTGGGCTATGAAAGAGGTCATGGAGCTGGGAAGAGGACGTAGCAGGAGGCGAGGTTGTCTGGGAGGAACCAGATGAAAACAGGTGGTTGATATGGTCAAAATACATTGTGTACATCTATGAAATTCCCAGAGAATGAAAAAATTGTCAAGAATTTTTGGAGTTTAATCCTTCAAAATACAATGTTTCTAACAGAGAGTACAGAATGATAAGTTGTGTAGACTGCACCCTGTTTTGGGGCCAGAAGTCAGTGTGTTCACCAGCCTCATGTGGACTTTAACAAGACCGAGCTCAGTGATCACAGGAAATATCAGGCAAAATTAAAGTTAAAGCAGTGTTCTTGGTCCACTCGTGAGTGTGTAAGATACAATGATTCTCCGATTCTCCTCCATCTGAGGACAGGGAGGTAAGGTCTTCTGTATGCCAAATTTTTCCTTTCCTTTTCCAGCAGCATAAAACCCACATAAGAGCACCACAGTCATTAAAAAGGGCATTGTACCATAGAGTTAAACACTCATATCTGACACCCTAATACCGTCTCCTGTGATTGGTGGTGATGGGGTGGGGGTGGGTTCAGAGTTGGGTTGGTGATGGGTTGGGGGGTGGTTGCTCAGAATTTCTGCTTGGCCTGTAGCCTGTGTGAGAGTTTCGGTCTTTTAGAATCTGTTTGTGAGGAAGGACTCTTACTTGAGTTAAGAGTCAGACAAATACACCGGGACTGCACTTTCCTCCTACGATGCTTGAGGTGGGCTCTTGATGTGGAGCTCAGGCTGGCCTTGAACTCGGGCTCTTCCCATCCCGTTTCCTAACTGAGGATTACAGGCCACATCCTGCCCATTTTCCTCATTTCACCGACTACTTCTTAGACACCTGGTGGCACCTTCAGGCTGGTGTTGGGGCACACCAGAGTGCTGGTGGTCGAAAACACGGTAGAGATCACAAACCTCTTGTTTCACTGAGTCGCTCCAGGGTAGTTTGAGTACTTTCAGACTGCCTACTGACAAAACTTATATCGCATCAAAATATAACTGAGGCAAGAGAAACACAGTCTCTAAATGGCTCTCTGCCAAGATCCATTGTAAATTGTTTGCGAGACTTTTTATCTTACTGGTAAGACACTGCTGTATACATATCTAAGACGCCAAGGTTCACCTCATTGTGGTGGACACATATGAATTCACCTTGTCCCTGAGCCTGTCCAGCTGTGGAGGACCTCAGGGCCACATGCTTCCCAGGAGAACAGCTACACCCCCAGCATGGGAAGAACAGCTGACCTCGTCTGATACCTGCTGGACAGGCTTAGAGGTCTTTACCTGTCTATGAATGACTAGATCACAGGTCAGGAGTGCTCAGGAGAGGCAGAGGCAAAGTGAGGAGTGCAGATAGAGAGGTGGTGTGAGCGCAAAAGAGAGGCAGGGGTTGTAAAGAGCCAAGCGCTCCAGAGTGCAGGCCGTGGGAAGCCGTGTGTACCAGAACTCTCTTTCCCCATCTTCTCTCATCCCGGTCTAGGCTCTCTTTTAGTCTACAAGTAGCAATTTCTAGAAGTGGTAAAAGTTGTGTGTGTGTGTGTGTGTGTGTGTGGTATGTGTGTGTGTTGTATATATGTGTGTGTGGTATTGTACGTGTGTGTCTGTGTGGCATGTGCATATGTCCATGTACATGTGTACATGGATATGAAGGCATATTCACGTCTTCCTTATTTGCTCTCCATTTAATTTTTTAGGCAAGGCCACACACTGAAGCTGGAGCCACGGATTCAGCTAAGCTGACCTGTCGGTTAGTTGGCTCCAGGGATCTGCCTGTCTGCGTTTCCTAGTGCTGGGATTATAGAGGTACGCTACCATATCTGCTTTTTTATGTGGGTGTTGGAGAGTTGAACTCACTTTCTTATGCTTGTTGCAAAGCACTTTACTTCTGCATGTTATCTATCACTGTTTACGTGTCTGTATATCTATGTATCGCTATCTTTCTGTCTGTCTGTCTGTCTGTCTTTCTCTTATATGTAACCAGTTTATACTTCTCTGGCTACTATCATGTAGATCCTTCTTCTGAGGCAGACATGGAGTCTTCCTGGAGTTTGCAAGACAGTTTTTACAACCAGTAACAAGGAAAAGGACATCAGAGGGGAGCAGAGAAAAATGTAGAGCTCAATAAAAATTAATAAAAAAGACATTTGGTGTTGTTACAGGCGACATCAATGGGCACATACATAGGTCTCTGAGCATACAGAAAACTGAAAACATAAAATGCCTCTAAATTTCAAGCCAACATCGGTGTTTGTTAAGTAAGGAAATGATGCTGATCTGTGTGTTATGGGGAGAGAGTACATGGAGGGAGGGAAGGGGAGCTGACAAGGGTCCAAAGCTCAGTGTTGGAATGAGTGTTGGGTGTGAGAACAACACATGGCTGAGTAGAGAGGAAAAGATGCCATCTCTTCTTCTGTCTTATTTGTTCACCCCTTCCATGGCTAATTCTGATGTTGAAGGCAAAGGGTTCAAGGCTGAGTATGGAGTGGACGTCACTTCTCTGGAGAACTATTTGCTCATATTTTCATCAATTCACTTTACCATTGGGACTAAAAGTATCTTACCTCAGTTAATCTGGAGCAATCAAGACACGGCTCTCTATATCATATACCCTCCATGCTCTTTGCATAGCTCAATGGCTTTTTCCTCTTTGTGTGATACTGAGGATTGGACTCAGGTGAGGATTGGACTCAGGGCTTTGATTACACAAGGTTAAGCACTTCACCAAAGCCTTCCCTTTGTATATATTTATAGCAGAGCCAGCCAGCCTTACTAGCGATTTATTGTTTATATTCTTTTTCTTGATGCTGTGAGTAATTTGAGGATAAGGACTTGGCTTCTTTAATCTTTGTATTCCACCACCTATCATAAAGTCTGTTGAATAAATGAATACTTGTGGACCTGGTAATGGGCACTTTGGTATATACATGTAAAGGCCCAGGGGAGAAAAAAAAGGACTGCTAGTGTTTACGATTAGGACTGATGGTATATTGGCTGTTATGGCCATAGGAATAAATGGGAAGTTTGGAGACATTTAGATGGGGATAGAGATGTTACCCAGTCCTTGGAGTAGAACTGCAGAGTGCTGCACCTTAGAAACCAAGAGGTGGGGGAGCCATCTGGGAATCAAAGTGTGACCACGAGTATAAGATGCTCATGAATGCCTAAATAGACAATGTGGCTGTATGCTTCCCTGGTATTTTCTATATCAGTATCAGAAATAACAACATAGACTAGAAACATCATTCTATGACTTTGGAACACCTTGATGCCAAAATGGCATCAGAAAGAACATCATTGTACCTTTTAATTTCAAAGTTTTTCTTGTAGTCAAATTCCTGATCAGTAGCCTGATTGTTCATTACTGCAGTCTTTCTCGTATTAGCCGTTTCTCTTCCTTGCTTTCTCAGGAGGTGTCTTCTTGCAGCTGAAGCACATGAGGAACAAAGGAGCAGTTGGGAAAAGAAATAAAAGAACATTAAATGAATGCAGACACGTGGTTTTGACTGTCATTGTCACAGAAAAAAATGAAAGACAATTAATAGATCCATTTTTTTAAAAAATGGGGATCGTTAACAAGACAATTTTAGATATTAACTACAGCAATGGAATCACTACGGGACTACAATGGCAGTCACTGAGAGCATGGATAGCAACACTCCTTTGCTTGAAATTATCTCCTCATTATGTTCAGCTCTTCACAGAGAAGGCCCTTATTATCTATACGGATAGTTTGTGTATTTTCACCCATTATCCTGGGAGTCACATATATTTTAGAATTCAGTTTTCAAAGCTTTGCTTTATTTTAGTAAGGTAACATGGAGTAATTATACATCCAGGAACATGCCCTTGTCCGCATAGCTTTTCTTAAAATTGTTTTTATTGAGCTATATATTTTTCTCCACTTCCCTTCCTTCTTCTCCCCTCCTCTTCTGCCCTCTCCCATGGTCCCCATGCTCCCAATTTACTCAGGAGATCTTGTCTTTTTCTACTTCCCATGTCCATTAGATCTATGTATGTCTCTCTTAGGGTCCTCATTGTTGTCTAGGGTCTCTGGGATTGTGATTTGAAGGCTGGTTTTTCTTTGCTTTCTGTCTAAAAGCCACTTATGAGTGAGTACATGTGGTATTTGTCTTTCTGGGTCTGGGTTACCTCACTCAATATGATGTTTTCTAGATCTATCTATTTGTCTGTAAATTTCAAGTTGTCATTATTTTTTCTGCTGTGTAATACTCCATTGTGTAAGTGTATCACATTTTCCTTATCCATTCGTTGATCAAGGGGCATTTAGGTTGTTTCCAGGTTCTGGCTATGAAAAATAATGCTGCTATGAACATAGTTGAGCATATGTCCTTGTGGTACAATTGAGTATCTTTTTTTTTATTAAAAATTTCCGCCTCCTCCCCGCCTCTCATTTACCTCTCCCTCCCCCCTCCACTCTCCCTTCCTCTCCTGTCCAAAGAGCAGTAAGGGTTCCCTGCCCTGTGGGAAGTCCAAGGTCCTCCCCTCTCCATCCAGGTCTAGGAAGGTGAGCATTCAAACAGGCTAGCCCCCCCCCCCGCCCAAAGCCAGTATATGTAGTAGTATCAAAATCCAGTGGCTTCTCAGCAGCCCTCTTTGTCCGCCATGTTCAGGGAGTCTGGTTTTATCCTGTGCTTTTTCAGTCCCAGTCCAGCTGGCCTTGGTGAGCTCCGATTAGATCAGCCCCACCATCTCGGTGGGCGGGTGCACCTCTCGCGGTTCTGACTTCCTTGCTCATGTTCTCCCTACTTCTGCTCCTCATTTGGACCTTGGGAGCTCAGTCCGGTGCTCCAGTGTGGGGCTCTGTCTCTAACTCCATCCATCACCAGATGAAGTATATTCCCCAAAGTGGTATTGCTGGGTCTTGAGGAAGGTTGTTTCCTAATTTTCTGAGAAATTGCCATACTGATATCCAAAGGGGCTGTACCAGTTTGTACTCCCACCAGCAATGGAAGAGTGTTCCCTTTACCCCACAACCTCCTCAGCATATTGTCATCAGTGTTTTTGATCTTGGCCATTCTTACAGGTGTGAGATGGAATCTCAGTGTTGTTTGATTTGTATTTCTCTGATGGTTAAGGATGTTGAGCATTTCCTTAAGTGTCTTTCAGCCATTTTAGATTTCTCTGTTGAAAGTTCTCTGTTTAGATCTGTAACTCATTTTTTATTGGTTTATTCTTTTGATGAACAATTTCTTGAGTTGTTTTGTATAATTTGGAGATCAACCTTCTGTCTGATGTGGGGTTAGTGAAGATCTTTTCCCATTATGTAGGCTGCTCTTTTGTCTTGCTGATCGTGTCCTTTGCCTTACAGACCAGATAGCTTCTTAAAGCAAAACTCAGGACCATTTTTTCACAACAGCAGACTATTCCAACAACTTGGAATGAACTAATGAATATAAACAGGCTCACTTCTTACTATAAACAGGTAATGTTTAACTGACAGATAAGTTATGAAAGTCTTTTTAATCAGAGCTTTATGCACCTTGGGGTGGAGGATGAGATACCAAAGTACTTTTATGTGTTGAGGGGAAGTTAACAGTTTGATATTCTGACTGACAGAACTGAGAACAGGACATGGATCTTTTAACAGTTACCTATGATGTCCACCATGTGAATTTTCTTCAGAGTGTATGTCAGTTAGCTAAAATTTGGTTTAATGAGCCTAAATTAACACCTAAAATGAAACAAAGTAGATCAGGAGTAAAATATCAGAAAGTCAAGTATATTTTTCATTATGGCTATTTGATCATTTTTTTAAAAAAGAATACAGTTGCAAGTCATCCTAGGCATTATTTATATTTATATGAATGGTTTTAAAGTAAAAAAAGCAAAATCCAAAGTCTATTAATGCATTTTAATTAAAAACTTGTTTAGTATGGTCCTATATATCACTTTCCTAGAGTTAATACAGAGGAATAGATGCCCTTTAACAAAATAAAATTTAATCAAATTGTCAAAAATTATGACAATTGTAACCTTTGGTATGTAATAGGAAAATACTTATTGCCTAATGAGTTATGGTATTGTAATAAGATTCTTGCAACTCATAATTAATACAATCGTTTGCTACATCAAGCAGGATGGGTCAACTGTGTTTCATTAATCCTTGACGGGAAACTTACAACCTTCAATTATTTAATTTAAATCAAAACATTATTCAAATATTAAAAGTGTCAATCGTTGCAACAATCTAATTTAGAGTAGCATGTCAATAAACACAAAAGTCACATGAAAATTGCAGGTCTGTGCATAGAAAAATCCAATTTATGACCATATATACATATCTCATTATGCTCTCTACACTTCAAGGTGACCGTGGTGATTACCTGACTGTATTACTACAGCACTCTCTTTCCTCTTCTGCTGTAGCTTTTGGTATCTTCTTGAACCCAAGAATGCTCTGACACCGGCTTGAATCAAAACAAGCTTGTCAATGGCTTCCTTTCGCATTAGATTCAACTGCTCCACATGGTAATATTTAAGGAACACCTTAAGAGAATTAAAATAAAGTACAGTAAGGTCTTGGCGCACAGATGTACAGTGACTGTGTGTCATGCTTGAAGAAAAGACTGCATGTTGATCCTCATTAGGTCGGGAAAACATATTTACTTCTTGGGTGTGACTATTGCCCAGATTTTTATGCATAAACAAAATTTGTTTTTGAGAAGCAAGCAAAGGAAGACCTGGAAACTCTGGGGTTCTTTGGATCTGATAATCAGAATGGGGGATTCTGAGCTCTTTCCAGCAATATTTACATCATATATTCTAGGTTAAAGCCATTTTATGCTTAAAACATCTTTAAAGCAATGCTATTTTCCAAATTAAAAAAATCATACAAATCTATCTAAATAGAAGGGCAGGTATTCATCAAATGCTCATTCACCAAATGATTCTTGAAACTTTTGGGGTCTTTATCTGTTTAGGATATAAAGATGACTATGGCAGGTGACTGTCAAGGCAGATAGGGAACCAGCAGAACCAACAACTGTCCTGATAGACTAACCACAGGGTGACTTCAAACCATTCTAAAGTTAATATGAACTTTTACAAGGCAGGAGCCTCAAGACTAAAGGCATTTTTTCATATCTAAAGATTTTTACCTTTACCTCTTCCCTTTAGGGAATATCTTTCTTTCTTTTAATGGAAAAGTTCTTCAACACAAATCACCTCAGAGAGTTCATTGAGCCCATGAAGAAAACTAGTGAAAATCAAATGTTGTAGCTGAGTCATAAGATCTGGTAACCTTGACTGTAGAACTCTCTCAGTATGCCTTTGAACTTGGAAACCGGGCACCACAGGTAAACAGTTCTCTGTTTACTATGGATTTTGATTGAATTCAGTTTTAATTTCTACAGGATTCTAGATGTTAATATATTTAGTCCATTCCGTTGTTGACAATTCATTTAAAATTCAATGTGTTTAAAAAGGTCATCATTTTTTGCATAACGTTAGAAATGTTCTTATATTAAACACTTTTATCCATGTTAATGAGTTGGAAAGGTGAAGTGGAAAAATGTGAATAGCGTGAAAATGCTACTTAAATATCACACAGAACTGGCAGGCAAGACCTTTTTACAAGTAAAAACTTCATTTGAAGTCACACATGCATTTCTGACCATAAATGATGAGCTTTTAAACTGATACAGTTCATCTTTGTGAGCATTTTAAAGAAAATAGTCTGAATTAAATACATATCCTCAGTGCACCTTAAATTCTCCCTTATCAAATATAAAAAGAAAAATGTTACTGAGTGTAAGACAGGTGATCAGAATAAAATCCCTCAAATTATTACTTTGATAATACATTCTCTGAACATGATGAAATTCTCTCCCTTCCTCCTATGCCAAAGACACACTACTCAGATTTCCTTGCAAATGAGGGCATTTTGTTATGGTCTCTTTGGATGGTGGACAGTAGTTGTTCTTGAATTGTCAGTATGTGAGGATTTCTTCAGCTTTGCTCTTTTTCCACCTATCTTGGGGTACATCTGGTATACCTCCTAGATACATTTAGAATGCACTGGGACTTACCTACTTTTTTTTTTTGGTTTTTTTTTCAAGACAGGGTTTCCCTGTAGTTTCTAGAGCCTGTCCTGGAGCTAGCTCTTGTAGACCAGGCTGGCCTCGAACTCAGAGATCCGCCTGCCTCTGCCTCCCGAGTGCTGGGATTAAAGGCGTGAGCTACCACTGCCCGGCCGGGACTTACCTACTTAAAGACTCTCAGGAAACATGCCAGGTCCAGTGTATCCTTTCTCCAAACAGCTACTGTTTGGCTTCTACAGTCAAGATTATTTTTTAAAAAATTTCGTTCTCTAAGGAGTTAAATAAGATTTCCAAGGCTCCCAAAGTTAATAGTATATGCCAGTACTAGAACGGACAGTGAGACTCATGATGATGCTAATTATTTCAGATAAATACTTAAAATAAATAAAGCCAAATACTTCAGATAAATTTCAAGTTTATAATAGAAACTAAATGAGAATTTAAAAAAAGGAGAGACACAAGAGTCACTGCCAAATTCTTTCTATGAAGCTACAGTTACCCTGATACCTAAACCACACAAAGACTCAACCAAGAAAGAGAATTACAGGCCAATCTCACTCATGAACATTGACCGAAAAATTCTCAATAAAATACTGGCAAACAGAATCCAAGAACACATTAGAAAAATTATCCATTACGATCAAGTAGGCTTCATCCCAGAGATACAGGGCTGGTTCAACATACGAAAATGTATCAATGTAATCCATCATATAAATAAACTGAAGGAAAAAAACCATATGGTCATCTCATTAGATGCTGAAAAAGCATTTGACAAAATTCAGCACCCTTTTATGATAAAGGTCTTGGAGAGATTAGGGATACAAGGGTCATTCCTAAATATAATAAAAGCTATTTACAGCAAGCCGACAGCTAACATCAAATTAAACGGAGAGAAACTCAAGGCTATCCCACTAAATTCAGGAACACGACAAGGCTGTCCACTCTCTCCTTATCTCTTCAATATAGTGCTTGAAGTTCTAGCAATAGCAATAAGACAACATAAGGGAATCAAGGGGATTCAATTTGGAAAGGAAGAAGTTAAACTTTCATTATTTGCAGATGATATGATAGTATACATAAGCGACCCCAAAAACTCCACCAAAGAACTCCTACAGCTGATAAACTCCTTCAGTAACGTGGCAGGTTACAAGATCAACTCCAAAAAATCAGTCGCCCTCCTATACACAAAGGATAAGGAAGCAGAGAGGGAAATCAGAGAAGTATCACCTTTCACAATAGCCACAAATAGCATAAGATATCTGGGAGTATCTCTAACCAAGGAAGTGAAGGATTTATTTGACAAGAACTTTAAGTCTTTGAAGAAAGAAATTGAAGAGGATACCAGAAAATGGAAGGATCTCCCCTGCTCGTGGATTGGGAGGATCAACATAGTAAAAATGGCAATTCTACCAAAAGCAATCTATAGATTCAATGCAATCCCAATCAAGGTCCCATTAAAATTCTTCAAAGAGATTGAGAGGACAATAATCAACTTTATATGGAAAAACAAGAAACCCAGGATAGCCAAAAAAATCTTATACAATAAAGGTACTTCTGGAGGCATTACCATCCCTCACTTCAAACTCTATTACAGAGCTACAGTATTGAAAACAGCTTGGTATTGGCATAAAAACAGAGAAGTTGACCAATGGAATCGTATAGAAGACCCGGATCTTAAACCACAAACCTACAAAGACCTGATTTTTGATAAAGGAGCCAAAAGTACACAATGGAAGAAAGAGGGCATCTTCAACAAATGGTGCTGGCATAACTGGATGTCAACCTGTAGAAGAATGAAAGTAGATCCATATCTATCACCATGCACAAAACTCAAGTCCAAATGGATTAAAGACCTCAATATTAATCTGAACACATTGAGCTTGATAGAGGAGAAAGTGGGAAGTACTCTACAACAAATGGGCACAGGGAACCATTTCCTATGCATAACCCCAGCTGCACAGACATTAAGGGCAACATTGAATAAATGGGACCTCCTGAAGTTGAGCAGCTTCTGTAAAGCAAAGGACATTGTCACTAAGACACAAAGGCAGCCTACTGACTGGGAAAAGATCTTCACCAACCCTGCAACTGACAAAGGTCTGATCTCTAAAATATATAAGGAACTCAAGAGACTAGACGGTAAAATGCCAATTAACCCAATTAAAAAATGGGGCGCTGAACTGAACAGAGAATTCTCAACAGAAGAAGTTCAAATGGCCAAAAGACACTTAAGGTCATGCTCAACCTCCCTAGCTATCAGGGAAATGCAAATCAAAACAACTTTGAGATATCATCTTACACCTGTCAGATTGGCTAAAATCCAAAACACCAGTGATAACCTTTGCTGGAGAGGTTGTGGGGTAAGGGGTACACTCATCCATTGCTGGTGGGAATGTACACTTGTGCAACCACTTTGGAAAGCAGTGTGGTGGTTTCTCAGGAAATTTGGGATCAGCCTACTCCAGGACCCAGCAATTCCACTCTTGGGAATCTACCCAAGAGATGCCCAATCATACAACAAAAGCATATGCTCATCTATGTTCATAGCAGCATTATTTGTAATAGCCAGATCCTGGAAACAACCTAGATGCCCTTCAGTGGAAGAATGGATGAAGAAACTGTGGAATATATACATGCTAGAATACTACTCAGCGGTAAAAAACAATGACATCTTGAATTTTGCAGGCAAATGGATGGAAATAGAAAACACTATTCTGAGTGAGGTAACCCAGACCCAAAAAGATGAACATGGGATGTACTCACTCATAATCGGTTTCTAGCCATAATTAAAGGACATCGAGCCTATAAATTTGGGATCCTTGAGAAGATAATAAGAATGTGAACTCCCAAAAAAAGATATAGTAATCCTCCTGGATATTGGAAGTAGACACGATCGCCAGGCAAAATTGGGAACTTGAGGGCTGGGCGAGACTGGGCCAAGGGAAGATGGGGAGAGAAAAGAGTAAAGGGGAGAATGGGGGGAGCTCTAGGAATGGGGTGCTTGGGATATAGGAAGGGTGGATATGGGAGCAGGGAAGCATATATCTTAATTTAAGGAGCTACCTGAGGGTTATCAAGAGACTTGACCCTAGAGGGGTTCCCAGGTTTCCAGGGAGACGCCCCCAGTTAGTTCCTTGGGCAGCTGAGGAGAGGGAGCCTGAAAAGGCCAGTTCCTATAGCCATACTGATGAATTTCTTGCATATCACCATAGAACCTCCACCTGACGATAGATGAAGAAAATGACAGAGCCCCACATTGGAGCACCGGACTGAGCTCCCAAGGTCCTGATGAGGAGCAGAAGGAGAGAGAACATGAGAAAGAAAGTCAGGACCGTGAGGGAACCTCCAGCTGGCGACAGATGGGGAAGGTGACTGAGCCCCACATTGGAGCACTGGACTGAGCTCCCAAGGTCCTGATGAGGAGCAGAAGGAGAGAGAACATGAGGGAGAAAGTTAGGAACGTGAGGGGTGCGTTCACTCATGGAGACGGTGGGACAGAACTAAAGGGAGATCACCAACTCCCTTGGAATGGGACTGATGGATCATGCGACCAAACCCATCTCTCTGAATGTGGCCAACAGCGGGGGCTGACTGAGAAGCAAAGGACAATGGTGCTGGGCTCTGATTCTTCTGCATGGACGAGCTCTGTGGGAGCCTTCTCAGCTTGGTCGATCACCTTCCTGGACCTGGGGGGAGTTGGGAGGACCTTGGACTTAGCATCGAGTGGGGAACCCTGATGGCTCCTTGGCCTTGAGAGGGAGGGAGGGGAGGTATGGGTGGAGGGAAGGAGAGGGAAGGGGGAGGAGGAGGGGAGGGAGGGGGGAGGAGGGGGGAGGAGGAGGGAAGGAGATGGAAATTTTTAAATATAAAAAAAAATAAACCATGAGAAAAAAAAATAAAAAAAGGAGAAAAAACAGGAATCTCATTCTGATCTTAGACTCGCTCTCTGATAGTTTGGAAGTGATAAAGTAGATAAAATGATGGCTGGGTGTAGCAGTACTGCCTTTCATCTCAGCACTGGAGGCAGAAGCAGGTGTGTCTCTGTGAGTTCAAGGCCAACCTAGACTATAAAATGAGTTCCAGGCCAGTGAGGGATTTACAGTGAGACTCTGGTCCCTCCCAGAGAAAAATATGTTTGTTTCCAATACCATTTGAACCTAGGCATATTTATTGCCAGTGTCATTGGGGATTTTCTTCTGGATACATCTTTGAAATAAAAGTTTCTTATATTGCCTGCATCAGGTTTGCCTATAAGCATGTCTGTGGAACATTTTCTTGATTGCTAACTGATATAAGAAGTCATAGCATACTGTGGTCAGTGTCGTTCTTAAGCATGTAGTTCTGGGCTTTATAAAGATTAAAAATGTTTTATCTTCATGAAGGAAGGCTTTATGTAGCATAAGTTTCACTCCAAATTTTATATATTATTTAACTAGAATCATAATAGTTTCAATAATAATAAAATGTCACCATTCTTACAAATCCACTAATCATTATCCATGAAAATTACATGAAAATATTACTTTTGTTTTTCCAAGAGCCCAATTATCAAGACCAGCCTTTTCCAAAATGGTAGCGCAGGTATCTGGGCTCACTGGGGGCTCTTCACTAGACTTGTAGCAGAGAACATAATACCTGAAATGATAAAAATGACTGGTTGTTTTGTACAGTGGTCCAACATCTCATCAGTAGTACCCACCTGCCAACTTTATCATGGCTAACAGATGTAGCTACCAGACTGAATGCTTGGCTCTCATATATCCCCCCAAATAATGGCAAAGTGAAACCACCCCAGACAGACAGAAACCTAGAGAAATCTGTGGTTTCACTCCTGTGATTGCTTTCTATTTGGTTCTAGTCATAAGCTTCATGTACAGGAAATCTTTTAATACTCACAGGCACATGGATATAGAATGGTGTGTGTGCGCAGATTACCGGAAAATCATGTTGAAAGCCTACAGAACTTAAATCACTTTGGGATTGAATATTTTGTAAATGATGGAATTGGGGTTCAGAGTTTGACTTTAAAGCATGAGTATTCATTGTGATGGCTAAACTTGTTTGTCAAGTTAATTTTCTCTAAAAGAGAAAACCTGCCTACATCAGGTTTGTTTATAGGTCTGTCTGTGAGGCATTTTCTTAATTGCTAACCAGTAGAAGAAGGTCTAGCCCACTGTGAGTGGTGTCATCACTAGGCTGTTGAGCCTCGGATGCATAAGAAGGCTAGTTGAATAGGACCCTGGGAACAAGTCCTTAAACAGTGTTCCTCAGTTAGTTCCTCCTTTGAGCTCTTGCCTTAACTTCCTGTCTTGGCCTTTCTCAATGGAGGACTTTAACCTGTAGGCTAAAGTAAACCCTTTCTTCCCCACGTTAGGTTTTGTCAGAGTTTTGTCCCATCAGCAGAAAGCAAAGCAGAACCTACTGTGTACTATCTTGTCAGCAAAGACCTCTGCTTAGGGAATTGCCAGCCAAATGACTGTGGATAGGGGTCAGTTTGAAAGGGAGCTAATTTCTCTGGATCTTAGAGTAGGGTTCATTCTAAAAACAACAACAACAACAACTCCCTCCCTCCAAACAGTAAAAACTCTGTGCTACAGTTCAGAGCTTGCATGTTTCCAATGTCCCATTTAACTTTCTGTGTTAAAGAGAATTAACTTGCTCTGTGCCCTTTAGAAGACTGTGGGAATCCTAAGAAGTGTCACTCAGTGGGAGGTCTTCAGGTTACTAGGGATGTGCTCTTGAAGAAGTGATTGGACTCCATCTGAGTGATATAGCACCATAGGCCCAAAGTCATGGAGCTGAGTAATGGCCTTGGATCAACCTTTTATCTTTATCAGTTAGCTATTTCACCCTGATGGGTAGAGTTGATTACCATACCTAGTGTCTTCTTCAGTTTTTTGAGTACCTTCCCCTAGGACTGTTTTCTTGACACAAAGCAGAAAAACTTGCCTGTGATCACTAGGAAAAGCCTGGAGAAGTTTTCAACCAAGGAGCTTAGTCAGTACCAAGGCACAGAGCACTATAAAGTCTCATAGAGAGTGTCAGGAGACCTTTTAAAAACATTTTGCCTTCTGAACGTCTATGCCAATTTGGGTGACAGCTTTCAAAATAGTGACACAGAAAATGTTTAGCCCCTTTTTTCTGGAACTTCCTGTTATTTAGAACAATAATCCAAATTTTTCACTAAATCCATAGCTTTTACCCCTTTCTTTTTCGTTTGTCATGTAGTAATTTGCTATTCTATAGCATCATGGGCTTTGAAACATGGGGGAGAATTAATTTTCACATCTTAATTTCTAAATGAACAACTTATCTGCAAGCAAGCCATCATCAATACAATGAATTTAGTTTTCTTTGTGGTTTGTACTGCAAAGCCACGGCTACTTTGAAAGCATAAAGCTCATAATTAAGCCACTGGTTGTCCAAATTTCCTTCCTGTTGCTTCTCTAATGCCTACTCTTCCAATCCAGCTTAATCCAAGTCCTCTTGGCTTTTTGGCATACCAATTTATCGGGACCTGAATATTTCCTTTTCATTTTTTTTTTCACTCCCTAGTCTCATGAGGCAAGTTATTTTGCCTGAGTGTACATAAACCTGGTGAGCCATTATAGCTCACTTTCTGTATGAAATCCCACTTCCTGTCTTTCCTAATAACTGCATCCTCTGCCAGATCCTGGTTTGTGGGGAGTAATCCTGACATTTAATTAATGCTCTTTCCCTCTGTGAGCACCAGTCTTTTTGATTTCCCATTTACTACTTTGCATTGCTTGTTAACTTCACATGTTTTTGCCTATGATAATCCTAACTGGGTTTCAATTACTGAAGATAAGCCAGTTTTAAAACTGTGTCTCCACAGCTCTTAGCACACTAGCTTAGCATACATATTCTATATCAGTAATACTTCAGTAGAATAAGATAGAAAAGACTAATTATTAGATACTGATTTATTGATTTACTTAGTGATTTACCTAAAGTCCTTCTTATAGTGCTTATTGTCAAACACGACTCCAGTCATGCTACCTGGAACAGAATGACCTGGAGAAATAGCTGAAAACCAAAACTGAACCAAAAACAGTTGCTACCCTTAGCAACCTGACCACAAAAGCTTACACCTGCCATATGCCTTTTAAAAACAAAAGGCCCCAAGCTATCTTCCATATACATTTTACTTCTGGAAAAAGCCCCACCTGATTGCTTGCCCCACTGTGTGGTTTTATAACATAAACTATAAATGAAACCCGGAATTGGACTGAGGTTTTTCAGGAGCTGTAGGTCCTTGGTTCAGTCTCCCGGTGAATGCATCGCCTCTCTCCTACTTTCTTTAGTGTCAGGGTACTCATTCCAGACAGATAATTGCAACGATATTTATATTCACACTTAATAAGGTCTACTCTCCTCACAACACATGAAACATATGATAATATAATTACATTGAAATTTTAACCTTGAAAGTTCTTTACATCAAATATTTTGAGTTATGTACTTTCATGAACAGAACTGAGTATTTATCTACTGGCCAAGTAAAATTTCAATATTTTAAAATTTCTCATTTATATACAGTTTTGGGACTGAGTTATAGAAAGTAAAGTCAATTCAATTCAATCTCTGAACTCTAAATTTCAAATCTATAAAGTTGGTCTTAAACGTCTATGAAAACCCTCTAATATAAATCCAGAATATAAATGTAATTTTTATACATCATGAAAAAGTGTTCTTGGTTTCAGAGTATTCCAAAAAGTGCTTTTATTTTCTTTTTTGGTTCTTATTTATTTATTTATTTATTTATTATAAAAAGAAGACAAAATATCTCTTTTCATTATACATATCAATACCAGTTCCCACTCCTTCCACTCCTCCCATTCCCTCCACTTACCACCCACCCCATCCCCATTCACTCCTCAGAGAGGGTAAGGCACATTGCTTTGGAGAAGGTTCAAAGCCCTCCCTACTATATCTAGGCTGAGCAAGATATCCATCCAAAGAGAATAGGTTCCCAAAAAGCCAGTGCATTTGTTTTGGATTTTTAAAGAAAAAAGTTATGATTAATTGCTGAAAAATAAGAAAATTGGCAGAAATAATTCTCATCACATAGAGTATGGATCTTAGACAGAGTTATAATAGGTTGGGTAGGAAGTGTTGTGTGTGTGTATGTGTGTGTCTGTCCATCCCCAAAGGAGCAGGTGTTGAAGCTTGATCTAGCAGTGCTGCTGAGAGGTCACTAGATCACAAGGATGCCTAGCTTGTCAGTGGGATAGCTTTAGGGGTTGGGATCTCACTGGAGGAAGTAGCTAGTGGAAGACACAGAGGCACGAATTTTCACCTGCCTGCCATACCTTTCCTGTCCCTGGCCCTTCTTCATGTTCCTACACCTGCAGGATGCACCTTTCCTGTCCCTGCCCCTTCTTTGTGTCCCTGTACCTGGTGGGTGGTGATGGAAAAATGGAGTCAGAATTTGTTGAACAATCAAAAACAAAGCTTTGTTTTCTTTTTAATATTCCATTACATGCTTTGAAAAAATATTAGGGAATTTTATAGATGGAGAATTCTTTAAACATTAAAATTTTCTCAAAACTGCAATATGTCTAACACTTGAAATTTCTTTAAAAATGATGAATAGAAATACAGACATTTAAAGTATTAAATATTTTAAAAATTGAGCCTTAGCATTACCATTAAAATATTACTTAAAATACATTTACTATCTAAAAATTAATTTTACAATGATTTTAAATGTTAACAACTCTTTGTACCTAGTGGATTCTTTCTTAAATTAGAAAAGATTAAATCGGCATAGATTTAATTGACTTTCTATATCTGCCATATCTCCATAGACATGACATTATTCAATTTGATCTTTATAACTGTTCCATCAGAGAGTCATAGCGGATTGAGGAGGTGAGCCAAGTAAGATGCCAGAACTGCTGGCATTGGGTTTAGAGAGCTTGTTGTGGGAGCTGCCCTCTGCGCTGTAGATGAGCTGCTTTCTGGGCCTCTACCCACTGCTCTAAGGCCTGATATTGCGCATGTCTCCAGATATTGCTAAGCGTCTTTTGAGCGGTACCATCTCCCCTCTTTAAGAATTGTTGTTGTGCTTCCATGGCCACAGTGGTAGCCTTGGGCTGAGAACCCAGATCTCCTTGCTCCTCAGTACAGAATCTTAGACCCTTGACATCCAGCCTTTCATGTGCAATTTCTTCCATCACAGAAACTTCCCAGGGCACAGGAGAGCTACCCAGACTCAGCTAATGTTCTCTTTTCACTGCATGAATAAAATGCTTTCTCCCTAGACCTTCTGAACTATTCTCCACTGCTTTACAGTCTCCAATTCTCCTGAAAAAAATTTTAAAAATAAACCATACAAAGAAAATGCAAGGAATCCACATACCTTCTAATGAAGTTAGCAAACAGTATCCGATGAGAGTAACCAAGCCTCCGAATCCTGGCTGTTTCCAAAATCCCTGTGCAACGCAGCTGCAGCAAAACTTTCTCCTTGTCATACTTTCTTGCCTGCCTCTCATTATTTGGCTTGATGCAACGCACAAAATGAGGTTGGCCCACCACCATTTTAGATAACAAATCCATCAAGGAATACTATAATATACAACCAGAAATCGATTTCATGGTATAACATTAAAAGAAGCGTGAATTTGTAGGCCTTCATTTTTTGAGAATTAATGTTACAAATGGCTAACCACAGTGAGTGGAAAGAGATCTTATAAAAGGAAAAGGTATTCATCTACAACTACAGATCCAGGGGTAGAAATGTAGAGGCAATGGCTGGGAGGTCGCCTAGGAACTCTAAAGGCAGCATTAAGTGATCAATTCATTTTTTACATACTTTAAAAGTAATTATGTCCTCTCAAGCAAACATACCAAATTACAATATTGAGACAATTTAGTTAATTTACTTTATATACTAATTTTCTTGTTCTATTCTGTAGAAACTTTTGTAGAAAGCATAAAAAACAAACACTTTAATCTCTGTTGGAATCCTCTACTTTAAAATTAGAGCAGAGAAGTAAGTTTCAAAAATAGGACACAAGAAAGTAATCAAATTATTATCCACTTAACTATTTTACTGTGTTTTAGTTTATTATCTTATTGATTTGGGGAGAATATTTTTATTAATATAGGTATTAAAACTGTATTCTGTACCAATTCTTTGTTAAAATAATAGCCAATTATTAGACAATTAAGAATAACTCATTAGGACGAACAGAGTTTATTAGAAGTGGAACCTCAACGAATTAGTTATCTCCAAGGCAGGGATCAGAATTTCCTGGCAAGATAGCATGGAGGATTGGGAGTTTTAGTGTTGGAAACGCAAAGAGCTAGAGTTGCAGGGCCATTGTAGCTCGGACACTGCAGCTAGACTTCTGGCAAAGCTGCTGTCTTGGATGCTTCCCTCTTGGGGACCAAGCAGCTGCTGCTGCCCCCGGAGCCTTTGATTACATTATCTGTGAGTCATCACTCCTTTAGTCATGCAAACATCTGCCCGGCTCTGGGATCCCAAGGTGACAGCGCCTGCCAGCTTCCCAGCAATTTAGGCATAGTCACCCTCCTTCCATTCTTGTCAGCAGAAGGAAAAATAGCTTGAGAACTTGCTACACACCGCGTGCAATCAATCCTCTGTCAAACTTTGCTTCAGCCTGAAGATTACAATGAGTCCATGACCTGATCAGATTCAAACAGTGTTTGATGCTCTCACCCGTGGTACAGTAATCGTGTGGACAACTCACTTAAAAGAGTCAACTAATCTGGCTGTAAGTAGGTTTAGTGATTCGCCCGTGCTGCCTTGATGGTATAAAGGGACTGAGCAGCTGTGGGCACCGGTCTTCAGCGTGCAAGTGTAGCAGGCAGAACTCAAGTAGGATTTGATACAGTGGCTACTATGAACTTAGGGCTTTGAGAACATGTAACACAAGTATTCAGACAATTTAAAAAGTGGTTCGTGGTTCCATTAGAGAAATGCATAAATTCATTGGACAACCAATAGCAAATTTAATATGGCTGCATCTACGTCTTCCGTATTGAGTGCTACTGTTAGTAACTGCTAAGTTTCAGGTGCCATTTTCTCCATGGTCCTGGCTGGCTGATTGGGAGGAGGTCCGTGAAAACTGCAGCTGGGCTGAGGGAGGCGCTTCCTTTCTTCTTCCTCCCACATTGTCCAAAGAAACGCTACCTGGTACCTAAGCCCTGGTGTGCTCCTGTGACTCTGATGAGTCTCCTCAGCATCCCGGTCCTATAATGGGCTCGCTCCTCCCGCTGAAGGTTATCAGCTCACGTTTGTGCGAGGAAACATGGGCTAGAGGTCCTCGCTCAACCGTGCCCAGCCTTGTTCCTTCCTAAAACCTCGCAGGGACATTGAACTAAAATGGCTTCCTTCCTTCCTTCCTTCCTTCCTTCCTTCCTTCCTTCCTTCCTTCCTTCCTTCCTTCCTTCCTTCCTTCCTTTCTTTCTTTCTTTCTTTCTTTCTTTCTTTCTTTCTTTCTTTCTTTCTTTCTTTCTTATTTTTTCCCTTATAGTGGGAATGTCAAATGCTGTACAGACTTTCTTGTTTTCTTTAGAGACAGAGCCTCACTATGTGGTTATGACCATCCAGGAATTTGCTGTGCAGACCAGACTGGCCTTGAACTTAACAGAGATCTTCCAGTCTTTGTCTACCAAGTGCTGGGATTAAAGAAAAGTGCCACTTTGTGCAGTTTATATAAATTGTTTATCAAGTTATAGAATTCAATTGTGATTTTCATGGGGTAAGATACCAAAATAAGCAATCTACAGATGAAACTATATATTAACACATCTGTACCAATGCATCTAATGGGTGTAATAAATGTTACAGTTTGTCAGTTACCACTTTTCATATTTAACTAATTTAGGATGAACATTATCCTTAAATACAACGTTATCATTATTGAACACCTTACTCTAAAATATGATGCGACTGTTTGCGTTTTCATGTTGGTGGTTTCACAGGCATGGCGTGTGATGTCTCTAGTTTCACCCTAAGGAGACCAAAGAAGACAGTAAGGCCTTGCTATCTTCTGCACACTGTAATCTACAAGGAGCACATGACATTTCCCATCAGTTTCCCTTAGTCTAGGTGTTCAAAGGCACAAGGCCACAAAATGTTACCGATATCTACTCTAAGGACGGTCGTGCTAGCCACATTGTCTGTGTTGACTGGTCTTGTGAAGAACATGAATGTTTCTGACCCTGGTCACACATATATTTTTATTTAGAAATAGAATACAATTTAAAGATTGAAAAGAACTAGGAATACATAAGAAAGTCATGATGTTTGAGATGCTGTCAGTAAAGCAACCGTTAGAATAATAGTCTTACCTTGGTCAGATTTGTGGCTTTCTCTGAATTCCTCATCTGATAGTTTATTATATTTTTAGCTTTAGAAAGTGGCATATTACCTATGGAAATGCAGGTAAAATTAATTTATATTTTAGAACCGTTAGTGACTGGACTTCCATTTATTTAAAGTATTCTGAGTATATTAGGACTTGGTTACCTATTTATTGAAACAAGAATAAAGAATATAACGTGAAGAATTATAATAAATCTTTTTTTTTTCTGTGTAGCCCTGGCTGTCCTGGAACTTGCTTTGTAGACCAGGCTGGCCTCAAGCTCAGAGATCCACCTGCCTCTGTCTCCTGAGTGCTGGGATTAAAGGTTTGCCCCACCCCTGAAAGGCTATAATAAATCTTTTTTTGTTTTTGTCTCCTCTTTCTCTCTGTTCTCCTCCTCCTTTCCATCTTCCTCTTTTCCTTCCTCCTGCTCCTCTTCCTCTCACTCTTCTTCATCATCTTTGAGAGGAGCTTTCTATGTAGTCCAGGATGACCTCACACTCACGGCAATCCTCCTGCTTTAGTCTCCTGAATTCCAAGAGTGCAGACAAGTGCCACCACACTCAGCTACCTACCACACATCCCAAACTCAGAAAGAGAAGGAAAAGCCAACCTCCTGTATGGCAAAGCAGGACAGGCAGAGGTGAGCGACAGGTTTCCTCTCAATTTTAGAAGACGCAGGCAGATGGTTGAGGGAGCAGTTCACTTTGTATCTCTGTGTCAACTTGAGGTGGGCTTCACAGTGAGCCCTCACACTTTATGAAGTGCTTTTGGCAAGTCAGGTGTGAGTGATGTCAATATGAATTTTTCAGCCTTAGCATTCAAGTGTGAGGTTTATACATTCAAGGCAGTGAAACAGGAAAGGTTGAAAAAGCCACAAAGACTTGGTCTTGAATCACAACTATTATCCTTAGTTGGGCTGCTGTTGGGTCATATTCTGTAGTTTGAATACTTAAATAAGGCTCACTTTAAAGTGATAAATAAATTTATTTAATAAAATGGCATGATAAGAGTTCAGAACCAGAATTTTATACATATGTTAAAGGATATCAAAGCAAGTCAAGGGAGGGAGAATAATGTTTTAAACAAATTGTGTTTGAGTAACCAGAAGAGGGTTCTTCTGGGGATGGAAGGAGAGATCACAAGACTTGTGAGAGACATAATTGTATGCGATTAACAAGCTCACTTTAGTTACAGGGATGCATATATGGGGTTTTTACATATGTAAAAACTAAATTTTATTTGGCTAAATATTTCAGTTATACATCAATAAAACCATTAAAAAGTTTTCAGAATTAGCGGCTGGAGAGTTGGCTTAGAAGTTAAAAGCACTATTTGCTCTTCTAGGGGTCCTGAGTTCAGTTTCCACCAACCACACGTGGCTCACAACCATCTTTAGTGGGGTCTGATGCCCTCTTCTGGCATAAAGTTGTACATGCAGATGGAGTACCCCACATAAAATAAAAAAAAAATCTTTAAAAAAGCTTGCAGAACAATTTATAAGTACAATATAAAGACCCCAAATCATATATCCCCTCCCCTAATTAATGAATGTGAGGACACATAAGGAGTCTGGAGTGAGGAGAGAGAGAGCAGAGAGGTCATGACCACCAGGGACTGTCTACTCCCCGCCCACTCCTGAAAACAGCAGCTTTCTCTTGAGGAGAGTGGACTCTTCTCAGAAACAACTGGAACACTCACATGTTTTTGGTGAGAGTCTCAAATACTTTCTTTATAAGAGCCTTACTTCTTTATATTAATTTCTGTGCCTCCCTCAGATTAGGAATACATGATTTTACAGTGAATCAAAAATAAAAAAAAAAAAAAAAAACGAAAAATCAGGGACTACAGTCACAAAAAATCACAGAGATAGAAACGACTTGATGGGGCATAGAGGAACCTTTTCAAAAGTCAGCTGCCTTACCTGTTTTGGTCAGAGGGTGGTTGACAAGTTGTCGAATTACACTGTTTTCTGATGACCTCAGAAGCAACACAATATCAGTTGGGAGTGTGTCTCTGTTTTTTGCTAAGAACCCACCAGCACTATAGAGGACCTGTGGATACAGGTGTCATGGTGATTATTACATCTCACACCATCACTGCCATCCTTGAGGCTTAAGGAGCTCTCAGTCCATAAGAGCAACAGCCACACAAGACTGTGCGTGTAATTCCTTACGTTTGGTCAGGAGAGCTGTAAATTTCCTTTACTGGGAGAATGGGAAGCATGGAAGAACCATCCCATTTCTTTGACAATTGGTCCAGCTCTCCTGGCTTCAGTGTGATAGGTCTTACCAAACTTGGAGACTGAAGGCTGTAGAGGTGTGTGTTTCTGGCACTTCTAACTAATTTTAAGACTTTAAAAATATGAACATATCCCAAAGATTTCTGATGAATAATAAAATGTGCTGTTATGGATTGAATCATGTCCCTTCAGATCATGTTAAAGATGTTCCAGAGTCACACAGAAAAGAGGCCATGTGAAGACTGGGTCACGTGACATCTGTCTACCAGCCAGAGAGTCTTCATTAGATGACAACTTTGCTCAGAGGACCATGGTCTCAACATTTCACCTTCTAGAACAACAATAATAAACTTCTTTTGTTAGAACATTCAGCTTGAGGTACTCTCTTTTAATGAATCAAATAACATGCTTACTGAAAACAGCAGGATAAAATGGCCATAGGCAATTCTTATTTGGTAACCAAAGCAGCCTTTATTTGCTAAGTCAAATGTTAAGAATCATGAAAGGTTATAATGAAAATGATAGAATATATATATATATATATATACACACACACACACATATATATATATATATATATATCATGTATATATGTTATATACAATTAAATCATGTATTGGGCTGGAGAGATGGCTCAGTGGTTAAGAGCACTGTCTGCCCTTCCAAAGGTCCTGAGTTCAGTTCCCAGTAACCACATGGTGGCTCACAACCATCTGTAATGAGATCTGGTGCCCTCTTCTGGCCTGCAGGCATACATGCAGACAGAATACTGTATACATAAATGGTGTAGGAGGTTCTTCTGTCTGTCTGTTGCTTTCATTGGTTGAATAAAGAAACTGCCTTGGCCTTTTGATAGGGCAGAACTTAGGTAGGCAGGGAAGACAGAACTGAATGCTGGGAAGAATGGGGCAGAGTGGCAGATGCCATGAAGCTCCTGCCTGAGAGAAACGCTGGTTAGAATCTTTCCTGGTAAGCCACAACCTCAAGGTGATACATAGATTTAATAGAAATGGGTTAATCAAGATGTGAGAATTAGCCAATTAGAGCCTACAGATAATAGGCCAGGCAGTGATTTAAATCACACAGTTTCTGTGTGATTATTTTGGGGGTTAAGCTAGCTGGGTAGGATGGAACAAAGGGGCCCTGAGCTCCCTACAACACATAATAAATAAATAGATTAAAAATTTATATATATATGTGTGCTTTGCCTGCATGTATGTCCATGCACCATATATGTGCAGTACTTACCAAGGCCTGAAGAGGGCATTCGACCCTCTGGAAATGGAGTTAGAGTCAAAGCTAGCTGTGATGTGAGTGCTGGGAACCAAATCCCCTGATCCTCTGCAAGAGCAGCCAGTTTTCTGAACCACTGAGACATCTTTCCAGCCCCTCAGCTTAAGGGGATATATTGCTAATGACAAAGGTCATTGGGACATTCTCTGGCCTCTGGACAAATATATAGGGCTTCTCAATTAGTTTATTTTTCAATGATTTTCTCATTTTATACATTTTTTTATTTTAATCTTCATATCTCAACAATTATGGCAGAGTTCTGAGGGGATGGCCCATTACTGTCCGTGGAAGGGAGAGTTTCACTTGAGTTTAAGACAGCATATCTGAGGTTGGACAGGTGTACAGTGGTGTTTCAACCATGTATGAATGCTTCTTCAAATTTAAGACCATCCATTAGTTTACTCCACACACCTGGGGCAGCTCTGCTAGCTGGCTATTCCTCTTGGAACACTGTCTTTCATTTGGAGCAGGGAGGGGCATTGGCTGAAAAAGTAGGGGTGAGAAGAGGGAGGGAGAGGGAAAGAGGGAAAGCAACAGAGAGAGGAGAGAGAGGGAGAGAGAGGGAAGAGAGAGAGAGAGAGAGAGAGAGAGAGAGAGAGAGAGAGAGAGAGAGAGAAGGGGAAGAAGAGAGGGAGCGACTGCCCCAAGGTACTCTTTAAAAAAGTAAACTAGAGATGGCCACTGCCAACTGATCATTGTAGTCAGACTGGATGACCGGATGACAGGCGAACAGAAGAACCAGGGCCAGATGGAGGAGGGAAGGGTCATTGTAGCTATCTCCTAACAGTCTGGGTCAGTTCTATATTTTATTGACAGAAGGCTGAAGAGTCAGCCACAATTTCCACGAGTCCTTACTTTTCCCGCATAGTGGTGAATGCCAAAACTAAGCTCCAGTCTTTTGGGTCTCCAGAAGTACTGTGATTTCAGGTTATCTTCAAATTTCTCTGTAGAAGAAAATGAAGTCCACTATTGAGCACGCAGGAGATTCTCAAGTAAAATTGATGGTCCGAAATTATTTTTTCCCATACAATGCATGATGAGCAGAGATATTTTAATACAGTGAAGTCATGAAGATTCGGGTTTACAATCAAGTATGTGTCACTGCATCTTACTTCAGAGCAGGTCTTGAACATCAGAGTGGGTCAGAATCACCCAAGGAGCACCGCAGCGGTGTGGGCTATAGGCTCACCCTGTGAGTGCAGTATCACTTGGCAGGTCTAGGGAGGGAGCCAGGAATTCGCCAGCTCCTGGTATTGTTTATGTTTGTGGTATGATGGTCATAATGTGATGCCAGGTCCTAACCCTAAAACCCTGGTGGTGTGGCTTTCCTATCTATTTGGTTACACAAGAAGCAAAAGGGGTTCATACAGGCAGTCATTTTTAACACATCAAGCACCTGTTATTTCCCCTATGATGTTAAGACATTTTCCTTTTCTGTCGGGTGTCCAGGGGACAAAACAACTCATGTCAGGAGAAAGCAATACCATGTTTATCAAAAGTAAATGAGGAAGAAAAAAAATGAATCTTCACTTTCTTTAAGTGGCTACATGCATTTTATGAATACCTTCATGAGCAGGGAATAATGACATTTTCATTTACTTAACAATTCATGAACCTTTTTTCCCTATTTTATGTTGGACCTTCTCATTTTAACCAGTTTCTTTCTGAGGTAGGGTCTAAGGTATCCCTTGCTATGTAGCCAGTGGGTACAGTTCTAAGGATTTGAGGTTTGCTTCCTAGAGCCCTCATAGAAGCTCATGCGGTTCATGGTTGTAATCACAGGGAGTACAGGTGGGGACAGATGGGCTCAGAGACTTGCTAGTCAGCCAGGAGAGCTGGAACAGTGAGCTTCGGGTTCAGTGAGAGACCCTGTCTCACAAACTCAGGCACACAGTGGTAGAGGAACACATCTGAAGTGGAACTCTGGATTCAACATGTCTGTATGAGTAGGTACTTTCGACACACACTTCTACACACAAATAAATAAGTAAAAATACGTATACACACACACACACACACACACACACACACACACACACATATATATCTATATATTGCTCACATTACTGTTTTTTTTTATTTTTTTCTTTCTGCTCACTATTTCCTTTTACATTCTAGAGCTGTTCTTGTTCTGCCCCAGTTTCTGACTTAGGCTTGGATAACTTTTATGGCGACTTATGATCCAAGATTCCACATTTGAGATTCTACCATAACGGAAACAGAAATCAATCTCCGATCTTGTTTAATTCATCACTCTGAATTTTACCGTACTATAAACACTCACTGGTTTAGGCATTAAGTTCAAAGATCACTTCCTGAAAACCAGATACGGCGGGTTTCATGACAGCTGCTTTCTTCCAAATCACTTAAAACATCTAAAAATCAGTGCCTGGGAAAGCCCAGTGCTTTCGTAAATCCATAGTTATGCCAAGTATAAAACTCACCTATGAGAGTCTGGTCAGTGGCCTTGGGAAACCTACTTTCCTCATCAAGCAGGGACAACAAGCCCATTGGCTTCTGTAGGAACATGTCTAAGAGGGGCCGGTTGTCTTCGTATTCAATAACTCTAGCATCCACATCTTCATTTAGGTATTCATTCTACAACAGGTTATGAGCCACAGAAAAAACTCACTTAAAACTGAATAATGTACAGGTGGATAGTAATTACCCAGGTTTCCATTTTACATATATTAGAATAAATTGCTATCTGTGACATCGTCTTAAACAGAGTGTATCATTTCGTTCCTTTCTTCGCAGAACTGCTTGCTTATTAAAATCAGCACTGATTATAATCAGGAGATTGGTAAAAGGACTTTGCCAGTCTCTCAGGATTTCAGAAGACTATGCTGTTAACGGAAAGTGGTTACCGGAAGTGCTGTGTCCCAGAACTTGGCAGCACAACTGAAGCAGATCCTAGGGTTGTGCTTTTCCTATGGTCTCTCTCAAGAGCACTCACGCGCGGTTCAGTGGTGGTCTCAGAGGCTGACCCTGCTAGTGGGGTGGACAGCATAGGTGACACCGAGGCCTAATTCTAGGCTCAGCTACATAATCCATCTGAATTTTCTGACTCTTTAAAAACTTCCTTTCTCATCTATCAAACCAACTCACAATATGGTCCACTGGTAATTGTTTGTGAGTGTATCATATGACATATGAAAAAACCACATAGCCACTGGCAATGAGGTCAGAAGCATGGTGTGGTGCTTCGAATGTTCTCTTATTTTTTAAATAAGACAAAACCTAAGTCCCAAAGAATCATAAAGCTCAAAAATAGTTTATCCAGCATTAAAAATAGAAACAATTTCTCGAAGTTTCACAGCTCTTACTTTTGAAGGTAACCTTGGGAGAAGTCTGCAAACCTAGAATTATTTTACTGTTAGACACATTATGCTGACAGCATATAATAGCTTAAATCACAGTTGCAAAGTTCAAAAGAATTTCGTATGTTTTATATAGAAAGTCCATGAGGTTAAGGTCTCAACTGATGCAACTGTCATTTCTTTCTGTTGTTGGTGTCAAAATCCATTGTACGCTTTTGTGGCAGGTCACACAGTGCAGGAAGAAACAATGGCTTCTTCAAGTACCTTTGTTATTATGAACTCCAGATAAACCATAGAGAAAAACTTCTACAATTGCAATTGGGGCTTATAAATGGCTTATAGTAAAACAAACACACTCAAAACCATACATTACATCTTATAGGAAGGATTATGGCAGAATGCCCAGTTATCTTTAAGCATATGTGGACATATGACTCATCATCTTTAGTTCTTGGGTTATGTAAAGGAGATAGTGAGAAGAGCTGTAATTTACACTAAGCTGAAGTGTTGAGAATATGCACCCAACTCTGCTCTCACCACTGGGATTCCCTTTAGAAGGCTGGGAAGTGCACCCTAAGCCTCAGGGACCATCACGGAAAGAGGGGAAGGAAAGATTGGAAGTGGTCATGGAGGATGGAGGGAAGCAGTGTCTTCTGGACAGGACAGGACCACTGTACTCGAGAACTCAGAGCACCTGTGTTTACGTGAAGAAAACTTGCACAAGTTCAACCAGTTAACATTTTATCATGGGACGGGGAGCTCATGAGCCCCACCCCGAACTGAAGAGCTATGGACAGTTGGTGGTTTCTGATAGAGGACAATCCAGTTTTCCTTAAGGGTGTGACTCCTGGCAGATCAACCAAGTTCTATACTCTCACATCTAGAAGTATATGGGCAGAACCAACTGGAGCTCATTGGTTACACACACATGTGCGCACACATGCATGCACGGGACACAAAGCTGTGAGGAGGAAGAGAGGTGTAGGTGGGCCTGGGAGGACTTAAGTGGTAGCTTTGGGTGGGTGGGATAAGAACAAAATACATGGTATGACATTCTCAAAGAAGTAATAAAAATATTAAAGGTAAAAATATAAAAATTGGTATAAAAGAACTCAAAACACTGGTCATCAAAAAAACCCCAAATAATCCAATAAAAAAATGGGGTACAAACCTAAACAGAGAACTCTCAACAGATGAATCTAAAATGACTGAAATAAACTTAAGGAAATGCTCAACATCCTTAGCCATCATCAGATAATACAAATCAAAACAACTCTGAGGTCCCATCTTACATCTGTCAGAATGGCCAAGATCAAAAATAATGATGAAAGTTTATGCTAGAGAGGATGTGGGGTAAAGGGAACACTACTTCATGCTGGTGTGAATGTTGGATATCAGTATGGCTATTTCTCAGAAAATTAGGAAACAACCTAATTCAAGATCCAGCAATACCACTTTTGGGTATATACCCCCAAAATGCTTAATCATACCACAAGGACATGTGCTCAACTATGTTCATAGCAGCATTATTTGTCATAGCCAGAACCTGGAAACAACCTAAATGCCCCTTGACCGAAGATTGGATAAAAAAAAAAAAAGTGGTACATTTACACAATAGAGTACTACACAGCAGAAAAAAATAATAACACTTTAATATTTGCAGGCAAATGGATGGATCTAGGAAACATCATACTGAGTGAAGTAACCCAGACCCAGAAAGACAAATATCATATGTATTCACTCATAAGTGGCCTTTACACATAAAGCAAAGAAAGCCAGCCTACAATTCATAATTCCAGAGACCTAGATGACTAAGAGGACCTGAAGAGAGATATGAATGAATCTAATCTACATATGAAGTAGAAAAAGACAAGATCTCCTGAATAAATTGGGAAAGTGGGGATTATGTGAAAGGGTAGATGGGGAGGGAGAGGAGTAGAGGGGAGCAGAAAAAAACATATAGCTCAATAAAACCAGTAAATAAAAGAGAAAAGAAAAATATAAAAATTTTAAAAATGGAAGTTGAAAGTCATTTAACTACATATTAACAAAGCAAAGGAAATCAGAAAGTTTGAAGGTTATTCAAGTTGTGTTCTTCATTGCATTTTGAGTGTATTTGCTCAAGAAAGCCCATATAGGGTGAATCTTGGAGGCTATAGCCCCAACAAGCTGAAATACTTAGTGCTAAAAGCATTATCTCCTCCCAGAGGGAGGTTTAGGATAATGCCACTGAACCCTCAGATTCATGCAGTAGCATGGGAGGATTTGCCATATCCTGATAGAGTCACAGACTTCCACATGGCTTCATAGGCAGGCACAAATGTAAGCATCGCTTCCTCGACACAGGTTAGTAACATGGGAAAGGGCATTTGTTCTCATTGTGGGCTCACCTCATCTGAGAGACCATCCCCCAATATCCAAGACTAATTTAGCAAATTTCTCTCCCCAGCTGGTCCCTCTTTGTCCACCCTATCATACTTTGAATTATTTTATAGCATTCCTAGTATATATATTTATCATTTTCCGTGTCTCTCATTGTAATGGAAATTCCATGAAAACAGAAGCTTTCTATTGTTTACCTCTGTATCTAGAAAGAATCTTATATAGTAAACATTACATGCATGTGCACCCCACACTAGCTCCATTCACATGTTCAGGCCCTAGCATCCAATGCATTTAGGGACAGGATTTTAAGGAGGTACTTTGTAAATGAGGTCCCTAAAGGTGGGGCCCTACTCTAGTGTGACTGCTCTACTTCTAAGCAAAGTAAGAAACATCTTGATTCCCATCCACAGAAGACACATGGACATGACAGACATGCTGACTCTGGAGAGAGGCCTTGGGAGAAATCAACTACATCAATGCTTTTATCTCATACCTTCAGCCTCTAGAACGAAATAATTAATTTCTGTTGGTTAAACAAATTTCCTTAAAGTTCATAGCATTTTATTACAGCAGCCAACTAGCACACCAAGCTTTCTGGAATTTTTCTGCCTGTACAGGTTATTTTGAAAAATCAGTTTTCCACAAGGGACAGCTTATGCTATGGAAAAAAAGAACACTCATACATTGCTGGTGGAAGTGCAAGCTTATAAATCACTATGGATATCAGTGTGACAGTTCTTTAGGAAGATAAGAATCAATCTACTTCAAAACCAGCTATACAACTCTTGGGCATATCCCCAAAGGATGCATCATCCTACCACAGAGACAGTTGCTCATCCATATTCACTGCTGCTCTGTTTGTAATAGTCAGAAATTGGAAACAATCTAGATGCTCCTCAACAAAAGAATGGATAAAGATGCGGTGGTTCATTCAATACATGATGCAGTATTATTATTATTATTTTTTTTTTTTGGTTTTTTATCGAGACAGGGTTTTCCCTGTAGTTTCTAGAGCCTGTCCTGGAACTAGCTCTTGTAGACCAGGCTGGCCTCGAACTCAGAGATCCACCTGCCTCTGCCTCCCGAGTGCTGGGATTAAAGGTGTGCACCACCACCGCCCGGCCATGATGCAGTATTATTTAAACATTAAAAATGACATCACGAAATTAGTAGGGAAATGGATGAAACTAGGAAAAAAATCATCGTGAATGAGTTATGTTAGACACAGAAAAACAAATATGGTATGTATTTGTGTATATTTTGATTTTAGTTGTTAAGTCAATGAATGATAACCAAGCTACTATCCACAGAACCACAGATGGTAGGTATAGAGCAATGGACTAGAGGGAACTAGAGATAAATCTCACTGGGAAAGGCAAATAGAATAGAATTTTGTGGACATATGGAGGATGGAATAGGAGGATCAAGTGGGAATGGGAAATGGAAGGGTGTACTGGGAAAGAAGTGAGGAGAGACAGCTAAATTTAAGGGCCATTGGAGGGGTATTCTGGAAACCTAATATGGTTAAAGCCTCCTAAAATATATGCATGTATGAAGGTGATCTAAATGAAATGGTCAAATAAACAGGAAGACAGAGATTCAACAAGGTCCTATTGCTGAAGACACTATTGATATAGCTCATTGAACATGAAGGTGTGAAACTGCTGCCTACAGAGAGCCTTCACCCCATGTCCTAGTGTCTTTGCATAGGAAAGCACTCTGCACACCATCAAAAGAGAAATGTAAACAGCAAGCCATCCAGAAACCCTTCATCTACAATGGTGAACTACCTGCAAGATATGCTAGGGTAACGGTGGCACAAAGCTTGTGGGGGTAACCAGCCAATAACTGACCTGACTAAAAAACTAAAAAAGATGGAAATCATGCTTGACACAGCTTGGGTGACTAGAAAGCCCAGAGACCTAGGGTGAAGTCAAATAATGCCATTTGAAAAAATAAAAAAGAAAATGTAGAGATAAAATGACTGCTAATGATATAAATGACTCCTAATGTCATAAACATCTTACATTTATCATAAGAAATAAGTGGTCTCACATACCAGTATTCCAACAACTGTTTGCTCATATTATGCTGTAATTTCCTATGCAGAAGATCTAACAAGTAGACCCAGCTGGCATGCTGCCCCAATGCCTTGCCTAACATTGGCTGAAGCTGTCAGTAACTGCTCATAGGAGCACACCCAGGAACTAAAAAGAGAATGTTCGGGATGCTGACAGCAAACAAAGCTGGGTGCGGCCTGTAGAGAGAGTGGGCTGCTGCAGATTATCAGATGGGCAAAGATGCCCGGGTTATGAACTGGTGAGGCTCGGACCCAGATCGTGGGGTATTAAAGACAAACATTCTCCCATTGTCCCCAGCCTACCTGAAAACTGGCAGATCTGATAAACATTTCCATAAAACTGCAGGTTTCAAGATCAGCGTATAAAACCAATAACTGTTCTATATACCAACAGTCTACTGGCCAAGAAAGAAAAATGCACTGACAACAGCTTTGGAGAAGTTGAAATACCTAGGAATAAACCTATTGAAGAAGGTGAGAGACTTCTGCAATAAAATCTTTAAGCCACTGGAAAAAATAGGCAGAAGAAGACACTAGACAAAGAAAATCTTCTACAATTTATAGGCTGAGCAAAATCAACAATGTGGAAATGGCTGCATTGCCAAAAGCTATCTGGTGATTCAATGAAAAATCAATCAAACTTCCAGTGACATTCTTCACAGAAAAGTAAAAATATAAAAAAATATTATATGGAAATACAAAAGATAGTTAAAGCGAATCCAAGCAGGAAAAACAAAACCAAACAAACAAAACAACAATGAACAAACAAACCACTGCTGAAAATAAAAAATACCTGACTTCAAATTATACCTCAAAGCCACAGTGACAGGAAGCACAGCACTGACACAGAACAGCCACATATATTTTTCCACAGAAGATACAGCAGACCCAGAAAGAAGCCCACACAAAACAGCCATATCTATCTATCCACAGAAAATACAGCAGACCCAGAAAGAAGCTCACACAAAAAAGCCACATATGTTTATCCACAGAAAATACAGCAGACCCAGAAAGTCCTCTTAGCTTCTGAGAAAGGGTTCAAATTACACACTGGAAATAAAATGGCTTATTCAATTGCTGGGGCAGATGAAAAGTGTAATCCACCTACAGAAGAGTGAAATCAGATTCACATCTCGCATCCTGTGCAAAAAATCAATCCAAATAGATCAAAGGCCTTCATCTAAAACTTGGAATGTTGAGACTGCTAGAGTAAACTATAGGGAAAATACTTCAACATGCAGGATTTGGAAAATTTCCTGAAAAGGACTCCAATAGTTTAGGAAATAATCCCCAAAACTGATAAATGAGATTGCATGAAATTAAGGGGAGTTTGCAGAAGGAGCTATGAGCAGACACCATAGACGCTTTGCCAGCTTCAGTTCAGATGGAAAAGTCATATCCAGATCATAGAAAAAAGCTAAACTTCCAAAGCTTTAATTGCCAATCAATAAATGGGCTAAAAAAGTGTTTTCAAAACAAGAAACACAAGTGGCCACTCAACATTTTGAAAGGTGTTTAACACTAACAGCCATTAGGGAAATGCAAATTGAAAAGTACTTTGAGATTCCATCTGACCCTAGTCAAAATGGCTGTCATCAAGGGGGAAAAAGACAAATGTTAGTGAGGAGTGGGAAAGAGGGATCTACAGTCACGCTTGGTGGAGGAGCAAACTGCTCAGCCAAACTTGGAAATCAGTATGAAGGTTTCTCAGAAAAGGGAGTTCTCCCCCTCCCCTTCTCCCTTTACTTTTCCCTCTCCCACTCCCACTTTACTCAGGAGATTTTGTCTCTTTCCCCTTCCCAGTGGGATTCATATGTCTTAGGGTCCTCCTTGTTACCTATCTTCTCTGGGGTTGTGAACTGTAGGCTGGTTATCCTTTGCTTTATGTCTAATATCCACTTATGAGTAAATATATATTGAACTGGGCCCTCTGAATGTGGATGACAGTTCTGTGGCTTGGGACCACTGGCAGTGGGATAAGGATTTATCTCTAGGGCATCTACTGGCTTTTGGAGCCCATTCCCTATGGAGGGATACCTTGCTCAGTCTGCATATGGGGTGCTGGGGTACTTGATTCTGCCTCAAATGGTGTGACAGACTTTGTTGACTCTCCATGGGAGGCCTTACCCACTCTGTGGGGTGGGGGGTGGAGTGATGGAAGACTCTCATTGGTTAATAAAGAAACTGCCTTGGCTTTTTGATAGGGCAGGATTTAGATAGGTGGAGTAGACAGAACAGAATGCTGAGAGAAGGGAAGTTAGTAAATTGCCCTGCCTCTGCTCTCTGGGACAGATACAATGGAGCCAGCTGCCAGGTCAGACATGCTGAATCTTTCCCGATAAGACACCACTTGTGGTGTTACATAGATTATTATATATGGGTTAGTCAAGATGTGAGTAAGAGGCTGAAACTAATGGGCCAGGCAGTGTTTAAATGAATACAGTTCGTGTGTTGTTATTTCGGGGCATAAGCTAGCCAGGCGGCTGGGAGCTGGGCAGAATACAGCCTGACACTCATCACTACAGTGGAGGATGGGGGGTGCGGGGAGAAGAGAGGAACAGGAGGAGGAGATGGAGGGGGAACTGGGATTGGTATGTAAAGTAAGAAAAAAACTGTTAAAAAGAAAAGGAAAAGAAGTAGAGCCATCTTTTGACTTAGTTACACTCACTGCCCTGTATCAGACCATAGAGAGACTAGGATATCCATATTTATCATTGTATTATTTACAATAGCAAGGGGATGGAACCAGCCTAGATGTCCATCAATGGGTGATGGACAAAACTGTGCTACATATACACAATGGAATTTTATGTAGCCATAAAAAATGAAGTCATGAAATTAGAAGAAAATGGGATATATTTGGAAACCTTTAGTTAAGATAAGCTCGCCTCTCAGACAAATATTAAGTGTTTTCTCTCATATGTGAATGCAAATGTCTATTTTTTTGTGGGAGTAGTTTCAAGATAGGGTTTCTCTGTGTAGCCCTGCCTGCCCTGGAATTTGCTCCATAGACCAGGCTGGCCTTAGACTCAGAGATCCATCCATCCACTAACTCTGGAGTGCTGGAATCAAAGGTGAGTGCCACTACCACCCAGCTCTTAGTTTTTATATAATATAATATGGTTACCTAGAAAGGGACTCCACTCTCAGCAAAGTTTGCATGAAAAAGTCATCATAAACTCATTGCTTTATGTGCTAATTAAAAATAAAATTACAACATTCATATGGAACTATGCTAATTTTACATTTCACTGTAATTACCTTTATTAAAAACTTTAGAAGTATCTGGTGATGGTGGCTCATGCCTTTAATCCTAGAACCTGGAAGGCAGAGGCAGGTGGGTTTCTGAGTTTGAGGCCAGCCTGGCCTACAGAGTGAGTTCCAGGACAACCAAGGCTACACAGAGAAAAACTGTCTTGAAAACTCAAAACCAAAACCCAAACAAACTAAACCAAAACACAAAAACATTGGAAGCTTAAAATGAAATCAAATGAGCAAAACAAGTACTAAAAATTCTCATATCACATTGAAGGTGTTGCTCAATTTCATCCACAAAGGAAAAACAGACTATGTGGGCAGTATGCTTTTGGAGATGAAGGGCTGTCCTCCAGCCTTGACCCTCATACTCTGAACCTGGGAGGCCTGTGTGAGTCGAGGGAGGGAACAAGAGATTCCCATCAGGAGCTGCTCAGGGGCTTCAGAGAATGATTTGGTCGGATATAAGCTTTTATACTCACTGGGTAAAACATTTAAAGTCTGTTTTGATATAGTCTCAAACAATCTCTAAACCTTATTGGAGTATTTAAAAACAAAGATTTGTTCATCAGAGGCTCCTAAATGTGTAGACAGAGGTTTCTGTCCCTCTTGGTCCTGCAGCCGTTCAGTCCCAGAGAAACACACAGAAGCTTATATTAATTATTAACTATTTGGCCTATTGCTCAGGCTTATTACTAACTACCTCTTGCAACTTAAATTAACCCATAATTCTTATCTATGTTTAGCCATTAAGGCATTATCATCTTGCTTCCTCTGCTTCTGACTGGTGACTGCATCTCTGCCTTTTCTCTTCCCAGAATTCTCCTAGTCTGGTCATCCTGTCTATACTTTCTGCCTGGCTACTGGCCAATCAACATTTTATTAAACCAATATGAGTGACAAATCTTTAAAGTATACACGAGCATTTTCCTACAGGATTAAGTGCATTTCACTGTCTCAATAATTAAATGAAATGCTTAACTGGGTGTGGTGGCACACACCTTTAATCCCAGCACGTGAGAGGTAAAGGCAGGTGGATCTCTGTGAGTTTAAGGCCAATCTGGTCTACAGGGCAAGTTCCAGAACAGCCAGAGGTAGAAAGTGAAACCCTGTCTTAAAAACAAACAAACAGGAGCTCCCTCTGCAGGCTTGTCTCTGTTTCTCCCGTCCCTGTCTCTCCCAAGCTTTCCCTAGCATTCTCAGGTGTCCTGCTCCTGTTCTAAGGCCATCCACCCAAAGGGGTCAGACTCTGGCCTCCAGGCAGGTCTGAGGATTCCTGCAAGGGAGTGCGGGCTTTTTCAGATTGTGACGCAAGGAATAGGTCCTCCTCTGGCACTGGGGAGATCAAACCAGTTTCAGTCACAGCAAAGATTGGTCTAGGACACCAAGCGCCTCCGGGCTCCTTTTGAAGGAAGAGATGGGCAGGCGCCAATGCAGGAGCTCCTCCAACAATATGAAAGGCAACATGACATCACCACAACCCAGACATCCCGAAACAACAAGAATTGAACACCCTACCCCAGAAGATATAGAAGAAACCGACCTTAAACAGTACTTTATGAAAATAATAGAGGACCTTAAACAGGAGGTAAAAAACTGCCATAAAGAAATGGAGATGACAAACAAAAAGGTAGACAAAATAAATAAATCTCTCAAAGATACCCAAGAAAAACAAGAAAAACAAGAAAAAGCAATCAAACAGGTAAGGGAAACAGTACAAGACCTGATAAATGAAATGGAGGTATTGAAGAAAACACAATCTGAGGGACGACTGGAAATGGAAACTCTGAGTAAACGAACAGAAACTTCAGAGACTAGTATTTCCAACCGAATACAAGAGATGGAAGAAAGAATCTCGGACTCTGAAAATACTATAGAGGAAATAAACTTACAGATTAAAGAACTAAACAAATCTAACAAATTCTTAACACAAAACATTCAGGAAATCTGGGACACCATGAAAAGACCAAACCTAAGAATAATTGGGGTAGAAGAAGGAGAAGAATTACAACTCAAAGGCCCAGAAAACATATTCAACAAAATTATAGAAGAAAACTTCCCCAACCTAAAGAAGGATGTTCCTATGAAGGTACAAGAAGCCTACAGAACACCAAATAGACTGGATCAAAAGAAAGCATCCCCATGCCATATAATAATCAAAACACAAAACATACAGAATAAAGAACAGATATTAAGAGCTGCAAAGGAAAAAGGTCAAATAACATATAAAGGGAAACCTATCAGAATTACACCTGATTTCTCAATGGAAACCATGAAAGCCAGAAGAGCTTGGATAGATGTGCTACAGACACTAAGGGAACATGGATGCAAGCCTAGACTACTATACCCAGCAAAGCTTGCATTCACCATTGATGGAGAAAACAAGATATTCCAGGACAAAAACAGATTTAAACAATACGCAGCCACAAATCCAGCCTTGCAGAAAGTAATAGAAGGAAAATCACAAACCAAGGAGTCCAACAACACCCACAATAACTCAGGCATCTAGCGACCCTTCACCAGCAAAACTAGAAGAAGGGAAACACACAAACTCTACTACTAAAAATGACTGAAGTTAACAACCACTGGTCATTAATATCACTTAATATCAATGGACTCAATTCACCTATAAAAAGGCACAGGCTAAGAGACTGGATACGAAAACAGAATCCAACATTTTGCTGTTTACAAGAAACACACCTCAACCACAAAGACAGACACCTACTCAGAGTAAAGGGTTGGGAAAAGGTTTATCAAGCAAATGGCCCTAAGAAACAAGCGGGTGTGGCCATACTAATTTCCAACAAAATTGACTTCAAACTAAAATCAATCAGAAGAGATGGAAAGGGACACTTTATACTCATAACAGGAAAAATCCATCAGAATGAAGTCTCAATCCTGAATATCTATGCCCCTAATATAAAAGCTCCCCTTATGTAAAAGAAACACTTCTAGAACTCAAGGCAGCCATCAAACCACACACACTAATAGTTGGAGACTTCAACACTCCTCTCTCACCAATGGACAGGTCAATCAGACAGAAACCTAACAGAGAATTGAAAGACTTAATGGAGGTAATGAACCAAATGGACTTAACAGACATCTATAGAACATTCCATCCAAATAGGAAAGAATATACCTTCTTCTCTGCGGCTCATGGAACCTTTTCGAAAATAGACCATATACTTGTTAACAAAGCAAACTTCCACAGTTACAAAAAAATATTAGTAACCACCTGTGTCTTATCGGATCACCATGGATTAAAATTAGAATTCAACAACAATGCTACCCCCAGAAAGCCCACAAACTCATGGAAACTGAAAAGTCAACTACTGAACCACACCTGG